>NC_090649.1:491500859-492100859 GCF_040937935.1 Hyperolius riggenbachi
CATTTTGAGAAAGCAAACTTCTGTTCTGCATAGCATTTTAGTAAGCGGGCTTTTTGGTCCTTTGTAAACCCCTCACACACTCCTAGGAGTTCTGGTTCACCATGAGCTTGCTGAGTAATCTGTAACTCTAGTTCAATGTGTGGCCCATGTGGGAATGTTCAAGAAAACTCCCCTCAGAGCAGCACACTGTGTGCGGCCGGAAGCCAGACAATGTGTCTGTACAGCGATTGTTCCAAAACTGCCACCCAAAACTATCTTCACAGATCTCTTTGGGCGACAGAACTCGGTGTACCGGGCGTAGCGGCTCGCTAAATGGTTGTAAATAAGATTGAATAGACATTAAAGGAATGTGCGTGCCGTCTTGGCCATTTGTAAATGCCGCAGTGTGTTTTATAGAGGACTTGATACCACATCAAATCGAATAACGAGTCCGAGATGTTTCTTCATCTGACACAAACTGGTTTCTTCTCTTTTTGTACATGGACAAAAGCTGTGCTTCTTGGCAAGCTGCTGTGGTTTCTTAATATTTTATTTTTGTGGTGTTTGCTCATGTAACAATTTATAATGTTTGCGCAGATACATGAGACCTCTCCACGTGCTTTGAACCGTTTCCAGAAAGTAGTTGACCCTGTGGATTTTGCAGAACAATGGAGGCTCTTTCTGTGCAAACGTTTCGCAGCAACACCTTCCATCAATCTTCAGACTTTCTTCTGTTTTTACAACAGGTAGTTTTGTTATTTGTATACTTTCCCCTCGAGAGAAGTTATACGCTTAAAAATAAATCTATTAATGAGTAATTGTAGGAGGAGAGAGTCTTTGGGGTGAGGCAAGGTGTGGAAGAGCTTCTGCGTTGCTCCGCCTCTGGGGGCCGCAGGCTTCTGCGTTGCTCCGCCTCTGGGGGCCGCAGGCTTCTGCGTTGCTCCGCCTCTGGGGGCCGCAGGCTTCTGCGTTGCTCCGCCTCTGGGGGCCGCAGGCTTCTGCGTTGCTCCGCCTCTGGGGGCCGCAGGCTTCTGCGTTGCTCCGCCTCTGGGGGCCGCAGGCTTCTGCGTTGCTCCGCCTCTGGGGGCCGCAGGCTTCTGCGTTGCTCCGCCTCTGGGGGCCGCAGGCTTCTGCGTTGCTCCGCCTCTGGGGGCCGCAGGCTTCTGCGTTGCTCCGCCTCTGGGGGCCGCAGGCTTCTGCGTTGCTCCGCCTCTGGGGGCCGCAGGCTTCTGCGTTGCTCCGCCTCTGGGGGCCGCAGGCTTCTGCGTTGCTCCGCCTCTGGGGGCCGCAGGCTTCTGCGTTGCTCCGCCTCTGGGGGCCGCAGGCTTCTGCGTTGCTCCGCCTCTGGGGGCCGCAGGCTTCTGCGTTGCTCCGCCTCTGGGGGCCGCAGGCTTCTGCGTTGCTCCGCCTCTGGGGGCCGCAGGCTTCTGCGTTGCTCCACGCCTCTGGGGGCCGCAGGCTTCTGCGTTGCCCCACGCCTCGTGGGGCCGCAGGCTTCTGCGTTGCCCCACGCCTCGTGGGGCCGCAGGCTTCTGCGTTGCCCCACGCCTCGTGGGGCCGCAGGCTTCTGCGTTGCCCCACGCCTCGTGGGGCCGCAGGCTTCTGCGTTGCCCCACGCCTCGTGGGGCCGCAGGCTTCAGGCATTTATGCCCACATTACAACAGGGCTTGTTGAAAACTTATGCATGACTGCACTGCCCTCGGTGTAGGAGCGCGGGCCCACTGGCGACATGATGGCCCACAGAATAGCATAGAGCAGCTCGTGCATGGCTTTCTCCTCCATGCAGGAGTGGCTATTTGCTATTTTTTTTGGGGGGGGGGGGGGTGTCCCAGCGCTGATGTAGCCTGGTGGGGGGAGTCCTGTGAAGAGTAGGGGCCCTTTTTGGTCCCTCCCACCCTACAGGTAGACTTCAAGCAGTTGTAAGGATTCTGACTGTCCTACATTTTTAGAGGTAAGTTGTTGTTGCAGGCGGCAGAAACGCAAGCTCTACGTTGCCAACCTTTCATTGTTTCGTTTTTTCTAAAGAGAAGCAAGAAGTATATGGAGGCTGCCATATTTATTTGCTTTTAAACAATACCAGTTGCCTGGCAGCCCTGCTGGTCTCTCTGGCTGCAGTAGTGTCTGAATCACAACAGAAACAAGTATGCAGCTAATCTTGTCAGATCCGACAATGTCAGAAACCTCTAATCTGCTGCATGCTTGTTCAGGGGCTATGGCTAAAAGTATTAGAGACAGAGGATCAGCAGCATAGCCAGGCAACTGGTATTCTTAAAAGGAAATATGGCAGCCTCCATATTCTCTTGCTTCAGGTTCCCTTTAAGGTCTCTGTGTCTTGGATTCTCCATTGTGCGCTGCTTTCAGTTGATCACTCCACACATGCAGCTCATTTTGCCTGCAGAAATATTAATGGTCTCCTGTTTAGTTCTGTACTTCAGGCAGTTCTAGGAATCCTGGCATCTGTTTACCGTCATAGGGCATGATATTCTCCCATCTTCTCATTGGTCAGCCAGATCACATGACATGGCGTTGCTCGAGTCTACAGGAAGCTGGCAGTGGGGAGCGCATTGCTGTAGTTTGCAGGAATGCTTTGAGTGCGTCTTAAAAAAAATAAAATAAAAAATAAAAATAAAGCGCTGTGAAGTTTGGCAAAGTTTAGATTTATCGCTGCTTTTAAGCAGATCCATAAAGGTAACCCGAGACTGGAGAATATGGTCTAGCGAAACAGCTGAGATCGGCAGGTTTGGCCAACCACCTGCTGCACAAAGCCGTTTGTTGTCATAACATAAGATCTTTCTCGGCCAAAATCCTGATCCGTCGGGACAGTTGCTTCTCAGCCGAACATCGCAGCAGCGTTATTTAACCAGGGCAGCCTGCCCATTGGGGAGAGGCAGAAGCCTATCTACCGCTGCACTGACACACTGCTGGCCAGAGTTTGACTCTTGAAACAGGGCCAATACCCTTTCTGTTAAGCTCCATACACACGTCCGGAAAGCGAACATCGCGCACACGACCACCCACACGACCTGACGAACCACACAACCTGCATGTCCGCACGCCTAGACGGATAAATGACCAACTCCTTTACATACTGCCCAAGCAAGTTTATCCTACCCGATCCTCCTCTCGCTCGATAGTTAACAAGCGGTAAACGGGATCTCGTGAGGTCATTAACTTCACGCCCCTCTATGTACGTGAACGCGGGGTGGTGTGTTTTGA
Organism: Hyperolius riggenbachi; assembly: GCF_040937935.1. Lineage (NCBI taxonomy): Eukaryota > Metazoa > Chordata > Amphibia > Anura > Hyperoliidae > Hyperolius > Hyperolius riggenbachi. Next base: position 491,504,055 of record NC_090649.1, read on the forward strand.
ATGTACAGTGTGCGGCATACGACTATTTGGACAGGTAGGATATTGGTGTTGAGTTTAGCAACTTTACTAGGAGAGCTCTTGGCTCCCGCACACAGTTCCCACCGATGACCGGTCTCTATCACTGGATCACATATATGTATCGTTTTGTGCATGGATCTCATTGGGGGGGGGGGGGGGGGGGACTCATGGCAGCAGTCTTTTTTTTTTTTTTTTTTTTTTTTGGGGGGGGGGGGGGGGGGGGGGGGATAACTGTGACAGCTATGTTTATCCATCTGCCATAAGCTCAGATTTTCAATTGGTGTTTTTGAATAGGGATTGCTGCTTGAACCTTTCATGCATTATTTTGCACCAACTTGAGGCTATTTATCTGATGAATGATTGGAGTATTGAAGTTAGTGCTACCTACGCCATGATTGTGTGACCAATTGCCTACATCATCCTATACAGGTGGTTTTAGTCCTGATTGTTCTATTCAGGCTCACCTCCTGCCTGATATGTGATTGTGTGTGTAAAAGTACTATGACCGTTACACTCACACACGCGCGTGAAAATTTGGGCCTTGTTAATGTCATGATTTTCCTGTATAAATCGTTGGTTGTTACGATAAAAAATGTCAGTTAAATATATCATATAGGAGACACACACAGTGATATATTAGAAGTGAAATGAAGTTTATTGGATTTACAGAAAGTGCGCAATAATCGTTTAAAATTAGGCAGGTGCTTAAATTTGGGCACTGTTATCATTTTATTGATTCCAAAACCTTTAGAACAAATTATTGGAACTCAAATTGGCTTGGTAAGCTCAGTGACCCCTGACCGACATACACAGGTGAATCCAATTATGAGTATTTTAAGGGGGTTAATTTTTTTTCCTTCTCTGAAGAGTAGCAACATGGGGGTCTCAAAACAACTCTCAAATGACCTGAAGACAAAGATTGTTCACCATCATGGTTTAGGAGAAGGATACAGAAAGCTTTCTCAGTGATTTCTGTTGTCTTTCCACGGTTAGGAACATATTGCGGAAATGGAAGACCACAGGCTCTGTTCAAGTTAAGGCTTGAAGTGGCAGACCAAGAAAAATCTCAGACAGAAGTGACAAATGGTGAGAAGACTGTTAACCCACAGACCAGCACCAACGACCTACAACATCAGCTTGCTGTAGATGGAGTCACTGTGCATTGTTCAACCATTCGGCACACTTTACAGTAGGAGATGCTGTATGCGAGAGTGATGCAGAGGAAGCCTTTTCTCCGCCCACAGCACAAACAGAGCCGCTTGAGGTATGCTAAGGCACATTTGGACAAGCCAGCTTCATTTTGGAATAAGGTGCTGTGGACTGATGAGTTATTTGGGCATAACAAGGGGCGTTGTGCATAGAGGAAAAATGCAGCATTCCAAGAAAAACACCTGCTACCTACAGTAAGATATGGTGGTGATTCCATCATGCTGTGAGGCTGTGTGGCCAGTGCAGGGATTGGGAATCTTGTCAAAGTTGAGGGACGCATGGATTTCACTCAGTATCAGCAGATTCTGGAGGCCAATGTCCAGGAATCGGTGACAAAGCTGAAGCTGTGCCGGGGCTGGTCCTTTCAACAAGACAACGACCCTAAACACTGCTCAAAATCCACTAAGGCATTCATGCAGAGGAACAAATTCTGGAATGGCCATCTCAGTCCCCAGACCTGAATATAATTGAAAATCTGTGGTGTGAGGTAAAGAGAGCTGTCCATGCTCGGAAGCCATCAAACCTGAATGAACTAGAGATGTTTTGTAAAGAGTAATGGTCCAAAATACCTTCAACCAGAATCCAGACTCTCATTGGAACCTACAGGAAGCGTTTAGAGGCTGTAATTTCTGCAAAAGGAGGATCTACTAAATATTGATTTCATTTCTTTTTTTTTTTTTTTTTTTTTTTTTTTTTTTTTTTGGTGGTGTCCAAATTTATGCACCTGACTAATTTTGTTTAAACACTTATTGCACAAGTTCTGTAAATCCAATAAACGTCATTTTACTTCTCAAATATCACTATGTGTCTCCTATATGATATAGTTAACTGACATTTTTTTGTTTATCAGAACAACCAATGATTTATACTGGAAAATTATGATTACCACGGTTTCTCAAACTTTCGCATCCCACTGTGTGCTTGTAGTGTGTGTGCTTGTAGTGTGTGTGCTTGTGTGTGTGTGCTTGTAGTGTGTGTGTTTGTGTGTGTGTGCTTGTAGTGTGTGTGTTTGTGTGTGTGTGTGTGTGTGCTTGTAGTGTGTGTGTGCTTGTAGTGTGTGTGTGCTTGTAGTGTGTGTGTGTGCTTGTAGTGTGTGTGTGCTTGTAGTGTGTGTGTGCTTGTAGTGTGTGTGTGCTTGTAGTGTGTGTGTGTGCTTGTAGTGTGTGTGTGCTTGTAGTGTGTGTGTGCTTGTAGTGTGTGTGTGCTTGTAGTGTGTGTGTGTGTGTGTGCTTGTAGAGTGTGTGTGTGCTTGTAGTGTGTGTGTGCTTGTAGTGTGTGTGTGCTTGTAGTGTGTGTGTGCTTGTAGTGTGTGTGTGTGCTTGTAGTGTGTGTGTGTGCTTGTAGTGTGTGTGTGCTTGTAGTGTGTGTGTGTGTGCTTGTAGTGTGTGTGTGTGCTTGTAGTGTGTGTGTGTGCTTGTAGTGTGTGTGTGTGCTTGTAGTGTGTGTGTGCTTGTAGTGTGTGTGTGTTTGTGTGTGTGTGCTTGTAGTGTGTGTGTTTGTGTGTGTGTGTGTTTGTGTGTGTGTGTGCTTGTAGTGTGTGTGTGCTTGTAGTGTGTGTGTGCTTGTAGTGTGTGTGTGCTTGTAGTGTGTGTGTGTGTGTGTGTGCTTGTAGTGTGTGTGTGCTTGTAGAGTGTGTGTGTGCTTGTAGTGTGTGTGTGTGCTTGTAGTGTGTGTGTGCTTGTAGTGTGTGTGTGCTTGTAGTGTGTGTGTGCTTGTAGTGTGTGTGTGCTTGTAGTGTGTGTGTGTGCTTGTAGTGTGTGTGTGTGTGCTTGTAGTGTGTGTGTGTGCTTGTAGAGTGTGTGTGTGCTTGTAGTGTGTGTGTGCTTGTAGTGTGTGCTTGTAGTGTGTGTGTGTGCTTGTAGTGTGTGTGTGCTTGTAGTGTGTGTGTGCTTGTAGTGTGTGTGTGTGTGCTTGTAGTGTGTGTGTGTGTGTGTGCTTGTAGTGTGTGTGTGTGCTTGTAGTGTGTGTGTGTGCTTGTAGTGTGTGTGTGTGTGCTTGTAGTGTGTGTGTGTGTGCTTGTAGTGTGTGTGTGTGTGTGCTTGTAGTGTGTGTGTTTGTGTGTGTGTGCTTGTAGTGTGTGTGTTTGTGTGTGTGTGTGCTTGTAGTGTGTTTGTGTGTGTGTGTGCTTGTAGTGTGTGTGTGTGCTTGTAGTGTGTGTGTGTGCTTGTAGAGTGTGTGTGTGCTTGTAGTGTGTGTGTGCTTGTAGTGTGTGTGTGCTTGTAGTGTGTGTGTGCTTGTAGTGTGTGTGTGCTTGTAGTGTGTGTGTGCTTGTAGTGTGTGTGTGCTTGTAGTGTGTGTGTGCTTGTAGTGTGTGTGCTTGTAGTGTGTGTGTGTGCTTGTAGTGTGTGTGTGCTTGTAGTGTGTGTGTGTGCTTGTAGTGTGTGTGTGCTTGTAGTGTGTGTGTGCTTGTAGTGTGTGTGTGCTTGTAGTGTGTGTGTGCTTGTAGTGTGTGTGTGTGCTTGTAGTGTGTGTGTGTGCTTGTAGTGTGTGTGTGTGCTTGTAGTGTGTGTGTGTGCTTGTAGTGTGTGTGTGTGTGTGCTTGTAGTGTGTGTGTGTGTGCTTGTAGTGTGTGTGTGTGCTTGTAGTGTGTGTGTGTGCTTGTAGTGTGTGTGTGCTTGTAGTGTGTGTGTGTGCTTGTAGTGTGTGTGTGCTTGTAGTGTGTGTGTGCTTGTAGTGTGTGTGTGCTTGTAGTGTGTGTGTGTGTGCTTGTAGTGTGTGTGTGTGCTTGTAGTGTGTGTGTGTGCTTGTAGTGTGTGTGTGCTTGTAGTGTGTGTGTGCTTGTAGTGTGTGTGTGCTTGTAGTGTGTGTGTGTGTGTGCTTGTAGTGTGTGTGTGTGTGCTTGTAGTGTGTGTGTGCTTGTAGTGTGTGTGTGCTTGTAGTGTGTGTGTGCTTGTAGTGTGTGTGTGTGTGCTTGTAGTGTGTGTGTGTGTGTGCTTGTAGTGTGTGTGTGTGTGTGCTTGTAGTGTGTGTGTGTGTGTGCTTGTAGTGTGTGTGTGTGTGTGTGTGTGTGTGTGTGTGTGTGTGTGTGTGTGTGTGTGTGTGTGTGTGTGTGTGTGCGTGCTTGTAGTGTGTGTGTGTGTGTGTGTGTGTGCTTGTAGTGTGTGTGCTTGTAGTGTGTGTGCTTGTAGTGTGTGTGCTTGTAGTGTGTGTGCTTGTAGTGTGTGTGTGTGTGTGTGCTTGTAGTGTGTGTGTGTGTGTGCTTGTAGTGTGTGTGTGTGTGTGTGTGTGTGCTTGTAGTGTGTGTGTGTTTGTAGTGTGTGTGTCTTCCCTCCCCATTTTATTATGATTAATGAAGTTATGTTTTTTGTATTATATTACATTTATACAGGGAATAGAGGGGGTTTGATGTCAGTGTTTTTGCGCACGCAAGTGGAACGACTGACTGTACATTGAAAACGTTCTAATGTCTTGTACACACGCTTCAACTGCACGATATGAGACCAACAGTCGTTTGAATAGATCTGACAGTTGGAATCGTTCAAAACGCCTTTTATCAGTCTCTCGTTAAGTCGTTTGCACACATACACATGCCTGATTGTCGCCCAACAGACTAAGGCCTCCTTTACCACGAACAGTTGATAGGCAGTGAAATGCCTCTCAAACTCTCATGACTGCTTGCTGCTGCCTGGTAACTGCTCACTTCTGCCTGTTAACTGCTCACTGATGCATGGCAACTTCTTCCTGAGCACACAGCTCCACTGTCCATGGAAAAGAGGCCTAAAACGGACTAAAGTCATACGACAATCAGGCAGTTTGAGCGTGCGTATACAGGCAAGTGAAAAAGCTCTGCAGAGTTTTGCCTAGTTTGCAGACAATAGGGCTGCCATAGATACTTGAAATTTAGTTTGCAAGCAGAAGATCATAAAATCTGTGTCTTTGTCATTTTTTTTTTTTGGTGTATAACTATTTTTTCCTGAGTCCGTTAAAGAAGAAGAAAAAAATTCTGCATACCTGGGGCTTCCTCCATCCTCCTTCAGGATCATTGGTCAACAGTCTCTAAAACATGTGCCAACTTTGGCCTTGGTACAAACCCCGGTAACAGGCTCACTGACGTCAGTCCGGGACTGTCATCAACTGAGCCTGATAAGTGAGCTCTTTGCAGCAAAATGGCAGACCGTGGGAGGACACTGCGGGACTTAGGTGTGTTTATGGGGTGGGAGAAAGCCCCGGGTAAGGATCGGAGCTTGAGTTTACCTAGTCTGAGTCTCTTTAAGGCAGCCATTCATCAGGCAATGATGGGCAGATTTGACCAACAGACAGATCTCTCTCTGATCGAATCTGATTAGAGAGAGATCGGTCGGCTGCCCATACGCCGCAGGCCAATTCTCTGGAATCAGTCGAGTCCGCCCCAGCCGCCACCTCCCCACTGCCTCCCTAGTGCATAAGTGTGCCTCTATGTATTACCTGTCTTGTGTCACGGTGTCCATCCGTCTTCCGAATCCGCCGCTCTTTCATTAGCGGTATACATGCCACCGGTGGAGCGTTCACTTAGCATGGAGTCCTTGGTTACAGTCTAGATACGGTAGACATTTACCAAAGTTTGTAGCATAAGAATAACCCATGAAGGGCCTACAAGTCTTATGGGTGATATTAGTGTTTAATAGCTATGACCTAGACCACTTCCTCGCTTTGGGTTGTACAGAATTAGAATCTCTTAGGGCTTGTTTCCATATAGTGCGCTTATGGAAACTGGATCACAGGGACAGCAGACAGTGCATGGACTGTCTGCTGTTTCCACTCATGGGCGGCGTTTCAGCGCTGAATCGCCTTACATGGGTTGCTGCGTTTTGGGGCAATTCAGCCCGCGATCCTATTCAGTGTAATGAATGGGATCGCATGCTCAAATTGTGCTTTTGTAGGGTAGAAGAATCCACCTCTACATTGCCTGTTTGTATTAATTAGGAATTACACTCACCTAAAGGATTATTAAGAACACCTGTTCAATTTCTCATGAATGCAGTTATCTAATCAACCAATCACATGGCAGTTGCTGCAATGCATTTAGGGGTGTGGTCCTGGCCAAGACAATCTCCTGAACTCCTAACTGAATGTTAGAATGGGAAAGAAAGGCGATTTAAGCAATTTTGAGCATGGCATGGTTGTTGGTGCCAGACGGGCCGATCTGATTACACAATCTGCTCAGTTACTGGGATTTTCACGCACAACCATTTCTAGGGTTTACAAACAATGGTGTGAAAAGGGAAAAACATCCAGTATGCAGCAGTCCTGTGGGTGGAAATGCCTTGTTGATGCTAGAGGTCAGAGGAGAATGGGCCGACTGATTCAAGCTGATAGAAGAACGTTGACTGAAATAACCACTAGTTACAACCGAGGTTTGCAGCGAAGCATTTGTGAAGTCACAACACACACAACCTTAAAGGGGTTCTGTGGGGGTTTGAGAAGGATAAAAACTGCAACTTACCTGGGGCTTCTATCAGCCCCCTGTAGCAGTAATGTCCCTTGCTGTACTCCTCCGATCTGCTGGTCCCCGGTCTAGCGCGGCACGGCGTCCAACTGCGGCTGCGCGACCGTGCTTGCTCCCGCCCACGTCATCAGAAGCTTACTGCACAGTACAAGAAACCTTCGTACTGTGCCTGTGCAGTAAGCTTATGATGACGCGAACGGCAGCGCACATTAGTCGGCTATGACAAGCGAATAATGCCAGCGCTGGGGAACGGCGGATCGGAGGAGAACGGCGTGGAACATTACTGCTACAGGGGGCTGATAGAAGCCCCAGGTAAGTGGCGTTTTTTATCCTTACCAATCCCCCACAAAACCCATTTAAGGCGAATGGGCTACAACAGCAGAAGACCCCACCGGGTACCACTCATCTCCACTACAAATAGGAAAAAGAGGCTACAATTTGCACGAGCTCACCAAAATTGGACAGTTGGAGACTGGTAAAATGTTGCCTGGTCTGGTGAGTCTCGATAGTCAGAATTGGTGTAAACAGAATGAGAACATGGATCCATCATGCCTTGTTAGCACTGTGCAGGCTGCTGGTAGTGGTGTAATGGTGTGGGGGATGTTTTCTTAGTACACTTTAAGCCCCTTGGTGCCAATTGGGCATCGGTTAAATGCCACGGGCTACCTGAGCATTGTTTCTGACCATGTCCATCCCTTCATGACCACCATGTACCCATCCTCTGATGGCTACTTCCAGCAGGATAATGCACCATGTCACAAAGCTCAAATCATTTCCAATTGGTTTCTTGAACATGACGTTGAGTTCACTGTACTAAAATGGCCCCCACAGTCACCAGATCTTAACCCAATATAGCATCATTGGGATGTGATGGAACGGGAGCTTCGTGCCCTGGATGTGCATCCCACAAATCTCCATCAACTGCAAGATGCTGTCCTATCAATATGGGCCAACATTTCTAAATAATGCTTTCAGCACCTTGTAGAATTAAGGCAGTTCTGAAGGCGAAAGGGAGTCACCGCGTATTAGTATGGTGTTCCTAATAATCCTTTAGGGGAGTGTATTTTTGTTGTTTTTATATGTATAAATTGCTGTGAGTTCAGCATTCTTAAAATAAAACAAACAAGGTTTTATATTCTGCTTTTCTCCTGGCGGACTCAAAGCGCCAGAGCTGCAGCCACTAGGGCAAGCTCAGTAAGCCATAGTAGTGTTGGAGTCTTGCCCAAGGTCTCCTCACTGAAAAGTGGCTACCATTTTTATTTCCTTTTAAACCATGCACATTGCCTGGGAGCTGTTCCAGGGCTCTGGCTAAAAGTATTAAGGCTCATACACACATCAGACCATAGTCTTTGGAAAATGGAAGATCACAGCCCAATTTTACCCCCTTCCTGTAGTATGAGAGCCACACCTACACAGTCTATTCTATGGAGCTGCACTCCCCATCAGACAGAAATCTTACCCCCTTCCATGTAGTATGAGAGCAACACCTACACAGTCTATTCTATGGAGCTGCACTCCCCATCAGACAGAAATCTTACCCCCTTCCATGTAGTATGAGAGCCACACCTACACAGTCTATTCTATGGAGCTGCACTCCCCATCAGACAGAAATCTTACCCCCTTCCATGTAGTATGAGAGCCACACCTACACAGTCTATTCTATGGAGCTGCACTCCCCATCAGACAGAGATCTTACCCCCTTCCATGTAGTATGAGAGCCACACCTACACAGTCTATTCTATGGAGCTGCACTCCCCATCAGACAGAAATCTTACCCCCTTCCATGTAGTATGAGAGCCACACCTACACAGTCTATTCTATGGAGCTGCACTCCCCATCAGACAGAAATCTTACCCCCTTCCATGTAGTATGAGAGCCATACTCTACACAGTCTATTCTATGGAGCTGCGCTCCCCATCAGACAGAAATCTTACCCCCTTCCATGTAGTATGAGAGCCATACCTACACAGTCTATTCTATGGAGCTGCACTCCCCATCAGATAGAAATCTTACCCCCTTCCATGTAGTATGAGAGCCACACTCTACACAGTCTTTTCTATGGAGCTGAACTCCCCATCAGACAGAAATCTTTGCAAGATGCTGCACACACAGATGCTGTACAGACACAAAAGATCAGTATCTGCAAAAGATCTGTTCCTGCAAAAGATTTGTTCCTGCAAATTGCATTCATAGTCTATATCATATCTTCCGATCTCATACACACCTTGTTTAACAGACATTCATCTGCAGATCAGATCCACCAGGATGGATTGTCTGATCTGCAGATGAATGTCTGTTAAACAAGGTGTGTATGATGATCTGCAGATCTCATAGACTATCATTGCAATTTGCAGGAACGGATCTTTGGCAGGAACAGATCTTTTGCAGATACTGATCTTTTGTGTCTGTACAGCATCTGTGTGTGCAGCATCTTGCAAAGATTTCTGTCTGATGGGGAGTTCAGCTCCATAGAAAAGACTGTGAAGGTATGGCTCTTATACTACATGGAAGATTGGTCTGTGATCTTTCATTTTCAAAAGACTTTTATCTGCTGTGTGTATGTGGCCTTAGAGGCTCAGGATCAGCAGCATAGCCAGGTGGCTGGTATTGCTTAAAAAAATATAAATATGGCTCCCTCCTTGTTCCTCTAAATCCTCTCCATTTTCTTTTCATGCTACAGTCTCTCTTTACCTGGAAGCAGGCATGGAGAAGTGAGTAATTGTCATGTCCGTAGTAGAACTAATCTAAGTACACAGGTTAATTTTAAATGTCCCTCGACAGTTTCTAAATATAGGTTAGGGCTTGCTTGAGACTAACCCCTAATTACACACGTGAGCCGGGGCTGCAGACTGCTGCGGTGTGACTGCTGAGGTCCTGCACGGCTCTGATACAAGCCCAGGAGCTGCACAGCTCTCTGCTTGTGCTTCCACTGCAGAGACTTCTCACCAGGGCTGCTGCGGTGTGACTGCTGAGGTCCTGCACGGCTCTGATACAAGAGCTGCACAGCTTCTATCTCTGCTTGTGCTTCCACTGCAGACTTCTCACCAGGACTGCAGGCTGCTGCGGTGTGACTGCTGAGGTCCTGCACGGCTCTGATACAAGCCCAGGAGCTGCACAGCTCTCTGCTTGTGCTTCCACTGCAGAGACTTCTCACCAGGGCTGCTGCGGTGTGACTGCTGAGATCCTGCCTGGCTCTGATACAAGCCCAGGAGCTGCACAGCTCTCTGCTTGTGCTTCCACTGCAGAGACTTCTCACCAGGACTGCAGACTGCTGCTGTGTGACTGCAGAGACTTCTCACCAGGGCTGCAGGCTGCTGCGGTGTGACTACTGAGATCCTGCACGGCTCTGATACAAGCCCAGGAGCTGCACGGCTTCTATCTCTGCTTGTGCTTCCACTGCAGACTTCTCACCAGGGCTGCAGGCTGCTGCGGTGTGACTGCTGAGATCCTGCATGGCTCTGATACAAGCCCAGGAGCTGCACAACTATCTCTGCTTGTGCTTCCACTGCAGAGACTTCTCACCAGGGCTGCAGGCTGCTGCGGTGTGACTGCTGGGATCCTGCCTGGCTCTGATACAAGCCCAGGAGCTGCACAGCTTCTATCTCTGCTTGTGCTTCCACTGCAGACTTCTCACCAGGACTGCAGGCTGCTGCGGTGTGACTGCTAAGATCCTGCATGGCTCTGATACAAGAGCAGCACAGCTTCTATATCTGCTTGTGCTTCCACTGCAGAGACTTCTCACCAGGACTGCAGACTGCTGCTGTGTGACTGCAGAGACTTCTCACCAGGGCTGCAGGCTGCTGCGGTGTGACTGCTGAGATCCTGCATGGCTCTGATACAAGCCCAGGAGCTGCACGGCTTCTATCTCTGCTTGTGCTTCCACTGCAGACTTCTCACCAGGGCTACGGAGTCGGTACAAAAAAAAATCATCCGACTCCTTTGTTTACGAAACCTCCGACTCCAGGTACCCAAAAACTGCTCAGACTCCACAGCCCTGCTTCTCCTTAAAGGACCTCCTGTCACAAATCTTTAAAATTTTAAAATGCATGTAAACCTATACAGATAAGTACGTTTCTTCCAGAGTAAAATGAGGCATAAAATACGTTTCTCCTATGTTGCTGTCACTTACAGTAAGTAGTAGAAATCTGACATTACCAACAGATTTTGGACTAGTCTATCTTCTCATGGGGGTTCTCTGTATTTTCTTTATTTTTAAAACCACTTAGTGAATGGCAGTTGCCGTCCAACTGCCAAAAAAGTATGGTGAGCAGGGAGGCTGGGCAGCATCCTTTTTGTATAAATATTTTTCAGGGAGCGTCTTTATTAAGAATAAAGGCCATGATAAGAATCCCCCATGAAGAGATGGACTAACCAACACCTGTCGGTAATGTCCGATTTCTACTACCTACTGTAAGTGACAGCAACATAGGAGAAAAGTAATTTATGGCTCATTTTATTCCGGAAGAAATGTACGTCTTATTTGTATGCATCATAAATTTTAAGATTTTTGCGACCGGTCCTCCTTTAAACATTAATGGCGGCTTCAGTGCCCACAGAGCTCTGTACCTGCAGATTCCCCCTCTTTTCTTCTGGGGAGGATGCGTACATAATACATTTTTTAAAGAAAAAAACATTTCTTGGATACAGCTGATACAAATCCTGCAATAAATCTGCAGTGTGTCAACTTCCTGCTTGCATGGAAGCAGACATAGGGTTAACATCCTGTGTCTACAAATTAACTGCTCTGCTCAGATTCCTGAGCTGACACGGCTGAGAGAGCAAATAACATTTGTGTTTAGTCACAGATGAGGAGGAATTAGACCGGCTAAACTCTCTAAATACATACAGGGTGCATTTATCTGTTGACCTTCTGTCTTGTGCAAGAGTTCAGGTCCACTTTAAAGTGAATGGTTACCACTTTAAAAATAAAGTCAGATACTCACCTAAGGAGAGGGAAGGCTCGGTCCTAATGAGCCTTCCCTCTCCTCTCCCGGTGCCTGGTCCCGCGCAGGATCCCCCGTAACAGTATTCGACCAGTTTGGTCAAATACTGCCACTTCCGCATGCCGAAGCACCCTCTATGACGCGCTCACGTGTGCGTAGTATGGAGCGGCCCGTCTTCGGAAGCCCGAGTGCTCCCGAAGACCTCCGAAATCCCTGCGGCGGCGGACACGAACGGGGGAGCCAGCGCAGCACCGAGGGCACCGGGAGAGGAGTGGGAAGGCTCATTAGAACCGAGCCTTCCCTCTCCTTAGGTGAGTATCTGACTTTTTTTTTTTTTTTTTTAAAGTGGTAACCATTGGCGTTAACAACAAATCAACAGAGCACAGAGACTGAAATTCAAAAGGGGAAGTCAAATTGCATGGACAATTCTCTATGCAAACATGACAGAGCTATGGAAATCAAGTAGCTTGTATTAGATCCCCAAAGATTCTTTAAAAAAAAAAAAAAAAACCTGAACGGAAGGTCCTGATCTGCTGCATTTTCCCGCAAGGCATCTGGATTCTGATACACGGAGGGGTAGTGGCAGGCAATAGGAAAACTGATCCCCCTCTACACAGGCAGATTTGGACACAGAAACTGATCCGTTTCTGTGTCACAGCCTGTGGGGGGAGAGAGGGGGGCCGCCATGCTGGAGGGTAACAGGAGCCAGGACGGAGGTGGCAGCGGTCGGCGGGGAGGGGGGGCGCCCCCTCACCTAGGTCCCCCCCTTTCCCCGCTCCCCCTCCAGCTAGTTTGCGTAAGTAATTACAATGTTTGTATGCGGGGAGCTTACCTTTTCTCTACTTCCGCTCACCGCATCACTGCCTGCAATGCCGCCCTCCGAAGTATAGAGGGCGACATTGCAGGCATTGACTCGGTGAGCGGAAGTAGAGAGAATATAAGCTCCCTGCTCACCGCATACAAACATTGTAATTACTTTTGTACAAACTAGCTGGAGGGGGAGCGGGGAAGGGGGGACCTAGGTGAGGGGGGGCGCCCCGCCAACCGCTGCCCCCTCCGTCCTGGCTGCTTTCACCCTCCAGCATGGCGGCCCCCTCTCCCCTCACAGGCTGGGCATACTTTTTCCCCGACTGGAAACGCATGCTATTAAAAAAAGGTAGTTTTAGGAAAAGCGGGAGTGGGGGGGGGGGGGGGGGGGGGGAAGGAAAAAAAAAATTCAGAAAAACTGATCTGTTTTTAAACTGCAACAGACCTAGTGTGGACCTAGCCTTACAAATGTTTTTCTTTAGTTTAAAGCAACTTTTCTCAACAGTTTACCTTAGAGGAACCCTGCAGATACTTTTTGTATCTCCAGGAACCCTGCAAGTCATTTTTAGATCTCGAGGAACCCCTGCATTTATTTTGCAGGTGAGTTTGTCACTACCCCCTATTACTGTCCTTCAATATGTCTCCTTATTCTGCTGCTTTTTATTAATGTGCTCAATATTATTCCGAATTTAATGCTTCTTTTTAAAGTACCCCATATTATAGTATGCTCCCTATCATACTCCCTCCCCCCCCCCCCCCCAGCCCCCACGATGGGGGAAAATATCAAGAAAGCCTGCTGTAGTGGTTATGCTGTTGCTTATCTTTTAGAGCGGAGAGGAAGTTCTAAGTTCTGCTTTAAAGGGGAACTATGGCAAAAAAATTTAAAATTTTGAATGTGTGCAAACCTAGACAAATAAGTACATTTTTTTTCCATAGTAAAATGAGCTATAAATTACTTTTTTCTCCTATGTTGCTGTCACTTACAGTAGGTATTAGAAATCTGACAGAAGCGACAGGTTTTGGACTACTCCATCTCTTCATAGGGGATTCTCAGGGATATATTTTATTTTCAAAAGCACATAGTGAATGGCAGTTGCTCTGTTCAACTGGCAAAAAACGGTGTAGCGAGCAGGGAAGCTGGCCAGCATTCTTTTTAGGGAATCTCTTTATAAAGAATAAAAGCCTGTCTGAGAATCCCCTATGAAGAGATGGACTAGTCTAAACCCTGTCACTTCTGTCAGATTTCTAATACCTACTGTAAGTGACAGCAACATAGGAGAAAAGTAATTTATGGCTCATTTTACTCTGGAAAAAAATGTACTTATTTGCACACATTTTAATTTTTTTGCCGTAGTGCCCCTTTAAGTCTTGGCCCTCACCAGCTTAGATGGCTGCAGCGCTCACGTGTCTGCTGCTGTATGAAGGAATAATGAGATTGCATTTTGACAACGTCTTCAGCCCACGTGCATCTTCTGCGCACTTGTTTTGTTGCCGCTGTCCCTTTTCTGCTCTTATGAAATCTTGCAGTAAATTTCCATCCTATTATGAAGTTGCTTTGTGTCTTTGTTCAGCTCACTTCTGTTCATAGATTTCCTGTCGTGATCTTCTGCCTTTTTTTCCTAGAACTTCACTAAACACTGTTTTGTGTGTAGATGTAATAACTGCTTACGTGAGCTGGAACACTTCCTTGGAAAATAAAGTTTTTCAGGTTCTTTGCTGCGGTGTTGTAATACTTTGTGAAATATCAATGCTCTGGGTATGCACTGTAATATGCACTGTAATCTTGGATGCTCTGCACTTAAAGTGTACCTGTGAGAACAAACAACAAACACTGAAGATTTATATCGCGCTTTTCTCCTGGTGGACTCAAAGCACCAGAGCAGCAGCCACTAGGACGCGCTCTGTAGGCAGTAGCAGTGTTAGGGAGACTTGCCCAAGGTCTCCTACTGAACAGGTGCTGGCTTACTGAACAGGCAGAGCCGAGATTCGAACCTGAATTCTCCTGTGTCAGGCAGAGCCCTTAACCATTACACCATCCAGCCACCTGTGAGAAACAGGTGTCCAGAGTCAACCCCCTCCCCCCCCATCCTCTTCCAACTTGTCGTTCCAGTGATAGGACTTTCTGAACATATTCCATAAGCCTTGTTGACTATATTCTCGTGGTCACACTCCCATCCATGCACAAGTAGGCACAGGCTTAAAGCAGCAGGGTCAGCCATACTATCCCAAGGAAAAAAAACCCATATAAGTAGATAAATACTTGTTCTACTTGCATAACATATGTATTGTACTGTCCACATTTTGATTTCAGTTTTCTTATTTACATAGTAAATAGAAAACTGTTTCTGGCATTTTCCATCTTCACTGCCTCTGACTGAAGCCAATACTGATGTCATTTCATTCCTTCTCTTGTTTCTCATAGAAACTGCACTGTCATATCTAGATTGCTTTGTAAACAGATGTGAGCACAGAATAGATCGTATTTCAGCTTCTTCTCCCTTCTCAACCTTGTGTCACGCTGAACTGCCCTCAGCCCAATCGGTGAAGAGCAGGACTGTGGGAGGGGCGATAGAACCAGCTTCCTTCTAGTCAGCAATGTACCAAATAGAGCCAGGCTGACTGAGGCCCAGTGCACACCAAAAACCTTTAGCAGATTTGCAAAACGCTAGAGGTTTTTGAAGCAGATTTCAGAGCGATTCTAGGCATGTTTAGAGAGGTTTTCTTAACATGCCTAGTGTGTTTTTTTTTTTTTTTTGCAGTGTTTTTGTGTAGCAATTACAAATATTGTTTACAGTACAATGGTTACTGAACAGCTACTGTAACAAAAACGCCTGGAAAACCGCTCTGATCTAGCGTTTTTCAGAGCGGTTTTTTACTTTCCTATACTTTAACATTGAGGCAGATACGCCTCAGAAATCTAAAAAATGCTGCAGCCCCCGAGTTTGCCTTTGTGGAAAAAACGAGC
The DNA here is from genome assembly GCF_040937935.1 of Hyperolius riggenbachi. Taxonomy (NCBI): domain Eukaryota; kingdom Metazoa; phylum Chordata; class Amphibia; order Anura; family Hyperoliidae; genus Hyperolius; species Hyperolius riggenbachi. The sequence continues at coordinate 491,519,422 of NC_090649.1, forward strand.
CGCTCAGGTGTGCACCAGCCCATTCACTTTCATTAGCCAATCGGTTTTCCCCTGCTTGCGTTTTTAAAAAACGCTCCAGACCCGCTCTGGTGTGCACCAGCCCTGTGATAAGAATTGTTACAGCAGAAACCTTTATGATTAGATTGGCGTGCTTGCAGTGCAGGGTGAGGTTGCAGGCTGCATAATAAACACAGAGCAGTGGGTAAATTTTAAATTTGATTTTGTGGCTGACAGTCCTGCTTTAAGTACGGCCCACTTCTGGGCAGTAGCATAGAGCCCATCACACATGGGAGGGTTTTTGCTACTCCGCAGGCCGTACTTGCCACCTGCACAGTGTGGCAATGCTTGGACATGAACGGGAGGGCGGTCTCGGAGAAGAGGAGGGTCCTGGTGAGTATCGGTGGGGTGGATGAGAAGTGATAAAGCCTCTGGATCATCCGGAAGGTAAGCGATCTAACTTTTAGGTTTTAGGGCCTCATGAAGAGTTTGAGGATGGAAGGCTATGGGCAGTTAACTAGACTTAAAACTGCTCTCGTAAGGGATGGAACCAGCCATCCAACCATCCATCCACACCTACAGAGAGGGCGGTATGGTTGGGACTGGTCTGAAAGCTGAGATCTTCAGTGTCCATGGATTTTTTACGGCTCTAAGCCGTGTGTTTTGTTTGGTTTCAAGTGATTATCCTATCGAGTAGAAAATGGGGGGTAGAGATTCCAGGCCTTTTCAAATACAGTTGATGTGAATTTAGCCTTGGACACGTACAGAAGTATGAATATACCGTCATGTTTTGTCTCTTCTTGCTATCAAACAGCTTTACAGAAAGCATAAAGTATGGCTTTATCTAGTGACATCATTCAGAGCATCTCCAGACTGGTTTATATTTGTGACCGTTCTTATGGACGGTAGTAGATTTGCTGTTTTAGCCTATCCGGATGTAGAGTTTGAAAAATAACTTTCTATTGGGTGAAAAGCCTTGTTCTTTCAAGTTGGCCAGTCAATGGCATCTTTAGGATTCAAAACCTCCTGCTAGATGAGGTATTCATAACTGGTTATGCAACACTCAGGCCTTGTTCACATTATGTTCTGTTCACGTGTCCGTCCGTGTTGGGTGGTTTTTGACACATATTTTTTTTTTCTGATTCCCGGCGCTTGGGTGGGCGATTCGTTTTCGTGCTTAGCGGTTTTCTAAGAGGTTTTTTCCCGAGCAGTTTTGTAATTCCCTCCCTGACGCAAGTCAGGAAGTGAACTCTTTGACCCGGAAAAGAATAAACACAATGTATTCTTAAAAACGCAATCGCTACACAAATTGATTTTGTGAGCGTTTTGCTTTTCGCTTATACTTTCTACTGAGGCGGAATCTCCTCAAATTGTGCACGCACCGTTTTACTGAACGGACAGTGTATGACCCGCGCTGATACAAAGCTTCTCATAGGCATTCATTGTCCACACGGTCGGGGGGCAATTTTTAAAAATCGCCTGCGTGTAAAAAAAATCAAACGCCTGCAGTCCGAACAAGCCCTGACAATGGCTTGTTTTCCTGGAAATTGCTTGGTCAACCCCCACTATTGCCACCAGTAAGAGTTCTGCATATATTGCCCTCCATTCTCGTCATACCACCAGCGTATACAGACACATTGTCCAGCTTAAAGGGGAACTGAAAGAGGTATACAGAGACTGCCATGTTTATTTCCTTTTAAGCAATACCAGTTGCCTGGCTGTCCTGCTGATCCTCTGCCTCTAATACTTTTAGCCATAGCCCCTGAACAAGCATGCAGCAGATCAGGTGTTTCTGACATTGTCAGATATGACAAGACTAGCTGCATGCTTGTTTCTGGTGTTATTCATACTGCTGCAGAGAAATAGACCAGCAGGGCTGCCAGGCAACTGGCATTGATTAAAAGGAAATAAATATGGCAGCCTCCGTATACCTCTTACTTCAGTTCCCCTTTCATGTTCCCTTTAAAGGAAAATTGAAGTGAGAGGGATATGGAGGCTAACTTATTTCCTGTTAAACAATACCAGTTGCCCGGCAGCCCTGTTGATCTATTTGGCTGCAGTAGTGTCTGAATCACACACCGGAAACAAGCGGCTAATCAAGTTGCACTTCAGTCAGAGCACCTGATCTGCTGCATGCTTGTTCAGGGGCTATGGCTAAGGCTAAAAGTATTAGAGGCATATGATTAACTGGACCACCAGGCAACTGGCATTGTATAAAAGGAAATAAATATGGCAGCCTCCATATCCCTCTCACTTCAGGTGTCTGTTAAAGGGGCACTATGGCGAACAATTGTAAAATTTAAAGTACGCACAAACATAGACAAATAAGAACGTTTTTTCAGAGTAAAATGAGCCATAAATTACTTTTCTCCTATGTTGCTGTCACTTACAGTAGGTAGTAGAAATCTGACAGAAGTGACAGATTTTGGACTAGTCAATCTCTTCATGGGATTCTCAGCAAGGATTTTTTTTTTTTTTTTTTTTTTTACAAAGATATTCCCTAAAAAGGATTTAAACAATGATGCTTGCCAGCCTCCCTGCTCGCTACAGTTTTGTGGCAGTTGGACGGATCAACTGCCATTCACTAAAGGTGCATACACACATCAGACTATAGTCTTTGGAAAATGAAAGATCACAGACCAATCTTACCACCCTTCATGTAGTATGAGAGCCATACGCTACACAGTCTTTTCTCTGGAGCTGAACTCCACATCAGAAAAAAATCTTTGCAAGATTCTGCACACACAGATGCTGTACAGACACAAAAGATCAGTAGCTGCAAAAGATCTGTTCCTGCCAAAGATCCGTTCCTGCAAATTGCATTCAGTCTATGAGATCTGCAGATCATCATACACACCTTGTTTAACTGACATTCATCTGCAGATCAGATCCACCAGGATGGATTTTCAGATCTGCAGATGATTGTCTGATCTGCAGATGAATGTCAGTTAAACAAGGTGTGTATGATGATCTGCAGATCTCATAGACTGAATGCAATTTGCAGGAACGGATCTTTGGCAGGAACAGATCTTTTGCAGATACTGATCTTTTGTGTCTGTACAGCATCTGTGTGTGCAGAATCTTGCAAAGATTTTTTTCTGATGTGGAGTTTAGCTCCATAGAAAAGACTGTGTAGGTATGGCTCTCATACTACATGAAGGGTGGTAAGATTTCTGTCTGATGGGGAGATCAGCTCCATAGAATAGACTGTGTAGGTGTGGCTCACATACTACATGGAAGGGGGTAAGATTTCTGTCTGATGGGGAGTGCAGCTCCATAGAATAGACTGTGTAGGTGTGGCTCTCATACTACATGGACGGGGGTAAGATTTCTGTCTGATGGGGAGTGCAGCTCCATAGAATAGACTGTGTAGGTGTGGCTCTCATACTACATGGACGGGGGTAAGATTTCTGTCTGATGGGGAGTGCAGCTCCATAGAATAGACTGTGTAGGTATGGCTCTCATACTACATGGAAGGGGGTAAGATTTCTGTCTGATGGGGAGTGCAGCTCCATAGAATAGACTGTGTAGGTGTGGCTCTCATACTACATGGAGGGTGGTAAGATTTCTGTCTGATGGGGAGTGCAGCTCCATAGAATAGACTGTGTAGGTGTGGCTCTCATACTACATGGAAGGGGGTAAGATTTCTGTCTGATGGGGAGTGCAGCTCCATAGAATAGACTGTGTAGGTATGGCTCTCATACTACATGGAAGGGGGTAAGATTTCTGTCTGATGGGGAGTGCAGCTCCATAGAATAGACTGTGTAGGTGTGGCTCTCATACTACATGGAAGGGGGTAAGATGTCTGTCTGATGGGGAGTGCAGCTCCATAGAATAGACTGTGTAGGTATGGCTCTCATACTACGTGGAAGGGGGTAAGATTTCTGTCTGATGGGGAGTGCAGCTCCATAGAATAGACTGTGTAGGTATGGCTCTCATACTACATGGAAGGGGGTAAGATTTCTGTCTGATGGGGAGTGCAGCTCCATAGAATAGACTGTGTAGGTGTGGCTCTCATACTACATGGAAGGGGGTGAGATTTCTGTCTGATGGGGAGTGCAGCTCCATAGAATAGACTGTGTAGGTATGGCTCTCATACTACATGGAAGGGTGGTAAGATTTCTGTCTGATGGGGAGTGCAGCTCCATAGAATAGACTGTGTAGGTATGGCTCTCATACTACATGGAAGGGGGTAAGATTTCTGTCTGATGGGGAGTGCAGCTCCATAGCATAGACTGTAGGTGTGGCTCTCATACTACATGGAAGGGGGTAAGATTTCTGTCTGATGGGGAGTGCAGCTCCATAGAATAGACTGTGTAGGTGTGGCTCTCATACTACATGGAAGGGGGTAAGATTTCTGTCTGATGGGGAGTGCAGCTCCATAGAATAGACTGTGTAGGTGTGGCTCTCATACTACATGGAAGGGGGTAAGATTTCTGTCTGATGGGGAGTGCAGCTCCATAGAATAGACTGTGTAGGTGTGGCTCTCATACTACATGGAAGGGGGTAAGATTTCTGTCTGATGGGGAGTGCAGCTCCATAGAATAGACTGTGTAGGTGTGGCTCTCATACTACATGGACGGGGGTAAGATTTCTGTCTGATGGGGAGTGCAGCTCCATAGAATAGACTGTGTAGGTATGGCTCTCATACTACATGGAAGGGGGTAAGATTTCTGTCTGATGGGGAGTGCAGCTCCATAGAATAGACTGTGTAGGTGTGGCTCTCATACTACATGGAAGGGGGTAAGATTTCTGTCTGATGGGGAGTGCAGCTCCATAGAATAGGCTGTGTGGGTGTGGCTCTCATACTACATGGAAGGGGGTAAGTTTTCTGTCTGATGGGGAGTGCAGCTCCATAGAATAGACTGTGTAGGTATGGCTCTCATACTACATGGAAGGGGGTAAGATTTCTGTCTGATGGGGAGTGCAGCTCCATAGAATAGACTGTGTAGGTGTGGCTCTCATACTACATGAAGGGTGGTAAGATTGGTCTGTGATCTTTCATTTTCAAAAGACTATGGTCTGATGTGTGTATGGGGCCTAAGTGCTTTTAAAAATTAATAAATCCCTGATAATCCCCCATGAAGAGATGGAGTAGTCCAAAACCTGTCGCTTCTGTCAGATTTGTACTACCTACTGTAAGTGACAGCAAGATAGGAGAAAAGTAATTTATGGCTCATTTTACTCCGGAAAACACATACTTCTTATTTGTCCAGGTTTGCACATATTGTAAATGTTAAGAAAAAGAGGAAGACAAAAAAAAGACACCGAGAGCCCAATATGGTGTAGTATGCTCAGGACAATAGTGGATAATGTAATGTGAGAAGGTTATACTCACAAACAAGGGTTACCGCTGAGGCAACCACTGTGAATGCAGGTGAGGAGATTAGACCTGTCCTCACTCAGGGTTAAGAAGTCGCTCTCTGTAGATAGAAGAAAGGTAGGGGTGGGTCCCCCTTCCGAGGGTGGACACTATAATGACTTTGATGAACAGAGGCGCCAGCAGAATAAAAACAACAAACAGTAGCTCTCAGGTAGCACATATAGCGCCTCTGTGAGGCGCTATATGTGCTACCTGAGAGCTACTGTTTTGTCCCCTGTTTTATTGCCTGATGAAGCGGGCTTGGTCCTGCGAAACGCGTTGCATCTATTGGGGTACTAATAAAGTGTTTATGTCAGACAAGTAGTCTAGTCTGCTTTCGGAGGTAAGTCCACCACTGCCTCCCCAGCATATTTTAAAACTTTTAATTGTTGTTTTTATTCTGCTGGCGCCTCTGTTCATCAGTCATATTGTAGATGTTAAAATTTTTTGCCATAGGGCCCCTTTAAGTAATATGCTGAGCAACCTTTGCATGCAGCTGATATTTTAGTCTGCTGCGTCATGTATGACCTCGATGACTCCTTCCTGCTCCCTGCAAGCTGCTCGCACGCTAGAACCTACAGAACTGGATGTGGAAGTTGACTGTGTAAATACGCGATCGAGGGTAAAAATTTGAAAAATTGTGTCAATTTACACTTTGGTAAACTTTGCTACAAAAGGATTATTTACTGAACACACAATTTTCTCTTGATCAGCTAAGAGAGCTTTTCCAGTATTGCATCAGGGAGTACATTATAGTCTTCTTTCTACCTCCTTCAAAATTTGAAGTGAACCTGTAAGAAAAAAGTGACCCCAGGTGGTACTTGCCTCTGGATCCTAAATTGGCTTCCCCCATTCGCCTCCACATGTCCGTTTTTAGCGCTTGGACTCTTGAAAAGGCTTGTCATTAGCACCATCCTGCTTGGCCTTCTTCACAAAAAGCTGGATCGGGTCATCGCTGCTGCGGGTCTGCACAGAACCAATAGTGCTTTGCTATTTTCAGCAAGTGGCATGGTGCTGGTGCACAGGGAAGGCCATACTTTGCTGTCCCAGCACTGGAATGGGCTGACCTACATGGATGGGGGAAGCCTCTTTGGGATCCAGAGACTTCCCCCTCCCGAAGGATCTAATTGTGGCCTTCACAAACCTCACAGGTTTGCCTTAAAGGATACCAGAACCAAACAGTTCTGGTAACAATGATAGCTGCACTGTGTAGGGTACAAATGGCACATACCAGCCACTCCTCCTGCCCCCCTCCGTCTGCCGCCGTTCTTAGTTTATACATGCCGGTGTCCGGCGACTTGACTGAACTCTGACCTGGATATACTGCGACCTGTGTGCGCACGAGGCTCAGAAGCATGCTGACCCCCTCCGTGCTGCGTGTGCGCTCCACTAGCGTCACATGATTAGCATGGAGGAGTGGCTGGTATGTGTCATTTGTACCCTACACAGTGCAGCTATCATTGTTACCAGAACTGTTCGGTTCTGGTATCCTTTAATTTCCTTAGCGGTATGGACAAGCTCAGCTCGTCCATTACCGCCGGAGGGTGCCGCTCAGGCCCTGCTGGGCCGATTTGCACCAAATAAAAAGGCACACGCAGCCGGCACTTTGCCAGCCGCGTGTGCTACCTGATCGCCACCGCGTCAGGAGCGCCCTCTAGTTGGCTGCATGTAATAGATTTTTTATTTTTTTTTTTATTAAAAAAAAAACCCTCCCGCAGCCGCCCTGGCGATCTTAATAGAATGCCAGGGAGGTTAAGGCAGTGGTGCAAAACTCAAATACAAAGTGGGCCAAAATTGTACAATGGAACCTAGTTGCGGGCCAACCTCAATGTCTAGCGGTCACTTTATCCCTTATAGAGTTCTCTGGTGTCTAGTGGTCCTCCCTCCCCTCCAACCCCTATACAGTTCCCTGGTGTCTAGAAGCCCCCACCCTCCCCTATACAGTTCCCTGGTGTTTATTGCGTTCCCCTACCGCCCCATATGGCCTCCCTGGTGATCTAGGGCTTCACCTCCAATAGGTGAATCGATTCCCTGGTGGTCTAGTGGGCCATATATAATGCAAAGTGGGGAAACCACTTTAGGGCCAGATTTGGCCCGCGGGCCAGAGTTTCACATGTATGCTTTAAAGTGAACCTCCGGACTAAAAATCTACTCAGCAGAACTGAAAAGGCTTGGTGTTTAACAGTGTCACAGCATCAGAACTTTGTTTTTTTGTTTTTTTTACCAAAGCATCATTTTTAGCTGCATTTTTAGCTAAGCTCCACCCATCAAAGAAAAAAAGCGCAGGCTTTATTTCCCTGATGCTGTGCAGAGCATGATGGGATTTCCTATGTTGTTGTTCACGTTGCCTAGCAACTGGGAGGGGTGATCAGGACACAGGACAGTTGAACTGTGTCTCGTGCTCCCTGTCACCTCCTTTAAACCAAAAAGATGGCTGCCCTCATGAAATCAAACATTTGCCTGTCCTTTCAAACAGTGTGGGTAAGATATTATATTTCCTATCTATATTTTAATTACCATAACTAATGTAACTTAATGACAGTATGTTTAGGCTGAAGTTCCTCTTTAAGGTGAGCCTCTCAAATAAGTAAAACTTTCTGCACAAATGCATCCATCTGAAACATGGCTTCTCGCTGACAATGTCACACTCATGATGTCTCTTAACTTGCATAGATTTTGATCCCTCTTTCAATTTGATGGTTCATAAATGCTTAACGTGGGCACAACTGAACTTGTGATTTTGGGAAGGGCAGGAGATTCAGCCAGAAATATTACAGTAATGGCAGTTATTGCAGTCCTCTCCATGCGTCCACTGCGTAGGAGTTACCCTTCTCTCTGCTATATCTTTAGTAGTGCGCCCCCCCCCCCCTCCTCCTGGATTCAGCCTGTGTGGAGGGTTCACTAGACACCAGGGCCACTATTCAGTTGAAGTGGACCTAGAATCAGAACTTCCTCTCTGCTCTAAAAGATAAGCAACAGAATATCAACCTTTTAAAGAAAAACAATTCTTTGTTACATCTGATAAAATCCTGCAATAAATCTGCCGGGTCTACTTCCTGCTTTTATGGAAGCAGACATAGGGCTCGATTCACAAAGCGGTGCTAACCCAGTAAAAGACTTTAGGCGTGATAACCATTGCACCACGCTGGTGAAAAGCCAGTTTAGGCGTGATAAATTTTGGCATGATAAGTTTAGATTGCACGCAAAGTCCCGCACGCAAAGCAGCGCCATTAAACTCTATGCAAAGTGCACCAGACTTTGCTAGCGCAAAACTTTTGATCAGCTGTGCACTGCGGTGCTAACCCAGTTGGTGCTTAAACTTATCACGCCTAAACTTATCACGCCTAAACTGTTTGCAAGAGTTCAGGTCCTCTTTAACCTTTTCTTCTAAGTTTTTTTTTTTTTTTTCTCCTGAGTGATCTTTTCACACCTTGTCAATTAAAGGGCCCAGAAATGCTGTATGGGGAGCAGGGGTGGGACCATCAGACACCAGGTGATGTTTTTTATGGGGAAGGAGGGGAACTGCTTGCTAGACAACAGGTAACACATGGTGGAGGACCACTGGACACCAGGGAGTGCTATATGGGGAAGGGAAAGGTGATAACCAGAGACTCAATATGGGATGAAAATGATAAAAGTATCGGCCTGGCTTTGTACCCTAGGTTTATACTCGAGTCAAACTATTTTACTGGAGTCTGAAGGGAATATGAAGTGCCTTGGTTTATACGCTGACCGGTTTATATGAGTATATACAGTAATATATGCACTGCCTCCTGTGGTCTTCTATTATTGCCTTATATGATGCCATCATCTTGTGTAGCACTGTACAAAAGAATTACAAGACACGGGTGCATAAGCAAGCAAGTGCAAAACAAGTAGGACATACAGTATACTGCAAATTATTCTCTGATAAATATATATCAGTTGCATGAAACGGTAGGGCCTTACCGATGTGAGCTTACAGCCTAACTCTGATCTGCAAACCTGGCTCTCCAGCTGTTAAGGAACTACAAGTCTCACAATGCATTGCAGGAGTCATGATTCATAAAGGCAAATGCATTGTGGGACTTGTAGTTTTTTAACAGCTGGAGAGCCAAGTTGCAGATACACTGTTCGTTTTGAGCCGTGTATCGAGCCGCACTATAGATTGCGGTACGTCCCCGCGCGTGGCCAGATAGATTCCCGCTCGTCCCCGCGAGCAGTTCTTTATCTTCTCTCCGTTTCTGACCATTGTCCTGCCCGCAGTATTGAGTGGGGAATCGATTCGCGTGGGCAGGTCGGAAATTATCAGCGCATACCATCAACGCTCTGTTACACTGTTCAAAACGAACAGTGTATCCCCAGCATAAGTGGTTAACTAACAAAATTGGAGTTCACCTTTCCTTGTACAGAATACATGAGAAATGTTGGTGTATGCCCTCATCACATCCCACAGAGATTACTGCAACTCTTCTGTGTGGCTACCAGGTCCATCTGGAGCTCATAATTTGTCTCTCTTCTGCTTTGTCTAATGCTGTTCCCTAGTCCTCTGGCTGTCATTCACACAAAGCATTCAGTACCAGCTTCTCTTACCTATAGAGCTCTCAATACTTAAAGAGAATCTGTATTGTTAAAATCGCACAAAAGTAAACATACCAGTGCGTTAGGGGACATCTCCTATTACCCTCTGACACAATTTCGCCGCTACTCGCCGCATTAAAAGTGGTTAAAAACTGTTTTAAAAAGTTTGTTTATAAACAAACAAAATGGCCACCAAAACAGGAAGTAGGTTGATGTACAGTATGTCCACACATAGAAAATACATCCATACACAAGCAGGCTGTATACAGCATTCCTTTTGAATCTCAAGAGCTCATTTGTGTGTTTCCTTCCCCCTGCAGTTCTTATGCACTGAAGTTTCAGGCTGCTCTTTTCTTCCTGCAAACAGCTTTGCCCTTGTCTATAATTCCTTAGTATGTGAAAGCCCAGCCAGCTCAGAGGACGATGTATCTAGCTTGTAAAAGAGAAGAGAGAAGCTGCCCTAATCTAAATAATACACAGGCAGTGTGCATAAAGGGGCCTGGAAGGGGGAGTTCATAGCAGAACCACAACACTGAAGAACTTGGCAGCCTTCCAGACACAGGCCGACAAGTCTGACAGGGGAAAGATACATTGATTTATTACAGAGACTGTGATAGTAGAACGTGCTGCAGTAAGCCAGAACACATTAGAATAGCTTTTGGAACTTGTAGGATGATAAACAGGATGCAATTTTTGTTACGGAGTCTCTTTAAGACCCTTCATACATTGCTGAAATAATCCGCAGATACAACCCAGAGGCGCTTAACTTGAATCCTTGTGCAGATCGCTTGATACTCCTCCCTGTATTGCCTGATGAAGCGGGATTGAGCCTGCGAAACGCGCTGCAATTTTTTGGGAGTTTCTAATAAATGTGTTTGACTGTCTGAATCGCAGTCGTTGTCGTGTCTGCTTGAGGGAGGTAAGACCACCACTTCCTCCATTTTTGCCAATTAAGTTGGTTTTTAAGCTAATTTAATCTAATTTTATACTTTTGGCGCCTCTGTTCATTGTATACAATTTGGAGTCCACCCTGGGTGGAGGGTTGCTACCCTTTTTTCCTGTCTACAGAGAGCGACTTCTTAATCCCGAGTGGGGTCAGGCTAATCTTCCCCACCTGCCTTTACAGTGGTTGCCTAATGGTGACCCTGACTTGTGAGTATCTAGCAATACAAACTTATTGCCACCTTGTCCAGTACGAATTACACTATTGGGGCTCTTGGTGTTCCCTGTTTTTAGCAGATACAACCCAAAATGTAATCTCTGCTCGAAAAATAAATTCAGCTCTTTCCTCGGTTGCTGTAGTCCTCTTCTTCATCTCTCTCTAGTCCTCTTCACGTTCACTCTAGTCCAGGGATCAGGAACCTTTTTGGCTGAAAGAGCCCTAAACGCCACATATTTTAAAATGCAATTCTGTGAGAGCCATACAATGTTTCAATTTAGGACAGTGCGCATGCGCAGCAGAGGACTCGCGTCCCTGTTGTCATGGTGATGTGTATACAGTTGATCTGCCGGACAGCAGCAGTGTCACACGTTTTTCAGTTTCTCTTGGGTTTCAGCAAAAGCAGCAATTTCCCAGAGAGCCAGACAGGAGAAATACCGACTAACAGCTTGTATTATTAGCTAGCTGACTTGGGGGTTTATTCACTTTGTAAGACAAGATCCCCGCACTTTGGCCCAATCAAGTGACAGGCCACCTATTGGGCCAATCAAAGTGCAGGGATCTTGTCCTACAAAGTCACTGGACCTGACAGGATCCAGGGTAGGACAATTGGAGCTGCCGTTAGTTTTGGGAGTACAGGTACAGGGGTTGGACAAAATAATGAAAACGCCTTGAAAATCAACAAAAAATATTCTAATCTGGTGTAGGTCCACCTTTTGCGGCAGTTACAGCCTCAATTCTCCGAGGTATAGATTCATACAAATTGTGAATTGTTTCCAAAGGAGAATTTTAGCCCATTCTTCAGTTAGAACGCCCTCCAGTTCTTTAGAGACAATGGCGGCGGAAATAGACTTCTTACTTGAATTTCTAACGACCATAAATGCTCAATATTGAGGTCTGGGGATTGTGGTGGCCAGATGAGATACTTCACTTCATTAGACTGTTCCTTGTGCCATTCTTTAAAGAGAAGAATGTTATCTGCATACAGAGGCTGGATCTGCCTATACAGCCCAGCCTCTGTTGCTATCCCAAACCCCCCTAAGGTCCCCCTGCACTCTGCAATCCCTCATAAATCACAGCCATGCTGTGAGGCTGTGTTTACATCTGTAGTGTCAGTCTGAGCTGCTCCCCCGCCTCCTGCATAGCTCCGGTCCCTGCCCCCGTCCCTTCCCTCCAATCAGCAGGGAGGGAAGGGATGCAGGCGGGGACCGGAGTTCTGCAGGAGGCGGGGAGAGCAGCAGACTGACACTATAGAGATAAACACAGCCAGCTCTGACAAGCTGTTTGTCAGCAGCGTGGCTGTGATTTATGAGGGATTGCAGAGTGCAGGGGGACCTTAGGGGGGTTTGGGATAGCAACAGAGGCTGGGCTGTATAGGCAGATCCAGCCTCTGTATGCAGATAATAATCTTCAAACCCACCTCGGGTTCTCTTTAACAATTCTAGCTGTATGGATTGAGCACCAACAATTTGGCCTCTTTGAAAGTCTGAGAGATCTGCCATTTTTATAAATTATAACCAACTTTTGTTTAAATATCTGTAAAAAAATTTAATTAAACATATCAAATAACAACAAAATAAAAAATTAACATATGTCAAGTTTTGATTGCTTAAAACATCAAAGATTATATTGCCAAAATGTTAGGCGTTTCCATTATTTTGTCCACCCCCTGTACCCCCTGTAAGCTACAGCAGTGCCTACACTGAAAATGTTACTTGCGCTGCCACACTAAGCTGTGCTGCTTGAGCCGTGTAACTTAGTGAAGCAACCCCTACTGATTGGTATGTGAGCCAGATGTAGCCATCAAAAGAGGCACATCTGTCTCCTGAGCCATAGGTTCCCTACTTCTGCTCTAGTCCTCTCATCTAATCGACTTCCTATTTGCTCTAGGCCTCTCTTCCCACTCCTGTGTCCAGTCCTGAAACTGACTTTAGCCATATGTATGGCACTTGCCATTGCCTCAAGATCGCTTCCTCCAAACTCTCCAGGCATGCGTTCTTATCTGGCCTGTGACCTTAATCTACATACTGTTGCAGCTCCATCTCATTTTCTGCTTTCTAGCCAGGGCACTTCAGTTCACCAGGTTCACCTCTTGGTCACCCCTTTAATTACCATAAGCTTGTTTGGGCAGGTCAACCCCTCTGACTGTATCACTGAAATTGCACAAGCTGCTTTTCCACGTGCGGGTGCATAAAAAGTGTTTTAATGAGGAAGGTTTCAGTTTGTGTTATATAAATTTATCCTTTTATTTCAGTTATTGCAATAAATCTTTTAGCAGTAATTTTACTTGCATGTATTGTGCTTAACACCTTGCTGAATACAGCTTTGTCTGTCTTTAGAAACTGAGAACCATGGCATGAGTCCTAACTAGAGGTTCAACATTTTTTTGGGTTGTTTTTCTTAAGACCGCTTTTTGTGGAAATGAAAAGTAGCAGAGAGCATATTTTTATTTTTATTTATTTTTGTTTTGTCCTGACCACTTGAACGCAGTGTGAACCCCTCCTAAAGACCAGTCCATTTTTACAGAAATGGGCCACTGCAGCTTTTAAGGCCAAGCTGTAGGGCTGCACAACTCGGCACACAAGTGACCCCCCTCCCCCTTCTCCCCACCAACAGAGCTCTCTGTTAGTGGGGTCTACTAGCTCCCCAATTTATTTATTTTTTTAATCAATTTTTTTTTTTTTTTAATAAAGGCGCTTTTGTTTACATTTTTATCCCCCTCCCTCCCCCCCGCCGGCCAATCAGCGTGATCGGCTGTCATAGGCTTCCACCTATGACAGCGGATCACTTTCGGATCACCGAAGGGGACAGCCGTGTCACACGGCTGTCCCCAGTACAGCACTGCTATAGATTGCATCGCTGTACACCCTACATAGACGGCGATTTCGCTGTCTACCAGTCGCTGCTGGGAGACTGAAAGCGGAGCCCCGCCTTCCAAGCAGGGGATGCGGGCGCAACCTGCGCACGCTCTCCTGCTAGCCCCATTGAAGGCTGTTTACGCCAATTGGCGTGGAGCGGTTCTGGGGCTGCTGCCGCGTTCATGCCAATTGGGGTGGAGCGGACTGCAAGTAGTTAAAAGTGAACCAGAGACTAAGCACCCTCATGTATTTTACCATGTATATCAGTGGCAACATTAGAGAAAACGCCTACCCTGCTCTCTATTTCATTCTTCACTGTTCAACTTGCTTCTTATCAGCCATGATAAAATCCCCGACTGAGCATTCAGTCTGGCTTTGCTCAGGAATCATTATAGCGGAGTCATTCTAGCAGAGCCAGAAGGGGCAGGCTTGGGCTTGAAAAGACATCAGAGAAGACACTCTGCTATGATTCCTGAGCAAAGCCAGACTGAATACTCAGTGGGGGATTTTATCAGGGCTGATAACAAGCAGTCTGAGCAGTGAAGAATGCAACAGAGAGCAGGGTAGGTGTTTTCTCCAATGTTCCCACTGATATATATGGTAAAATACACGAGGGTGCTTCGTCTGTGGTTCACTTTAAGCCTCAATGCCGGTTCATAACTATTGTCGGCTGAGGCTGGCGATTGACCACTTCAAACGATATGGAGAAGGTTCCTTAATGGTAACCTCCAAATAGCTATACAATGAGAGAAACCAGGAGCCCAATGGTGCAGTTTCGTTAGACAAGGTGTAGTAAGCACACGTGTAAGAAGTATACTTACAAAGGTGGGTGGCAGCCACTGTCAGAGCCTACAGGAAAACTAATGTCCCCGCTCGGTGTTCCAGGTCGGTCTGATGCAGATGCTGGTGGGCCGCCCTCCTGGAGGTGGTCCTGAGGACCCCAAAGGGGTATAGACTGGATACACAAACACTGGTGGAAGTGCCCTGAACGATATAAGCTGGTGGCTGTGATGTTAGTGAGAGGTGTATCGTCTTACCTTCTCAGAAGAACAAACTATAGATAATGAAAAAGATAAATCTATTGAAGCACCTAAGAACACGTTTCACAGTTCTCATCCTGCTTCCTCGGGTCAATAACGAGTGTCTGTGAACGTTTGGTCACGAGCCTGGGCGCCTAAAGGTGGCAACAAACGGTACAATTGCTACCGAAAAATCGT
Organism: Hyperolius riggenbachi; assembly: GCF_040937935.1. Classification (NCBI taxonomy): domain Eukaryota; kingdom Metazoa; phylum Chordata; class Amphibia; order Anura; family Hyperoliidae; genus Hyperolius; species Hyperolius riggenbachi. The sequence continues at coordinate 491,534,575 of NC_090649.1, forward strand.
TCGAGCGATCATAAATTCTGATCGGATTGGTTGTAAATAATCTGATGTGCACAATCGATAATGAACGATTATAAAAACAATCGTACGATTGAATTTTCGTCGAACCAAAATTTGGATTTTCTTGTTGGTCGTGATAGATCGGAAGCAATGATTGGTTAGTTGATGGTGTAGTGAACGATTTTTCGTCCGATCAGAATTTCTGATCGCTCTAATGATTTTTCGCTAGAAATTGGACCGTTAGTGGCCAGCTTAAGATTCTAAAGGTGGCCACTAACGATCCAATCTTTTTCATCCAATCTTACCATTTCTATGTAATATGAGACCTGCCTACAGTAAATATTCAATATTCCCTCACTTTACTCTTCTACTATATAGATTTGGTAAGATTGGATGAAAAAGATCGGATCATTAGTGGTCACCTTAAGAACTTAGGCGCCCAGCCTCGGGATTGTGGTGGAGTGGTTCTTTAAATTGTGCTATCCTGTAGTCCTGCAACATTCTAAATCTTTAGCTCTCAGTGCACATGTCGTATGTAAGAGCAGGAATGTGAATGAAAGGCAGTCCTTTCTGCAGGAGGTCGTCTGTCTGCTTGAGCATTCATGCATTTAGTAGGATATATATACACTATTCTGCATAACCAGATGTGATGTAAGCTCATCAGTGGAAATATGCAGTTTGCAGCCAACAGACACAAGGAGCAGAACATTTGCGTTGCGAATGGCGATAACCGCGATTCTAAGCTGCTCTGAGCCAATGTAATCCAGCAGGGCAAGCAGCAGTCTGTTCCTCTAGTGTTGCTTTTGGAAAGTGTAAAAACCAAAAGTAGTCTTTTCCGACGTAAGTGTAAATGCTTTACGTTTCTGGCAGCCCTTAGTTTCCAGCTATTTAAACTTTCTCCTTATTTTAGGTTTACTTTACAAATTGGGAATCTGCCAGTTACCCATGGCCTTTTCACTCGAGTACCGATCTGCAAAATGGCCAGATCGTAAGCTAGCCATGAATAAGTAATAACCCAATTTTAAAGGGGAACTTCAGCCTAAACAAACATACTGTCGTTAAGTTACATTAGTTGTGTTAATTAGAATAAATAGGTAATCTCTTACCCACCCTGTTTTAAAAGAACAGGCAAATGTTTGTGATTCATGGGGGCAGCCATCTTTTTGGTTGAAAGTAGGTAACAGGGAGCATGAGACACAGTTCCAACTGTCCTGTGTCCTGATAACCCCTCCCAGCTGCACACGCTAGGCTTCAAATGTCAAATTCAAAATGTACAAAAAAAAATTGCACCAAAACAGAACGAGAACAACATCATCAGAAATCCCATCATGCTTTGCACAGCACAAGAGGAAAACTGCCCGGGCAGTTTTCTTCTGTGCGGCTAAAAATGAGGCTTGGATAAGAGAAACAAAGTTCTGATGCTGTGAAACTGTTAAAGAAACACCAGGCCTTTTCAGTGCTGCTGAGTCGATTTTTAGTCTGGAGGTTCACTTTAAAAGAAAAACATTTGTGTATGTAGTTAGTTAGATAGGTGTGTGCATGTATATTTATTATATACAGTCAGGTCCATAAATATTGGGACATCAACACAATTCTAAAATTTTTGGATCTGTACATAACCACAATGGATTTGAAATGAAACGAACATGATGTGCTTTAACTGCAGACTGCCAGCTTTAATTTGAGGGTACTTGCATCCAAATCAGGTGACCGGTGTAGTAGGAATTACAGCAGTTTGCATATGTGCCTCCCATTTGTTAAGGGACCAAAAGTAATGGAACAGAATAATAATCATACATCTAACTTTCACTTTTTAACAGTTGGTTGCAAATCCTTTGCAGTAAATTACAACCTGAAGTCTGGAAGGCATAGACATCACCAGACGCTGGCATTCATCCCTGGTGATGCTCTGCCAGGCCTCTCCTGCTACTGTCTTCAGTTCCTGCTTGTTCTTGTGGCATTTTCCCTTCAGTTTTGTCTTCAAGTGGAATACATGCTCAATCGGATTCAGGTCAGGTGACTGACTTGGCCAATGCATAACCTTCCACTTCTTTCCCTTCAAATACTCTTCGGTTGCTTTTGCAGTGTGCTTTGGGTAATTTTTCCATCTGTACTGTGAAGCGCCGTCCAATCAGTTCTGAAGCATTTGGCTGAATATGAGCAGATAATATTGACCGACACGCTTCTGAATTCATCCTGCTGCTTTCGTCAAAGTCAGCAATCAAGAGAAGACTTCACCAGAGTAAATACGGAGGGTTCACCATTGGTGAGCCTCAAAAAACAGGAAGGCCAGATAAGTTTGCCAAACGACCTCTAAAAAGCCTTCACAGTTCTGGAACAACATCCTATGGACAGAAGAGACCAAAATTAATTTGTACCAGGGTGCTAGGAAGAGAATAGTATGGAGAAGGAAAGAAACTGCTCATGATCCTAAGCATACCACCTCATCAGTGTAGCATGGCAGTGGTAATGTCATGGCGTGGGCATGTATGGCTGCTAATAGAACTGGTTCTCTTGTATTTATCGATGATGTGACTGCTGACAAAAGCAGCAGGATGAATTTAGAAGTGTTTCGGGCAATATTATCTCATAATCAGCCAAATGCTTCAGAACTCATTGGAAGGCGCTTTAAAGTACAGATGGACAATAACCCAAAGCACACTGCAAAAGCATCCAAAGAGTTTTTTTGAAGGGAAAGAAATGGAATGTTATGTAATGGCCAATCACCTGACCTCAATCTGACTGAGCATGCATTTTACTTGCTAGAGACACAACTGAAGGGAAAATGTCACAAGAACAAGCAGGAACTGAAGACGGTTGCAGGAGAGGCCTGGCAGAGCATCACCAGGGATGAATCCCAGCGTCTAGTGATGTCTATGCCTTCCAGACTTCAGGCTGTCATTGACTGCCAAATATTTGCAACCAGGTAGCTCATTTGATTTCCAATCCAAAAATTGCCTGATTCTCACATTACCAATGATACACATGGCATGCTCTGTGAATGTTCGTTTTCTGAATCCACTAACCTTTCTTTGCCTAAAGAAGTTCAAATTTTATGCAAAATCCAGATTAAGCAGGCCAGGTTCTATTCAGTTATGTTTTTTCATTGATATTAAAGTGAACCTCCGGACTAAAAATCGACTCAGCAGCACTGAAAAGGCTTTGTGTTTCTTTAACAGTTTCACAGCATCAGAACTTTGTTTCTCTTATACAAGCCTCATTTTTAGCTGCATAGAAGAAAACTGCCCGGGCTTTTTTCCCCTGATGCTGTGCAAAGCATGATGGGATTTCTGATGTTGTTCTCGTTCTGCTGTTATGGTGCAATTTTTTTTTTTTTTTTTTTTTTACATTTTCAATTTGACATTTGAAGCCTAGCGTGAGCAGCTGGGAGGGGTAATCAGGACACAGGACAGTTGGAACTGTGTCTCCTGCTCCTTGTCACCTCCTTCCAACCAAAAAGATGGCTGTCCCCATGACAAAGATGGCAGCCCCCATGAATCACAAACATTTGCCTGTTCTTTTAAAACCGGGTGGGTAAGAGATTATATTACCTATCCTAATTAACATAACTAATGTAACTTGATGACAGTATGTTTGTTTAGGCTAAAGTTCCCCTTTAAGGGCTTACATTGATCGAAAGATAGATCCACAATGTTGGGTTTTTAGTCCGTCGTGAAATTGGTCATATCCATTATAAGATCTATAGAAAACCACAATTAACTAATTGATAATCTAAGCATATGTCCAGTTTAAAGAGACTGTACTGAAAAAAAATCGTCCCCTGGGGGTACTCACCTCGGGAGGGGAAAGCCTCAGGATCCTAATGAGGCTTCCCCCTGCCCTGTAGCTGTAGGAAATCCAGCGCTGGCTCCCCCCGAAGCGTCCCGCAATCCTCCCTCGATAAGGCTGACAAGGCTTGCTATATTTACCTTCCCTGGCTCCAGCGGGTGGCGCTGTTGCGGCTCTCAGCATGGAAATAGCCGATCTCTACGCAGGTGCAGTAGAGCGGCCCAACAGCGATCGGCTATTTCCGCCTATCTCTGAGCGGAGAGCCGATACTGCGCCTGCGCTGGAGCTGGAAGGTAAATATTTACATCCCTGCTGCTCGGAGGGGCACAGCGAGACCGCCGTGGGACACAGGAGGACGGGGGAAGCCTCAATAGGATCCGGAGTAGTTACAGGTTTTCTTTAACCCACAAAATCGTAATTACAATCAGAATTTTAATTGCGAATTTTTTTTCGAAAATTCACTGAAGCGATATTGTTGGTCTGGCTTTAGAGACAATTGGCCAGTGGAGAGAGAGCTCAGCGAGGAAGGAATAGGATCAAGCTCTGGCTATAGTTTGCGTTGATACAAATATAATATAAGCAATATCACAGGAAATACAACTGATATTGAAAGCAGACCTGGAGCAGCACTTATAAAGTCATGACAGGTTTGCTTTCCCCCCCCCCCAGAATTCGGGCACAGGTTCTCTTGCAGTGCTGGGATACTCCTCCAGGAATGGGCCGGCCTTGCTGCAGCTGTTTGATTTCAGGTTTAACAATGCACAATACAAAGTTCATCTGACTGCGGGATTATGTAATAGTCCTTTGCATGTTTGCAGAGCTCTCGCACGTTGGCACGCTGCAGCTGGTTTCTTTTCTGCCGTAGCCAATATTATTATTATATTGTGTCTTAGATTTTACATTGAGGTGGAGGCTGTTGATGATTTTGTATTTCTCACGGACTACTTCTGCATGCAAAACTGACGGCCAGTCGCGGGCACATCCCCATGACCTTAAAGGAAACTTGTTCCTACTTGTCACTAGCTGAAAGAAGCTTAAAGTGGACCTGAACTCTTGCACAGGACAGAAGGAAAACAGAGAAATGCACCCTGTATGTATTTAGAGAGTTTAGCCTGTCTAATCCCCCCTCATCTGTGACTAAGCTCAAATTGTGATCTCTCAGCTGTGTCAGCGGACTGCCATGGCAGAAATCTCATTTGTAAACACAGGATGGTAATGTCTGCTTCCATAAACGCAGGGAGTAGACTTATTGCAGGATTTGTATCCACTTTAACAAAGTAATAATCTTTTATGCTGTTGCTTATCTTGTAGGGCCCATTTCCACTAGCGTGGAAACCGGGCCAAATCCGCAGTGTTAGACGGCGTCCGAAATCGCTTGCCCTAGCAATTCAGCTGCCATAGCCATCAATTTTTATGCGGGAGGCTGCAAATCTCATAGCTGTGCATGGCTTCTGGGATTCGTGTGTGTGTGTGTGTGTGTGTGTGTGTGTGTGTGTGTGTGTGTGTGTGTGTGTGTGTGTGTGTGTGTGTGTGTGTGTGTGTGTGTGTGTGTGTGTGTGTGTGTGTGTGTGTACCCGCAGACCCGGGCGGCTAGTGGATACTGGGGACTAAGAGGAATTTCTGAGTTCAGGTCCACTTTAAAGTGGAAAAATGTGTCAGCTGCCATTCGCCGACACCCCCCACCCCCAAAAGAACAGAGATATTGCTTGCCTTGCAGATCCGAAGTATGCAGAAACCGAAGCGTCTGTATATGTTTTTGCAGACATCCCTACCCTTCTCTCTCCCAGCATGCACCTGAATCGGAAGCTTCCTGTAGGCATAACCATGTGACCACAGTCCGGAAGAATGAAAGTAAATGGACATATTGCTTCCCCCCCCCCCCCCTAACATGCACCTATCTGGTGGGGGGGTTCACTTTTCCAGCTCAAATTGCCCTTTTGTGATTCTTCGCCGATTAGCTGTCGATTAAGTTATTCAGTGTTTCCAAAATTCTCCTGGTCGATTTTGGAAATTTGCACTGACTAATTTCGGGTGTTCATGTAACAGGAATAAGGACATGCAATGGGTAGATTCACACTTGTTTTAAAGGAATCCGTGGCGCTTTCTTCTTTTTTTTTTTATTTGCCCTGATCTACAACTGAGCCACGGGATACCAATGTTAAAAATAGCAGCCTTCTTCACTCACACACAAAAAGGCCTGGTGCACACACAAAACCACTAGCAGATCCGCAAAATGCTAGCATATTTTGAAACGCTTTTTTCTTTTTCTGTAGCGTTTCAGCTAGCATTTTGTGGTTTTGTGTAGCGGTTTTGGTGTAGTAGATTTCATGTATTGTTACAGTAAAGCTGTTACTGAACAGCTACTGTAACAAAAACCGCCTGGCAAACCGCTCTGAAGTGCCATTTTTCAGAGCGGTTTGCATTTTTCCGGCTACCTGGGGTTCTCTTTGGACAACAGTTGAACACAAAAGGCAAGGCCATGTCTGGCTACATATCCGTAAGCAGTGGCTGCATGGTATAATGGTGAAGGGCTCTGCCTCTGACACAGGAGACCAGGGTTTGAATCTAGTCTCTCTGTTCAGTAAGCCAGCACCTATTCAGTAGGAGACCTTAGGCAAGTCTTCCTAACACTGCTACTGCCTATAGAGTGTGCCCTAGTGGCTGCAGCTCTGGTGCTTTGAGTCTGCCAGGAGAAAAGTGTGATATAAATGTTGTTTATCTTGTCTAATTTTTCTCTTGCATTGAGCATAAATGGTACATGCTAGGCTAGTTTCAGCTACTTTCAGCTAGTAGTGTTGGTGGTATAATGGATATGTTAGTTACCTACCATACACTGAGACCTGGGTTCAAATCCCAGTCACGGTATGTAAGCTGGTTTTTGAAATACTGGAATTCCCTGGCAGATGAGACCCTCCTCCCTCCGGTAGGAGGGAATAGGTAGGAGGGTAGTTTTCTTCTGTAAAAATTGCGCAAAAGGTGGATCAGATCATCACCAGGCCGCCTCCGAATGGCTTCCAATCAGAAGTGCGCTGAGCCCCCCCCCAGGAACTACAAACGCACCTCGAACCCAAACAGAAGCTCTGCATATACACCAAAAGCAAGGCTGTTAAGTGGGAGCAGCTGGCCAAAAATGAATTACATTAGTACATAGCAAGGAAATGAGCAGCGCTACTTAAAAACAGGCTAGTTCCTACCTGCAAAAGAGTGCAAGCCCCACTTGTGGGGTCGAATACACACCGAGCATACACATGACCTGTCTACCACTGGAGGATGTTGGTTTCCTGTAACAGCTTGCATGCAACCTATTAAGTACTCGTCCCTCCCACTGCGAAGAAGTCAATCCTCCATGGGAGGGGACCTAATACAGGAAACAAACATCCTCCAGTGGTAGACAGGTCATGTGTATATGCTAGGTGTGTATTTTATCCCACAAGTGGGGCTTGCACTCTTTTGCAGGTAGGCACTTGTCTGTTTTTAAGTAGTTTTCTTCTGTGCAGCTAAACATGAGGCTTGTATAAGAGAAACAAAGTTCTGATGCTGTGAAACTGTTAAAGAAACACACAGCCTTTTCAGTGCTGCCGAGTAGATTTTTAGTCTGGAGGTTCATTTTAAAGTGAACCAGAGACGAAGCCCCCTTATGTATTTTACCATATATAATAGTGGGAACATTAGAGAAAACACCTACCCTGCTCTCTGCTTCATCCTTCACTGCTCAGCCTGCTTGTTATCAGCCCTGATAAATTCCCTGACTGAGCATTGTCTGGCTTTGCTCAGGAATCATTATAGCGAAGTCTGTCTTCTCTGATGTCTTTTCAAGCCCAGACCTGCCCCCTTCTGGCTCTGCTATGACTCAGCTATAATGATTCCTGAGCAAAGCCAGACTGAATGCTCAGTCAGGGATTTTATCAGGGCTGATAAGAAGTAGGCTGAGCAATGAAGGATGAAACGGAGAGCAGGGTAGGTGTTTTCTCGAATGTTCCCACTGATATGTATAGTAAAATACATGAGGGTGTTTCATCTCTGGTTCACTTTAAGGTTATGAACTGCAAATGCTATGTTATTGAAAGATGCTTCAAGTTTTTTTTAATTTTTATACTTTCAGAATAGGATTACTTTATCTCGGTGCTACATTTTTTTTTTTTCTTATGAAATATTTTCTCCTTCTAATTGCCAATCTTGCTTTTTGTTTTTTCTTCCTCCATGATCCTTATACTCTCTCTCTTTATTTGCAGGTCAGCTGATCAATGGATAAAGTTGGCAAAATGTGGAACACAATTAAATACCGATGCCAGAACCTCTTTAGCCACGAAGATGACGGGAACCAGAACGACATGGTGGACCTTAACGCAAACCGGTGTTCTAGCGGCGGGGATAAGCCAGAGGGATCCGCTGGTCCGGCCTCTGTCCAGTCAGCCAGTCCCTTTCACCGAACCCTTTCCTCTGAACTCCCTCTGAGTCCTTGCAGTAGCTCCAGCAGGAGGAACCCGAACTGTGTGTCTGAAATGCCACAGCTAGTGGAAATCAGTATTGAAAAGGACAATGACCTCGGTCTGAGCACAGGAGCCCGCTTGGCTCGCAGAGACTCCTATACTCGCCACGCTCCTTGGGGGGGCAAAAAGAAGCACTCTTGCTCCACCAAAACTCAGAACTCTATTGAGGCTGATAAAAAAATAAGTAGACAAAGGAGCGGGCTTCAGAGAAGAGAGAGACGCCACATGGTGGGGTCGGTTCACGATATGGAGATGGTTTCAAGCAGGGCTATAGGGAGTCGGAGCTTACGACAGAGGCTGAATGAGACTGTAGGGTTGTGTTTTCCCATTAGAGCATACAACAGGCAGTCCAAGCCACTCTTCACTACTAAGAGAAAGATTCATCTCTCGGAGCTAATGCTTGAAAAATGTCCCTTTCCTGCCGGGTCGGATCTGGCCCAGAAGTGGCACCTTATTAAACAGCATACCGCGCCCGTTAGCCCTCAGTCAAACATGCTGGACACTATCGAGCAGTCTCTTTCTGCCGAGGATGAAGAGGACAGACTGCGGGAAAGGCGTAGGCTCAGCATCGAGGAAGGCGTCGACCCGCCACCAAATGCCCAGATCCACACCTTCGAAGCTACGGCACAAGTCAACCCTGTATATAAGCTTGGACCAAAACTTGCTCCCGGTATGGCCGACCTGCCTGGGGACAACGGTGCAGCCGCACAAGGCGGGTGCGAGTCTGAAGAAGACGGCACGACGCTCTGCCTGCAGTCCCGCCGACAGAAGCAGCGCCAGTTCTCGGGAGACAGTCATATGCAAACCAGTAGGCAGGGAGCCTGGAAAGTTCACACCCAGATCGATTATATCCACTGCCTGGTGCCGGATCTGGTGGAGATTACAAGCAACCCATGTTACTGGGGAGTGATGGATCGCTACGAGGCAGAGGCCTTACTGGAAGGCCGGCCAGAGGGCACCTTTTTGCTCAGGGATTCCGCACAAGAGGACTACCTATTCTCAGTGAGCTTCCGTCGCTACAACCGATCTCTGCACGCTCGCATTGAGCAGTGGAATCACAACTTCAGCTTCGACGCTCATGACCCCTGCGTGTTTCACTCCTCCACGGTTACCGGACTCCTAGAACACTACAAAGACCCCAGCTCTTGCATGTTTTTCGAGCCCTTGCTGACGGTACCTTTAAACCGAACTTTCCCGTTTAGCTTGCAGTACATATGCAGGTCGGTCATTTGCAAGTCTACCACCTACGACGGCATTGATTTTCTTCCATTGCCATCCATGTTACAAGACTTTCTGAAAGAATATCACTATAAGCAAAAGGTCAGAGTGCGGTGGCTAGAGAGGGAGCCCATTAAGTCAAAATAATAATAAAAAAGCAACATTTCTTATTGTCCTGTCTCTAACTTCCAAATTATCACCTCATAGACTTAAAGATATGCTCAGTGTGTGTCCGTTCTATACAAAAGCACATGTACCTGTATTTAGAAAATTAATCTTTGGGGCCCATTTATAAAGATCGTAGGTGAGATGAATAGCCTATCTTGTCTAGTTAAAGCGATAAGTTTGGTTACTTCCCATTTGTAGAAGTGTACACTCTGTTGAGTTTACCAAATTGGAGAAAATTTTGTTTGAAATAACTGCTAATTGATGGCAAATTTATGCTGCACTTTATAAAAGTTGATACAGTATTCAATCTCCAGCTCTAATTTAGTGTCTAGCTTTTGAACTGCATAGGTTGTATGATGGATGCCCTCTAGTGGCGGTTTGTAGTAATGCAGCTGTGTTTTCATTATGTGTTTTATAGAACACTTACACCTTTTCCAAAGTGCTTCAAAAAGTACATTGAACTATACATGTCACCCGGGCTTACAAACGAATGTCACTACCAGGGTTTACGGCAGGTATGCCCCTATAAATACTAACTTTAGGATCAAGCTACATTAACTGTAATAAAAAAAAAAGTTTGATACCAACTGTAATGGTTACAAATCCTTGGCTGCCTGCTTCCTGGTATCAACTCCACCCTGGTTTTATGTCCAAATTGAGAGGAAGCCAGTTAACCTACAAGTGTGTTTTTGGGAGGTGTGTTAAGGAAACCCATGCAGAGAACATACAAACTCCATGCAACCTTTTTTGACACTATGATTTCAGTCAAATACGACTTAGTTTGAAGTTTCCGCACAAGGCTTCCTGCAAATGCTTCAAGGAACGGCAAGTTCTGTTAATGTGATAAAATCGCTACGATCAGACCGTACACAGGAAGTTCCTTCACATACATACTCTTTTCCTGATTTTTATAACTGGGCGCCCTGGTATGAGACACTTCTAGCTTTAAGTGAATACTCTTCTAACTGTACAGAAAGTTTGTGCATTCTGTGGAACGAAGAGGCAGAATCTGTATACTGCATGTTCTTACAAATGCTAACACTAATTGTACTAATGCTCCTATCTCCATTTCATTCTGTCGCAGGAACCGAGGTGTCTATATGGCTTTAAAAATAAAAATGAAAAAAATAAAAAAAATTGCTGAAAATCAATAAATACGTACAGTAGTTTAAATACTCGTCCAATGACCGCTAAACCTTCCCCACTACATGAGCAGGAGTATTCCTGTAAAACAACTCTAGATGGACAACTTGTCTGTCATTCTGGTGCGGAGAATAAATCTGTTGCCTTTTTATTAAGCTAAAGTCCGTAATATGCTACCGCAATAGGACTTTGTTTTGTTTTAATAATAATAAAAAATAAAGCTGTTGATTTGGTGCTCATGTTCACGGAAGGGAACATGGAAGGTTCGCTTAAGCTAAAATACAAGCTGGCTTATGGAGATTGCTAGAGATAAGTTTGACTGAGAACTGTTTTTGTTTTGTTTGTTTTTTCCCCCTTTTCCAGAAATTTAAGTAGAAAAAGGTTTGGGGGGTTGTTTGCGATTTAAAATGTGAAGTCTGCACGCTGCCACTGGGGGGCAGTGTGTGCACTGTCAGACTGCTGCTCCTCAAACTGCCCCTCCTACACTTGGCGATGTGGATGATGTCATCTGTAGTCGGGGCAATGACTCTTATGGCAGGGGTCCACAAACGTTTTGGGTGGAGGGCCGGTTCAACATACTTCAGACTGCTCGGGGGCCGGAGCATACATAAAATGATGTAGAAGTCTTTGCGGGCCAGACAGTGAAGCATACCCACAACCTGCACTCCAATTGGACAAATGTGTCACCTGATGTGGAATTTGATTGGAAACCAGCAAATTACTGCTTTCTGGCTTCCATGTGGCAGGGTGGTGCCAGCACTGCTATTCTATATGTGGACCACCAATATTTAAAGATGTTGTTGACCGCATCTATAAGTAATACATTTTGTGTGTTGGGGGCCGGTAAAAGCTTCAGGGGGCCACATTCGGCCCGCGGGCCTTAGTTTGAGGACCACTGCTCTATGGTGACTGACAGCTGAGCAGTTTGCTGTTAGTCGGGGTAGATACAGCCGTGCACACAGCAGTTTGTGTGATGGCTTGCAGCTTGAGATTTTTATTCTATTTCAAAACTTTTTTTTTTTTTTTTTTAGATACAATTCTTAAAGTGAACCTGAACTCATTCAGGGGACACAAGGAAAATGCAGATTAATCCACCCTGTTTGTGTTTATAGTGAAGAGCCTAATTCACCCTCAGCTGCAAGTAATGAGAAGTGCAATTTGATCTCTCAGCAGTCAGCTCAGGAATCTGCTGCGGCGGCAGAGCAGCTAATCTGTAAACACAGGATGTTTACACTCTGCTTCCATGAAAGCAGGAAGTACACACTGCAGATTTATTTCAGGAGTTTTGTGGCCTGTTTTTCTTTAAAGATTATTATGCTGTTGTTTATCTTGTAGAGCAGAAGTTCTGAGTTCAGGTGCACTTTAAATTTATTTTTTCTTTATAAGTACAGTTCTTTGAAATAGGATTATAAAACTAGTCCCAGAACTAGGGCCTTAATCTTTACTGGCAAAATTTACACCAGAGTCCAGTCCTCCATAGAATAAACTTTAAAAATATATATAACCAGATATATTGGTGCTACACAAGCTATTTTGTAAATCCCTTTTTTATATATTTGTTTGTAGACAGCTTAGATTTGCCATTGGAGATGGATGTATGTCTGAGCACGGGTGGAGAAGCATGTGTAATGTTAATTTGCTTGTAGCTCTCTGATTTGCTGAGCCTGATCACATGCTAAAACAGGAAATGATTTCTGCAAATCAGAGTCTTCTAAACCATCACATGATCCAGCGGGTCACCTGCTCCTCCATGAGTTCTCAAACACATCAGCTATTTCCGGACCTGACAGATTATTTGACATATGCTTGCAGCCTGTTTCAGGACAGAGGACACTGCACATGATTTGAACACCCCTCCTTTGCAAATCCTGATGAACTCCTCTCCAGACATTTAGCACTAGTGGTCAGCTGCTGCAGTCAGCCCACAGAACTTACAAAGGATTGCGTTTTTGCATTAAAGATTGTCCATATACTTTATGCTACAAAAAAATGCAGTTTGCTAATTGATACACTTTCTTGTCATGCCTTCCTTGGGTGGAGCTTTCTCATTGTAGTAGCACACAGGGAGATAGTGCAGGGTAGCTGGACTCCAGCTCTCGGCTGAATCCTTCACATTGAGGGTTTTTTTAAATTAAAGAGTAACTGTCGGGCATAACATCAAAAATCAATTCTTTATCTATCTGGTAAACAAGTAATGGATGCTAATCAGGCTATCCAAAAGTTAAAATCACTATTACTTTTCTTGTTGATAAATGATCATTCCCCAGTTTACCTGACTCGTATTTGGTACACACAAAGGAAGTTGCAGGGCATGCTGGGTTGTTTTTTTGCTTCTCTACTTAACTAATGCAGCCTGATTGGCTGAAGCCTCTTTCCCTCCTGTTTTCCCCGCCCACACCCTTTTTGATTGGCCAATATTTCTCATGCTGAGACAATGCACTTTCTATAGTGGAGGGCGGGCAATGCATACACATCAGGCAGAGGAGAGTAAGGGAGGAAAGGACATCAGGATTGGCTTCAAAATAGCCACACTTAAAATGGGAAATGCTAAGAAGGATCCCCCCCCCCCCCCTTTTTTTTTCCCCTGTGAAAAATCACTAAAATCAAAATGTGGACAGTCCAACACATATATAAGTAAATACTTGCTCTACTTACATATGTGTTTGGTTTTCTGAGATAGTATGGCTGACAGCTCCTCTTTAAAGTTTTGGATCTAGTTGGGTGCGCAAGCAACCCTAACCCAGATGATAGAAGCAGAGCTTATGACCAAAAAACGTATTAAAGGGTAACTGCAGTATCTCCAGATATTGAAATAAGGTCAGAGGGGAGGAGCTCCCTCTGGCACTCATTTGCATAGCACTCTGCTTCTTTTGTCACAGAGCCGTAACCTCGCTATCCTATTCTCAGTTTTTATTGCACAAGTTAATGCCAGCCTTAACCTATATATGCTATTTTTAACCTTTTGTAATAGTATGCTTGTATTTTGAGCTTAAGTGTTCCTCTAAGATGAACTGTAAAAACCTTTTCCGGTGTAGATTTAATAGTGCAATAAGGGCATCAGTGCTCAGCATTAACCCCAATCTGTGCAATCGATCGAATCAATCAAATCTGACAGGTCAGATTGGGACTTGGTCGATATTGTGGTGGATTTTTCGTTGCTAACTAAACAATCAATCACACTATTGATCGAGTCCCGAGTGGACCTGTCTGATTTAATCGATTCGATTGCACGGGGAATTGTAACGTGTAGATCGGGCTTTAGAGAGTCTAATGAGGTGCTAATCTTTCCAGCTTGCATGCAGAGTGCTTCTCTTGAAATGTCTCTGATGATCAGTGTTTGGCCGACGTTCAGGATGCATATCATTTGCATGCAAGCAGCTTCATTAGCATCTGATTAACGGTCTCTAATCATCCTTCTGACTGGCCTCTGTGGAATGATGTAAAAAAATTCTCTCCGCTTCACTCATGCAAAAAACAGTGTTACCGTGGAGCGTGAGATTTGTAAAAGAAAAAAAAGGATTGAGGTTGTAATCTGCCCAAAAAATGCCTTTCTGTAGGTGGGGCTGGTGACTTTGCTCAATGCTTTGCCTTTCCCCATTCATTTTTATTTTATTCTTTTATACAATATTGTCTTAAAAATGTGGAATATTGCAAGAACCTGTCTTATAAATAAATTGAATGAGTCCCAAACTGTCAGATTTGGTTTGTACGAGTATAACTGTACAGGGGCAGAATTTGGCTTAAAGACCAGGCCATATTTGTTTTTTTTGGTTTTTTTTTTTACAAAATAGGCTACTGCAGTTTAAAAGATGCCACATCTCCTGCTGACTGAAAAGCCATTGACTGATCTGGGTATTCAAATTTATATTGCAAAAAATAACCCATTTAAAGAGAACCAGAGACCAAGCACCCTCATGTATTTTATTACATTTATAAATGGGAACATGACAGTAAACACCTACCCTGCTTTTAGTTTTCATTCTTATCTGCTTAATTAGTCTATTAGCAGCTGTGATAAGAATCCCTGACTGGTTCAGTCTAGGTTTGACCTGGAATCATTATAGCTGAGTCACTCTTCTGTGGAGTCTTTTCAAGCCCAAGCCTGCCACCTCCTGGCTCAAACAAACACAGAACATTTATATCGCGCTTTTCTCCTGGTGGACTCAAAGCGCCAGAGCTGCAGCCACAAGGACGCGCTCTATAGGCAGTAGCAGTGTTAGGGAGTCTTGCCCAAGGTCTCCTACTGAATAGGTGCTGGTTTACTGAACAGGCAGAACCCAGGTCTCCAGTGTCAGAGGCAGAGCCCTTAACCATTACACCATCCAGCCAGATTTCCTGCTTTGCATACTGAGAGCTGTGATGACATGGGAGGGGCTGCTGAGAGAGAAGCTACGAAACAGACAAGTGTGACTGCAAGCCTGCAATATGATCTGTGTGCCTCTGCATAAATAATAATGATGACTGCAGTTTCATTCCTATGAGAGACACTTCCTACAGGCAGCTGCACATCATACCAAAATGAAAGCACACAGATGAAAGGCTGCAGCTATTCTCATATAGCCTGGATAGCAGCCTAGTCTCATATAGCCTAGGCAGCACATCCAGAACAACTCATAACCCGGAAGCAGAAGGGATATGAGCTGGCGGCCATATTGGATTTTTCCTGGAGCAATAATGGATAAAAAACACTAAAAAAGGCACACGAGTGGCGAAATTATCAGGTAGAGCATTTTTTCATTCTTTACAAGCCATCGACTGATATGTTCATTTTGTGTGACACGTTCATCTCTGGTTCCCTTTAGAGAGTCTGAAGCGAGAATAAATCTTGCTTCAGACCTCAGTCAGCAGGGGCATGTGTGCCCCTGCTAAACCGCCGCTATCCCGCGGCTAAACGGGGGTCCCTTTACCCCGCGAAATCCCCTCCGAGCAGCACATTCCCTCTTCCGGATTAAGGCAGGGCTAACCACTGCAGCCCTGCCCCACGCGCGTCTGTCAGCGTGTATCTCTGCCTCTCCCCCGCCCCTCTGTCTTCCTTCACTGAGAGGGGCGGGGGTGATGCGCCGCTGATAGACGGCGCTGAGAGGCAGGGCTGTAGCCGTTAGCCCTGCCTCAAGAGCAGCAAAATCTTCAACCAAGTTGGTCGTTGATTTTGCAGGGGGGGGTCAGGGACCCTTGTTTTGCCGCGGGATAGCGGCGTTTTAGCAGGGGCACACATGCCCCTGCTGACTGAGACAAAAAGCGAGCTTTATTCACGCTTCAGTGTCTCTTTAAATATATCTTTATTTGTGTTAATAATATGACATCTCTCATAAATGCACTCAGTAGGAAAGATATAGCTGAACTGGAGGTTTAAGGTATAACTTTATATATTGATTTACAGTACCAAGTTCTGTTGTGTGAACATTTTGCATTATACGTTTTGCATCCAGCTAAAATGCTACAAATCTTTGCAAGGATTTAAACCTAAAAACGGGTTTGCAACCAGGCCAACTGAGGTAGCGGTGGATCAGTTGCCAAGAGCAACCAGCATGTGTAAAATAACAGAAGAATTCTGATTTATTGCTTTGGGCAACTACCCTATTTTGTTCCAGTAGACTTTGTGATTTACATCAACCCTACAGTGTAGAAACCAGTGGGTGTGGTCAGTGAGATGTAAATAAATTTGAGTGGATGCAGGATTATGCAAATGAACATGAAAATGAACAAATCGATTCCCAACTCTGCAGGGTTCAATTGGTCCATTTTTAACTGCAAAAATTGACCACAACTTGCAGCAGCCCAATGAGCATTTAGCTTATTAAATTGACCCCAGATCAGGCTTGATTCTCATTTTTTGCAGGATTTTATTACATAAGTCTGTCAATTTTATGCTGATGAGGAGAAAGCAGACGATGAACCTTTGGTTGATAAGTGTTGCAGTCATTATCCCTGTCAATTTTCATGGAGGAAAGCCATTTTTAAAAACGTGAATACTGTACTATTTAGTACTCAGTGTAAAATACAGAGTAGACACTACATGCAATACCAGTTGCCTGGCAGGCCTGCTGATCTATTTGGCTGCAGTAGTGTCAGAATAACACCAGAAACGAGCATGCAGCTAATCTTGTCAGATCTGACAATGTCAGAAATATCTGATCTGCTGCATGCTTGTTCAGGGGCTATGGTTAAAAGTATTAGAGGCAGAGGATCAGCAGGAGAGCCAGGCAACTTGTATTGCTTAAATGGAAATAAATATGGCAGCCTCCATATCACTCTTGCTTCAGTTGTCCTTTAACGTCTAACTGCACAGAGCAGGAAGCATTGCAAGTCTAAAGGAGTATCAACTGTACCAATAAGACTACTGATACATTGAATAGTCTCTGTTCTGGCAGGAAAGCTAAACTACAGACTACACTACATGTGCAACCAAGGTAACAAATGTAAGACATTCAAAAAATCTCCTAGTGATGTGTACTGGGCTGAGTGGAATACCAGTATTAGTACAGCCAAACTGCCTAATGTGCAAAGAACAGACCCTGGCTGCCAGCGGAGTGTCTGTGTATTTGTGGTTTAAAGAGGAACGCAAGTGAAAATATATATATATTTATGTCCACCTCTGCTGCCTGCCCCCTTCCCGGCCCAAAGTCCACCAATGGGGCCCAGCCGAGGTGCCCCCCAGCTTCATGTCCACCACTGCTGCCCAGCCTGGGTGGCCCCAGGCCCCACGTCCACCACTGCTGTCCAACACTGCTGCCTAGCAAAGGTGCCCCCATCAACCAGCCATGCGGACCCTGGAAATGGGAGCGATTCTCCTCGAGCAACCTGGCTCAAGTGATCCCTGCTGGCCGCCTCCATCACGATCCCCCCCCCCCCCCCCAGCATCCTCTCTACTTTCCGCGGACAATCGGAGCACCTGTCTAGTTGGGAGCGCGTCGCTGTGTAGCGTCCAGTGCCGAAAATGGCAGCGCTCATATCAGCTCTCAGGCTGCTCCTCCAGTCCCACTCTTTTTCTGTTCCCGCTATCAGTGTATGTCT
Organism: Hyperolius riggenbachi; assembly: GCF_040937935.1. Taxonomy (NCBI): domain Eukaryota; kingdom Metazoa; phylum Chordata; class Amphibia; order Anura; family Hyperoliidae; genus Hyperolius; species Hyperolius riggenbachi. The sequence continues at coordinate 491,552,394 of NC_090649.1, forward strand.
TGCTATGCTATGTGTGTATTACGTAAATTGTACGTGTATGCTGTAACGCTCTGTTTGTATTATGTTACTGTACGTGTATGCTGTAATGCTCTGTTTTTGCTTTGATTTTGCTTTTGTTTATACGTATGTACCTATGCTTAATTGTATACGACGCTCTGCTTAAATGTACGCACAAACTGTAATGTTGCCCTATGTATGCTTGTCCCATGTCTACGTATGTACCATGCTATTTTCTGTTTTTCACCAACGACTCTGTATGCGCCAAAACCAATTCCGGGTACAATTCACCGTTGTACTTGGCGAAATAAATTCTGATTATATATATATATATATATATATATATATATATATATATATATATATATATATATATATATTATAATCTTGGACATGACGGGAATTGTCTATCGAATCCATCTATCGAGCAGAAATCCGTATCTTGTATACCCAGCCTTAGATATTTGCACAATTCTGCCTGATCATGGTAGAAGTGAAATATACCCATGTGGTTAAAGCTATGCTGTTTCTGGGCTAGGCATCCATAAACATGGCATAGATTCAACTATGCGCAGTCTGGACAAGGTTACATTAGGGCTGGTTTTACACCTGGCCAGAGCACTGCTATGCTCCGCCCCCTTCACATCCCACCGTGTGCCGACAGGGTCATAGCGATAGCGCCGCCCCTCGTCCAGTGATGTACTTCCTTGCGGGACAGGTAGTACGGCACTGGGATTCCAGGATACCCCGGTGTATTTGCATCGTTTGGCGCATGCGCACCGCTACCAACAAATTTAAAATTTCGACATTTCTCATTAACTTCCATGCATTCCGCCGCTGCAGAAGTTGCTTGGTAACGCACTGTTGACTTTGCAGCCGGTCAGCAGCAAATCGGGTACTTCCGCCGCTATGAGAAGCGGTTAGTGTGCTAGGTCCTATACACACTAACTACTGTTACGTTACCCTGCGTGCAGAAAGGGGAATGCAATGCGTAAAAGGGGCCTGAATGTAAACGAAGGCACTTCAGGTGTGCTTTATGACAAAGTGAAGCACTTCTTTTTAATAGTCTGTTACATAACAAAACAAAATTACTGTATAAGTACATTTTGAAGAATTTACAAATTCTCGTTTCCCACCGTTTAAGTGCCTAGTAACCAAAAACCTGTTGCCAACGTCTCGAGGTTTAAAATAAACTAATAAAAATTTTTTTTTGAGAGAAGCCTAATTCTACCAGCATACAGTGAGAATCTGAGGGATCAATTTCATATTCTCTTCCAACACTCACCCGATTCAATACATTGATTTCCATCATCTAGTGTTTATGAATTAAATATTTCAGGTCTAAAAGTCAAAACCATTGGCTCATACAGACAGTGGAACTGGGAAACCATCAACTTATTGGAAGGGGGTGGGGCTCAGTCCTTCTGCCTAGCCTGGGGGTGGGGCTCAGTCCTTATGCCTAGCCTGGGGGGGGCGCAGTCCTTATGCCTAGACTGAGACTTAGCCAGGCTTTGGAAGCACACAGCCGGCTCCCCGCTTTCTTTTAAATCCCAAGTGTACAAGTCACATATTCATGCCCAGTGTTGTGCACCAGACCACTGCAGCTCCAGCTACCCACAAACGTTGACCACAGGGTGGAGCATCTCAATGGCAGTGAACCACGGCCTGTCACTTGTCCCTCTGCATTGTTTTACAGCGTGCCTATGAATAAATAAAGAAAACCTGACCTCCCATTATCAGCTTCACTAGTTATTTCATTGGAGATCAGTACACTGCTTTTGACCTCATTCGGCAAGAACTTGTAAATTCTTGGAAAGCTTTGATGTCTGTCTACTAGCAGAAAATATAGAATCTGAAAGCAGAAGTCCTTTGTTATCTCACACTGCCCCCTAGTGACAACTGGCTATAAATACACATCACAGCACTACTGATTAGAAGCAGGGAAATGTAACAAATAAATACAAAAATGTGATAAATTAAATTGGCCAGGAGCACTTGCTAGCCTCTAAATAAATTGGCTGCAAAAGGGTTAAGGGTGTGGGTGGGTAAGAGGTGGGAATAAGGGTGATAGGAGGGAACTTTGCAGCAAGCCTGCCTCTTCCTGTCTGAAGCTGTGATTTTGGGGAGCAGGGAGGAATGGGAACAGGACGACACACGGAGGAATGTGGCTCCAGCATGAGCGTGCCTCTGTGCTGACCTTGGGTAGCTTTGTCTCCGCTCAGGTATATGCTCATCCTGTTTAACCTCCTGGGCGATAATTCCGAGCTCGGGGTAAGCCGCCGCGGAGGATTTCTCAGGCCCTGGTGGGCCGATTTGCATAATTTTTGTTGTTGTTGCACGCAGCTAGCACTTTGCTAGCTGCGTGTATATACTGATCGCCGCCGATCCGCGCTGATTCACCGCTACCCGCCGTGCCCCCCCCAGACCCCGTGCGCAGCCTGGCCAATCAGTGCCAGACAGCACTGAGGAGTGGATCGGGACTCCCTCTGACGATTACGGCATCCCGATCGTCGGCATGGCGACGGGGGAAGCCAAACTTGAAATCCCGTTCTGAACGGGATTTCTGTTTGCTCTGATCGCCGGAGGCGATCGGAAGGGGTGGGGGGATGCCGCTGCACAGCGGCTATCCTGTGGCTTCTGAGAGCAGGAAAGAGATAAAGAGGGTAAATTGTTAATAGATTTTAGCTCTGGCATACTTCAATGAATGTGTCATTGAGCAGAAACCATAAAACCGTAAACACTTAAAAAGTAGATTTTAAATCTAAAATAAAACTGTGGAATATCTTAAGTCATTTTTAGGAGGAGGAGAATAGATGCAATTGTTTCATTTATTTCATTGGTTTATTTTCACTTGTTTTCAAAACCAGGAAATGTTCCAAACTTTGTCCAGTTAATCGTGTAATCGGCCAGCTTGAACGGTTCTATAGCCCAATGGGGTGAAATACGATTCTGCTGATCAAGTAGTTGTAAATGTTACAGCGCAGATGTCTTGTAATATTCCACATTGTACCCTTAATATTGCACCTGCCCTTGAAATTGCTCTTTACTTTTCCCTAGTCCTCCCCCCTGAGTACTTGGAACCCAGGTCACAAGAGTTGTAAGGTACTGTGCATTCTCTGCAACTGCAAATATTTTTTTTTATAAGACTGCATTGGCACTTTAAGGTGTTAACCCCCATGCTATGTCGGGGATGCACAGTGTACTTGGCCGCTGTCTGGCAGTGGCATGAGGACAGTGTTGCAAATGCTCTGCAGCAGAGCATTCTAAAAAAAGAAATGTTAATGTGTTCATTCTTGTACATTTTTGTGTTTTTTGTCTCGGTATAAAGTGTATTGTTTTCTCTACACAGTGAAAAATGGCGATTTTTGTAGTCTGAACCTGAGATTTGGAGGAAAACCGTTTAGGGAAATTGGGTACCAATGACATTACCATGGCGATGATGGATGTAACGGGATAGAAGATGGTAACAGTCTGGTTTGTGATGGGCATACTTTTAATTCTGAAGGGGGCGTTCCTAAGGCTGGGCAGAGAAGAGGAGGAACTGCCACTTCCTCCCCGCCCACAATCGACGTTCTGCTCAGTTGAAGATTACGGCTGTGCAGGGCGCTGGCCATGGGGGTGCTGGAAGGGGAAGATGGTGCTGTGACCTATGTCACAGCACCACAAATATAACATTATTAAACGCTTGCCCATCTCAAAACAGTTCAGGGGTCCTTTAAGTTATGCACACACTAGATAACCAGTGGTTTATGATTAAATCTAGTGTTTTCGGGTACATAAAAATGTACTTCCGTACTCACCTGTGCTGGGGTAAGGAGCACACTGACATATGCTGTAGTGATGTTGGAATGAGTTTCATGTGTCCAATAGGGATGGGCAGTGATGTGCTTAAAATTCAGTTGAGGCAAATATTATGCATTTTCTAAGCTGCCTCTCATTGGCCAGCAGTAGTGTCCGGGAGGCAAGCTGCCCTCAAGTGACTACACAGACAACAATCTATTTTTAAAGAGAAACCAAGAATTGAACTTTATCCCAATCAGTAGCTGATACCCCCTTTCCCATGAGAAATCTATTCACAGACAGACCATCAGGGGGCTCAGTATGACTGATATTGTGGGGAAACTCCTCCCACAAGAAGCTCTGAGGACCACGGTACTCCTGGCAGTTTCCTGTCTGTGAACCTTGTTGCATTGTAGGAACTAGCTGTTTACAGCTGTTTCCAACTGCCAAAAAAGCATGCAGCAATCAGTAAAAATCAGCTATCAGCCAACAGTAAAAATGTCACCATGTAATAAATGTCAGAATGTAAATCAGGGATTTAAAAGATTTTACAATGGGCAAACACTGACTAAATCATTTATACATAATTATTGTAAAAATTAAGCACTTTTTTTTATTTATTTTCACTGGAGTTCCTCTTTAAGGTTTAATATAACTTCAGAGAAAAATAACACCCATTCCACAGACAATCGTGTGCCACATAACTGTATCGTTCCAATTCATTAGAATTATGACAGTGTAACTTGTATAAAAGTGTGGGGAGGTGATTGTTAAACCCCTGATAATGTACCAAAACAATTTCAATATGTTAACTTACATCCTGTATATAACCAAAGCTAAATACAGTAATTGCACAAGGAGAGTAAGGTCCTGTTTTGGTTGTCCTGTAGGTATGGTAGAGTCTGTTATCCGGCACTGATGGGGATAGGCTGATGCCGGGTAAGGGTGCTTTCTGGTTGCTTGAGACTCAATGTTAAAAGTAAGGGCCCAGTTAATACAACTAGATACCATGATCGCTGTATTAAATGTTAAAGTACCGTACATGAAAGTATATTCCCCTTGGGGAGCCGTGTAGCACAGCAGAGCCTACAAACAGCCTGTCAAGTTCACCACTGTGAGTACCACCAGCGATTTGTGCCGGTTAGTTGAGTTCCGGATAACTGTAGTAATAGTTTCTAGAGGATAATTCAGTCCTTTATCTACATACCTGTTTATTGACAGAACAAAGTAATGTCTGGGGCAAAGATTTATTGAAACAAAAAAAGTAGACTGTAGCCTTTGCTGGTATATCCCAGCGTACATCTTGTCAGAGGTAATGGTGTAGGCATAGTCACATGACCAGAAACTCTGCTACATTTTCTTTTCCCCCTACCACTAAATTTGAAGACCATTATAATCCCCTACCTGATATTGCCCCCTTGTGTTCCATACTGACCCCTCAAGGCCTGGACTCCACAAATTCTCTGAATGTGTCTTGTGGTATCTGCCACTTGCAAAGGAGCCAGCCTGATTTGCAACTGAGATGTAAAATCTTTAACAGATACCCCAGGTTACAAGTGACATGAGATAGACGTGTATGTACAGTGCCAAGCATACAAAGAACTATGCTGTGTTCCTTTTTTTTTTTTTTTTGCTTGAGTTATGTAAATGGAAGTTCCTGGGTCAGACTACAGTGTGACCCTTTCTGATAAGGAATTACAACTATAAAACACTTTCCTAGCAGAAAATGGCTTCTGAGAGCAGGAAAGAGATAAAAAGGCTCAATAGTTTAGATTTTTAGCTCCGGCATACTTCAATGAATGTGTCATTCCAGTTTTAAATTTAAATATTTTACGTTTTTACAATAAAACAGTAAAAACTTAAAAGATTTTAAATTGAAAACTGGCATATCCTAATGGGACTCCGAGCACCTCCCATGGGTATGCCTTTAAGCCAGACAACTTCCAACATAAGGCGTGCTATGACCCCTCTGGAGGAGCCTCTTGCAGTGGCCATGCGTGTCACTTCCTCTTCCTGCTTCATTCAGTGATGCACTTCTCTAACAGAGAGGACAGGGGTGATCCGGAAGTTGTAACATAGCCAAGATGGCAACTTTGATTTTTAAATTAAAATCGAGCGAAAACTATTTGGTGTAGAATCCATGAAAGAGGAGAGCACAAGCTACAGAAAGGTATTGCATATTTAAGTACTTTGCAGTACTGGTCGGAGTCTTAAAGGCATGCCCATGAGAGGTGCTCGGAGTCCATTTGAGTCATTTTTAGGAGGAGGATAGATACAGTTGTTTCATTAGTTTATTTTCGCCTCGGGTGCCCTTTAAACGAAAAGGGTGGTGCTAATCTGTTTTCCAGTCAAGGAATGCAGGCAGTCTTCCCATTGGATACTGATGGGGGCTTTGCCTCCTGTGACAATGAGGATGAAATCAGTCGCCACAAATTTCCTATTCTGCTATATGCTCTTTCTCTACTTTTATTTATTGTGGAAACAATTGTGTACTGGGATTCCTATTCCGCTTCTATCTGTGCCGTCCTTATTCTTATGGGTTGGTTCAGATCCCATCGTGTATCGGTAATGTCACTGGTGCCTCATGAAACCATATATGGTGATCTCTGTAAACCTGTTCCATGGTTTGGCCATCATCGCCAAGGGTGCCAAATGCCTATACCCTGTGTGGGGCACCACATACGGTCATACAAGGAACCAATGCATGTGCTGAGATAGTACATACACAACTGCCTAATCCAGCACTGCCTCTGTGAGCCCTCAATGGTGGGGATGGTCCATATAAGGGGGTCTTATCAACTGAAAGGAGCCAAAAATGACCCCCCATCCCCCTCTGTTTACCGATAGGCTTCGCATCATCAGACTACAAGATGGCTTACTTTTACTGTGTTTAATTTTTGGAGTAAATTGTAACAAACACTATTGATAACTGTGTAACCCTTTTAAAAAATACTTTGTTCTGAGATGGTCAATCTCTATGCAACCCTAACTTTACAGTTTATTTTTGTTTCCTTTCTTTTTTTTTCTTCTTCCTGTGCCTTGTACACCTTTATTGCAATCCATTTCGTGGTCTTGGCATACTTTTGCATTGCTTTTAGTTCTGCATAACGGCTGTAACTGACCTCCCTCACCATACTTGGCTTAGGAGCTATGCATTTTGCATTTCACCCCCCTCCTTGTGTTGCCTTTTCAGACACCCCGAAAATGTTAACTCTGCTTTTCATAATCCAAATGCGTCATGTGTTTTTAGTTGTGTCCTGACCCTTGAGTGAAATTAAAATGATTATTCATTCAAAGACACGCTGGCTAAACTTGTAGAGCTTTGTTCGGTTGAGAGCAATTTTTTATCTCTTATTCATTAATCCTAGGAAAGGGCGGGCCTATATAAATGAATTTGTGTGTGTTCTTTGGTGGTTCCAGAGTGATTGTGTGTGGACTGTGTGTAGTGTGTGGACTGTGTGTGTAGTGTGTGGACTTTGTGTGTAGTGTGTGGACTGTGTGTGTGTAGCGTGTGGACTGTGTAGTGTGTGGACTGTGTGTGTGTAGTGTGTGGACTGTGTGTGTGTAGTGTGTGGACTGTGTGTGTAGTGTGTGGACTGTGTGTGTGTAGTGTGTGGACTGTGTAGTGTGTGGACTGTGTAGTGTGTGGACTGTGTAGTGTGTGGACTGTGTAGTGTGTGGACTGTGTAGTGTGTGGACTGTGTGTGTGTGTAGTGTGTGGACTGTGTGTGTGTAGTGTGTGGACTGTGTGTGTAGTGTGTGGACTGTGTGTGTGTAGTGTGTGGACTGTGTGTGTGTGGACTGTGTAGTGTGTGGACTGTGTGTGGACTGTGTGTGTGTGGACTGTGTGTGTGTGTGTGTGTGTGTGTGTGTGTGTGTGTGTGTACACGTGTGTGTGTGTGTGTACACGTGTGTGTGTGTGTGTGTGGACTGTTTGTGTACAGGATCTTCTCAAAAAATTAGCATATTGTGATAAAGTTCATTATTTTCTGTAATGTACTGATAAACATTAGACTTTCATATATTTTAGATACAAATACACACAACTGAAGTAGTTCAAGCCTTTTATTGTTTTAATATTGATGATTTTGGCATACAGCTCATGAAAACCCAAAATTCCTATCTCAAAAAATTAGCATTTTTCATCCGTCCAATAAAAGAAAAGCGTTTTTAAAACAAAAAAAGTCAACCTTCAAATAATTATGTTCAGTTATGCACTCAATACTTGGTCGGGAATCCTTTTGCAGAAATGACTGCTTCAATGCGGCGTGACATGAAGGCAATCAGCCTATGGCACTGCTCAGGTGTTATGGAGGCCCAGGATGCTTCGATAGCGGCCTTAAGCTCATCCAGAGTGTTGGGTCTTGCGTCTCTCAACTTTCTCTTCACAATATCCTACAGATTCTCTATGGGGTTCAGGTCAGGAGAGTTGGCAGGCCATTTGAGCACAGTAATACCATGGTCAGCAAACCATTTACCAGTGGTTCTGGCACTGTGAGCAGGTGCCAGGTCGTGCTAAAAAATGAAATCTTCATCTCTATAAAGCTTTTCAGCAGATGGAAGCATGAAGTGCTCCAAAATCTCCTGATAGCTAGCTGCATTGACCCTGCCCTTGATAAAACACAGTGGACCAACACCAGCAGCTGACATGGCACCCCAGCACATCACTGACTGTGGGTACTTGACACTGGACTTCAGGCATTTTGGCATTTCCCTCTCCCCAGTCTTCCTCCAGACTCTGGCACCTTGATTTCCCAATGACATGTAAAAGTTGCTTTCATCCGAAAAAAAGTACTTTGGACCACTGAGCAACAGTCCAGTGCTGCTTCTCTGTAGCCCAGGTCAGGCGCTTCTGACACTGTTTCTAGTTCAAAAGTGGGTTCATGCTTCCATCTGCTGAAAAGCTTTATGGAGATTTCATTTTTCATCATGACCTGGCACCTGCTCACAGTGCCAAAACCACTGGTAAATGGTTTACTGACCATGGTATTACTGTGCTCAATTGGCCTGCCAACTCTCCTGACCTGAACCCCATAGAGAATCTGTGGGATATTGTGAAGAGAAAGTTGAGAGACGCAAGACCCAACACTCTGGATGAGCTTCAGGCCACTATCGAAGCATCCTGGGCCTCCATAACACCTGAGCAGTGCCACAGGCTGATTGCCTCCATGCCACGCCGCATTGAAGCAGTCATTTCTGCAAAAGGCTTCCTGACAAAGTATTGAGTGCATCACTGAACATAATTATTTGAAGGATGACTTTTTTTGTTTTAAAAACACTTTTTTCTTTTATTGGTCGGATGAAATATGCTAACTTTTTGAGATAGGAATTTTGGGTTTTCATGGGCTGTATGCCAAAATCATCAAGAGAAAAACAATAAAAGGCTTGAACTACTTCAGTTGTGTGTATTTGAATCTAAAATATAGTCTAATGTTTATCAGTACATTACAGAAAATAATGAACTTTATCACAATATGCTAATTTTTTGAGAAGATCCTGTAGTGTGTGGACTGTGTGTGTGTGTGTGTGTGTGTGTGTGTACAGTGTGTGTGTGTGTGTGTGTGTGTGTGTGTGTGTGTGTGTGTGTGTGTGTGTGTGTGTGTGTGTGTGTGTGTACAGTCCTGTGCATGCGCAGCTCAGTCTTTAGAGCACAGTACATGCGTGGACTCTTACAGCGACAAGCGTGATGACACGCACGTGCAACTTTAGCTGAAGTCGCCAAATTACCGGAGCCGCCAGCGGAACCACAGAAAGGACCAGGAGGATGCCAGGGGGCTGGAGGAAGCCCAAGGTAAGTCCCCGATTTTTCTTTTAGGCCACTGCACGGGGTCTCTTTAGAGGGACACTGAAGCAAAAATAAATTTGAGATCATTATTTAATTTTTTTATTTAGAGAGAATTGCTTATTTTCTGTTTAATATAACTTTTTCAGCACTCTAGAATTAAACTACCAACATATAGGTGAAAAAGTACTGTCAAATACCACATACCTGGGGCTTCCTCCAGCCCCATCCACCTGAATCGCTCCCACGCCGCTGTCCTCCTCTGCCCGCAGCTTCAGGCATCGGGTCCCCGCACTTCTGTCAGTCGCTCCAGTCTACACAGGAGAAGTGCGCTGTTTGCGTACCTCTACAGCAGCCAATGGAGAGATACGTAGAGGGCGCACTTCTCCTGCGTAGACTGGAGCCGACTGACTGAAGTGTGGTCATCTATTTTTTTTTTTTTTTTTTTTTTTTTTAAAGACTTCTATCTTATGTAAACAACACATGGAGGAGAAGCGCCCAAGAGTATAAAATACTAAAAAAAAAGTACCTCAGAAAAAAAATTCACTTACAGTACGAGAAATAATTTATTTAGCACTAGGCAACTCGTTACGTGAGATTCAACTGACTTCATCAGGCCATTCACTGAATGAGGCTGGATGCTAATCTTCACCTGGCACAGTGAATGGCCTGATGAAGTCAGTTGAATCTCACGAAACGCGTTACCTAGTGCTCAAATTATTTTTCTTATTGTACCCGAAGTGAATTATTTTATGATATATTTTTTTTTTTGTATTTTTATACTCTTGGGCGCCTCTCCTATGTGTGGTGTTCACCGCTACACCCCTCTCTCGAGGGGTGTTCCCCCTCAGTCCTCCAGACTTCAAGTTCTTCTTATGCAGTGAGCAACTTCTACAGACGGTGAGCTGTACCTGTTTCGAGGCGGTGATCCTCCTCAAGCGCTGTTTGGTGGTTGCTCTTCCAGCAACCCACTCTTGAGAGTACTGTCTTCACTGAAATTCAAAAATCCTGCAATTATTTGTCATACTGCACCATCCGGGCTCCCGGTGTCTGTTGTTTCTAAGGCTATCCTAATCCATTGCAATTTTATCTCGTGTGTACCTAGCCTGAACAGTACAATATAAAGTTTAACCACTTCACGTCCAGACCTTGTTTCCCCTCTTATGGACCAGAGCAGTTTTGACAGTTTAGCTATGTCCCTATTAAATCAGCAATAACTTTATCCCTACTTATGACACATTTATTTATATATATATATATATATATATATATATATATATATATATATATATTATATATTTTTTTTATATATATTTTTTTTTTTCTAGACAAACTGGGCTTTCATTTGTCTTATTTTCACTCCGTTTTCTATGCAATTAAATGAAGAAAAAAGAAAAGATAAAAACATTTCTGTTTACCAATTCCAGTTTAAAAATAAAGTGTTAATGTAGATAAACACTATTATCTTTGACTGTTCTTACAGTTTATCACAAAACGTAGATAATATTCCTGCCATAATGTTGAAGATATTTGATTCTGCAATAATGCTACAGTGTGTATTTTTCACTATGAACTGAGAAAATGAAAGTATTTTAATGGTAAAAATCAATCCCATCAGCTCGGCGAACCTATATTCCCGTTCACCAGTTAGTGCTGCATCAGATAGTGCCAGAAGTGTGCACAGGAGCAATGCCCAATCCTGCACAGCACTGCCTCTGCTACAAGACTTATATCTACGTCCTCGGGGCTTAGATGAAGTCACAGAGGACGTAGATATACTGTAGTAGTGGATAAAGTGGTTAAAAAAAATCCCCCAATTATTCACCGCGCCAGCAGAAAAGATGAAACCTTGTAAAATCAGTTTAAGAATATAAATTAGGGTGAAAAGGATTTTACAATTGGCCAACACTGACTACATTCTAAAGTAACATTGTAAAAAAAAATTGCTAATTTTTTTTTTTTTTTTACAAGAAGTTATGTTCAGTCAGGTTCTCTTACATTTCAGAGTATCAGGCAGTACTGTCTGTACAGGAAGCTGATTGATGGGAGTGCAGCTGTCAACGAGTTTACACCAGACCTGTGTTCTTGCTGTCTTCGCAGTAAATTACTGAGTAAAACCTATATCTGTGTATTGGCCTCTTGCTCTAGGCTACACTTGTTCCAGAACCTTGGACTGCCTTCTTTGCGGCAGCTGGCAGTGCGACCGCATGGCGGAGTGGCCACACCCTCTTTAATTGCGGTTTTGAAATGGCATCTGCGAGGCTGTGACTTTGAGGGGTGTGTGGACTTCACCAGAGATGTTCTCCAAAATAGAATCTTTACTTGTTTTAAGGGGAGATGAAATAAGAGATGTTTATTTTGTTTCAGTCATCATTATTCAAGCCTTACAGAAAGCAAACTGGAGCTGTGTTTACCCTCCTTCCAAGCATAAACAGATGACGTGTTTTTTAGCTAAATAAGCTGTTTTTAGGTGCACCTTGTCACCTTGCCCCGCTGGCCACATCAGAATCTGCTGTCTATTTCATGGAGGCTGCCATTTTGCACGTTGGAATTGTAAAATGTATCTACAATCCTCAAACCTGTGCACTGAAAAATGCTGACAGCAAGCTGGAACTCAAGTAGTGATTTATTTGGGTGCAAAAATGGAGGACATTGGCTTTCAAAATGGATTGCATGCAACAACATTCTGAGTACCCTTTCACCAGCAATGAGGTCTTTTCTGTAGAAAGGGTCCTTACTCTACCCTATACCACTCAGCAAGCAAGCAAACCTTTCATGCTCTTCAACTTGAGATTCATGCTGAGGCACTGCCAGGCTCTACCAAGGGCTTCATTGGAAGTAATGATGAGGTATTTTTTTTTTCTGAATTACAAGTAGGCCCTGGTTAATGAACAAGATAGGAACTGTAGGCTCTTTCTTAACTAGTTCTTAAAGTGAACCTCCAGACTACAAATCTACTCAGCAGCACTGAAAAGGCTTCGTGTTTCTTTACCAATTTCACAGCATCAGAACTTTGTTTTTCTCATCCGAGCCTCATTTTTAGCTGCACAGAAGAAAACTGCCGGGGCATTTTTCCCCTGCTGCTGTGCAAAGCATGATGGGATTTCTGATGATGATGTTCTCAATCTGCTGTTTTGGTGCAATTTTTTTTTATTTTTTTTTTTACTTTTGAATTTGAGATCTGAAGCCTAACGTGCACAGCTGGGAGGGGTGATCAGGACACGTGACAGTTTGAACTGTGTCTCATGCTTCCTGTCACCTCCTTTCAACCAAAAAGATGGCTGCCCCCATGAAATCACAAACATTTGCCCGTTCTTTGAAAACCGGGTGGGCAAGAGATTATATTACCTATCTATTTTAATTAACATAACTATTGTAACTTAATGACAGTATGTTTGTTTAGGCTGAAGTTCCCCTTTAAAGGGAACCAGAGACGAACGACGCTTAAAAATGAAAAAAAAAGTTATACATACCTGGGGCTTCCTCCAGCCCCATAAGCCTGGATCGCTCCCACGCTGCCGTCCTCCTCTGCCTCTACCGCCGGTCCCATCACTTCCGCTGGACGTGGCCAGTTTTCCGCATGCGCAGGGGCTCCCTCCGACTCTTTACGCATGCACCTGCGCAGTACGGAGGGAGTGCACTTCACTTGCGTCTACTGGCCGAAATGACGGGGCCTTGGTACTGGCAAACAGGCAGCAGAGAAAGGTGGCGTGGAAGCGATCCAGGCTGATGAGGCTGGAGGAAGCCCAAGGTATGTATAAATATGTTATTATATTTGTCTCTGGTTCTCTTTAGGTTGGAACACTGTGCCATCTCTGTCCCCTGTACCTCCAGTGTCCCCCTCTGTCACCGCTGCTTTCACTGTGTCCCTCTTTCTCCTTTTGTCTTCTCTTTGCCCCCCTGTGCCTTCCGTGTCCTCCTCTGTTCCCTCAGCACCCCCTTCTGTGCCACCTCCTCTGTGTCCCCCTGCACCACCTCTGCCCCCTTTGTGCTGCCCTAGTGGTGATCATATGTGTACTTACGATTTTGAAATTGTACGTAATCCAAGCAATAAGGGTCCCAGTGCTGGATGACAGGTTTTCTTTAAAATATATAAAATGCGTTTGCAGAACTCGAAACTCTCAGTATAGTATAGTGTACTGTAGCAAAATGTTTTTAAACTCTGTAGTGTTTCATTTTTTTTCTTAGAATTTTTAAAAAATAGATGTTCTCAAAAACTACAAGGTCTTTATGAAAAACAAAAATTTCACTTTTTCCCAGTTTTAAGGCCTTCATATCGGCAGCTTGTTAGTAAGTTGTATGTTTGTAAGTCAGGGTCTACCTGTATTTTATCTGACTGGGTACCTTTTTACTTTGAGTGTATTTGCTAGTATTGAGCCTTGTACACGTTAAAGCGGACCCAAACCAAACAATTTTTTTCATTCAAAATATTTAGTTGCATCACTCTGACACATACAAAGATAAATAAACACTCCTCCAAGCCTATGAGCTGTTCAGTGCACGCTTTTCACCCTTCTCTTTTCATTACTACGGTAGGGTTATACAGGGGCAGCCATTAGCAATTCCTCCTTTGCCGGAGACCTCCTACTCTAACAGTCTGCCAGATTCTGTCCCGGCAATATGAAAGGAAGGGAGGGGTTCCTCCAATAAATGTAAAATATTTTATATTTGTCATCATGCAGCTGAAAAAAGGCTATTTACAGTGGAGGAAATATTTATTTGACCCCTCACTGATTTTGTAAGTTTGTCCAATGTCAAAGAAATGAAAAGTTTTAGAACAGTATCATTTCAATGGTAGGTTTATTTTAACAGTGGCAGATAGCACATCAAAAGGAAAATCGAAAAAATAACCTTAAATAAAAGATAGCAACTGATTTGCATTTCATTGAGTGAAATAAGTTTTTGAACCCTCTAACAATAAAAGACTTAATACTTAGTGGAAAAACCCTTGTTTGCAAGCACAGAGGTCAAACATTTCTTGTAATTGATGACCAAGTTTGCACACATTTTAGGAGGAATGTTGGTCCACTCCTCTTTGCAGATCATCTGTAAATCCCTAAGGTTTCGAGGCTGTCTCTGTGCAACTCTGAGCTTGAGCTCCCTCCATAGGTTTTCTATTTGGTTAAGGTCCGGAGAGGCCACTCCATGGCCTTAATGTGCTTCTTCTTGAGCCACTCCTTTGTTGCCTTTGCTGTATGTTTTGGGTCATTGTCATGCTGGAACACCCATCCACGAACCCATTTTCAGTTTCCTGGCAGAGGGAAGGAGGTTGTCGTTCAGGATTTCACGATACATGGCTCAGTCCATTTTCCCGTTAATGCGATTAAATTGTCCTGTGCCCTTAGCAGAAAAACACCCCTAAAGCAAAATGTTTCCACCCCCATGCTTGACGGTGGGGACGGTGTTTTGGGGGTCATAGGCAGCATTTTTCTTCCTCCAAACACAGCGAGTTGAGTTAATGCCAAAGAGCTCTATTTTGGTCTCATCAGACCACAGCACTGTCTCCCAGTCACTCACAGAATCATTCAGGTGTTCATTGGCAAACTTCAGCCGGGCCTGCACATGTGCCTTCTTGAGCAGGGGGAGCAAGCGAGCCCTGCAGGATTTTAATCCATTGCGGTGTAATGTGTTTCCAATGGTTTTCTTGGTGACTGTGGTCCCTGCTAATTTGAGGTCATTCACTAACTCCTCCCGTGTAGTTCTAGGATGCTTTTTCACCTTTCTCAGAACCATTGACACCCCACGAGGTGAGATCTTGCGTGGAGCCCCAGAGCGAGGTCGATTGATGGTCATTTTGTGCTCCTTCCATTTTCGAACAATCGCACCAACAGTTGTCACCTTCTCTCCCAGCTTCTTGCTAATGGTTTTGTAGCCCATTCCAGCCTTGTGCAGGTCTACAATTTCATCTCTGACATCCTTGGACAGCTCTTTGGTCTTTCCCATGTTGGAGAGTTTGGAGTCTGCTTGATTGATTGATTCTGTGGACAGGTGTCTTTTATACCGGTGACTAGTTAAGACAGGTGTCCTTAATGAGGGTGACTAATTGAGTAGAAGTGTCTAACCACTCTGTGGGAGCCAGAACTCTTAATGGTTGGTAGGGGTTCAAAAACTTATTTCACTCAATGAAATGCAAATCAGTTGCTATCTTTTATTTAAGGTTATTTTTTCGATTTTCCTTTTGATGTGCTATCTGCCACTGTTAAAATAAACCTACCATTGAAATGATACTGATCTGAGACTTTTCATTTCTTTGTCATTGGACAAACTTACAAAATCAGTGAGGGGTCAAATAATTATTTCCTCCACTGTATTATTATAATTTAGAAAATAGATTTTATTCCTGAAATCTTGTATTTTTAATTTGGGTCCACTTTAAGGTCTGTACACATGCCTGATTTATCTTGTCAGTATTTGTATAAATAGCCGTAGCTGAGGGCACAAGGGGGGCGGTCAATCATTAAAGTTGGAAAATACAGACGATGCTGGAAATACAAAGTTTTTATTTTACTGTATTTCTCGCTGTTTTGGGAAAAGTGCATGCGTCTTATATGACGAAGTTACATATTCCGGGATGCAGAGGTGCGCAGGGAAGCTGTATATACATTACCTGCTCCTGCAGCCGCATTCCTGGCTCCAGTCCTGCTTCTCACAATCCTCTTCTCCCATCGACCACGGCCCGCTGCATCAGCTGAACATCTCTGGCCGTTCTGAAGTACCTGTGCGGGGATTACTCTATCACATGGGTGCCGGGGTCACACAAATGTCCAGTGCATGAAATTTGGGTGACGAACCTCCGGAACCAGGAGAGGAAATGGAAAACCAAAAACCCCAGGAGGGCCAGATAGTGTAGTATTTTCAGGTAATTAAACAAATACTACCTTACAAACTTGGGTTGCTATTAGGCAACCACAGTATCCGGCAGGTGGAGGATTTTGTCTCCATGCAGATTAAAGTATCCTCTTCAGGATAGGCTGGGTACTCCAGAAAAAGGACCACTGTCTCGGGACACCCCTGGTGGAAGGGAAAAATTATACACAAAATGTGAGGCACCCTAATGTTGTATGCAATAGGTAAACATGGGTAATGAAACAGTGTTACCTCAGGTGGGAGGTTTTAGGATAATCATTTTTTTGGCCACAGGAAAAGACTCGTTTCGCAGGACCTGCCGCTTCCTCAGGTGTACAGTGTCTAATGCAGCTGCACGGACTGAGGTAAGACAGATTCATTACCCACGTTTACCCATTGCATACTACATTGGGGTGCCTTCTCCCATTTTGCAAACTAGTTATATGATGGTGCCCTTGGGATCGGCAACCCGCATGTGCTGCAATTATTTAATGGAAGCGCATGCAGTGTGGAAGGGCCCTTAAGCCTTGTTTACATTTCACAATGCCAGCACTATCGCAAGCGCTGACGAATTGGAGAGCGCTTTTTCAAAGTGCTTTTCCTTTCACATTTCGTTTAGAAAAGCCCTTTTCTAAGTGCTTTTGCTCAGCGATTAATTTTTTCACAGGAAGTGAACTCTTTGACCCGGAAATGAATAAATACAATGTATTTATTCATTAAAGCGCTCCGGAAATTGCAATTCAAAGTGCCTTTCAATTTCCCTATACTTTCTATTGAACACAAACGCTCAGAAAATGGTGCAGGAGCCGCGTTTGCGATTCAATAGAAAGCAGAGCGCTCAAGTATGAACGCTGTTATAGGAAATCATTGCACAAGCGCCAGCGCTTAAAAATCCTCTCTACCGTTTTCTCTCATTCCCTCTTGAGAAGTCCTGTGCACTGCTGTACAAGAATCCTCCACAGGAAGCTGTTTATTTAAGTTACTTATCATCCTGACCCACAAAACTCCCCAGCCGGCCGCTCATTTTCCAGTATTGGCAACTCTAAGTGAGCATATGGTGGTTTTTAGCTTATGAAGAATACAAGACTACAGAATGCCAAAGGCTGACATAAGCTGACAGCTTTCTTCCTGCCCGTGTATTTGTCCGGGATCTCTTCTGCTTGCCCTGTGGCAAGTAATAGCGAACGCCAGCAGAACCGAGAACAGCAACAACTATTCTAAGATAAATCGTGGTAGATCGACGCAGTGGAATGTGACAGGTTTCTGTTGGTTACAGCACCGTGCGCGTCCTCATTGCAGCGCTTTTTAATAT
Source organism: Hyperolius riggenbachi (assembly GCF_040937935.1). Classification (NCBI taxonomy): domain Eukaryota; kingdom Metazoa; phylum Chordata; class Amphibia; order Anura; family Hyperoliidae; genus Hyperolius; species Hyperolius riggenbachi. Next base: position 491,570,111 of record NC_090649.1, read on the forward strand.
GAGACCAGCATACCTCCCAACTTTTTGAGATGAGTAAGAGGGACACTTAAGCCACACCCCTAATCACGCCCCCGTCACACCCCTGATCACTGTAGTAAATACAAAGAAGGCACTCAATTGGCTTCAAACTTGCGTTTTATCAAATCCCAGTAATACACCTGTGTATTACTGGGATTACGCCTGTGCATTACTGGGATTACGCCTGTGCATTACTGGGATTACACCTGTGCATTACTGGGATTACACCTGTGCATTACTGGGATTACACCTGTGCATTACTGGGATTACACCTGTGCATTACTGGGATTACACCTGTGCATTACTGGGATTACACCTGTGTATTACTGGGATTTGATAAAACGCAAGTTTGAAGCCAATTGAGTGCCTCCTTCATATTTACTACATTGAACCGTGTGTAGAGTGGTGACCCACAGAGATTGTGCACCGGCAACATAGACCTGATTAGGCCTATTTCACAGGGACTCCCTGCAGTTTGCTCGTTGTGGACTACACCCCTGATCACGCCCCCGCCACACCCATAGTCACGCATACCATATACATTTAATCAGAAAAATATGTTGTCTTATTATTCAAACCACACTGGCCCTCTCTATCCTGGTTCATTTTCCTTCATATTAACATTTTAAAATTAGTAATATATCCATTTAAAGGATGGGAGTAAAGTTTAGTAAATCAAATTTTTTAGTAGAGAAATATATATATTTACATGGAAAGGGACAAATGAGGAGGAAAAAGGGACAGAAAGACAGGGCTCCCAAAGAGGGACAGTGGGGAGCTATGGACTAGGTGTGGGTACTCCAAAGTTTAGGTAGAATGCAGCTTTCTCCTCTTCTCTTTACAATCTCAGCGTGCCCTACAACCAGGTCTGTGGAGTCGGGATCGAGGAGTCAGAGCAGTGTAGGCACATCTCCCACACACCTGTCAACCGCATCCTGGAAGCTGCAAAAAAGAAATTTAAAATCACAATGTTTTGCAGCTTCCAGGATGCGGTTGACAGGTGAGTGGTTAGGGAGGAGACTGTGTGGGAAATCTGCCTACACGCATTACGTCCAACCGAAGCCTCCCACCTGAATGCTACCCAATTTATGCAATTCCTGCTAGATTTGGTACGGCAGGGAAAGGGTATATGACCGTACACCTGATTGGCTGACTCGCGCCTGCTGACCAGGTAGGAAATTGCTTTAGCTGGGAGTGAGCATTTGTGTGTATTGCGATTGCTATTTAACCAGCCGCATTTAACCCCTTCCCCGGGACAAGTAACTATGTCCCTGCGTTTCCTCACATCTTCTCGCAAGGACGTAGCTACGTCCCTTGCTACCGCACACAGCCACTAGCCCCCCAGTGCTTGTTACCACTGCTGATCGCTAGACGGGAGTTCAATGAATGGGAACACAGTTCCCGTGTCAATGAGATGGCGTCGTCATTCACAAAAACCAATACTTACTTGTCCACACATTACTTCCTGTTTGCGTAGTAATACTACTCACAGGAAAGTTCTGCGCGAGGACATCTTGGGGCTAAATATTAAAATTACATCTACAAACTTTTTTTTTTTTTTATATTACGACATTTTGTTTTTACATTTAAAATTAACCCCTTACCTCCCACACTCCAGTAGTTACCCCCACATTTTATTTTAAAGAAATAAAATATACAATTAAAAAAAATGCATAAATAGTTACTTTAGGGGCTGAACTCTTTTTAAATTTGTATGTCAAGAAGGTATTACTTTTTAAATGATGGGCTTGTAATTAGTGATGGATGCAAAACTGAAAAAATGCACCTTTTTTTTCCAAATAAAGTATTGGTGCCATACATTGTGATAGGGAAAAATGTTAAACGTTGCGATAACCGGGACAAATTAAAATGTGTGGGTTTTAATTACGGTAGCATGTATTAGTTTAAAACTATTATGGTCGAAAACTGAGAGATCATGAATTTTTTTCCACTATGTTATTTTTCCTGTTAAACGCAGTTAGAATGAAATAAGTCTTAGCAAAAAGTACCCCCCACATTGGTGAAAAAAAACAAGATAAAGATTGTTTCGTTGTGATAAGTAGTAATAAAGTTATAGGTCGAATGAATGGAAGGAGCGCTGACCTGTGAAAATTGCACTGTTTTTTTAGGGGAAAAACCCTTAGAGGTGAAGTGGTTAAATACACTGGCAGAGCATTTTTTTAATTGCCAGCTACTGCTAATAATGCCAAAAAGTTGCCAAAAACGCACTAGTGGGCCCTAACAGAGGTTTTGTAATATGAGTGTTGTGTGATTTTTGCAGCGGGGAAGCAACACTCAACCAGGGCTGCATTTAGGCCAAGGCCTCCTAGGCCATGACCTAGGGCACCACAGGAGCAAGGGCACCAAAGCAGCAGGATAAACTGTTGCAGTATTTGCAAGTTTGCAAATGCAGCAATGCAGGGAGATCAGGCTAGCGCTGCTAGCCACCTGTGCAGCAGCCACCTTGCTCTCTGGGCACGTTTGCATTGTGGCCGGCGGCTATGGACTCGGGCAGTATTGGAGACTGAAAGGAAGAGGAAGCTTCTGTACTGGAGATGAGTGGAGACATGAGTGACACTGATGGCTGCTGCAGTGTGGAGGTGAGCTGGCTACCTATACTGAAAGGGGGTGGGAAAAGGAGGGATTAAGGGAGTCATCTGGCTACCTATACTGGAGGGAAGGGGGGAGGGGTCATCTGGCTACCTATACTGGGGGGAGGGGTCATCTGGTTACCTATACTGGAGGGAAGGGGAGGGGTCATCTGGCTACCTATACTGGAGGGAAGGGGGAGGGGTAATCTGGCTACCTATACTGGAGGGAAAGGGGGAGGGGTCATCTGGCTACCTATACTGGGGGGAGGGGTCATCTGGCTACCTATACTGGGGGGAGGGGTCATTTGGCTACCTATACTGGAGGGAAGGGGGGATTGGTCATCTGGCTACCTATACTGGGGGGAGGGGTCATCTGGCTACCTATACTGGAGGGAAGGGGGGAGGGGTCATCTGGCTACATATACTAGGGGGGAGGGGTCATCTCACTACCTATACTGGGGGGAGGGGTCATTTGGCTACCTATACTGGAGGGAAGGGGGAGGGGTCATCTCGCTACCTATACTGGGGGGATTGGTCATCTCGCTACCTATACTGAAAGGGAGCAGCTGGTGACAGTGGCCTTGGATGGTAAAGAGTACAAATCCAGCCCTGCACTCGGCTCCGCTTGCAAAACTCCAGCAGTGGAATCGGGGTGTGCGCAAGACAATACCTACACTGTCATCTCGTATGTTCCTAATTTAAAAGAAAATGCGATTTATAAATGTGTATTTTTTTTTTATTGCTGAATGTCTTAAATACACTTTAAAACCAAAACCCACTATACATTCCGTTTAATATACTAGAAAGCTCATCCTGTGTAGCAGATGTTGATAGATTTATCCGCTAGCTTATCCTCAGCGCAATCCTCATCTTAATGGAATCATGTCGCTCCTCCACCCCCCAGATCTGAAGACGGCAGTGGCAGCGCTGGCACGAATCATGACCCTGTACCCACTGCAAAACCTCAGTGCTGTGTCTACGGATCCGTCTGCTGTGTGTTGTACCGCTGTGGTTCAGCATTCCGTTTTATTTACCATTTATTTACACTGAGTGGCAAAAAAATTGAGAAACCCCTTATTTGGAAGTTCCGGAAACCAGTCCAACAGTGACCTAGAGTGACGTAACAACGCAGAGTTGCTCATATGAGGAACTATTATTATTTTAGTATTTATATAACGCCGACATCTCCCGCAGCGCTGTACAGAGTATATATAGTCTTGTTACTAACTGTTCCTCGAAGGAGCTCACAATCTAGTCCCTACCATAGTCCTAGACTCCTATGTCTATATTGTGTAGTGTATGTATCGTAGGGCCAATTTTTAGGGGGGAAGCCAATTAACTTGTGTATGTTTTTGGGGTGTGGGAGGAAACCGGAGTGCTTGGAGGAAACCCACACAGACACGGGAAGAACATACAAACTCCTTGCAGATGTAGACCTGGCTGGGATTCGAACCGGGGACCCTGCGCTGCAAGACGAGAGCGCTAACCACTATGCCACCGTGCTGTCCACCAATGCTCAGCTTCGGATGATTTAGTTATCACTGGTATCAAAATGGGTGGGATGAAAGATTTAAGTGACTTTGAACGGGGCATCATCGTCAGTGCAAGAAGAGCTGGTGCTAGCATATCTGAGACGCATGGCTGGATTTACCATAAGGCACTGTAGGCACTTGCCTACAGGCGCTTGATGATGGGAAGGTGGCTTACTCCCCTCCCCCAGCGCCTCCCTCCTTCCTTCCTGATGAGAGTGTAAACGAGAGATTACTCATCCTGCTTTCAGCATTCCACTGATGGGATCTCCCTTCAGTCAGGGGCACCTCTAGCTATTCAATACTGAGGTTCCTCTGGCTACCTAATACTTGGGGACCCCCTCTAGCAACTTAATACTAAGGGTACTGTTCGCTACCTAATACTAAGGGGCACCTGTGACCTGTGGTAAGGGAGAAGTGACAGCTGAAACAGCCAGCACATTTGCGGTACGGTTTGGTTGAGGTTTGTAGGTCCATGGAGGGCAAAATCTAAGGTGCCAGGACATCTATAGGCTCCAGTGAGGTAGATTCCAGGCCTGCTGAAACGACTACTCCTTTTTAGGATTTTCTCACCAACAGTATAAAGGTAGCCATACACTGGTCGATTTGCCATCAGATTAGACCAACAGATAGATCCCCTGCATACACTACCTATTCCGGCCAGCGCGAGTCCCCTGGTCCCGCTGTCTTCTTCTCCGCTCCCGGCTCCAGACCGTTCCTGCAGCTACTGAACTTCCTGTCCAGGGGAAGTTTAAACAGTAGAGGGCGCTCTACTGTTTAAACTTCCTGCGGGGACAGGAAGTTCTGTGTAGCTGCGCAGCCGGATCGGAACCCAGTGCGGAAAGAAGACAGCGGGACCAGGGGACTCGCGCTGGCCGGAACAGGTAATGTACACCCGCTGTATTGCGTCGGTCGTCGGGCATTCGAACGCCGCTATCGACGCACTCCCGACCCGCCGTCGATCGAGAAAAATCTTCCATACGGACGGATCGACGGGAACGATCGATTTCGGACGGAAATCGATCGTTCTGTCAGCGATGTGCGCGGCGATTTTACAGCCGATTCGATCACTGTGATTAAATCGGCCGTATATCAGCCGGAAAATCGTTAGGTGTATGGGCCCTTTAAACGGGTATTTAGGGAGTGGCAGTTGAGAAACAAAACTTCAAGCGATAGGGACTATTCTGGTGGAAAAAGGCTGGTGAAGGAGAGAGGTGAAAGGCGAGTAGCACACATAGGCCTCAATTCACTACGATCATGCTGGAGATAATAAGGCAAGAGCAGGGCCGGGCCGAGGCATAGGCTGGAGAGGCTCCAGCCTCAGGGCGCAGTGTAGGAGGGGGTGCAAAATTCATTCAGCTGTCATTCCTAATTGTGTTTGAAGCAGAATGAAATAAGAAAAGGAGGTACATGGAAGTGACTACAAGCCAGATAACTAGAGATGAAGGTGTTGGGGGCCCTGTGGCCCTCTTAGTCTAATAGCAATCGGTGTGTGACGGCTGGGGTGAAGGGATAGAGGGGCGCACTTTGGTGTTTCAGCCTTGGGTGCTGGAGGACCTTGTCCCGGCTCTGGGCAAGAGTAAACTTGCCACTGCACAGTGAGAGAGTTATCTTATCTCTTCATTCCTTAAGTTACCTCCTCTGTAGTTATTTTTAAATGTTTTCTGAATAGGACATGCCTCATCACCATGGTGACAACTCTAGAAACGTTATTAAAGACAGGAGATAAGCTTAGTGAATTGAGGCCATAGTCCACAGCAACAGAAGGGCAACAACATGACGAATTACAGCTAAAATCAGTGCAGGTGCATCACAACGCATATCCTCCCAACGCACAACATGACGGACTATGCAAAGCATGGGCTTTAGCAGCAGGAGACCATCAATAGTGCCTTTGGTATCACAGAAAAATAGGAAAACACGTCTGTGGTGAGCCCTTGTCACTGTGCTCAATCGGTCTCAAGTTGGTTTGAGGAACATCAATCAGGGTTTAATCTGCTTCCATGGCCAGTCAGTCCCCTGGCCTCAATTCTACTGAGCATTAGTGGGATGAAGTCGACAGATCACTTCAAAGCTTGGAAACACCACCATCCAATCTGACCCAACTTAGAGCTGCCAGCATGGGCCAACATTGCTCAGCAGCGGTAACAGCATGTTGTTGAGCCCATGCCAAGAAGAATATCAGCTGTGATCAGAGCTAAAGATGGACCAACTCGTTATTAGAAGGTGGCTCTAATTTGTTTGCCCACTCAGTGTATCATGATAATACCAAAACTCCTCAGGAAATACTGCGCTCCAGTGGTAATAGCACACTCACAAAGTCAGGGGATCGCAATTACAAGAGGTTCACTCCACCTCGATCAGAATTATTTGGATTAATCACTGTGCATGCTTGAATCCCTGTAAAATCATAAAAGCATATAGTGCCCAGTACTGCTTATATCAAGCTATCGTTGACACCTCGTGACGCACACCTGGGGGTAGTGCCACCACCTTATAGGGGAAATATAGCAAGTCCACCCCTCTGTGTCCGCACTTACCAAAAGCGCGTCTTGCTCTTTTGCATATCAATATATTGCCTTGCCAGCCAAGGAGATCCAGGCAGATATAAAACACAAATCCATTTATTGGAGTAAAAACATCCCGCAGGCTTACAGTTCACTGGATACGGCTCCACCGCGGAAAGTACAGAGCCACTCGCTCCCACTGCTCGTCCTGTTTCCGGGTAACGTCAATGCGCTCCTCCGACTCCGCCCTACGCGTTTCGTCACACTCCGTGACTCATTCAGGGGCTGGAGTGCGACATTGACGTAGGATTCTTAAGGCTGCACAGCGATCTCCCCGCCCTGGCTCCACCCGCAACTACGCCCTCTACTGTTGCTAAGCTACCACCATAGCAAGCCGGCTCCGTACTTCCGCATTGCAGCTCAGTTTAAATACATACACCAACAATTGAATACATATAAGTAAAAAACATATTATCATGATAAGTCAAGCAATCCGTTTCCAATAGATTACAAATCACAGCCTAGTTCTATATCACTAGAGGTTACCCGGCATTTTAGCGTTCTCCCAATTTCAACCTTTCTTACAATTCATCATTACTGGCCCATATTTCGTATATACTTTCTCATAATCACTCATTCCGTCAAAATATGCCCCTCCCCCCACCCCCCCACTTAACATTGCCGTCACTTAGTCCTTATAAGTGACAGTATCTATGTATTAATTCATACCTCAATACACTCTCAATTAGTAATTAATCATCCACAATTAATCAAAATGATTCCTATCTCATAACAGTGAACACCCTCTAGAAGTGCTACGTCGCATTCGTTAGAATGGGATATACACCGTTATAGTGATCTGTTATCCCTTAAAGTGACAGTGCATACCCATAGATCTATATCAATGGGTTGTGCTAATAAAGTTACATAACCAAATTACCCAAAATTGTGCCTTTTAAAGTGACAGACCCACATGCATATTTATACCCCACTGGATATACTATAACACCGTACAAAAAATTTAATAAGATTCCCTTAAAGTGACAGTGCATCCCATAAAGGACTGTGAGATAGCAACACCGTGACCGACCCACACCTTTAGGGACAAATCCATACGATATAGTGACCATATTCACCACTACTTCACAGTGCCTCCCCCTTGGAGTCTCAAATTACTATCCATACCTGTCTCAAAACTATATATGTGTATCCCCCTACATCATCCTCCAAAACATTAGTACCTCACATGATTCCCTCTTATCAACCAAGTTTATGCAGAGCCACCTTACAAACCCTACAGTGCAAAAAATTACAATCTTCATCAATTTGTTGTGTAATTAGTAACATAATAACCACATCATCACTCTCTATAACCTCCTACATTATTAACAATACTGTGCTAATTTAACAGTGGAACACATATAACACACCAACTCTGCACAAATTTTCCTAATTATTTGCAATGAAGCAGTTAATGTCCAACTCTATGTTCAAACCCCTTGGAGTAAAAGAGCCCATTCTATGGATCCATTCGGTCTCCTTTCTGCAAAGCCGCTGCAGTCGATTCGAACCGCGCCAGTGCGGCCACACATGTTCCACCGCAGCAACTCTCAGACATCCTGGATCCTTGTTATGTACCTCTAAAAAATGGGCTGACACACTATGCCATTTAAACCCCTTCCTTATATTGTACATGTGCTGATAGATTCTTTTCTTTAACGGCTGTGTAGTCCTCCCAACATACTGCAAACCGCAGCCGCAGGTAAGAACATAGACTACATACGCTGTGGCGCAGGTTGTAAATTGTCTAAGTTTAAATTCCCGTTGATACACATTAGACCTAATCACATCTGTGCTAACGCTTATTGTGTCACTACATATACAGCAACCCCTACACACATGGAAACCCGGCCTCTGCCGCATCCCTTTATACTAATATTGACCACCAGGGGGGGATTAATACAGTTTCTAATGTCCTTGTAAGAGAGGGGAACCTTCCTTTGAAGCAAATTGAGTTCCTGATGAAACTTTTAGAATTTGCCCTATCCAGGAACTATTTCTGGCATAGAGGCGACTTCTATGCACAGATTAAGGGTTGCGCTATGGGGGCGCCCTTCGCCCCGGCTCTAGCTAATATTTATATGGCGGAGTGGGAGGAACAGGCTATCCAGTTGTGCCCCAAGGAGGTGGTCGAATGGCGTCGATTCATCGATGACCTCTTTATTATATGGGGATCCTCCACTCAGGAATGGACCAAGTTCTTAGAGAGGGCCAATGGATTATGTCCTAATATAAAGCTGGAAGCGGTGGTCGACACAACCAGTGTTGATTTTCTTGATCTCACTATATTTGTAGACAGCGGTCAGTTATCCACTCGGTGCTTTTTTAAGAAGACCGACAGGAATGGATTTATCCCGACGGGGAGCTGTCATCATCCCTCTTGGTTGAAGGCGGTTCCCAAGGGGCAACTCCAGAGGATTAGGAGGAACTGCACTCAGAAAAAAGACTATGTTGAACAAGCGACTGTACTCTCACAGAGATTTGTAGAAAAAGGGTACATTCCGAGAAAAATTAATGAATTGGAAAAAGAAGTGGGTGATATGGATAGGGACGGGCTGATAAGGGGAGGAAAAAGGAGGGAGAATAAACCTCCTGAGCTTCCCTTTATCTCCACGTTTAATACTCAGTATAAACAGGTGGAGAGGATATTTTGTAAACACTGGCCGGTATTACAACAGGATGCTCGATTAAATCTCATTGTTCCAGAGAAGCCAAAGTTTATTTATAAGCGGGCACCTAATTTGAGGGATGTGTTAGTGCCAAGTTGTGTTGACCCTCCCTCGCATGTGGCCTTTCCATGGCAGAGGCCGGGTTTCCATGTGTGTAGGGGTTGCTGTATATGTAGTGACACAATAAGCGTTAGCACAGATGTGATTAGGTCTAATGTGTATCAACGGGAATTTAAACTTAGACAATTTACAACCTGCGCCACAGCGTATGTAGTCTATGTTCTTACCTGCGGCTGCGGTTTGCAGTATGTTGGGAGGACTACACAGCCGTTAAAGAAAAGAATCTATCAGCACATGTACAATATAAGGAAGGGGTTTAAATGGCATAGTGTGTCAGCCCATTTTTTAGAGGTACATAACAAGGATCCAGGATGTCTGAGAGTTGCTGCGGTGGAACATGTGTGGCCGCACTGGCGCGGTTCGAATCGACTGCAGCGGCTTTGCAGAAAGGAGACCGAATGGATCCATAGAATGGGCTCTTTTACTCCAAGGGGTTTGAACATAGAGTTGGACATTAACTGCTTCATTGCAAATAATTAGGAAAATTTGTGCAGAGTTGGTGTGTTATATGTGTTCCACTGTTAAATTAGCACAGTATTGTTAATAATGTAGGAGGTTATAGAGAGTGATGATGTGGTTATTATGTTACTAATTACACAACAAATTGATGAAGATTGTAATTTTTTGCACTGTAGGGTTTGTAAGGTGGCTCTGCATAAACTTGGTTGATAAGAGGGAATCATGTGAGGTACTAATGTTTTGGAGGATGATGTAGGGGGATACACATATATAGTTTTGAGACAGGTATGGATAGTAATTTGAGACTCCAAGGGGGAGGCACTGTGAAGTAGTGGTGAATATGGTCACTATATCGTATGGATTTGTCCCTAAAGGTGTGGGTCGGTCACGGTGTTGCTATCTCACAGTCCTTTATGGGATGCACTGTCACTTTAAGGGAATCTTATTAAATTTTTTGTACGGTGTTATAGTATATCCAGTGGGGTATAAATATGCATGTGGGTCTGTCACTTTAAAAGGCACAATTTTGGGTAATTTGGTTATGTAACTTTATTAGCACAACCCATTGATATAGATCTATGGGTATGCACTGTCACTTTAAGGGATAACAGATCACTATAACGGTGTATATCCCATTCTAACGAATGCGACGTAGCACTTCTAGAGGGTGTTCACTGTTATGAGATAGGAATCATTTTGATTAATTGTGGATGATTAATTACTAATTGAGAGTGTATTGAGGTATGAATTAATACATAGATACTGTCACTTATAAGGACTAAGGGACGGCAATGTTAAGTGGGGGGGTGGGGGGAGGGGCATATTTTGACGGAATGAGTGATTATGAGAAAGTATATACGAAATATGGGCCAGTAATGATGAATTGTAAGAAAGGTTGAAATTGGGAGAACGCTAAAATGCCGGGTAACCTCTAGTGATATAGAACTAGGCTGTGATTTGTAATCTATTGGAAACGGATTGCTTGACTTATCATGATAATATGTTTTTTACTTATATGTATTCAATTGTTGGTGTATGTATTTAAACTGAGCTGCAATGCGGAAGTACGGAGCCGGCTTGCTATGGTGGTAGCTTAGCAACAGTAGAGGGCGTAGTTGCGGGTGGAGCCAGGGCGGGGAGATCGCTGTGCAGCCTTAAGAATCCTACGTCAATGTCGCACTCCAGCCCCTGAATGAGTCACGGAATGTGACGAAACGCGTAGGGCGGAGTCGGAGGAGCGCATTGACGTTACCCGGAAACAGGACGAGCAGTGGGAGCGAGTGGCTCTGTACTTTCCGCGGTGGAGCCGTATCCAGTGAACTGTAAGCCTGCGGGATGTTTTTACTCCAATAAATGGATTTGTGTTTTATATCTGCCTGGATCTCCTTGGCTGGCAAGGCAATATATTGATATGCAAAAGAGCAAGACGCGCTTTTGGTAAGTGCGGACACAGAGGGGTGGACTTGCTATATTTCCCCTATAAGGTGGTGGCACTACCCCCAGGTGTGCGTCACGAGGTGTCAACGATAGCTTGATATAAGCAGTACTGGGCACTATATGCTTTTATGATTTTACAGGGATTCAAGCATGCACAGTGATTAATCCAAATAATAGTGTATCATGATAGTAAATGTGCATTAAACGGCAATACATAGTAATCTGTGCTTTGTATATTCAAGCTTTTGGAAATAAAATGACCTGACTGGCTGGCTCCTGTTGCCCCGTTGCTTTTGTGACGATGTGCAATTTTGCTGGTGAGAAAACTGTTCAGACTCCTCCCGCTCTATCATCATCATCATCCACATATAAGGGCCCTAATGGAAACAGGCCCTTATATGTATGATTCCACTCAAGGCCCACTTTATTACGGCATGAGCAAACTTGGCCCTCCAGCTGTTGAGGAACTACAAGTCCCACAATGCATTGCAGGAGTCTGACAGCCACAGTCATGACTCATAAAGGCAAATGCATTGTGGGACTTGTAGTTACTTAACAGCTGGAGGGCCAAGTTTGCCCATGCCTGGGCTAGTAGATAAAGCCCAGAGCCGGGACAAGGTCCTCCAGCACCCAAGGCTGAGACACCAAAGTGCGCCCCTCCCCCCATCACACACTGATTGCTATTAGACTAAGAGGCGCCCCAGGGCCCCCAACACCTTAATCTCTAGTTATGTGGCTTGCAGTCACTGCCATGCATCCCCTTTTCTTATTTCTCTCTTCCTTAAGCACAATAGGGGAATGATAGCTGAGTGAGTTGTGCGCCCCCTCCTGCACTGCGCCCTGAGGCTGGAGCCTCTCTCGCCTCTGCTTCGGCCCAACCCTGCGCCCCCTCCTACACTGCGCCCTGAGGCTGGAGCCTCTCTTGCCTCGGCTCAGCCCTGGTAAAGCCTAGAATGTTTAAAAAGTATAAATCTGTGTATAACGAATATATAGAGTTCTTCTTTAACATCATATTGTAAAGCTTGGGTCAGGTGTTTTCTGCATGCTTTAATACCCATTTCTGATGACTGATCTCTAGAAAAAGGGTTATTAGGAGGAATGCAGATGATGGGCTGCGATAATTTCCTCTTTCCTATTCTTGCATGTTGGAGAGATAAGGATGAAAGCAGACATCAGTGAACACTGTGGTACAGCTGGGATTTCTCACACTTACTGGCTGGACGTCCCCAGTGATGAATTGCGAAGGTTCTGGCTGTGTGTGCAGCGTCTATGAGTCATGGAAGGCTCTCTGTACCTCTAGGACCACAGCCGACTGAGAAGGGCTGCAGTTCAATACGATCTATGCTGACCTCATGTGTTTACAAAGCAAGCTACATATGACAGTGAAGTTTCTAGGAGATAAAAAAAAGTAAGGGAGGAAATGACATCAGAATTGGCTTCAGTCAGAGGCAGTAAAGACGGAAAATGCCTGGAACGGTTTTCTCTTTATTAATTTTATAGAATTCACTGAAATGAAAACGTGGACAGTACAATACATCTGTTATGTAAGTAGAACAAGTATTTATCTACTTAAATGTGTTTTGTTTTTTTCTTTCCTGGGATAATATGGCTGTCCCCGCTGCTTTGCAGGATATAGTAGAAGATTCATATACTTGAATCAGCGACAGGCTCTCTTTATGCCTGACCTATGGGAATACAGCGGAAGGGCAGCAATGTGCAGAACTGTTCAGCATGTACCAGGAACCTTTAGTTACAGCCCAGAAGGGGCACAGCAGTTGCTGGAAGCTAGCATTCCCATACTTATTGCCAAACACAAACCTGCAACTTTATTAAAAAGTTAACAGCTATAATGTTTTGGAAACATTTGTTCAATTAGGTTCTCATTGTCTGCATTTAGGACTTGCAGGAGCATCAGAGCAAGTTTTAGGATTTGAACAGAAATACTGAAAATTAAAAAACATGGTAACCGGTAACTTGATAAGAGACTTTATAAAAGCAGTTAATTTAATAAATCTGATTGGGGAGTTGAAGGAAAAAACAGACATTCAGGTTCTGTGGAGGGCAGCAGTTGTTTGGGAGGGGGGCGGGGTGTCAATCTGGAGGCGCCATTTTTGCCTGCAGTGATAGCTCTGCCCCTTCTTGAACACCCCACATGCAATGGAGCACCACAGCTGAAAGGAATACAGTTCTTCCACCACCCAGGTATACTTACCGTAATTGTCTTATATTAATTTGTCTTTCAAAAGTTGTGCTAGGTCTTATTTTTGGGGAGGTTTTATATTCTATGGTGGTAGCTAGTTCTCCTACTGTATACAATAAGTAGAAAGAATCCGCCCGCCCGTTCCCTTTTCCTCCCCTGCTCTTGGGAGGAAAAGGGAACGGGCCCATTACCTTAGCTGCTTTCACCGCAAGTCACCGCTAATCTGCGGTGTGAATTATCCCAGGCATAATCAGTAGAATGTTCCGGACTTTTAGGAGGGGGCCAGGAGCAAGAGCAGGTAAAGGGAGCAGGCAGGCGAGCAGGAGCACGTCTGCCACTTGGTCTTATATTGGGGGGATGTCTTATATTTCGAGCATACTCAAAATATATGGTATGTCTTATTTTTCGAGGAGGTCTTAAATTCAGGGAAACACTCAGGGGCGTAGCAATAGGGGGGTGCAGAGGTAGCGACCGCATCGGGGCCCTTGGGCCAGAGGGGCCCCGAAGGTCCCTCCCTCAACCACAGTATTAGCTCTCTATTGGTCCTGTGCTCATAATAATCACTTCTATAGATACTTTGAATATTGGTAATCATTAACACACTGTCCCCTATCCCCTTCTTGCTCCTCTGACACTGTAGTTGCCATTGGCAGGTTTTGGTGCACCGTATCAATTGTCATGTAAAGAGTGCTTGGGGGGCCCCATGTAAAACTTGCATCGGGGCCCACAGCTCCTTAGCTACGCCACTGGAAACACTGTGTATATATCTGTCACTATGGCTGCTGCAGAGTGTAGGAAACATCCAGTCCCCTCTCCCAAGCTGTGTTTCTGCAGTCTTGTCTTCCTCAGCAGTTATGGAACTTGTAGTGATCTTAGCAGTTGTTGTGTTACGTTTTGCAGCAGAGCAGATATTGAAGCGCAGGCTGTCATGAAAGCCGTGCGTAGATTCCGCCGCAGGAGTCTCGTTCTGTCTGGCAGGCTGTTCGCGCTCTCCTGACAGTTTATTTCACGTCTTGATGAAGTGTTAATACAGCTGTGAATTCCTGGAATTTATATTGCAGCCCTGCGACTGGTTAATAAACCTCAAATGGAATTAATAAAAGGAGCGTTTTTCTCGAGCGAACAATCGCCGGACGTGCAAGCTGTGGAGCAGGAAGACTCCGGCCGCCCATTCACTGGGTAACGTCGCTGTAATGGGCCACTTTCCAGTTTGATAATTGAGTTTGCGAGTGGTTTATGGGGTTATTAACACGTATAGGATCACATTTATTTTCTTGCTGCTCTTCCGGTATCATTCTGTTCTCTCCTTTATTATCAGGCAGAAGCGTAACACTCTCACCAACTGAGGAGTTGGAGTCCGCTAAACATAAAGAGACACTAAAGCGGAATTTTTTTTTTATCATATAATCATTTGTATGTGTAGTACAGCTAAGAAATAAAACATTAGGAGCAGAGACATAAGTCTAATATTGTTTCCAGTACAGGAAGAGTTAAACTCCAGTTGTTATCTATGCAAAAGAGCCATTGAGCTCCACGACTTTCAAAGTTGCAGAGAGCTCTGTCTTCTGAAGCTTGTTATCTCAACTGCCATTGTATCTTCTTTTTCTCTCTAGAGGACAGGTCAATAGTTCACTAGCCTGCTCTGTAAAATCATTTAGAATGTTGAGTAGTGTGTAAACTGCAAATATTAGAAATTGATGCAATGTTATGAAGGAAAAAAAAACTAACTGAAAATAAAACTATGGGAATATTTTATTTGCTACTAATCTTCTAGTAATTATCCATACTACACAACCAATTCATTATATCATTTTTTATTTTTTTTCGCTGCAGTGTCTCTTTAAATAGGAACTTCACTAAATAAAATATTTTTGACTATTAACCTGGGTGCCTATTGCGGCACTAAAAACAAACCCAGCAGCTACTGTATTTATCGGCAAATCGGCAAGGACTGTGGCAGGGAGAGGATGGTTAGGGTTAGGCATCATATGGAGGAGTCGGCTAGGGTTAGGCATTTGCGGCAGGCATCAGTAGAGGGAGGAGTCATGTGAGAATAGGTTAGGGTTCAGTTAATATCGGCAAATTTCATGGCGGGGGATCGGTTAGGGTTAGGCATTGGTAGAGGGAAGGTTTGTGTGACAACAGGGTTAGGAGTTTGGAAAATATTGGTTAAAATTTGTCAGAATTGTCAGAATGAAGTAGTGGCGCATTGGTAATTTTACCAATATTCCACTAGTTGCTTACTCCGTCACCCACATTACCGCTGCGCCCTTTTTGAGTGTACACAGCTGCATACCCCATTACATACAGAAAACAGCCCAGGGCAGCTGTGTGATGTACAGAGCTGTGCTGAAATAGTTAGTCTGGCTTAGCTTTGAGTTTTTTATGTTAGGATTTAATGGAAAACGAATGGATCCCCAACGACCTCCAATGCCCGAGCAGGATCGATTGGCTGCCTCTGTACACACACTTCATTGTCAGCTGAAACTGAACTTATTGGCCATTTTGGCCGACAGTTATCGCATGTGTGTATATAGCTTTATAGTGGACCTGAACTCAGAACTTCCTCTCTACTCTAAAAGAGAAGCAACAGCGTAATAACCATTAGGGCACATTCACACTTGCAAATCGCAAAACGCTAGTGCTTTTGCTAGCATTTTGCTCTGGCGATTTTTGTCGATTAACGTGAAAAATCGACATTCACACTTGGGGAGATTTTCCGCGATCGCGATTAGCGCTTCTATAACGCTAAATGCGATTGCCGAGAAATCGCCTGAAAATGGTGCATGATACAAATTTGCGTTTTGGTGATTTGTGTTAATCACCAGCCATTAATAGAAATAGCCCCAAGTGAGAACGGGCCCATACGTTATTATTGCACTAGCGCTTTAAAAAACGCTAGCGCTTGAGCATTTTGCCGAAATTACCGGCAAAACGCTCAGATGTGAACGGGGCCTTATAGAAAAACATTTCTTTGTTACAGCTGATACAAATCCTGCAATAAATCCGCAGTGTGTCTACTTTCTGCTTTTATAGAAGCAGACATAGGGTTAACATCCTGTGTTTACAAATAAGCTTCTCTGCCAAGGCAGCCAGCTGACACAGCTGAGAGATCAAATTACAGTGGTGATTAGTCACAGGTGAGGGGGAATTAGACAGGCCAAACTCTCAAAAATTCATACAGGGTGCATTTCTCTCTGTTTTCCTTCTGTCCCATGCAAGAGTTCAGGTCCACTTTAAATTAAACAGATTGCCTACTCAGAACTACAGAAACATTGGTGCCTGTACTGCCTATACTTAAAGAGAACCAGAGATGAAGCACCCTCTTGTATTTTACCTTATAAATCAGTGGGAACATGACAGTAAACACCTAATCTGCTCTTTGGTTTCATTGTTCTCTGTTTAATCTGACTGTTATCACCTCTGATAAGAATCCCCGACTGAGCATTCAGTCTAGCTTTGCTACGGAAAGATTATAGCTGAGTCTGTCTTCTCTGGTGTCTTTTCAAGCCCAAGCCTGCCCCCTTGTGGCTCTGCTATAATGACTCTATAATGGGCAGCACGGTGGCGTAGCGGTTAGCTCTCTCGCCTTGCAGCACTGGGTCCCTGGTTCGAATCCCAGCCAGGGCACTATCTGCAAAGAGTTTGTATGTTCTCTCTGTGTCTGCGTGGGTTTCCTCCGGGCACTCCGGTTTCCTCCCACATTCCAAAAACATACAGATAAGTTAATTGGCTCCCCCTAAAATTGGCCCTAGACTACAGTACTTACACTACATAATATAGACATATGGCAATGGTAGGGATTAGATTGTGAGCTCCTTTGAGGGACAGTTAGTGACAAGATATATATATACTGTACAGCGCTGCGTAATATGTCGGCGCTATATAAATACTAAATAATAATAATAATAATAATAATGACTCAGCTATAATTATTCCCTGCAAAGCCAGACTGAATGCTCAGTCCGGGATTCTTATCACAGCTGATAACAGACACTTTTAGCAGTGAGGATGAAACAGAGAGCATGGTAAGTGTTTTCTCTAATGTTCTTACTGATATACTGTATATGGTAACATACACAAGGGTGCTTCGTCTCTGGTTCACTTTAATTATAATAACTGATGTAACTTTGAGGATGATTTTATTTAAAGAAGCCTGACAGCAGTTATTGAGGAAGCTGTAGCCCACGCCCAGCGCTGCGCACTCTATATACTGACTTATATGTTTATTGCGCTCCCAGTCCTTGGCAGAGCATGCGATGGAATGACTGGCGTTGTGTGATATTTCTATTCGCAGGCAGAAATAATTTATGGATCCAATAAAACAATAAAGCTGTGTGTGACTAATTTGTTCACACCCCGGCTTTGGGTTATTTGAGGCAATAGATTACTCATTCACCAGCCTAAATAGACTTTCTAATGTCTTCTCTCTTATTGGTTTTGTTATTACGGTATTTGATTTTCCATAAAAATGTTTCATTTTCCCATCAATTTAAGTTCAGATTCTGAGAGTTTAATGTCCGGTCAATAGAGATAAACCTTTTGCCTGGGCCTCAAGATGTTTATATTAAAGAACCAAGCAGCATTTTTATCCCCCCCCCCCCCCCCCCCAGGCATCTCAATAGCACATTAAGCATGCATATTAACAATATAGCTCATTCATAAAAAAAAAGCTTCCATTCTACTTCTTTTTACATTTACTGTAAATGTTTATTAGAGACTTTTATTACCCTACTTCTGTGGCCATCCACAGAAATATCAGGCAGGTAAGGACTGCTGTAATTAGCAGCAGCAATGAGCAAACAAAAGTTTTCATCAGCCGGGGTGGAGAGATAGCACACTGTACTTCAAACACTTTAGAGAGTCACTCTTGATTACCTTCCCACCTTCCCTCTGGATAAATAAGGGGAGGGGGAAATAGCATCTCCTACAGCTTTAAGAAACCAAAACAAACTGCAGAAAAAAAAAGTTGCTTGGATCCCTTTAAGTGTAGCTAAGGCGAACCGTGGGTTGAAAAAGAAATACTTACCCAAAGCTACGTACACACGTGCAATAACCATCGGATTAAGCAGCCAATAATGACCGTTTCAGCTGACGATCGTTATGTGTGTACAGTGGCCGCTGATCAATATTCTGTCCTGTCCGATCCTTAAAGAGGAACTGTCATGAAAATCAATGAAAAACATTTAAAAACATTTAAAACACATATAAATAAGAAGTACATTTCTCCCAGAATAAAATGAGCCATAAATTACTTTTCTACTATGATGCTGTCACTTATGCTGGGAATACACGGTTCGTTTTTGCCTTCGTTTAAACCTTCGTTTCGATTGTGCCTTTTGTCCTTTTCGATCCCGAAATAATCGATCATACGGTTAATATCACCACCCACGGTTTCGTTTTTTTTTTCGATTCTGATGGTTTCGTTTTTCCAATGATCGAAGGCTGCAAAGAAACGAAAATCCCTTTTTACAGGGACGGACTAGCATAAACGAATATATAATCGATCTGAACAGCCATCAAGCCTACCAATGGCTCGATTAGATGGATAAAGAGAGATAATATCAAACATGTTCGATCACTAGTCGTTCGTTTTTGGGGTCTATTAATCGAAACTATAATGAGATTATGACTATTTTCACATACGTTTTCAACACTCGATTCGTTTACCGAACGAATCGAAGGTTTAAACGAAGGCAAAAACGAACCGTGTATTCCCAGCATTACAGTAGGTAGTTGAAATCTGACATTACAGACCGGTTTTGGGCTAGTCCATCTCTTCATGGGGAATTCTCTGCTGTGTGTCTGTCTCTGTGTGTGTCTGTGTGTGGGAGATGCTGATCTCAGCAGGCCATTTATTGCCCGCGGATAGTGTAAGTGGTACTCAGACTTCCAGAGATATCAGAAGGGTGTGTGTGTGTGTGTCTATCTATCTGTCTGTGTGTGTGTGTGTGTGTATGTGTCTGTATGCCTCTGTGTGTGTGTGTGTGTGTGTGTGTGTGTGTGTGTGTGTGTGTGTGTGTCTCTGTCTGTGTCTGTGTGTGTGTATACAGTGTGTGTGTGTGTGTGTGTGTGTGTGTGTGTGTCTCTGTCTGTGTCTGTGTGTGTGTGTGTGTGTGTGTGTGTGTGTGTGTGAGAGATGCTGATCTCAGCAGGTCATTTATTGCCCACGGATAGTGTGAGGGGGGGACTCAGACTTCCAGTGTTAGCAGAAGATCGGTAATAAGGCCACACGGGTCCCCAGGCAGAGTAGCAGCTCTCAGTTCCTCTGTAGATGTAGCGTGTCGGTACTGCTGGAGGTCAGGCGACGTGCGATATGGGCAGAGAATCTCTCAGCTTCTCAACAATCACAGCTTTTATAGCAATAATGAAACATAAGCATTTAGAATTAGACAATTCCGGTATTAAAATGACCCTGAAGTAAACCTGAGCAATATAAGCTGAGGATATGATGAGCAAATATTTGATCAAGACAAGACACAGAACATTTATATTGCGCTTTTCTCCTAGTGGAGTCAAAGCACCAGAGCTGCAGCCACTAGGGGGCGCTCTTTAGGCAGTAACAGTGTTAGGCCAGAGCTGCAGCCACTAGGGGGCGCTCTATAGGCAGTAGCAGTGTTAGGCCAGAGCTGCAGCCATTAGGGGGCGCTCTATAGGCAGTAGTAGTGTTAGGCCAGAGCTGCAGCCACTAGGACGCACTCTATAGGCAGTAGCAGTGTTAGGCCAGAGCTGCAGTCACTAGGGGGCGCTCTATAGGCAGTAGCAGTGTTAGGCCGGAGCTGCAGCCACTAGGACGTGCTCTATAGGCAGCAGCAGTATTAGGCCAGAGCTGCAGCCACTAGGGGGCACTCTATAGGCAGTAGCAGTGTTAGGCAGAGCTGCAGCCACTAGGGGGAGCTCTATAGGCAGTAGCAGTGTTAGGCCAGAGCTGCAGCCACTAGGGGGAGCTCTATAGGCAGTAGCAGTGTTAGGCCAGAGCTGCAGCCACTAGGGGGCACTCTATAGGCAGTAGCAGTGTTAGGCAGTGCTGCAGCCACTAGGGGGAGCTCTATAGGCAGTAGCAGTGTTAGGCCAGAGCTGCAGCCACTAGGGGAAGCTCTATAGGTAGTAGCAGTGTTAAGCCAGAGCTGCAGCCACTAGGATGTGCTCTATAGGCAGTAGCAGTGTTAGGCCAGAGCTACAGCCACTAGGGGGCACTCTATAGGCAGTAGCAGTGTTAGGCAGAGCTGCAGCCACTAGGGGGAGCTCTATAGGCAGTAGCAGTGTTAGGCCAGAGCTGCAGTCACTAGGGGGCGCTCTATAGGCAGCAGCAGTGTTAGGCTAGAGCTGCAGCCACTAGGGGGCACTCTATAGGCAGTAGCAGTGTTAGGCAGAGCTGCAGCCACTAGGGGGAGCTCTATAGGCAGTAGCAGTGTTAGGCCAGAGCTGCAGCCACCAGGGGGTGCTCTATAGGCAGTAGCAGTGTTAGGCCAGAGCTGCAGCCACTAGGGGGAGCTCTATAGGCAGTAGCAGTGTTAGGCCAGAGCTGCAGCCACTAGGGGCGCTCTATAGGCAGTAGCAGTGTTAGGCCAGAGCTGCAGCCACTAGGGGGTGCTCTATAGGCAGCAGCAGCGTTAGGCCAGAGCTGCTGCCACTAGGGGGCACTCTATAGGCAGTAGCAGTGTTAGGCCAGAGCTGCAGCCACTAGGGGGCGCTCTAAAGGCAGTAGCAGTGTTAGGCCAGAGCTGCAGCCACTAGGGGGTGCTCTATATAGGCAGTAGCAGTGTTAGGCCAGAGCTGCAGCCACTAGGCAGTAGCAGTCTTAGGGAGTCTTGCCCAAGGTCTCCTTACTGAATAGGTGCTGGCTTACTGAACAGTAAGGTTAGGGTTCTGGTGGTGGTTAGGGTTCTGAATCAGGTGAGGGGTTGTTTAGGCATCTATAGGGGTAGGGTTCAAGTGAAAATATGGTCAGGTTAGGGGATAGTAAAATATTGGTAAAAATTGCAGATATTTTACTATTCTGAATACAGTATATACAGCCTAATAGTAAAATATTGGTAATTTTACCGATTTTCTACTGGCGGCTATTTCCGGTGCTCAAAATATCTCCGCCCTCTTTTCACATGTACGCCTCTACTTGGTGACGCACGGTAAGGATATGCATGAGCCCTCTGGTTTTTTATCTTGAATATATTCATATTTAAATTATCCTAAAAACTGCAGAGAAAGTTACCGTATTTTTCGATGCTCTGGACTATAAGACGCATCTGGGTTTAGAGGCCAATAACCAGGGGGAAAAGAATATTAAACCTGGTGCGTCCATTATCCAGGGGCATCCTGTAGATGATCTCCCCCAATTATTGTGCCCCCCTTGTACCTCGTGTGCCCCCATGTGCAACAGCTCACCTGATCCAGCGGCGATCAGAGACCTCTCCTCTCCCACACTGCTCCCCTAGTGCCCTCTCCTGCTGATGACACAATCAGTGGAGGAGGACACACTGGGACAATGCAGGGAGTCCCCGATATCACAGCAGGTCCGTGGGTCGTATCGGTTGGAGTTCATAAGTCCGGGACTCCCTGTATTTTCTCCTTTTTGGGGGGAGAAAAAGTGTTGAAAAATACGGTAATTAATTAAGATCCATCAAACTGATTTTACTAGACAGCGCTCAACAGTGTTCTTCCATCCACCACCATACACCCCGTGAAGGAATAGACTCGCCCCATTTATATGACCACTGCTAGATTGGTCATACAGCACTCAATGAGTATCCAACATCGGGCTCTATAGGTTGTCAGTTTCCTCTTGCACCGGCGTGAAGGTATTAGGTGGACCCAGCGATCATTAAAACCTCATAGGAAGAAGAAGCTTGGATAGCATAACTCCGTCAAGATAAAAACTATTTTATTACTAGTTTACTACTTTACGCACCAGACCACCGCGCTCGCAACTGCCCGGCCCGCCCGCTCCCTGGTCCATCCTGCATCCTGTCCCAACAGCTGTCAGTGCAGGACATGCGCAGTAGCGCAAAAGCACTGACACAGGGACAGGACGCAGGGACACTTGCCTTTTATTAGGTAGGATTAAAATATACTCACATTCCGGTAACAGGTAACAGAGGCATAGAGTATTACGATATCTCCCCTGTTGCCTCCCGGGTAGGCTTCCTGGTTTTCCCCATTCTCGCCGCCTCGCTCCTGGACCGCATCAACACTTCCTGCACGTCTGGTAGGCTCCACCCTACGCGTTTCGTCACCCCGTAACTCATCAGGGGCGCCTACCCGGGAGGCAACGGGGGAGAGCCCGTAATAATCTGTGTTACCTCTTACCGGAATGTGAGTGTATTTTAATAATAAAATAGTGATCACTGAGTCCACCTAATACCTGCACACCGGTGCAAGAGGAAACAGACAACCTACTGTATAGAGCCTGATGTTGGATACTCATTGAGCGCTGTATGACCAATCTAGCAGTGGTCATATAAACAGGGCGAGTCTATTCCCTCACTGAGTGTATGGTGGTGGATGGAAAAACATTGTTGAGCGCTGTCTATTAAAACTAGATTTACGGAGGGGCCTACCACGGCCAATATAGAGCGCACCTGTACAGAGACTTTTTTATGTGCCAATACTGGACTTTTTAGAATACATTTACCCTCACTGTGTGTTTTTTAAGGATACCTATTGCAGCACTTTCAAAATGATTTGTAAACTGGTTCTACTATAGGAGAAGAAAACCTGATGTTTGTTATTATTATTATTTATTTATAAAGCGCCAACATATTCCGTGGCGCTGTACATTGTAAGAAAACAAACAAGGGATACACAATGATACAGACAATGATATACATCAAATATGAACACTGATACAAGATACAGCACTGCTGATTACAATAGCAAATTTAATATGATGACTAAAATGTATAAATGTCTAACAGAGTGCAAGTAATTAAATTAATAACATTCCATGACACAAAAGGATGAGAGCCCTGCCCTTGCCAGCTTACAATCTAAAGGAATGGGGTGGAAACAAGAGGTGGGGGAAGTATACAGTATATGTACAGGCAGTGCGTAATTAGGTTATTTAGTGGGTGCATGGCCTAAGCTAGAGAATAGGCTTGTCGGAAAAGGTGGGTTTTGAGGGAGCGTTTAAAGATCTCAAAGGTGGGAGAGAGGCGGATGTGCTGTGGAAGGGCATTCCAGAGGAGGAGTGAGGCACGTGAGAAGTCTTGTACACGTGAATGTGAGGAGGTTACTGTAGAAGAGGATAAAAGAAGCTCGTGTGCAGATCTGAGATTGCGGTTGGTATCTGGAGACTAGTGAGGAGATGTACAGGGGAGAGAGATTGTGGAGAGCTTTGTAGGTTAGGGGTAAGAGTTTGAACTGAATCCTCTTATTAATTGGTAGCCAGTGAAGAGCTTGACAGAGAGGGTCAGCAGAGGAAGAGCGAGAGGAGAGATGAATATATAAAGCTGAGATTGCATACAAAAATAAAAAAGAGAGAAAAGCGAGAAAAGCAGTATATAGTCAGCTGTGTCTTCAGCAGAGCAGAGGCTGCACATTCAGTCATTGAAATCCGTGGAAAGTAGGTTGCTGGTGATTGTGACTGACAGGCATGTCATTTGCCTTAAAGACAGTTCTTTGAAGATAGTGATGTCCCACGCTGTGCTGCTGCCATCCCCCCTGCTGTCATCTTCCCCCCTCCCCCATTACAAGACTACATCTCTATTATAGGACTGCTCTGTCAACTACATGGATTAGATGAAAACTGTATGTATTTGGCAGGTGTTGGCTCCGCCTACTTTTTCTAACCCCAACACACAATTACTCACTGACCAAGTTTGTGACCTTTGCGGTCTTTGGTATCAATAATCTGCAGTGAAATGAAACAAATCTGATTGGCTGTGTGTGGCTCCACCCCCTTTTCTGAATTTGAACACCATTCACCCAATAACCAACTGTACCAGGTTTGAGGCCTGTGCCATTATCAGTTCAAGAATGGTAGCAATTAAATATTCCCCTTGAAAAGCAACAGGTGACGTTTGATTCACTTTTGTAGACTCCACCCACTTTTCTCAATATTAATCCCAGTCACCCAGTGACCAACTGTGCAAAGTTTAAAAACCCTGCTAACAGAATGGCTGCAGTTTACATTTTCCCAGTGAAATTAGCAGGTTTGAAGTCTCTGCTATTAACAGTGTGAAAATGGCTGCAGTTTCAATATTCCCCTTGAAAATCAAAAGGTGAATTTTGATTGGCTCTTCTAGGCGCCACCTACTTTTCTGAATATTAATCCCAGTCCCTCAGTGACCAACTGTGTGAAGTTTGAGAACCCTGCCATTAACAGTGTAAGAAAAGCTGAAGTTTACATTTCCCCATGTAAAAAGTTAGTTGTTTTTGGCTCCGCCCACTATTCCTAATCTTGACATACAGTCACTTAATGACCAAGTTCGTGAGCTTTGGGGTCTTTGGCATCAATAAGTTGCATTTTGCCATTGAAATTAAACAAATCTGATTGGCTGTTTTTGGCCCGCTCCCTTCAGAATTTAAACCCCAGTCTCCCAGTGACTGACTGTAGCAGATGTTAGGCCTCTGCCATTCAGAGTGCATAAATGGCAGCAATGTAAATATTCCCATTGAAAATCAAAAGGTGAATTTTGATTGGCTGCTGTAGGCTCCACCCACTTATCTGAATATTAGTCCCAGTCACCCAGTGGCCAACTGTGTCACGTTTGAGAACCCTGCCAATAACAGAATGGCTGAAATCAACCTAACAAATCTGATTGGCTGTTTGTGGCTCCACCCCTTTGGACCCCAGTCACCCAATGACTGACTGTATCAGGTTTGAGGCCTCTGCCACTAACAGTGTGAGAATGGTAGCAATGTGAATATTCCCCTTGAAAATCAATAGGTACATTTTGATTGGCTGTTGTAGGCTCCACCCACATTTCTGAATATTCATCCCAGTCACCCAGTGGCCAATTGTGTAAATTATGGGAACCCTGCAATGTAAAAAATGAAGTTGTTGGCACCGCCCACTTTTTCTAACCTTGACATACAGTCACTCAATTATCAAGTTTATCAGCTTTGGGGTCCTTGGTTTCAATACTTTGTATATTCCCATTGAAAAATAAACAAATCTGGCTGTTTGTGGCTCCGCCCCCTTCCTGAATTTGGACCCTAGTCACCCAGTGACCAACTGTACCAGGTTTGAGGCATCTGCTTTTACCAGTATAAGAGAATGGTAGCAGATGAAATATTCCCTTTGAAAATCAAAAGGTGAATTTTTATTGGCTGTTGTAGGCTCCCCCCACCTTCCAAAATCTTAATCTGTCACCCAATGACCAACTGTGCAAAGTTTGAGAACCCTGCCATTAACGGTGTAAGAATGGCTGCAGTTTATATTTTCCCAGTAAAAGTTGTTTTGGCTCCGCCCACTTTTTGTAACCTTGACACACAGTCACTCAATGACCAAGTTTGTGAGCTGTCAGGTTCCTGGCATCAAAAATGTGTGAATGGAAGCAGTTTATCAACCAAGGAAATCTGATTGGCTGTATGTGGCCCCGCCCCTTTAGTGAATTTGGACCCCAGTCACCCAATGACCGACTGTAGCAAGTTTGAAGCCTCTGCCATTAAAAGTGTAAGAATAGCAAAAGTTTAAATATTCCCCTTGAAAATCAACAGGTGAATTTTGATTGGCTGTTGTAGGCTCCACCCATTTTCTTGAATCTTAATCTCATTCACCCAGTGACCAACTGTGTCAAGTTTGAGAACTCTGTGATTAACAGTCTAAGAATGGCTGCAGTTTACATTTTCCCATTTAAAATGAACGGCTGAAATTTGATTGGCTGTTGTATGCTCCGCCCACTTTTCCTGGATTTGTAACCTCGGTCACCAAGTGACCAACTGTGCCATGTGTGAGGACTCTGGCTTGATTACTGTGAGAATGGCAGCCTTTTCCATTTTTTCCATTGACTTGAATGGGTGGAATCTGATTTGCTGTTTGTAGCTCCTCCCAGGTGTGCAGGGGGGCCGCGAGACCCCCAGAACATATCATCCCAGGTAGTAAGGGATCTGTGTACCAAGTTTCGTTCAAATCGGTCAAGCCGTTTTCGCGTGATCGCCACACACACACACACACACACACACACACACCTACACACACACCTACACACACACCTACACACACACCTACACACACACCTACACACCTACACACACACCTACACACACACCTATACACACACCTATACACACACCTACACCCACCTACACACACCTACACACACACACCTACACACACACACCTACACACATACATCCGATTTTATATATATAGATATACAGTGGCTTGCAAAAGTATTCGGCCCCCTTGAAGTTTTCCACATTTTGTCATATTACTGCCACAAACATGCATCAATTTTATGGGAATTCCACGTGAAAGACCAATACAAAGTGGTGTACATGTGAGAAGTGGAACGAAAATCATACATCATTCCAAACATTTTTTACAAATCAATAACTGCAAAGTGGGGTGTGCGTAATTATTCAGCCCCCTGAGTCAATACTTTGTAGAATCACCATTTGCTGCAATTACAGCTGCCAGTCTTTTAGGGTATGTCTCTACCAGCTTTGCACATCTAGAGACTGAAATCCTTGCACATTCTTCTTTGCAAAACAGCTCCAGCTCAGTCAGATTAGATGGACAGCGTTTGTGAACAGCAGTTTTCAGATCTTGTCACAGATTCTCGATTGGATTTAGATCTGGACTTTGACTGGGACATTCTA
Organism: Hyperolius riggenbachi; assembly: GCF_040937935.1. Classification (NCBI taxonomy): domain Eukaryota; kingdom Metazoa; phylum Chordata; class Amphibia; order Anura; family Hyperoliidae; genus Hyperolius; species Hyperolius riggenbachi. Next base: position 491,597,465 of record NC_090649.1, read on the forward strand.
ACACATGGATATGTTTTGTTTTAAACCATTCCATTGTTGCCCTGGCTTTATGTTTAGGGTCATTGTCCTGCTGGAAGGTGAACCTCCGCCCCAGTCTCAAGTCTTTTGCAGTCTCCAAGAGGTTTTCTTCCAAGTTTGCCCTGTATTTGGCTCCATCCATCTTCCCATCAACTCTGACCAGCTTCCCTGTTCCTGCTGAAGAGATGCACCCCCCGAGCATGATGCTGCCACCACCATATTTGACAGTGGGGATGGTGTGTTCAGAGTGATGTGCAGTGTTAGTTTTCTGCCAGACATAGCGTTTTGCATTTTGGCCAAAAAGTTCAATTTTGGTCTCATCTGACCAGAGCACCTTCTTCCACATGTTTGCTGTGTCCCCCACATGGCTTGTGGCAAACTGCAAACGGGACTTCTTATGCTTTTCTGTTAACAATGGCTTTCTTCTTGCCACTCTTCCATAAAGGCCAAGTTTGTACAGTGCATGACTAATAGTTATCCTATGGACAGGGTCTCCCACCTGAGCTGTAGATCTCTGCAGCTCGTCCAGAGTCACCATGGGCCTCTTGACTGCATTTCTGATCAGCGCTCTCCTTGTTCGGCCTGTGAGTTTAGGTGGACGGCCTTGTCTTGGTAGGTTTACAGTTGTGCCATACTCCTTCCATTTCTAAATGATCGCTTGAACAGTGCTTCGTGGGATGTTCAAGGCTTTGGAAATCTTTTTGTAGCCTAAGCCTGCTTTAAATTTCTCAATAACTTTATCCCTGACCTGTCTTGTGTGTTCTTTGGACTTGGTGTTGTTGCTCCCAATATTCTCTTAGACAACCTCTGAGGCCGTCACAGAGCAGCTGTATTTGTACTGACATTAGATTACACACAGGTGCACTCTATTTAGTCATTAGCACTCATCAGGCAATGTCTATAGGCAACTGACTGCACTCAGATCAAAGGGGGCCGAATAATTATGCACACACCACTTTACAGTTATTTATTTGTAAAAAATGTTTGGAATCATGTATGATTTTCGTTCCACTTCTCACGTGTACACCACTTTGTGTTGGTCTTTCATGTGGAATTCCAATAACATTGATTCATGTTTGTGGCAGTAATGTGACAAAATGTGGAAAACTTCAAGGGGGCCGAATACTTTTGCAACTCACTGTATATTATATAGCTCCCAACTGTCCCTTTCCCTCTTTTTGGAGGGACAATCCCACTTTATGCAGCAAATCCCTCTGTCTTGCCTTCTCCCTCGTTGGTCCCTCTTGCAGGATTGATGTACAGATCTATGGAAATATGTGTATTTTTCTCCTGACAAAATGTGTTTAACTGACTCTAAACTTTGTTCCCATCCTGTAAATTGATATACTGTATATACTCGCGTATAAGCCCATTTATTCAGCATAAAAAATATGCTAAAATTACAGGCAACTGGTATTGCTTAAAAGGAAATAAATATGTCAGCCTCCATATACCTCTCACTTCAGTTGTCCTTTAATCACGTCTAATCACAAGTTGTAGTTTGATCTCTCCCCTGTGTCACATGACTGCCATGGCAGTAATGGCAGCTAAATCCATTCGAAAGCACAGGATGTTAACAATATGTCTGCTCCCATTAATCAGGAAGTAGAAACTGTGCAGATTTATTTTAGGATTAGTATCCTTTGTAACAAAGGAATGTTTATTTTTTATTTAAAGGTTATTATGCTGTTGCATATCTTTTAGAGCAGAGAGGAAGTTCTGAGTTCAGGTCCACTTTAAGTATTTTTTTTCTTTTACTTTCAGGGTGCTTTGCGTGGCTGGGGAGATTTTCTGGGCCCTTTGCATGGCTGGGGGGCTTTGCTGGGCGCATGGCTGGGGAGATTTGCTGGGCACGTTGCATGGCTGGGGGGCTTTTTTGGGCACTTTGCATGGCTGGGGGGCTTTGCTGGGAGCTTTGCATGGCTGGGGGGCGTTGCTGGGCACTTTGCATGGTTGGGGGGCTTTGCTGGGTGCTTTGCATAGCTGGGGGGCTTTGGTCACTTTGCATGGCTGGAGGGCTTTGCTGGGCACTTTGCATGGCTGGGGGGCTTTGCTGGGCGCTTTGCATGGGGGGGGATTTGCTGGGCACTTTTCATGGCTGGGGGGCTTTGCTGGGCACTTTGCATGGCTGGAGGGATTTGCTGGGCACTTTGCATGGCTGGGGGGCTTTGCAGGGTGCTTTGCATGGCTGGAGAGCTTTGCTGGGCGCTTTGCATGGCTGGGGGGATTTGCTGGGCACTTTGCATGGCTGGGGGGCTTTGCTGGGCGCTTTGCATGGGGGGGATTTGCTGGGCGCTTTGCATGGCTGGGGGGCTTTGCTGGGCACTTTGCATGGCTGGAGGACTTTGCTGGGCACTTTACATGGCTGGAGGGCTTTGCTGGGCGCTTTGCATGGCTGCGGGGCTTTGCTGGGAACTTTGCATGGCTGGGGGGATTTGCTGGGCGCTTTGCATGGCTGGGGGGGGGGGCATTGCATGGTGGGGGGGCTTTGCTGGGCATGTTGCATGGCTGGGGGGCTTTGCTGGGCATGTTGCATGGCTGCTGGGCTTTGCTGGGCACTTTACATGGCTGGAGGGCTTTGCTGGGCGCTTTGCATGGCTGCGGGGCTTTGCTGGGAACTTTGCATGGCTGGGGGGATTTGCTGGGCGCTTTGCATGGCTGGGGGGGGGGGGGGGCATTGCATGGTTGGGGGGCTTTGCTGGGCATGTTGCATGGCTGGGGGGCTTTGCTGGGCATGTTGCATGGCTGCTGGGCTTTGCTGGGCACTTTGCATGGCTGGGGGGATTTGCTGGGCCCTTTGCATGGCTGGGGGGATTTGCTGGGCCCTTTGCATGGCTGGGGGGATTTGCTGGGCACTTTGCATGGCTGGGGGGATTTGCTGAGCATGTTGCATGGCTGGAGGGCTTTGCTGGGTGCTTTGCATGGCTGGGGGGCTTTGCTGGGCACTTTGCATGGCTGGAGGGCTTTGCTGGGCGCTTTGCATGGCTGGGGGGCTTTGCTGGGCGCTTTGCATGGGGGGGGGGGATTTGCTGGGCACTTTGCATGGCTGGGGGGCTTTGCTGGGTGCTTTGCATGGCTTGGGGGCTTTGCTGGGCGCTTTGCATGGCTGGGGGGCTTTGCTGGGCACTTTGCATGGCTGGAGGGCTTTGCTGGGCACTTTGCATGGCTGGGGGGCTTTGCTGGGCGCTTTGCATGGCTGGGGGGCTTTGCTGGGCGCTTTGCATGGCTGGAGGGCTTTGCTGGGCACTTTGCATGGCTGGGGGGCTTTGCTGGGCACTTTGCATGGCTGGAGGGCTTTGCTGGGCGCTTTGCATGGCTGCGGGGCTTTGCTGGGAACTTTGCATGGCTGGGGGGATTTGCTGGGCGCTTTGCATGGCTGGGGGGGGGGGCATTGCATGGTGGGGGGGCTTTGCTGGGCATGTTGCATGGCTGGGGGGCTTTGCTGGGCATGTTGCATGGCTGCTGGGCTTTGCTGGGCACTTTACATGGCTGGAGGGCTTTGCTGGGCGCTTTGCATGGCTGCGGGGCTTTGCTGGGAACTTTGCATGGCTGGGGGGATTTGCTGGGCGCTTTGCATGGCTGGGGGGGGGGGGCATTGCATGGTTGGGGGGCTTTGCTGGGCATGTTGCATGGCTGGGGGGCTTTGCTGGGCATGTTGCATGGCTGCTGGGCTTTGCTGCGCACTTTGCATGGCTGGGGGGATTTGCTGGGCCCTTTGCATGGCTGGGGGGATTTGCTGGGCACTTTGCATGGCTGGGGGGATTTGCTGAGCATGTTGCATGGCTGGAGGGCTTTGCTGGGTGCTTTGCATGGCTGGGGGGCTTTGCTGGGCACTTTGCATGGCTGGAGGGCTTTGCTGGGCGCTTTGCATGGCTGGGGGGCTTTGCTGGGCGCTTTGCATGGGGGGGGGGGGGATTTGCTGGGCACTTTGCATGGCTGGGGGGCTTTGCTGGGTGCTTTGCATGGCTTGGGGGCTTTGCTGGGTGCTTTGCATGGCTTGGGGGCTTTGCTGGGCGCTTTGCATGGCTGGAGGGCTTTGCTGGGCACTTTGCATGGCTGGGGGGCTTTGCTGGGCGCTTTGCATGGCTGGGGGGCTTTGCTGGGCGCTTTGCATGGCTGGAGGGCTTTGCTGGGCACTTTGCATGGCTGGGGGGCTTTGCTGGGCACTTTGCATGGCTGGGGGGATTTGCTGGGCGCTTTGCATGGCTGCGGGGCTTTGCTGGGCGCTTTGCTTGGCTGGAGGGCTTTGCTGGGCGCTTTGCATGGCTGGGGGGATTTGCTGGGCGCTTTGCATGGCTGGGGGGGGGGGCATTGCATGGTTGGGGGGCTTTGCTGGGCATGTTGCATGGCTGGGGGGCTTTGCTGGGCATGTTGCATGGCTGCTGGGCTTTGCTGGGCACTTTGCATGGCTGGGGGGATTTGCTGGACACTTTGCATGGCTGGGGGGATTTGCTGGGCACTTTGCATGGCTGGGGGGATTTGCTGGGCACGTTGCATGGCTGGAGGGCTTTGCTGGGTGCTTTGCATGGCTGGGGGGCTTTGCTGGGCACTTTGCATGGTTGGGAGGCTTTGCTGGGCATGTTGCATGGCTGGGGGGCTTTGCTGGGTGCTTTGCATGGCTGGGGGGCTTTGCTGGGCATGTTGCATGGCTGGAGGGCTTTGCTGGGTGCTTTGCATGGCTGGGGGCTGCCTGCGCTACTTACAGACCTTAGATCAGGGCGACCAGAGAGGCGGAGAGAGGCAGAGCAGCGCGCACGCTACCCGCCCGGACTGGTACACTTCATATGTGGAAGTGACCAATGACGTCACTTCCGCATTGAAGTGTTCGCGTCCTGCGGTCACATGCGCACTGCTCTGTCTCTCCGGTCCGGTCACCCTGATCTGAGGTCTGAGTAGTACAGGCAGCAGGGACGGGGAGGCAGGCATCACGCCTATGGGTGCTGTGGCGCCCATGGCACGAGCCATATCTGCACGTCTCCAGATACGCGTCTGCCTACATATCACTGTAAGATGAAAGTCTCCAAGGTTCTGGTGTTAAGGTCCATTCACACGCTCTACAAAAGTCACCCCCATCAAACAACCAACATCGCAGAAATGACTTTACCAAAACAAATTGGTTTGGGGACCAAAATAATTCTTTACAACAAAGTTTTCCGCACCCCGATATTGTAAACGACCAATAAATGTAATACTGCACAACCATGCTCGCATATTGTAGAACAATGTAGTTTAAATGACATTGTACATGTCCGACCTAACAATATCTAAGTACCGTATATTCCGGCGTATAAGACGACCCCCCAACTTTTCCAGTTAAAATATAGAGTTTGGGATATACTCGCCGTATAAGACTACCCATCTTCCAACGCACACCGAATAAAAATTAAAAAACATCATATACTAGGTGCGATGTATGAACAGATATTGGTGCTGTACTGTATGTGGTACCCAGTATGTAACATTGTATACAGGAGATTGATTGGTTGGATTGGTCAACTCTCCCTAAGCGGATTGGTCAGCTCTCCCTGTTTATCAGAGCAGTATGGAAGAATAGATTGCGCTGTGCCCATAAAACACGCCTCTTTCACCCTTCTGGCCCCGCCCTTGTATCCTATTTACCTCCTTCTCTGCCTCTCAGATCTCGCACATGTGCGCCAGCGCCGCTTCACTACAGTCCTCAGCAGCGAGGTCTGAGAGGCGGTAACAAGATAGGGCGTATCACCCGACATCAATTACACCCAGCGTATAAGATGACTAGAGATGTAGCGAACGGTTCGCCGGCGAACGGTTACAGGCGAACTTAGGGGGTTCGCGTTCGCCTGCACCAGGCGAACTTTTGCGGAAGTTCGATTCGCCCCATAATGCACTATGAGGGTCAACTTTGACCCTCTACATCACAGTCAGCAGGCACATTGTAGCCATTCAGGCTACACTAAGCCCTGGAGCCCCCCCCCCCCCTTATATAAGGCAGGGTCCGGCGGCCATTACACTCACTCGTGTGCCTGCTAGAGACAGAATAGGGACAGCTGCTGCAGACTTGTTCTTCTAGGGACAGAGTAGTTAGGTTCTAGGCTGCTTTGCTTGCTCCTGACTGATTAGTATTGCTTTTAAAGCACCCAGCAACAGCTCTTTTCAGAGCTCAACCTGTACATTTTTTTTTTGTGTGTGTGTCAAACTGACACTTTTGTTGCATGCACAGCCTTGCACATTCAGTGACTACCTGTGTGTGTGACAGGGAGCTGCACATTGTACTACCCAGTACCTGTTGTGTTTACTTAACCCACCTCATCACTGCATATACCTAGCTTTGTATTGAGTGAACCCAGCTCACTGCATCTAACTACGGGTTAAGGGTTCTGCCTCTGACACAGGAGACCTGGGTTCGAATCTCGGCTCTGCCTGTTCAGTAAGCCAGCGCCTATTCAGTAGGAGATCTTGGGCAAGTCTCCCTAACACTGCTACTGCCTATAGAGCGCGTCCTAGTGGCTGCAGCTCTGCCGCTTTGAGTCCACCAGGTGAAAAGCGCGATATAAATGTTCTGTGTTTGTTTATTTGTTACCCAGTACTTGTTATGTTTACTTAACCCACCTCATCACTGCATATACCTAGCGTTGTGTTGAGTGAACCCAGCTCACTGCATCTAACTACCTGTTGTGTTGAGTGAGAACCCACCTCACTGCATCTTAAGTACCTTTACTGTTTAGTGAACCCAGCTCACTGCATCTAACTACCCAGTACCTGTTGTTGTGTTTACCTAACCCACCTCATCACTGCATATACCTAGCGTTGTGTTGAGTGAACCCAGCTCACTGCATCTAACTACCTGTTGTGTTGAGTGAGAACCCACCTGGCCACCTCACTGCATCTAACTACCTCTTGTGTTGAGTGAGAACCCACCTGGCCACCTCACTGCATCTAACTACCTGTTGTGTTGAGTGAGAACCCACCTCACTGCATCTTAAGTACCTTTACTGTTCAGTGAACCCAGCTCACTGCATCTAACTACCCAGTACCTGTTGTGTTTACTTAACCCACCTCATCACTGCATATACCTAGCGTTGTGTTGAGTGAACCCAGCTCACTGCATCTAACTACCTGTTGTGTTGAGTGTGAACCCACCTGGCCACCTCACTGCATCTAACTACCTGTTGTGTTGAGTGAGAACCCACCTCACTGCATCTTAAGTACCTTTACTGTTCAGTGAACCCAGCTCACTGCATCTAACTACCCAGTACCTGTTGTGTTTACTTAACCCACCTCATCACTGCATATACCTAGCGTTGTGTTGAGTGAACCCAGCTCACTGCATCTAACTACCTGTTGTGTTGAGTGAGAACCCACCTGGCCACCTCACTGCATCTAACTACCTGTTGTGTTGAGTGAGAACCCACCTGGCCACCTCACTGCATCTAACTACCTGTTGTGTTGAGTGAGAACCCACCTCACTGCATATAGCTAGCATACCCCCGAGATGGACAAAATGGACAAACCAGGTAGAGGAAGACGAAGAGGTAGAGGCAGACCCAGAGGAAGGCCACCAGGCACCGGCAGGTCTGTGGCTGTGCGAGGTGGTGTTGCTGTGATTTCGTGCGGACCTGCCCCAAAATACAGTGCTCAGAAGAAGGCACGTGCCATCACTTCCCAAAATCGTGAGGAGGTGATTGAGTATTTAACACAGAACACCTCATCTCCCGCAGCCACCAGCGCTACAACAAGCACCACATCCGCTGCATTTGACACTTCGCAGGAGTTATTTGGTGGTGGTAGTGAAATCACTGATTCCCAGCCACTACTGCAACAACAACAAGAAGGCGCAGGTACACCACCTCATACGTCTGAGTTAGGTGGCGATAGTATGGACGTAACGTGTGTGGATGGGGATGATGGTGGACCACCTGAAGTTGGTGCACTTGAGGAGGTGTCTGAGGAAAGCGCAGCTGGCCAGGAGGATTATGATGACGATTATACGGATACCACATATGTTCCCGGTAGAGGAGATGACCAGGGGGACAGTTCAGAGGAGGAGTCAGAGAGGAGTAGGAGGAGACGACTCCATGATAGAAGCAGAGAGAGCTCGTCCTCAGAAACAGCTGGGGGCAGTGTCCGGCGCCATGTATCACCAGCTATGGCCAGCCAGCCAACATGCCCTTCAACGTCAGCTGCTGATGCCACCCTAGCGCCATCACCCCAGGGGGTTCAGCGGTTTGGAAATGTTTTCACGTGTGTGTCTCAGATCGGAGCAAAGCCATCTGTTGTCTCTGCCAGCAAAAATTGAGCCGTGGAAAGGCCAACTCTCACGTAGGGACAAGTGCCTTACGAAGGCACCTGGAGAGAAGGCACAAACAGCTATGGCAAGAACACCTGAGGAAAAGCAGCACCCCTCAAAAGACAAGCCACCCTCCTCCTCTTCCTCCTTCAGGTGCATCGTCTTCATCCACTTTCTCCCTTGCACCTTCACAGCCACCCTCCTCCTCCACACCGCCTCTTCCCTTCCTTCTCCTCTGCCCACAGCAGTACCCAGCTGTCCGTGAAGGAAGTATTTGAGCGTAAGAAGCAAATGTCTGCCAGTCACCCTCTTGCCCGGCGTCTGACAGCTGGCGTGGCGGAACTATTAGCTCGCCAGCTATTACCATACAAGCTGGTGGAGTCGGAGGCTTTCCGTAAGTTTGTGGCCATTGGTACACCGCAGTGGAAGATACCAGGCCGCAATTATTTTTCTCAAAAGGCCATACCCAAACTGTACCGTGCAGTTGAGAGGCAAGTGGTGTCATCTCTGGCACACAGCGTTGGGTCAAGGGTCCACGGATGCCTGGTCTGCCAAGCACGGGCAGGGCCACTACATTACATACACAGCCCATTGGGTCAACCTGGTGACCGATGGCAGCAAGCAGGGAGTACGTGGCTGCGCAGAGGACCGACTTGTCACACCTCCACGGCTTGCAGGCAGGCCTCCAGCCACCTCCTCTCCACCTGCTATCACCGCTTCGCTGTCGTCATCCTCCTCCTCCTCCTCCTTGGCTGGTGCCACCATCTCCTCTCCAGCTACACAGCCCCAGCACCCCAGGGCCTATGCTGCATGCCAGGTGCGACGGTGTCATGCAGTGTTAGACATGTCTTGCCTGAAAGTGGAGAGTCACACTGGAGCAGCTCTCCTGGCTGCTCTTAACAAACAGGTGGAGCAATGGCTGACCCCGCACAAGCTTGAGATCGGCAACGTGGTGTGTGACAACGGCAGCAATCTCATTGCTGCGTTTAATTTGGGAAAGCTGAAACACATACCCTGCATGGCACATGTGCTTAATCTGGTCGTGCAAAGATTTGTGTCCAAGTACCCAGGCTTAGAGGACGTCCTGAAGCAGGCCAGGAAGTTGTGTGGGCATTTCAGGCGCTCTTACAAGGCCATGGCACGCTTTGCGGACGTTCAGCGTAGAAACAACTTGCCGGTGAGACGCCTGATTTGCGATAGCCTGACTCGCTGGAATTCCATCCTGCTGATGTTCTCTCGCCTGCTAGACCAGGAGAAAGCCGTCACCCAGTACCTGTATCATTACAGTACAAGGACACAATCTGGGAGGATGGGGATGTTGTGGTCCAACAACTGGACACTGATGCGAAATGCATGCAGGGTCATGGAGCCCTTTGAGGAGGTGACCAAACTGGTGAGTCGCGATGAGGGCACCATCAGCGACTTGATCCCCTACGCCTACTTCCTGGAGCGTGCCGTGCGTAGAGTGGTGGATACAGCTGTGGAGGAGCGTGAACAAGAAGAGTTAGGGCAGCAGGAGTCGTGGGAGCCATTTACACACGAACCCGATGTTTCCACAACACCGGCGGCACCACAGAGGGGGGAAGAGGAGGAAGAAGAGGAGTCGTGTGGGGAAGGAGAGGAGTCAGACTCTGATGATGGTGATGATGAGGAAGGTGTTTCTGTGGAGGAGGAAGAGGCGGCGGAAGGAGAACAACCGTGGCAGCCAGCACAGGAGGCTTCTGCTGCTCCACGTTCCCTTGGTATTGTTCGTGGCTGGGGGGAGGAAGAGGAGTTGCGTCCCATCACTGAGGAAGAGCAAGAGGAGATGGAGAGTACATCTGCATCCAGCTTTGTGCAGATGTCCTCTTTCATGTTGTCCAGCCTGTTGAGGGACCCCCGCATAAAAAAACTCAAGACGAATGACCTGTACTGGGTGGCCACGCTACTAGACCCTCGGTACAGGCACAAAGTGGCGGACCTCTTAGCAACTCAACAAAAGGCGGAAAGGATGCAGCACTTGCAGAACAAGCTGTCGATGATGCTTTACAATGCATTTAAGGGTGATGTGGCTGCACAACGCAATCAAGGTACCACTGGCAGTAAAACCCTCCTCCTCCCAAGTCCACGCAGGCAAGAACAGGACGCTCCAGCGATCCCAGGGTGATGTCGGACATGCGGACGTTCTTTAGTCCAACTCCTTGCCATAGTCCTTCCGGATCCACCCTCCACCAACGCCTGGACCGGCAGGTAGCCGACTACCTGGCCTTGAGTGTGGATGTAGACTCTGTGAAAAGCGACGATGAACCCTTGGACTACTGGTTGAGCAGGCTTGACCTGTGGCCAGAGCTGTCCCAATTTGCCATACAACTTCTCTCTTGCCCTGCTGCAAGCGTCCTGTCAGAAAGGACCTTCAGTGCAGCTGGAGGCATAGTTTTGAGAAGAGAAGTCGCCTAAGTCACGACAGTGTTCAGTACCTGACCTTTATCAAAATGAATGAGGAATGGATCACGGAGGGCTACTGCACGACCGAAGACTAAGTCAGTCCCCACACACAGCATCTCTGCCTGCAAGCCGCTTGACTGCCTTCTCCGCCACTACCAACAGGGTCCAGGACTGTAGGCGGATTCCTGAATTTTGCCGCTACACTAATTTTTCTGGTGCGTGTACATGTGCCCACCCCCCTTCGTGATCATTACCTTGCCGCGGTGAAGGGGCTTGCGCATCACAATGAAGCAATGACTGCCGGCTATTTGAGTGTCTCGGGTGGGGGTGGCACACAAAAGATAATAAGGTCGTTGCTTCATTGTGGTCAGACCAAATTTGATCAGCTGGACAGTCACTGTTCTGTCATTCAGCTACATCAGCCAGGCGAGCATATGGGCTGAAAAGCCACCATCACCTGCACTCTCGTCATGGTGCGCACCAGTCCAGCACGGCCGTCACTACACAAACGGCTGTTTGCAGTCACTGCATACCTTTCACTGCATCTGTGACTGCACATTATACCTGGCAGTCAGTGCATAACTTGCACTTGAATGGATACACTTTTAAACAATTTAAAAATACAACCATCTAAACTTTCAAACAATTTAAAAATACAACCATCTATCATTTTCAAAATTTTTTAAAAAAGGGCAAAAAAACTTGCCCTCCGTAAAACATTCTTGGCAAATGCTTTCGACTTGGTTTGTCTTCCGCTGGCTCAAGGGTCCATCTGACCACAGATGCCTGGTCTGCAAAGCACGGTCAGGGCAGCTACAGCATGGGTCTCAGCAGGCTCCCACTTTGGGCCGGAATCCAACCTTCATTCCCCGCGGTGACAATGGCAGACTTGCCCTCCATAACGGATTCCCGTTAAAGGATTTAAAGTTAATTCATTTCAAATACACAGCAGGGCCTCGAAAGTCCGCCTCCTGTATGGTTATTTATGGTCACTACCTCGGGGCGGGCGTGCATGCCTGCCTGCTGCCCTCCTTGGATGTGTAGTGGTAGCCGTTTCTCAGGCTCCACACCGGATTCCATCCCTCATTCCCCGGCCATTACCCGGGGTCACAAATGGCAGACTTGCCCACCTCCATATGATTCTCGTGAAAGGAATGTGGTGTCATCTTTGCCCGCCATAACTGGTTCTCGTTAAAGGATTTAAAGTACATTCATTTCAAATACACAGCAGGGCCTCGAAAGTCCTCCTCCTGTATTGTTACTTTTGGTCACTACCTCGGGGCGGGCGAGCGTGCATGCCTGCCCGCTGCCCTCCTTGGATGTGTAGTGGTAGCCGTTGCTCAGGCTCCACACCGGATTCAAACCCCTCATTCCCCGGCCATTACCCGGGGTCACAATGGCAGACTTGCCCGCCTCCACAGGATTCTCACTGTAGCGGTACTGAACAAGTTCACAGCAAGTAGAAAATGTAATTTAAAAACAAAACGTAAACTTTTTAACAATGCCATGGAAAGTTGAGAAGGAAGTCACACATTACCTGACATCACTGAGTGAGGAAGAGCAATCTCGCCATGTTGCGCAGTAGCCCAGCATGGCCATCACTCAGGGCCGGCCCTAGACTTTTTGCCGCCTGAGGCAAAATTTGAAAAAATCGCCCCCCCCCAACCGTGGGGGGGGGGGGGGGGGGGTGCCGAGCTGGAGGGGTAGCTAGCAGAAAGGGGGAATTGGGCCTAGCGGCGGGGAGGGGGGGGGGGGGGCGGACCCCCCCCCCTCCCTCGCCTGGGTCCCCCGATCTGCGCTCCTCCTCCAGCGCAAAGTACCAGCCAGCGCGCATATGTTGAAGAGGCAACGGGCGGAGGAATCACTCACCTTTTCCGCGTTCCATCGTGCGCTTCACTGACGTCACTTCCTGCAAGGCCGTCCACTTACAATACAGTGGGCGGCGTTGCCGGAAGTGACGTCAGTGGAGCACGCGATGGAACGCGGAAGAGGTGAGTGATTCCCCCGCCCGTCATGGCCGGATTTGTGGGCAGGCCACAGAGGCTCAGGACTAGGGCGGAGCTTCAGCTGGGGCGATGTTACAGCTGTCGGCAAATCAGCTGTTCAATTATTGCGTATCTGTGCAGCGCTGTCCTCTTCCTCCTCGGGTCTCTCATGTATTCAGTCAGTGTGTCCCTTCCGCCCCTTTCCTCCACTCTGACACTGAGGGGAGGGGCCGATAGGGCGGGAGACCCAAGGAGAGGATGAAGACCACAGGCAAAGTAGGTAGTTGCAGAACACCTGCTCTGTTTAACATGACGAAAGTTCTGTGCTGTTCTCTAGCTTTATTGCTGGAGTGCAGCGCTGCCTGTATTACAAAGTGTCACTCAGTCTTCTTCTTTTACCACCAAACATTCCTTGTAAGTCCGGAGCCGTCTCCTCTTCTCTTCTCGCATAGCATCTAGGAGGAAAGCTGCCCTGTGTCTCTGCATCCTCATAGCACACATTCCTGACCATCCAGTACACGCTGCTGCCACGGGGGAAGGGAAGTAGCTGGCTGTGTCTGTCTGACATGCAGTGTTTAGTCCACCACTTGCTGCCAGTGTTATATTCCATGCTGGAGAGGCTGCAAAATTATGTTTTTTCCTGAAACTATGTTATATAACAATTTTGTGTGTGCTGTATTGAAAAACTAGTGTTTGCTATCTGTGGCTTATTTGAGGTTTGTTCATTGCTGAATGCTGAGTATATTATTGCAGGCAACTGTTGCTGTTATAGAATCTGTTTAAAGCACCAGGAATGATTTTATTTACAATGAACTTTCCCATAAGGGAAGTTCGGAAGAGTGTTCTGTTGGGATAAGCATCATAACTTTTGTAGGGGGTGCTGCTCCCCTGGCCTGTTCCTATGAGATCTTCATTCTTCTCCACAGACTGACCTCACAGTGATGCATTTTTATTTTCCCAGCAATGGTGTTCACGCACCGCAATGCATGCCGGGAGATGTAGTCCATGGTTGTGAGTCCAGAGATGTTCTTGCATCCAAGGACTACATCTCCCAGCATGCTATGCAGCAGGCACACACAATTGACTTAGCTGGGAAAAAGAAAATGCAGCACTGTGCGGTCAGTCTGTGGAGAAGATGGTGGATCTCATAGGTACAAGAGTTGGTTAGTGTTTAGTCTGCATAGTGTAATGGTCAAAGGACAATGTAGCGAGAGGTATGTGGAGGCTGCCATGTTTATTTCCTTTTAAACAATACCAGTTGCCTGGCTGTCCTGTTCTCTTTGACTGCAGTAGTGCCTGAATCACCCAACTTAAACAAGCATGCAGCTAATCCATCCAGACTTCAGTCTGAAACACCTGATCTGCATGCTTGTTCAGGGTCTATGGCTAAAAGTATTAGAGGCAGAGAATCAGCGGGACAGCCAGGCAACTGGCATTGTTTAAAAGGAAATAAATATGGCAGCCTCCGCATACCGCTCGCAATAGTTATCCTTTAAGAGCTCTGCCTCTGACATAGTAGACCTGGGTTTAAAACTCGGCTTTTCCTATTTAGTAAGTCAGCACCTATGCAGTAAGAAGTCCTTGGGTAAGGCTAACACTGCTACTGCCTACTGGGTGCGCTCTAGTGGCTGCCCCACAAGCACTTTGAGTCCGACAGGAGAGAAGCGCTATACAAAATACTGGAATTATTATTATTATAGATATTTCAGGTGCTCAGTTCGTTTAAAAGTTTTGTAAGTGAACACAAGTCCCAGCTGTCCCTTTATTGGAACCAAATCCTTTGTCTTTGTGTCTCCTCCAGGATGTATGTGCAGATCTATGTACTGTACTGTAAATATATGTCTCTAACTACTCAAAACCTTTTTAGAGCCTCAACATTTAAAGCAAACCTGAAGTGAGAAAAAGTGCTTCAGGCTTTATACTTACTTAAGTATAGGGAAGGCCCTGAATAACATAGAGCCTTCCCATTCCTCCGTCCAGCCCATCATTCCAGCAACGTTCTCCGTTAGAGGTATTCCACCAAAAAGATTTTCGGAACTAGTTATGTCCCAGGTTAGTTCAGAGGACGAGGGCATCACTACTGCCCATGTGCGGGGCTGGACTTGCACATGTGCAGGAGGGTTGCGCTCATCTTTGGACCTAATCAGGGGCACAAGTAGTTCCGGAAAGCTGTTTCACCGAGCGTCACAAATAGCTTTACCAGAGGACAGCGTTAGAATGACAGGCCGGGTGGAGGCTCTATGCAATCCACAGCCTTCCCTCTACAACAAAGGTAAGTATCAAATCTGACGTTCGTGTTCTCACTGCAGGTTTACTTTAATCCCTCCCTCTAAACCGAAGTTGCCTATTTCCAGATGCTAATATGAAACAGTGAGTAAAAAAGGCCCAGCATGGTTAGACTTAACAATCTATGCATTTTCTCCATGCTATCTTCATATGGTGTGACAAGGGGTTATGGCCGGAAGTGTGTTTTAAATGCCTCCCACTTTTTTAAATTTAAAAACTTTGGGGACATTTGAAATACCGGTAATGTATTCATTAAACCTTCCTCAGTGTAACAGCAGTGAAAAATTTTTCTGATACCTGATTTTGGAATCCTCCAATACTCACTAATAACTCCTCAACATCCTTTCTGGTGCAGTTTTCTGTTAGTCACAGACATTGATTTTACTGCCCATCTTTCCTACCTGAAGTTCAGTTTTACGTTGGGCTACTGGCAAAATAGTAAATTCAATAAAAGTGTGGTCATTTGGGAGAGCTATTAGTAAGCTATTGTGACTTGTAAAAAGAAATGTATTATTGATTTGGGACCATTTAAAGTAAAATGAATAAGTTTACTTATCTGGATTGTGATTCTCTGAAAATATATTTACCACAGCCCCCCGCATCATGTTCTGTGATGTATTTAATCATATGCTCTGCTATTGTATGTGCAAGTCATATTTAGACATGCAAGGGGCACTTGGTCGAAGTTGGGCCTAGGGTGGTCAAAAGTGTAAATCCGGCCCTGCCGCCCGTTGCCTCTTCGTCATATGCACGCTGGCTGGTACTTTATGCTGGAGGAGGAGCGCAGATCGGGGGACCCAGGCGAGGGAGGGGGGGTCCGACCCCCTTCCCCGCCGCTAGGCCCAATACCCCCTTTCTGCCCGCTACCCCTCCAGCTCGGCGGGCGGCCCCAGCGTCCATGGAGAGGCGGGTGCCGCCCCCGCAGATTTGCCGCCTGAGGCAAATGTTTCACCCCGCCTCATGAGCGGGCCGGCCCTGCCGTCACTACACAAACAGCTGTTTGTGGTGTGTTACACAGTGAGTTTGGTGTGTCAGTGTGAAGCAGTACTCTAATTACACTCCCTGATTGATGTATACACATGCAAGATGTTTTAAAGCACGTTAGGCCTGCAATTTAGCATTCAATGTGATTTCTGCCCCTAAAACGCTGCTTTGCGTCACATCCAGATTTTTCCCCGGGAATTTTGGCATGTATCCCACTCCGCCATGCCCCCCTCCAGGTGTTAGACCCCTTGAAACATCTTTTCCATCACTTTTGTGGCCAGCATAATTTTTTCTACTTTTCAAAGTTCGCCTCCCCATTGAAGTCTATTGCGGTTCGCGAACTTTTCCGCGAACCGAACCTTCCGCGGAAGTTCGCGAACCCAAAATCGGAGGTTCGCGACATCTCTAAAGATGACCCCTGACTTTTCAGATGATTTTCAAAAGTCTTATACGCCAGAATATACAGAGTAGATCCACTGGATGGATCGTGCAAAATGCCCAATATCGGTCAATCGTCATTGTCTTCTTTTTCTTACACGATTGTTGTCCGATACAGCAACCTCTCCAACGACTTTCGTTGAGCGCGTGTGCGAGTCTTCAGTAGTGGTGCTCAAATACCCCTTTTCAAAATTCGAGTTAGGTCGAATTCAAATAGTAAATTATTCGAGATCAGTCGAATATTCGAGTCGAATAATTTTTACTATTCGATTCGACCTCGGAATTCGAGCTCACTATTCGAGTCGGTATTCGAGCTCATTATTCGAGCTGACTATTCGAAATGGCCTTAAATAGCTTCCAACACTTGTTTTGAGGGTGAATGATGCAAGAAACCTCTTTTTTTCCAAGTAACAACAGCAAGTGATTATGTGGGGATGTTCCTTTAAAAAAAAAAAGTTGAAAAGAGAAGTTGTGTCCAGAAATTTGTTCAGTACTGTATATACTTCTTCTTCTTTATCTTCTATATCTTCTTCTTCTTCTTCTTCTTCTATATCTTCTTCTTCTATATCTTCTTCTATATCTTCTTCTTCTTTTATATTGTCTTCTTCTTCTTCTTCTTCTTCATCTTCTTCATCATCATCTTCTTCATCATCATCTTCTTCTTCTTCATCTTCTTTTTCTTCATCTTCTTCATCTTCTTCTTCATCTTCTTCTTCTTCTTCTTCTTCTTCTTCTTCTTCTTCTTCTTCTTCATCTTCTTCTTCTTCATCTTCTTCATCATCATCTTCTTCTTCTTCATCTTCTTTTTCTTCATCTTCTTCATCTTCTTCTTCATCTTCTTCTTCATCTTCTTCATCTTCTTCTTCTTCTTCTTCTTCTTCTTCTTCTTCTTCTTCTTCTTCATCTTCTTCTTCTTCATCTTCTTCTTCATCTTCTTCATCTTCTTCATCTTCTTCTTCATCATCATCTTCATCTTCTTCTTCATCTTCTTCTTCTTCATCTTCTTCTTCTTCATCTTCTTCATCTTCTTCATCTTCTTCTTCTTCATCTTCTTCATCTTCTTCATCATCTTCTTCTTCTTCATCTTCTTCATCATCTTCTTCTTCTTCATCTTCTTCATCTTCTTCATCTTCTTCTTCTTCATCATCTTCATCATCTTCTTCTTCTTCATCTTCTTCATCATCTTCTTCTTCTTCATCTTCTTCATCTTCTTCATCTTCTTCTTCTTCATCTTCTTCATCTTCTTCTATATCGTCTTCTTCTTCACTTATTTCTCTTTTCAAATTTATTTTTTTTAAAGAAATGCAGCTATTTTTGAGCGTAACAAATAGCTGGTGGCGCACGCATGTTGGAAGCGCCATTGTATGTGCTCCCTGGCAGTGGAAACACACAGACAGCAGGAGGTAAATTCAGCAGCAGGAGGAGGAGGATGAGTGTGTGGCAGCAGGCAGTCAATGAGGCAGGCAGCGTGACATAATAGCCCTGGTACCTAGCGGTGATACCAGGGCTGTAAATAAACACAGCAGGCAGGAGGTCCCAGACAGCGGTCGTGCAGCCCACATTGTGTCCAATACACAACTGGGACAACACAGTTTTCAACCCGGGCACCTCAGAAAAATTAAACCTTTTTTTTTTTTTTAATGGTTTTGTAGTTTTGTTTTTACAACAAATTACACAGACAGATATAGCTATTTTTTGACGTAATAGCTGGTGGCAGAGTGGCAGCAGAAGGTAAATCTGTGTACCCTGGCGTTGGGAAACACAGACAGACAGACAGCAGCAGCAGCAGCAGGAGGAATGGAGGAGTAATGTGAGCAGCTATTGTTTGACGTAATAGCTGGTGGCAGAGTGGCAGCAGAAGCTTCTGTGTACCCTGGCGTTGGGAAACACAGACAGACAGCAGCATCAGCAGGAGGAATGGAGGAGTAGTGTGAGTGTGGCAGCAGGCAGGCAGCGTGACATAATAGCCCTGGTACCTAGCGGTGATACCAGGGCTGTAAATAAACACAGCAGGCAGGAGGTCCCAGACAGCGGTCGTGCAGCCCACATCGTGTCCAATACACAACTGGGACAACACAGTTTTCAACCCGGGCACCTCAGAAAAATTAAACCTTTTTTTTTTTTTTTTTATGGTTTTGTACTTTTGGTTTTACAACCAATTACACAGATATAGCTATTTTTTGACGTAATAGCTGGTGGCAGAGTGGCAGCAGAAGGTAAATCTGTGTACCCTGGCGTTGGGAAACACAGACAGACAGCAGCATCAGCAGGAGGAATGGAGGAGTAGTGTGAGTGTGGCAGCAGGTAGGCAGCGTGACATAATAGCCCTGGTACCTAGCGGTGATACCAGGCCGTAAATAAACACAACAGGAGGTCCCAGACAGCGGTCGTGCAGCCCACATCGTGTCCAATACACAACTGGGACAACACAGTTTTCAACCCGGGCACCTCAGAAAAATTAAACCTTTTTTTTTTTTTAATGGTTTTTTGGTTTTGTTTGTAAAACAAATTACACAGATATATAGCTATTGTTTGACGTAATAGCTGGTGGCAGAGTGGCAGCAGAAGGTAAATCTGTGTACCCTGGCAGTGGGAAACACAGACAGACAGCAGAAGGGCAGTACACAGCAGCCCACTGTAGGTGTAAAATGTGTGGCTGCAGGCGACGTAATAGTCAAAGTGAACCAGGCTGGCTTAGTGAGCAGGAGCCAGGAGGTGGTAAAGGGTGGTAAGGCACATTAACGATGGTTCTTAGCCAGTTCATGTCCCCCTCTCGCCGACAACAGGGGCCAGGAACTCGCCTTCCACCCACGCCTGGTTCATCTTGAGAAACGTCAGTCTGTCCACAGACTTGTGAGACAGACGTGAGCGTTTCTCGGTGACCACACCACCAGCTGCACTGAAGCAGCGCCCGGACAGCACGCTGGAAGGGGGGCAGGACAGCACTTCCAGGGCGTACTGCGCCAGCTCGCTCCAGATCTCCAGGCGCTTGACCCAATACTCCATGGGATCAACAGGGGCATCGCTGTCAAGCCCGCTGTAGGACCCCATGTAGTCAGCCACCATGCGGGTCAGGCGCTGGCTGTGACCGGTGGAGGATGCTGCTGCATGCACCTCCTCTCTAGTCACTGCTGCCGGAGCCTCTACAGTCCTGTAGAGCTCGTGGCTGAGAGACAGCAGGTCTGTGGGGCGCTTGCTGCTGGATGCAGGCACCTGCTGCTGCCTCTGTGCTGGCTGCTGGACAGTGGGGGTGGAAGGCTGGGGGAAGGCTTCCTCCAAGCGCTCAACAAGGGCCTGCTGCAAGCTCCTTATTTGTTGCGCTGGGTCTCCTCCTGCAGGCGGCAGGAACTGGCTCAACTTCCCCTTGAGGCGTGGGTCCAACATCATGCTGATCCAGATGTCCTCCCTCTGCTTCATCTGGATCACCCTGGGGTCTCTGCGCAGGCACGTCAGCATGTGCGCTGCCATTGGGAAGAGGCGGGCCACGTCTGCTGGCACATCGACGGCAGTGCTGCTGTCCTCATCCTCCTCCTCTGCCTCGTCAGCCTCATCCTCTCTCCACCCCCGCACCAACTCAGCTGCACTGTGCTGATCCCCCTCATCAGCAGCAAGGTCAGGGACCTCCACCAAGTCCTCCTCCTCCTCCCCCTCAGAGGTGGACTGTGCAGCTGCTTGCCGCTCCTGCTGGTCCAAGGCTGTCGCTCCCTGTTCCAGCAAAGCATCGAGGGCCCTGTTCAGCAGACAAACCAGGGGCACCCACTCGCAGACCATAGCATGGTCCCTGCTCACCATGTTAGTGGCCTGCAGAAAGGGAGCCAGCACTAAGCACACCTGCTGCATGTGCCTCCAGTCATCATCGGGGACGATGGACGGGATGTTGCTGGTCTTGTCCCTTCTCTGAGCGGCGGAAACAGTGGCCAGGGCAAGGTACTGTTTGACAGCGCGCTACTGTTCAACCAGACGCTCCAACATCGCCAGGGTGGAGTTCCAGCGAGTCGGAACGTCAAGGATCAGCCGATGGCGTGGCAGATCCAGCTCCTTTTGCACGTCTTCCAGGCTCGCACAGGCTGCAGCCGAGCGCCGGAAGTGACGCACAACGTTCCTTGCCGTTTCCAGCAGTTCGCCCATCCCCTGGTAGGTGCGCAAGAACTTCTGCACCACCAGGTTCAGCACGTGGGCAAGACAGGGGATGTGGGTCAGGTTTCCCCTGTCTATTGCGGCAACCAGATTGGCCCCATTGTCGGCCACCACCTCTCCGACTCTGAGGCCTCTGGGGGTCAGCCAAATCCTCTCCTGCTCCTGGAGTTTGGCCAACACATGGGTTGCCGTCAGCTTGGTCTTCCCAAGGCTGACCAAGTGCAGCAGCGCTTGGCAGTGGCGGGCCTTCACGCTGCTGCTGAGACGGGGGGGTTGGCCAGGTGTGCCGGAGGATGGCAGAGGATCGGAGGAACCTGCTGCAGTTCCCCTGACCCTGCGGGGTGGCACCACCCACTGTGTTGCTGCTGCTGCTGTGCCCGCTGCTGCTCTCCCATCCTCACCCCCTTCCACCAAGCTGACCCAGTGGACAGTGAAGGACAGGTAGCGGCCTGTCCCGAAGCGGCTGCTCCAGGAGTCCATGGTGACGTGGACCCTTTCACCAACCGCGTGCTCCAGCCCTCGCTCCACATTGGCCATCACAAAGCGGTGCAGTGCAGGAATGGCCTTGCGGGAGAAAAAGTGTCTGCTGGGGAGCTGCCAGTCTGGGGCTGCGCAAGCAAGCAGCGCACGAATGTCGCTCCCCTCCTGCACGAGCGTGTACGGCAGGAGTTGGGAGCACATGGCCCGTGCCAGCAAGCCGTTCAGCTGCCGCACGCGACGGCTGCTGGGAGGCAGAGCCCTAACCACCCCCTGGAAGGACTCGCTCAAAAGGCTCTGGCGTGGCCTTTTGCTGGCACGGGAATCAGCAGACACAGCGGAGGAGGCCACTGAGGACTGGCTGCCAGAACAGGCCTCAGTGTCGGCGGCAGGAGTTGCAGAGGGGGGAGGAGCAGTGCGTTTCCGCACTCCTGCTGGTGCTGCTGGAGGAGCAGGAGGGCGGGTGGCTGCTGTTGCTGCTGCTGCTGAAGGCTGTGCAGTGATGGGTGAGGTGCCACTGCCAGCACCAGATGCCTTCAGCCTCTGGAACTCCTGATGCTGGTGGAAATGTTTCGCAGCAAGGTGGTTGATGAGCGAGCTGGTGCAGAACTTTAAGGGGTCTGCACCTCTGCTCAACTTCCGCTGACAGTGGTTGCAAGTGGCGTACTTGCTGTACACTGTGGGCATGGTGAAAAAGCGCCAGATTGGTGACAGAAACATCCCCCTACGGCATGGAAGCGCTGCTGCCTGTCTCCCTGTGGTGGTTGGGGGGGGGGCTTGGGGGGCTTGGGTGCGGCTGGTGGTGGTACTGGCAGATGCTGCTGCTGCTGCTGCTGAGCCTGAGACACCAGCAGGCTGTGGGACCTGCCTACTGCTGCTGCCAATGCTTGCAATGATGCGCCTCCTTGCAAGGCCCACAAGAGCATCCTCCTCCTCCTCCTCCTCAGAGCTGCTGAGGACGACATCCCCTGGAGGTGGTGGCACCCAGTCTCTGTCTGTCACCGGGTCATCATCATCCTCCCCCTCCTGAAACATGTCCTGCTGGGATGATGACCCCCCAAACTCCTCTCCTGATGCATGGATGGGCTGCTTGACTGTCGCCACAGTCTTGCTGTCCAATCCCTCATCCCCCAAAGTGCCCATCAGCATCTCCTCCTCAAAATCGCCAACAACAGCAGACAATAACCTGATGGTGCCTGGGGTAAAAATACTGCTGAGTGACAGGTCGCCAACTTGTGACGGTGAACTGGCCTCCTCCCCAGACCCTGCTGGGCGGCTGCTGCGAACAGGGGTGGTGGTGGTGGTGAGGGTGGAGGCCTCGGATGCAGAGCTGATAGCGGGCTGCTCATCCTCCGTCATGAGTTGCACCACAGTGTCTGCATGCTTTTCCTCAATGGGACGTTTCCGACCCGGCTGGAGGAAAATCGGAGCAGGTGCTACACGCTGCTGCTGCTGTGTCTCTGCAGCGTGAGTTGCAGATGCTCCTGCTGGGCGGCGCCCAAGGCGTCCACGGCCAGTGGCTATGGGAGGAATGTTAGCCACTGACGCTGCTGCTGCTGCTGCGGAACTGTGCATGGTGGCGCGGCCGCGGCCTGCCACAATGCTGCTCCCTCTCCTCCTGATTCCCTTGCTGCCCTTCCCCTTGCCCAAACCGCGCTGGCTGCCACTTCCAGACATCTTCGATGTTTTGGGCGTATAGACAAAAGTTTTTTAAAAGGGCGGGTGAAAAGTGGGGTACTTTAATGGAGTGGGTTGGTGGGTGAGGTGACTGAGTGAGTGTCACAGTAAGTGAGTAGTAACAGTCAGGAAGTACAACTAGCAGTTACAATAATCAGTAGTAATCACAAGTAAATTTAGTGTGTGTACACTACAGACAGTGAGTGCACGCACGCGCAAACACGCGCAGGAGCTAGCCTATGAACAGTGACTGAGTGAGTGTCCCTAGTACAGTAAGTAAGTAAGTAGTAACAGTCAGTAAGTACAACTAACTAATTACAATAAGCAATCAGTTATCAGAAGGAAATAGAGTGTGTGTAGTGTGTGTACACAGACAGTGAGTGCACACACGCAGGAGCTAGTAGCCTATGAACAGTGACTGAGTGTCCTAGACTCCTAGTACAGTAAGAGTAAGTAGTAACAGTAAGTACAACTAACTAATTACAATAAGCAATCAGTTATCAGAAGGAAATAGAGTGTGTGTAGTGTGTGTACACAGACAGTGAGTGCACATACGCAGGAGCTAGTAGCCTATGAACAGTGACTGAGTGTCCTAGACTCCTAGTACAGTAAGAGTAAGTAGTAACAGTAAGTACAACTAACTAATTACAATAAGCAATCAGTTATCAGAAGGAAATAGAGTGTGTGTAGTGTGTGTACACAGACAGTGAGTGCACACACACAGGAGCTAGTAGCCTATGAACAGTGACTGAGTGTCCTAGACTCCTAGTACAGTAAGAGTAAGTAGTAACAGTAAGTACAACTAACTAATTACAATAAGCAATCAGTTATCAGAAGGAAATAGAGTGTGTGTAGTGTGTGTACACAGACAGTGAGTGCACACACGCAGGAGCTAGTAGCCTATGAACAGTGACTGAGTGTCCTAGACTCCTAGTACAGTAAGAGTAAGTAGTAACAGTAAGTACAACTAACTAATTACAATAAGCAATCAGTTATCAGAAGGAAATAGAATGTGTGTAGTGTGTGTACACAGACAGTGAGTGCACACACGCAGGAGCTAGTAGCCTATGAACAGTGACTGAGTGTCCTAGACTCCTAGTACAGTAAGAGTAAGTAGTAACAGTAAGTACAACTAACTAATTACAATAAGCAATCAGTTATCAAAAGGAAATAGAGTGTGTGTAGTGTGTGTACACAGACAGTGAGTGCACACACGCAGGAGCTAGTAGCCTATGAACAGTGACTGAGTGTCCTAGACTCCTAGTACAGTAAGTAGTAACAGTGAGTACAACTAACTAATTACAATATTCAATTACAATAATCAATCAGTTATCAGAAGGAAATAGAGTGTGTGTAGTGTGTACACAGAAAGTGAGTGCACACACGCAGGAGCTAGTAGCCTATGAACAGTGACTGAGTGTCCTAGACTCCTAGTACAGTAAGAGTAAGTAGTAACAGTAAGTACAACTAACTAATTACAATAAGCAATCAGTTATCAGAAGGAAATAGAGTGTGTGTAGTGTGTGTACACAGACAGTGAGTGCACACACGCAGGAGCTAGTAGCCTATGAACAGTGACTGAGTGTCCTAGACTCCTAGTACAGTAAGAGTAAGTAGTAACAGTAAGTACAACTAACTAATTACAATAAGCAATCAGTTATCAGAAGGAAATAGAGTGTGTGTAGTGTGTGTACACAGACAGTGAGTGCACACACGCAGGAGCTAGTAGCCTATGAACAGTGACTGAGTGTCCTAGACTCCTAGTACAGTAAGTAGTAACAGTAAGTACAACTAACTAATTACAATAATCAATCAGTTATCAGAAGGAAATAGAGTGTGTGTAGTGTGTACACAGACAGTGAGTGCACACACGCAGGAGCTAGTAGCCTATGAACAGTGACTGAGTGTCCTAGACTCCTAGTACAGTAAGTAGTAACAGTGAGTACAACTAACTAATTACAATATTCAATTACAATAATCAATCAGTTATCAGAAGGAAATAGAGTGTGTGTAGTGTGTACACAGAAAGTGAGTGCACACACGCAGGAGCAGCTAGTAGCCTATGAACAGTGACAGTGAGTGTCCTAGTACAGTTACAGTATATAACTACAATACTAATACAATCAGTAGTAAAGGACAGCAGAAATACTGGTATAGAATAGAGAGAAATAAACAGAGGACAGGAGGACAGCTGCCCACACAGGCAAGGCCCTGAGGCCTAAAGCTGTAAGCCTGCAGCAGCTGGCCTGTCTCTATGTAACACAAAAGCTACTAACTAAAATACAATGTCTAACTAACTAACAACAATATAGGTGTGTATAGGACAGGGGTCGGCAACCCGCGGCTCCGGAGCCGCATGCGGCTCTTTTTCATCTTCGCCGCGGCTCCTAGGCGGCTCCGGTGTCGGTGGCTGCGGGGCGCGCATGACGTGTGGTGTCGCTGGCCGGCAGCCTATCAGAGAGGCCGCCGGACCAGTGCAGTGCAGGGCTTCGGGCGGCCATTTTCCCGTAGCCCTGTAGTGTCAATCAGGCAGGACGTGACGCAGGACGTGACGTAGGAGGAGGATCGAGTTGCGCGCCACAAGGTCGGGACCGGAGGTCGGGACAGGAGGAGAACGTGTCTTCTGACGAGGTGAGTAAATGGGTTTTTCTTTTCAGATCTTGTGAAGGATTGTGCATATGGGGGTCATATCTTATGAAGGATTGTGCATATGGGGGTCATATCTTGTGAAGGATTGTGCATATGGGGGTCATATCTTGTGAAGGATTGTGCATATGGGGGTCATATCTTGTGAAGGATTGTGCATATGGGGGTCATATCTTGTGAAGGATTGTGCATATGGGGGTCATATCTTATGAAGGATTGTGCATATGGGGGTCATATCTTATGAAGGATTGTGCATATGGGGGTCATATCTTATGAAGGATTGTGCATATGGGGGTCATATCTTATGAAGGATTGTGCATATGGGGGTCATTTCTTGTGAAGGATTGTGCATATGGGGGTCATATCTTATGAAGGATTGTGCATATGGGGGTCATATCTTATGAAGGATTGTGCATATGGGGGTCATATCTGCGAAGGATTGTGCATATGGGGGTCATATCTGCGAAGGATTGTGCATATGGGGGTCATAACTGCGAAGTATTGTGCATATGGGGGTCATATCTGCGAAGGATTGTGCATATGGGGGTCATATCTGCGAAGGATTGTGCATATGGGGGTCATATCTGCTGAAGGATTTGTGCATATGTGGGTCATATCTGCTAACGATTTGTGCAAATGTGGGTCATATCTGCTAACGATTTGTGCAAATGGGGATCATATCTGCTAACGATTTGTGCATATGGGGGTCATATCTGCTAACGATTTGTGCAAATGGGGGTCATATCTGATAACGATTTGTGCATATGGGGGTCATATCTGCTAACGATTTGTGCAAATGGGGGTCATATCTGATAACGATTTGTGCAAATGGGGGTCATATCTGATAACGATTTGTGCATATGGGGGTCATATCTGCTGAAGGATTTGTGCATATGGGGGTCATATCTGCTAATGATTTGTGCAAATGTGGATCATATCTGCTAACGATTTGTGCAAATGGGGATCATATCTGCTAACGATTTGTGCATATGGGGGTCATATCTGCTGAAGGATTTGTGCATATGGGGGTCATATCTGCTAACGATTTGTGCAAATGGGGGTCATATCTGATAACGATTTGTGCATATGGGGGTCATATCTGCTGAAGGATTTGTGCATATGGGGGTCATATCTGCTAACGATTTGTGCATATGGGGGTCATATCTGCTGAAGGATTTGTGCATATGGGGGTCATATCTGCTAACGATTTGTGCAAATGTGGATCATATCTGCTAACGATTTGTGCAAATGGGGATCATATCTGCTAACGATTTGTGCAAATGGGGATCATATCTGCTAACGATTTGTGCATATGGGGGTCATATCTGCTGAAGGATTTGTGCATATGGGGGTCATATCTGCTAACGATTTGTGCATATGGGGGTCATATCTGCTAACGATTTGTGCATATGGGGGTCATATCTGCTAACGATTTGTGCATATGGGGGTCATATCTGCTAACGATTTGTGCAAATGGGGGTCATATCTGATAACGATTTGTGCATATGGGGGTCATATCTGCTGAAGGATTTGTGCATATGGGGGTCATATCTGCTAACGATTTGTGCATATGGGGGTCATATCTGCTAACGATTTGTGCATATGGGGGTCATATCTGCTGAAGGATTTGTGCATATGGGGGTCATATCTGCTAACGATTTGTGCATATGGGGGTCATATCTGCTAACGATTTGTGCATATGGGGGTCATATCTGCTAACGATTTGTGCATATGGGGGTCATATCTGCTGAAGGATTTGTGCATATGGGGGTCATATCTGCTAACGATTTGTGCATATGGGGGTCATATCTGCTAACGATTTGTGCATATGGGGGTCATATCTGCTAACGATTTGTGCAAATGGGGGTCATATCTGCTAACGATTTGTGCATATTTGTGCCCTGAGATTTCTACTTATGTTGCTGTTTTCAACCCCCTGGTAGGCCAGCCATGGATAAAGGCAAGAAGAGAAAAATTTCTGAAGAAAACAGAGTGTTTAATAATACGTGGACAGAATCATTTGCATTCTCTACTGACGAGACTGGTTTACCAGTATGCTTAATATGTGGTGAGAAATTAGCAAACCACAAAAAGTCCAATGTTGCAAGACATTTCCAGAATAAACACACAGCCTTTGCTGAAAAATATCCAGATGGAGATGAGAGACGAAAAGCTGTTGCAGAACTTATCAGGAAGGTTAATACGAGCAAAAATAATTTCAAGAAGTGGGTGAAGTCTGCAAATACCACAACATATGCTAGTTTTGTGGCCGCTCAGGAAATAGTCAAGCACGGGAAGCCCTTCACCGATGGAGAGTATATAAAAGAAGCATTCATTAATATTTCGGAACATCTATACATGGACGTCAAAAACAAAAATGAAATTGTGCAGAAAATCAAAGACCTGCCACTCTCTGCGAAGACTGTCAAAGACAGAACCCTAAAAATGGCAGAAAACATTAGCAAACAGCAAATTCAAGACATTAATTCAGGTATGGCATACTCCAGTCCAAAGATATCGGTGATATTGAACAAGTAGCGCTGTTCTGCCGATATGTGAACTCTTTTGGGCCACAGGAAGAACTGATTGAACTGATACCACTAAAAGACCAAACAAGGGGTGAGGATATCTGTAAGGCTGTCCTGGACGTTTTAACTGCTAAAAAAATAAACACTAACCACCTGGTCTCAGTAGCTACTGATGGGGCACCGAGCATGAGAGGAGCACAGAAGGGCTTCGTGGCTCTACTGCAGAAGGCGTTGGGTAGAAGGCTGCTATCATTTCATTCCATCCTGCACCAAGAGGCATTGTGTGCTCAGACATTTCCGCCGGAATGCACAAAAGTGATGGATGTGGTCATTCAGATTGTAAATAAGATAATGGCAAAGGGCTTAAACCACCGCCAGTTCCGTTTGTTATTGGATGAGGTTGAAAGCAAATATTCTGACCTCCTGCTCCACAACAAGGTCCGGTGGCTGTCTAGAGGCGAGGTGCTAAAACGCTTTGTCACATGTTTGGAAGAAGTAAAAACCTTCCTGGACAGCAAAGAGCTCACCTTTACTGAGCTGGAACAGCCAGAGTGGCTTGAAAAATTACATTTTATGGTAGACATGACAGCACATCTAAACACGCTAAATACCACCCTTCAGGGGAAAGGAGGCACAGCCCTGCATATGCTGGAGGAGGTTATGGCATTTGAGCGCAAGTTGACAGTGTTGGTCAAAGATTTACAGAGAGGCACACTGTCTCACTTTCCCTCTTTGAGAGAGTTCAAACAAAGTCATGATACAATCAATTTGGAATATTTCAAGTCTGCAATCACTGCAATGCAAACTTCATTTGGGAAACGATTCTGTGAGTTCAGAGAGGAAAAGGCCACATTAGCCTTCCCTGTCACTCCCCTGGAGATCGATCCATCCCTATTGAATATGACTGCATTTGCAGGTGTAAGTCAACCTGATCTTGAGATGGAATTGGCCGATATAGCCGACAAAGATCTATGGGTGTCCAAGTTCAAATGCTTGACCGCTACTCTTGAGGATGTTGCCCGTCAGAAGGCCATTCTGGCTCAGAATCATAAATGGACTGATATTGAAAACCTTCCCAAACAGGACAAACTTGTATTCGAAACATGGAATGCCATCCCCAACACTTATATAAACAAGAAAAAGTATGCATTTGGAGTGCTGTCGATCTTCGGCTCCACATATGTATGTGAGCAGGTCTTCTCCAACATGAACTATATTAAAAACAAACATCGATCACGCCTTACAAATGACAGCTTGCAAGCCTGTGTGAAAATGAAGGTGACGTCTTACACCCTGATGTGCAGACCCTGTGCACTGAGGTTCAGGAACAAAAATCCCATTAACCAGGTAAACTAAATATTTTAATTAGCTATTAATGTGCAAAAATATATTTTACATTAAGTGACAAAGTCCTTTTTTTCTTCAGATTGACAGCTAACTGCATGATCCTGTATATAGCATTAAGGTAAGAAACAATATATGCAGTGTTAGATTTGTTTTATAATGGTTTTGCGGTTTTGCGGCTCCCAGCTTTTTTCTCTTTTCGGAAACGGGTCCAAGTGGCTCTTTATGTGTTAAAGGTTGCAGACCCCTGGTATAGGAGGTGTATGTGAGCAAAAACGCTAGGTAAATGACCACAATAGAGCACTTGCTAAGCCAAAGCACAAAGGAGCAACTCTCTCTCTGTACAAGTCTCAGGCAAGCATGGAGAAACGGAACATGGCGGCCGCTATTTATAGGGTAGGGGCTGGCCAGGGTCCCCCTCTGTGATTGGCTGCCGTCAGAGGGCCTGGGAGCCCTCTGATTGGCTCTAAGGACATCAATCTGGGCTATGACGCTATTCGAGCTCGGTACCGAGCTCGAATAGCGCCGTTTGCTCGAATAGTGAATGGGCTATTCGAGTGTACGCGAATAGCCCATTCGAATAGCTACAGCTATTCGGAGCTCGAATACCGAGCTCGAATAGCTGGAAAAGAGCTCGAATATTCGAGCTCTGCTGAGCACCACTGGTCTTCAGCCGGCATTACAAGTGTCCTGATATCTCCTCACAAACTTTTGCCTTCTGAAGACAAACTTCAGCGGCACGTAAGGAACAATCTCAAGTCCTGATTCACCCGCCTCCTAACCTGATTCCATCACTTCACATCTTGTCTCTCTGTACATCTCGCCTGGCCTGCCTTGTACTTACATTCCTGGTTCCTTTCTCTTTAGAGATGCATTTTAGATGTGAGCCTAACATATACGCACCAGGCAGTCCACCAAGTTCCCCAGCACTTTCCGAGCGCCTGCGGTATCTACGGTAATACATTCCCAAATGCTGCGCGGAAGAGACTGAGCTTGACCTCTGGTGAATGTTATGTCCCTTCGGTTTCAAAAAGTATTACTTGCTACTGTATATAGGCTTCATCTTGATATATAATTAAATAGCATTGATTAATATTAATTGGCCATACATTATTGAGAAGAGATATGAAGTATAGCGGACATGAGCCAGCTGCTATGCAAACGCATTTATAATTTAAAGGGGAATTGTAATGAAAACTAGCATGAAATTAATGTCACGTATGTGAATTTGTTACCAGTGATAGGGAATGTTAAAGCTAAACCCTACCCAGAAATGTTTCTCTGGTCCTGTTACTTTGTGTAGAGTTTCCTAACTGTTATCAAATAAATCACCTTGTCGGATGTCCTCTTAGGGCCAGTTCACACTTAATAAAAATGTACCCGTTGGGTACGCTTTTTAGAGCAGACAAACGTATGCACGGATCGTATTGTTATAAATATTGTCCGCCTTGACTTGTAAATAAAAACTGGATCCGTTCCTGAAAACTGAGCGGAGAGTCCAAACTTGGCACTTTTTTTCCAGAGAGCAGATCCCCACAGAGGCAATGGGAGCCAATGCAAAAAACTGAACTTCTGTTCACACACAGAACTTTGCACACAAATGGTATGCTAAAGCGGAGTGCCTAAACTTCCTGCTCCACCCATCTCTGCAGACTTCCTGTTACAAGCAGGGCTCAGGCAGGGCTTCAAACATGCGGACCAAGCAGTATTTTGGTGATGCATTAACCACTTGCATACCAGCAGTCTCACATTAACATTCAGTACATTGACCTGTTAAACGGTACATTAACATTAAATGGTACATACAAATTAAGTGATACATTAAACAAGGTCATATGGGTCTGGTCTTCTATGTTGCTGTCACTTACAGTAAGTAGTAGAAATCTGACATTACCGACAGGTTTTGGGTTAGTCCATCAGTAATGTCAGATTTCTACTACTTCCTGTAAGTGACAGCAACATAGGAGAAAAGTCATTTATGGCTCATTTTGCTCAGGAAGAAACGTACTTCTTATTTGTATATGTTTACATGTATTTTAAATTTTACGATTTTTGCAACAGAGGTCCTTTAAATAACAGAGCGATGTGTAATATTATAACTGAATATTCATTTTTACGGCCTGGTCTCGCTTGTGTTTTTTATGACGGCGTTTTGGTCTCTGAGGAGTCATTTTATGCAGATTCCAGACTGAAGTGTAGGAGTAGCAGAGAGAGACAGAGCAGAAGGTCTGTATTTGCTCATCTGTGACTCAGAATCAATAAAGCTCACAGATTGCCTATAGAATAGCAAGTGAACTTTATAAACTGAACTCTGCATATGAGAGAGAACTCCTGCCTACGCCAAATACAAGTTTCACTGCAATTAAAGCGGACGGACAGGATTCTTTTTCTGAATGTCTCCCGGGGTTCAACCCATCCTTTAATTTCGTGAATTAAATTATTTCCGCAGCTTAAAGAGAACCTGAACTGAAAATAAAAAGTCAAAATAACCATACAGGAGTCTTACTTGCCTCCCGTGTAGTCTACTCCTCAATCTCTTTCTCATCTCCCGCCTCCCTTTTGTCCACTGTGATCAATGGAATTCTCCGTCCTTCATTTTAAAAATGGCCATTACCCCATAACAGCTTCCTGGTCAGCACACTGTTAAACTGTAATATCACCCACTTGAGCCATAGGGAAACATGGACATTACCTTGCACATTCAGTTGTAACTGACAGCTGCTGACATATAACTGACAGCAACTGGTATATTTCAGTTCTGACAAAATATTGTCAGAACTGGAAGGGATCACTGTAAGAAGAAAATGCTGAGCTTCTGAGAGGAACAGACGGTGAGGTTAGTATGTAATATGCATTTGCAGCTACGTCATGTGTTTAGTTTAAATAAATTTTCCTCGCTTCAGGTTCCCTTTAAAGAGGAACTTTAGTGAAAAGAGGAAATAATAAATTAATACATTGCCAAGTGGAAAGATAAAAAAATTAGATGAGAAATCAAGAAATGATTGATAATCGCCATATAATTTGTTGATGACCTAGAATCCATAACCCACCTATGTTGGCATACAAAACAGGCCCAACTTTGGGATCATTGGTTACTAGGAGTGAGTATGTCAAACCACAAACAAAATCCTGGTTAGGTATAAAAAAAAGTTCAGGCTAGTTTTCCATGTGGCCATTGTCCCACATGTGATCATGTTGAAAAAAACAAGAATGTTAGATTGGGAGATATTAATTTTCAAATAAAGGACTTTATAACCTGCAGAACTGAGTTTGTGGTATACGCCCTCCTATGTCCTTGTTTATTCTTCTATATAGGAAAGACAACCTGCCCAATGCGGGAAAGACTTGTGGAACATATTAG
Source organism: Hyperolius riggenbachi (assembly GCF_040937935.1). NCBI lineage: Eukaryota > Metazoa > Chordata > Amphibia > Anura > Hyperoliidae > Hyperolius > Hyperolius riggenbachi. The sequence goes on from NC_090649.1 coordinate 491,630,036, forward strand.
GTTCGTTAGAAAGGGTGAAGGTGGAGTCTCAAGACTTGTGGAACATTTTAGGTTCGTTAGAAAGGGCGAAGGTGGAGTCTCAAGACTTGTGGAACATTTTAGGTTCGTTAGAAAGGGCGAAGGTGGAGTCTCAAGACTTGTGGAACATTTTAGGTTCGTTAGAAAGGGCGAAGGTGGAGTCTCAAGACTTGTGGAACATTTTAGGTTCGTTAGAAAGGGCGAAGGTGGAGTCTCAAGACTTGTGGAACATTTTAGGTTTGTTAGAAAGGGCGAAGGTGGAGTCTCAAGACTTGTGGAACATTTTAAGAGGTCCACCAATGTGACCCCACTTGATTGAAGATGGTTGGACTGTTTTCCGTAAAGACCCCCTGAAGGGGGAGAGATAGGGAGAGACTTCTTTCTCAAAAAGAATCAACTTGGATCTCGAAGACAAATGCTATGGGCCCATTAGGGTTCAATGATCGAAATGAACTAAGTGCATTCTTGCAAAATAATTATCACTATTATGTAATAATAGTTTTAGGTTTCTCTCCTTTCATTTTCCTCTAATCTGGTGTTTGGACGCCACACTCTGGTAATTCTCTTTAGCCCTTCAATCAGATAATTAACCTCTATATTCATGTAATTACCTCTGACCTATTATTGGGTCTTTTTCTTTAAGTGATGTGTAAAGTCTGTACACTCAAGGTTCCCCCTGGCCAGCTTGCTCTAGCGGTCTGGATCTAATCCTCTTTTGCCTATGTAGGTCCCATTGCACGGTACCTAATGCTCTGCCTGATGGGGGTGGCCAATGGCTAGCTTCGGGGTAGATGGAGCGCAACCAGAATGCTGGGGAAGCACCATGGCAATGGCGCTCTAAGAGCGCTGTTGAGCGTGGTGACGTGATCGTGTATGCCATCAGCGAAAGGCGGTGCTCTGTTGTGACGCACGCCTACGCTGGAGGACTTGCATCCTGCATTGGCGGAAGAGGAAGTAGTGGGCGTATCCCTTATGGGAAAATTAAACACCCACTTAGCCCGCGCCGTTTGAGCCTTATCCCCGTCGTGGAGAGCAGCGGTCTACGAGGAAGCTACTTGAGTGAAACATTTGTCGACCGGACAGGTCTCTGTGGGTGGTGACACCGGGACGGTGATGTATTGCGATTGGATACAAACAACTGTACTTTGATGTGTTTTAATCTGCAAAGCTTTGCTAATAAATATTGGCAGTTTAATAGCCAGCTGGTGCCCATGTGAAAACGTTTTTTTGGTGAAAATAATTTGTTGATGTTGTTTGATCCACAATCATTTTTACTATTGGCAGACATGGAAAAACTTGACAGCACCAACTGGCATTATTTACACCCACTAACAATGCAATAGGCTAAAGGTTTGTTTTTTTTATTGATATACATATGCACAGAGCTCCCTCTGGTTACATAACAGCTGTTATTTCCCACAATGCAACAAGGTTCACAGACAGGAAACTGTCAGGACCTAGGTCCTGACATCACACCGTGGGAGGAAACTGTCAGGACCTAGGTCCTGACATCACACCGTGGGAGGGGTTTCACCACAATATATATGCCATACAGGCATCCCTGAGGATCTATTTGAGGAAAGGTAAAGATTCCTTGTTGAAAAGGGGGTATCAGCTACTTATTGGGATGAAGGTCAATCCTTGGTCACAGTTCCTCTTTAAATGACAAAAAAAACCTGCACAGTCATTAACCACTTAAGCCCAACTGGACGAAAATTTTCGTCCAGTTGGGCTGCGCGCACTCCCGTGGGTCGCGCGCGCTCCCGCGGGCCCCCCCCGTGCGCGCCCCCGCTGCTGGCTGCTAGCCCACCGATCAGTGAAAGGGATTATAAATCCCTTTCGCTGATCGGACCCCCCCGGAGAAAAGCCGACAGCGTCTCTTCAGACGCTGCGGCTTTTCTGAGCTCTGGTCTCCTTTCTTCTGCCTGAGAGCGAGATCGATCGCTCCCAGGACTTTTTGATTCTGGCCATCTTGTGGTCAAATAGCAAATTACACCCAAAACACACTTGGTATTAAATAAATATATTTAAATACATTAAAAAACCCCTGTTTACCTCCTACACCAAAAAATACCCACATACAAGTTTAAATAAAAAAAAAAAAAATAATAATTACAATAATAAAAAAAAACAAAACCATAAATAGTTACCTAAGGGTCTGAACTTTTTAAATATGCATGTCAAAGGAGTATATCAATATGATTTAATAAATTATGGGCTTCTAAATAGTGATAGACGCAAAACGGAAAAAATGCACCTTTATTTCCAAATAAAATATTGTCGCCATACATTGTGATAGGGACATAATTTTAACGGTGTAATACCCGGGGCATATGGGCAAATACAATACGTGAGTTTTAATTATGGAGGCATGTATTATTTTAAAACTATAATGGCTGAAAACTGAGAAATAATGATTTTTTTCAGTTTTTTTTCTTATTCTTCCAGTTAAAATGCATTTACAGTAAAGTGCCTCTTAGCAAAATGTACCACCCACAGAAAGCCTAATTGGTGGCGGAAAAAACAAGATATAGATCAGTTCATTGTGATGAGTAGTGATAAAGTTATTGGCAAATGAATGGGAGGTGAAAGTTGCTCGGATGTAAAAAAAATTTCAACCCTTCGGGCTTAAGTGGTTAAAATCCTAGTAAAGTTCTTGGAGCAGTCAAATTGCCAGTCTGTTAGTTGGTAGTCCACTAAGTAGTGTTACAGTAGTCCAGGTGAGATCTTATAAGCGCATAGTGTGCACAGGGGTGTCTGCGGGCTTCAGGCAGAGGTAAATGTTGTGGGGAGTTCCTATGGCTAGAAGAGTCACCAATCCTCCAAAAATCCAGTCAATCCACACAATTCCCATAAGGAACTCAACCCTCAGTGCACTTGACAAAGGGCACTCCGCCCGAAACGTTGTGCTGGAAGTGATATGCTGTGTATACTCGTGTAACACTTTAATAAATGATCATCGTTGGATAAGTATCCGCTGAGGGTTGAGTTCCTTATGGGATCTTATAAGCGCATGCACTAACATTTTAGTTGTAATTCAGATTTGACATCGGCCATAGAAATGATAGCATACACACGCATTTTTTTCCCCAATTCCAATCAGATTTCCTAATGGATATTGATTAAAAAGGAATTGAAAAGGACATACACCCAGAACGATAGCCAGTATTTCGATTGATATTTTTCAGCATGCCCAATCTGCTACCGATTGAGAAAAATGTCAATTTTGAGCTGGAATCGGCCGCTGGCAGTCCTGTATATTTTTTTTCTCCAATTAAATAATTTTCTCGATTGGCAATAAGGTCTGAAGTGAAAGTATCCTGGTGACTCAGAGGCGGGACAAGGTCCTCCAGCACCCAAGGCTGAGACACCAAAGTGCGCCCCTCCATCCCTCCCACCCCAGCCATCACACACTGATTGCTATTAGACTAAGAGGCGCCACAGGGCCCACAACCTCCCCAACACCTTAATATCTAGTTATCTGGCTTGCAGTCGCTGCCATGTATCCCCTTTTCTTATTTCTTTCTGCTTCAAACACAATTAGGAATGACAGCTGAATGAATTGTGCGCCCCCTCCTACACTGCGCCCTGAGGCTGGAGCCTCTCCAGCCTATGCCTCGGCCCGGCCCTTCCTGGTGTGTACCCAGCTTAGACCCATCTACTAACAGGTCTTACGTAGAGCCCAGACAGGCCCTTGGAAGCTGCTGATTATTTCAGGTTCAGGATCGGACCTCTGCAAAATTCATTGTCGGAGCAGCAACAAGAAAATGTATTTCAGTGTGTTGTGTCATAATCCTATTAACCGCTGTATTATCTTACCTGAAGCATTCCGACTGGCTAGAACAGTGTTGTGTTTCACTGCCTGTCCTTAATTGCAGACAGATGACTTACAGAATCGAGGGACGCAAATCCATTATCAGTTCCTGAGTGGTACCTCGGCTTGTACTGCGTAACACTATTGGCTGCGGGGGAGTTACGTAATACCGGCTATTTCTGGTTTTGTCTTAAAGAGGAACTCCAGTGAAAATAATGTAATAAAAAAGTGCCTTCATTTTTACAATAATTATGTATAAATGATTTAGTCCAGGCATGGGCAAACTTGGCCCTCCAGCTGTTAAAGAGACTCTGTAACAACAAAAACCTCCCCTGGGGGGTACTCACCTCGGGTGGGGGAAGCCTCCGGATCCTAATGAGGCTTCCCACGCCGTCCTCTGTCCCACGGGGGTCTCGCCGCAGCCCTCCGAACAGCCGGCGACTGTGCCGACTGTCAGTTCAATATTTACCTTTGCTGGCTCCAGCGGGGGCGCTGTGGCGACTTTCGGCACGGAAATAGACGGAAATACCCGATCTCCGTCGGGTCCGCTCTACTGCGCAGGCGCCGGAAACTTGCGCCTGCGCAGTAGAGCGGACCCGACGGCGATCGGGTATTTCCGTCTACTTCGGCGCCGACAGGCATCAGAGCGCCTGCGCAGGAGCCAGGAAGGTAAATATTACGTCACGGCTGTACGGAGGGCTACAGCGAGACCCCCGAGGGACGCAGGACGGCGTGGGAAGCCTCATTAGGATCCTGAGGCTTCCCCCACCCGAGGTGAGTACCCCCCAGGGGCCGTTTTGTCGTTACAGTTCCTCTTTAAGGAACTACAAGTCCCACAATGCATTGCAGGAGTCTGACAGCCACAGTCATGACTCATAAAGGGAAATGCATTGTGGAACTTGTAGTTCCGTAACAGCTGGAGGGCCAAGTTTGCCCATGCCTGATTTAGTCAGTGTTTGCCCATTGTAAAATCTTTTAAATCCCTGATTTACATTCTGACATTTATTACATGGTGACATTTTTACTGTTGGGGGGTAAGGTAGCTGCGGCATGTTTGCTGTAAACAGCTACAGTGGGTTGCAAAAGTATTCAGCCCCCTTGAAGTTTTCCACATTTTGTCATATTACTGCCACAAACATGAATCAATTTTATTGGAATTCCACATGAAAGACCAACACAAAGTGGTGTACACGTGAGAAGTGGAACGAAAATCATACATGATTCCAAACATTTTTTACGAATAAATAACTGCAAAGTGGTGTGTGCATAATTATTCAGCCCCCTTTGATCTGAGTGCAGTCAGTTGCCTATAGACATTGCCTGATGAGTGCTAATGACTAAATAGAGTGCACCTGTGTGTAATCTAATGTCAGTACAAATACAGCTGCTCTGTGAGGGCCTCAGAGGTTGTCTAAGAGAATATTGGGAGCAACAACACCGTGAAGTCCAAAGAACACACAAGACAGGTCAGGGATAAAGTTATTGAGAAATTTAAAGCAGGCTTTATCCCTGACCTGTCTGGTGTGTTCTTTGGACTTCACGGTGTTGTTGCTCCCAATATTCTCTTAGACAACCTCTGAGGCCCTCACAGAGCAGCTGTATTTGTACTGACATTAGATTACACACAGGTGCACTCTATTTAGTCGTTAGCACTCATCAGGTAATGTCTATAGGCAACTGACTGCACTCAGATCAAAGGGGGCTGAATAATTACGCACACCCCACTTTGCAGTTATTTATTTGTAAAAAATGTTTGGAATGATGTATGATTTTCCATCCACTTCTCACGTGTACACCACTTTGTATTGGTCTTTCATGTGGAATTCCAATAAAATTGATGCATGTTTGTGGCAGTAATGTGACAAAATGTGGAAAACTTCAAGGGGGCTGAATACTTTTGCAACCCACTGTATTTCCTACAATGCAGCAAGGTTCCCAGACAGGAAACTGCAAGCAGTACGTACTCAAGAGTTTCTTGTGGGAGGGGTTTCACCACAATATCAGTCATACAGCGCCCCCTGATGGTCTGTTTGTGAAAAGGAATAGATTTCTCATGTAAAAGGGGGTATCAGCTACTGATTGGGATAAAGTTCAATTCTTGGACGGAGTTTCTCTTTAAGTGTCCCTCTTTCTTATCTCAAAAAGTTGGGAGGCATGGCTATAGTGGTTCTCTGTGATCCCCTCAACTCTAAACAGAGCCCCTCTTACACTTTTTAGTTTTCCTGCAGTCACATTCACAAACAACCACACAAGGGTTTTGTAATACATAATACATTCTTATTTCCTAACAAGAACCGCTCCACGCTCATTCAAGCCAGTTCAATCCACCGCCTTGCTTTCTTTCAGCAAAATAACCCTAATCCCGAAATACATGCTGCTTGGGATACACCATGTCCTGCACAATTTAATTCTTAAAATGTCAAGATGTTGAATCCTAATTTCACCTGTATCATGTGAAAAGCCCTGATGGATATACTGCTAAAATCTAACAAAGAGCAGCATGCAAATAGCGATGGTCTTTTTGGTGGGAGATGATCTCCATCCAGTAACACCGCGATCGCGCAGCATTAAGCCCCTATCTCAGGAAAGTGTTAATCTGTCCTCATCGTAAAAAAGTTTATATAAACTCAAACTGCTGAGTAGTAAAGAGTGAATGCTTTATACTGGTAAATTAAAGGTGGCCAGGCTTACTATAAAACGTTTACATAAAACACAGCAGCCCTGTGGAATTAAGCAGGCAATTACCATGAATTAGACATGGTGTCTTTGTTACCTAGGCTAAGCAATAAAACGTTCAGATGATATGGATGGAAATAAAAGAGTATGAGCAGAGTTATGGATCTGCTCGCTTTATAGGCTATGGTAAGTTTTTTACGGCAAGGACCAAGGAATAGTCCATTTTATATATACTGGCCTATATAGAGGTGTGACTGTGAGGGTACGTCTTTTGTGCTAAAAGTGTCTCATTTCTCATGTCGTGTATACTTTGGGTAAAGTGTACTGCTTAAAGGGACCCGGAGCTGTCAATAAAAATGAAATTGGTACTTCCCTGGGGCTTCTGCCAGCCCACCGTAAGCCACGCGGTCCACCGGCGTCCTCCTGGCTCGACTCCCGGTCCTGCTGGCAGCTCCGTTACCGGCAACTTTCGGGCTGAAGGTCAGCAGTACAGTTTCTGGACAGACCCGCTAGGCGTCATCACACTGGTTGCTACGCGTCACCATGCCGGCCGGCGTGACAGACCTGTGCATGTGCGGTTCAGATTTAGAAAACCGCGCATGCGCAGGACTGTCACGCCAGCGTGATGATGCCTGCCTGCCTGCCTAGCATGCCCGAACGTCACCGGGAACGGAGCTGCCAGCGGGACCGGGAGAGGAGCCAGGAGGACGACGGGGGACCTCGGTGGGCTGGAGGAAGACCCAGGTAAGTACCATTTTTATTTTTATTGACAGCTCAGAGTCCTTTTAGCTTTCATAAATACTGGTCAAACTGTCATGCATGGCTTGCGCTTGGCAGTTTTACCATTGTGTAGTGAATCAGGGTCTGTGGTTGATGCGGCGCGATGCAAAGCTCCAGACAGTGGCGTAGCTAAGGCGCTTTGGTCCCCAGTGCAAGTGTTACATTGGGCGCCCCAAGCATTCTATACATACAAATTCATATGGGACCACAAGTACTTCCAGAGTATGAGAGGTGTAACCAGGGGAGGGGACATCCACAGTAGGAGAGGTGTAAGCAGGGGAGAGGACATGCACAGTATGTGAGGTGTAAGCAGGGGAGGGGACATGCACAGTATGAGAGGTGTTAGCAGGGGAGGGGACATCCACTGTATGAGAGATGTAAGCAGGGAAGGGGACATCCACAGTATGAGAGGTGTAAGCAGGGGAGGGGACATCCAAAGTATGAGAGGTGTAAGCAGGAGAGGAGACATCCACAGTATGAGAGGTGTAAGCAGGGGAGGGGGCATGCACAGTATGAGAGGTGTAAGCAGGGGAGGGGACATCCACAGGATGAGAGGTGTAAGCAGGGGAGGGGACAGCCACAGTATGAGAGGTGTAAGCAGGGTAGGGGACAGCCACAGTATGAGAGGTGTAAGCAGAGGAGGGGACTTCCACAGTATGAGAGGTGTAAGCAGAGGAGGGGACATCCACAGTATGAGAGGTGTAACAAGGGAAGGGGACATCCACAGTATGAGAGGTGTAACAAGGGAAGGGGACATCCACAGTATGAGAGGTGTAAGCAGGGGAGGGGACATCCACAGTATGAGAGGTGTAAGCAGGGGAGGGGACATGCACAATATGTGAGGTGTAAGCAGGGGAGCGGACATGCACAGTATGAGAGGTGTTAGCAGGGGAGGGGACATCCACAGTAGTAGAGGTGTAAGCAGGGAAGGGAGGGGACATCCACAGTATGAGAGGTGTAAGCAGGGGAGGGGACATCCACAGTATGAGAGGTGTAAGCAGAGGAGAGGACATCCACAGTATGAGAGGTGTAAGCAGGGGAGGGGACATGCACAGTATGAGAGGTGTAAGCAGGGAAGGGAGGGGTCATCCACAGTATGAGAGGTGTAAGCAGGGGAGGGGACATCCAGAGTATGAGAGGTGTAAGCAGGGGAGGGGACATCCACAGTATGAGAGGTGTAAACAGGGGAGGGGACATCCACAGTATGAGAGGTGTAAACAGGGGAGGGGACATGCACAGTATGTGAGGTGTAAGCAGGAATGGGAGGGGTCATCCAGAGTATGAGAGGTGTAAGCAGGGGGGGGGACATGCACAGTATGAGAGGTGTAAGCAGGGGAGGGGACATGCACAGTATGAGAGGTGTAAGCAGGGAGGGGACATGCACAGTATGAGATATGTAAGCAGGGGAGGAGACATCCACAGTATGGGAGGTGTAAGCAGGGGAGGGAACATACACAGTATGAGAGGTGTAAGCAGGGGAGGGGACATGCACAGTATGAGAGGTGTAAGCAAGGGAGGGGACATGCACAGTATGAGAGGTGTAAGCAGGGGAGGGGACATCCACAGTATGGGAGGTGTAAGCAGGGGAGGGAACATACACAGTATGAGAGGTGTAAGCAGGGGAGGGGACATGCACAGTATGAGAGGTGTAAGCAGGGAAGGGGACATCCACAGTATGGGAGGTGTAAGCAGGGGAGGGGACATGCACAGTATTAGAGGTGTAAGCAAGGGAGGGGATATTCACAATATTAGAGGTGTAATCAGAGGAAGGGAACAGAGTGAGTTAAGTTACTGTAAATTGTGAGTTTAAGAAGTATGGTAGTAATAATAATTAATAACAAATTAAAATTGTTTAACATTTTTAAAGAGTTATTAATATTAAAAATAACTCAATCAAACATAACAAGTCATTTTCAAAATGTTGATCAAACTTAGGACAGTTTTAGCAACACTACACAAGACCTATGTGGTAACATTTTAACCGTGATAAGTAGTAGAATAAAGTTTAGAGAGTTTTAGGGTTGAGACCTATGTTTTGAGTATTCTTTTTAGTGACAAACTGAATCAAAAGCAATAACATTTTTTTGTATATTCTGTACCAAAATAAAAAAACTTGTAAAATGAAAACCAAAACAAAATACATATATTGTTACCTTAGTAACTTGGATTTTAAATATGTATGTTATGAGGGTATATTACTGTTAATTTTGCAAATAAGGTTTTGTAATTTTAATAGTGTACAATGAGAGAGCAAAAAAACTAAAAAAAAGACACCTTTATTTATAAATACAATATTGTCACCATACATTGTACTAGGAATGTAATCTAAACACTCAAATAACCAGGATGGATAAGCAAATAACATTTGTGGGTTTCACTTATAGTTAGCTCTGTTTATTGTAAAGCTATAGTAGATGTACATTTTTTTCCTTATTTTCCCTTTGAAATGCATAGAAAATAAGGTAAGCACTATAAAAAAATATCATCCACTAAAAGCCTAATTTGTCCTGAAAAAAAAAATATATACAGGAAAATTAATACTTACCTATCGGAAATTTTCCTTTCCTGGTGCTTCTATGGCAGCATACTATGGGTTGTGGCCCCGCCCCTGAACCCTATTGGACACCATAACTATAAATTTGTTGAGAGTATCACCCACCAGTATTCTAGTAACTATAGTCCTCCCCGTTTTGAGGGCGGGTTCGTATGTTACCATGGAAATGCACCAGGAAAGGAACATTTCCGATAGGTAAGTATTAATTTTCCTGTTTCCCTGGTGCTTCCATGGCAGCATACTATGGGATTTAACTAGCAAGAACAAACAGGGAGGGTAACGTAACACTATTTTTTAACATTAGTAGGATCAGAAATTAATTGATTTTCCCACATTTGAAGAGCTAAGGACTGAAGGGTCAACTCTAATATTCAACAAAAGTATATGTCGAGGACCATGCAGCTTTAAAGATTGTGGCTGTAGACGACACCGGCAAGAAATGCCCACGATGAAGTTATACTTCTGGTTGAGTGAGCTAATGTCTGGCCAGGTAGACCTTAGCCTTACACACACAGCAGATGAATTCCCGAATCCAAGCCGCTAACATCCTGTAAGGTGTTTCTTAACCTTTTCTGTAACCAGAAGAAACTAACAGGAGATGGGTTGACTGTCTGAAAGATTCTGTGATCTGCAGATATCTTTTAAAAAGAGCATGACACGTCCAGAGGATGTATTAGAGGCAGATTAAAGACAATCATTATCTAGGTAGAGCACCGATACCACTTTGGGTAAAAAGTTCATCACTGGTGTTAGGATAGCTTGATCATGATAAAAGCTTAGATCTTCACAACCTAGAGCATGCAATTCTGACATTTTTCTAGCAGATATTATTGACATGAGACAGCCTTCCATGGGATAAAACGGAGGAAAACTAAGTTAATCCAACAGCAACATTAAATCCCATTTGGGATATACATTTCTTCTAGGAGGTTTCATTTTAAGAGCTGCCTTTAAGAATTGCTGCAATGGATTTAAGGCCCACTTGTCTCCAGAAAATGAGAACAGTGCCGTCACCTGGACCTTCAAGGTATTGTAGCTAAAACCAAGGTCAAATCCCGCCTGAAGAAAGTCTAAAGTATTATTTACTGATGGGGAGAATGGATCAAAATTGTCTCCAGAAACAAAGCCTTGAAACCAGTTCCAGACTTTCTGGCATACCACATTTGTTCATACTTTACTTGCTGTCTTGGAACATCCCAACTTAGTTAACCTCTCCCCTTAAATATACAGGCTACCAGACAAAATTTGTGAGGTGCTGATTGAGATAACAATGGCCCAGACAACAGTTTCGTACAGACTGAGAGAAACATTGGCTCCGTCTGAGATAATTGGAGAAGAAGAAGTGGAAACCACAGTCTGTACGGCCAGTATAGAATTGTTGAAAGAACTTTTGATTTCTCTTTCTTAAATTTCTTCAGAAACCGAAAGACTATTGGTACTGGAGAAAAAGCGTACCGAAGCAGGAGGCGGCCAAGACTGGGATAGAGCATCTATTCCCACTGCTGCTTGACAATAAATCCGGGAGAAAATTGTGGTATAATTGACTGTCCTGTTGCCCTCGGTTTTCCCTACTAGAAGATGTGCAAAAGCTTGAAAGGCTAAACAGGCGGATCTTAATTCCAAAGGATTTGAATTGTTTGTTAAAGGGAAGGTTCAGGGACTATACGAAAAAAATAAAAATCCCCATCCACTTACCTGGGGCTTCCTCCAGCCCGTGGCAGGCAGGAGGTGCCCTCGGCGCCGCTCCGCAGGCTCCCGGTGGTCTCCGGTAGCGCCCGACCTGGCCAGGCCGGCGGCCAGGTCGGGCTCTTCTGCGCTCCAAGGCCCGGCACTTCTGCGTCCCACGCCGCCGCTCTGACGTCATCGGACGTCCTCTGGGCTGTACTGCGCAGGCGCAGAACTACTGCGCCTGCGCAGTACAGCCCGGAGGACGTCCGATGACGTCAGAGCGCCGGCGTGGGACGCAGAAGTGCCGGGCCTTGGAGCGCAGAAGAGCCCGACCTGGCCGCCGGCCTGGCCAGGTCGGGCGCGCCACCGGAGACCACCGGGAGCCTGCGGAGCGGCGCCGAGGGCACCTCCTGCCTGCCACGGGCTGGAGGAAGCCCCAGGTAAGTGGATGGGAATTTTTATTTTTTTTGTATAGTCCCTGAACCTTCCCTTTAAGGGGTGACATGGCCATCTAGACTGAATCACCTGGTCTTGGCACCATGCACCCCATCCCAATAGACCAGCATCCCTGAAACATAAGTTAATTGAGACAGAATCAGAATCCATTGAGTACATAATCCTGATTCAAACACCAGATAAGAGAATTCTTCATTGATGTGTAAAATCACCGTTTTAGGTTGTAGAGACACTCTGCCCCACTAATAGAAGAAAGGGAGTTAAAAAATGTGTCATGTGCCAATGTGGACACTTCATCATTATTGTAGATGCTAACATTCCCAAGACTTGAAGACATTTCCTTGCTGAAAAGATGAATGTCTTTAATTGCAAACCAAACAAACTGTTGGTACTAAGGATGTGTGGGAATACATAAATATCTTTTAAGTTTATTGGAACTAGAAAATAGTTTTATTGGACTGTCAGGATAATGGATTCAAGAGATTCAATCCTGTATTTTGGAAGCAGTGTGTACTTGTTTAAAATATTCCAGATCTATGACAGGTTGCCAAACTCCTGTTTTCTTGCCAAACAACAGCGGAGAGTACATCCCTTTGCCTCTCTGTGAGCAAGGTACCTCCAGTACTGCATCTTGCACTATTGATTGGCATATTAAAGACGACAGACTTCTCTCTCCGGGTAGGCATAAACATATCTTGCAGAGTGATTTAAATCTCCACCGATAACCCTCAGAGATTGCTTGAAACCCTGCCCCCAGAAGTGTGGATGGACGGATGGGGACCCAAAAGGACTTTCCTTGGGTTTGTCGATTAGCTGGAGCAATTTTGATTGCCTTAGAGAGAGGGCTGACTGAGAAATTTGCAATTTTATTTTATTTTATTTATTTATTTATTTTTAATTCTCATCTGGTTTATAGGAACAAAAATTCCTGAATCTTTGCTGGAACGGATTTCTCTGTACAAATCTTTGTAACTTGAGTCTTCCATCTTGAGGAATATGTCCAGATTTTCCTCCTGTTTATTATCGACTTTGCCCGTTTCTTCAAGAATCACTCTTATGATTTCTTTCATTAAAGGAAAGGCAAGTCCAACCTCGGTAAGATGTGGATAATATTTACCTACTTCTATGGAAGGATCTTCTAGTTCTTTCCACTGTAAAAAAGGTTCTTTAGTGGAAAATACCATTACCTTCTGCTTCAGAAACAACCTCTTGATTAGATTTGACTTGGAAAGATCTGTCATTCTGTGAAGTTGACAGAACTGCAACTGGCGCTTGAGAACGCATTTCCCCTCTTACTGCTTGCTTCATAAAGATGTAACATTCTAAAAGGAGTCTTCAGATTTGTCTTCAGAATTTTCAGTATAACAATTCACACAAGTCTTATCCGGCATCGTTATTTTTCCACACTTCCAGTAAGCTGATTTTCCTGTCGAGTGGTTGGAGATCAGTGGAGGCGGAGTGTGCCGAGTGGTTGGAGATCAGTGGAGGCGGAGTGTGCCGAGTGGTTGGAGATCAGTGGAGGCGGAGTGTGCCGAGTCGACCTGGATCTAGAATGACAATTCAATCTTGAGGAAGGAGATCTTCTAGAATGCCCTTTATTCAGACAATGGGCCTGATTCACAAAAGAGCGGCAACCGCCAGCACGGCCACCCCCGTGCGAAACGACAACGTCCCCGCGCGCAAACGCAAACCGCCACGCGAAAACAATATCGATCTCGCGCGAAAATTCCGCCACCGCCCCGCGCGAAAACCCGTGAGCGCGCGCAACTCGAAAACCCGCACGAAAACGGCCGCGCAAACAGCCAGCTCCCCGCGAATCAAGTCCAATGACTCCTGTCATCAGAATATCTTCATGAAGAGTGTGAATGCCAACGATGTCAGGAACTTTCTTGAGAACGCCAATCTTCAGTGTTATTAGGTCAAGAGGGGCTGAAATGGAATATAATTTCGTATTTGCAACACCCAATGACCCTCCTTTTTTTTTTTTTCCCTCTCTCTTTTAAAACATTGCCCGAGAGTCCCTTTTCTATGGGCTTCCGTCTGGTCTTTAGAGCTGCGTGCCATATTTCCAGCAGGAACAGGCTGCAAGAGTTAAATAGTAAGAACGTTTTTTTTTTTTTTGTCAGATACTTTTAAGAAGAGTAAATGATTCCCTTGGGAGAAAATGACTTCTCACAGGAGTATTGGCAGTGTCCCTGCAATTTTCAAATAGCAACATTAGGCTAGATACTCCTTAAACCTCCTGGAGGCTGTGAGCATGCTCAGAAGCAAGCTGCCCACAACCAAGATGGTTGCAACATCACCCAAGTATGGGCAAAGAGGAAAAAACTACTGGCCTATATAAGGAAGTGCACACTCGCACGCGCGTGCTATACACGCCTGCATGCTCGTGAACACTCCCCACCAATCCACACTGTCCTGCCACTGCAGAAAGCAGAGAACTGGCATTTACAAAACCATGAGATTACTCCAGCCAGGAGATGAGGGAGAAAGGATGGAAGGAGATAGAACCAGATAGAAAGCAGGGAGGAAAAGGACAGACAGGCAGGTAACTCATGCAGCCATTGCACACCTGTATGCATTTAGCACAGGAACTAATGCAGCCATAGATCAAGTAATGCACCTATAGTTCATTTGTATGCATTTAGCACAGGATACTGATGCAGGCATTGCTCACCTGTATGCATTTAGCACAGGATACTGATGCAGGCATTGCTCACCTGTATGCATTTAGCACAGGATACTGATGCAGGTATTGCTCACCTGTATGCATTTAGCACAGGATACTGATGCAGGCATTGCTCACCTGTATGCATTTAGCACAGGATACTGAGGCAGGCATTGCTCACCTGTATGCATTTAGCACAGGATACTGATGCAGGCATTGCTCATCTGTATGCATTTAGCACAGGATACTGATGCAGCCATTGCTCACCTGTATGCATTTAGCACAGGATACTGATGCAGCCATTGCTCACCTGTAGGCATTTAGCACAAGATACTGATGCAGGCATTGCTCACCTGTATGCATTTAGCACAGGATACTGATGCAGGCATTGCTCACCTGTATGCATTTAGCACAGGATACTGATGCAGCCATTGCTCACCTGTATGCATTTAGCACAGGATACCAATGCAGGCATTGCTCACCTGTATGCATTTAGCACAGGATACTGATGCAGGCATTGCTCACCTGTATGCATTTAGCACAGGATACTGAGGCAGCCATTGCTCACCTGTATGCATTTAGCACAGGATACTGAGGCAGCCATTGCTCACCTGTATGCATTTAGCACAGGATACTGATGCAGCCATTGCTCACCTGTATGCATTTAGCACAGGATACTGATGCAGGCATTGCTCACCTGTATGCATTTAGCACAGGATACTGATGCAGGCATTGCTCACCTGTATGCATTTAGCACAGGATACTGATGCAGGCATTGCTCACCTGTATGCATTTAGCACAGGATACAGATGCAGCCATTGCTCACCTGTATGCATTTAGCACAGGATACCGATGCAGGCATTGCTCACCTGTATGCATTTAGCACAGGATACCGATGCAGGCATTGCTCACCTGTATGCATTTAGCACAGGATACTGAGGCAGCCATTGCTCACCTGTATGCATTTAGCACAGGATACTGAGGCAGCCATTGCTCACCTGTATGCATTTAGCACAGGATACTGATGCAGCCATTGCTCACCTGTATGCATTTAGCACAGGATACTGATGCAGGCATTGCTCACCTGTATGCATTTAGCACAGGATACTGATGCAGGCATTGCTCACCTGTATGCATTTAGCACAGGATACTGATGTAGGCATTGCTCACCTGTATGCATTTAGCACAGGATACTGATGCAGCCATTGCTCACCTGTATGCATTTAGCACAGGATACTGATGCAGGCATTGCTCACCTGTATGCATTTAGCACAGGATACTGATGCAGCCATTGCTCACCTGTATGCATTTAGCACAGGATACTGATGCAGGCATTGCTCACCTGTATGCATTTAGCACAGGATACTGATGCAGGCATTGCTCACCTGTATGCATTTAGCACAGGATACTGATGCAGGCATTGCTCACCTGTATGCATTTAGCACAGGATACTGATGCAGGCATTGCTCACCTGTATGCATTTAGCACAGGATACTGATGCAGGCATTGCTCACCTGTATGCATTTAGCACAGGATACTGATGCAGGCATTGCTCACCTGTATGCATTTAGCACAGGATACTGATGCAGGCATTGCTCACCTGTATGCATTTAGCACAGGATACTGAAGCAGGCATTGCTCACCTGTATGCATTTAGCACAGGATACTGATGCAGGCATTGCTCACCTGTATGCATTTAGCACAGGATACTGATGCAGCCATTGCTCACCTGTATGCATTTAGCACAGGATACTGATGCAGGCATTGCTCACCTGTATGCATTTAGCACAGGATACTGATGCAGGCATTGCTCACCTGTATGCATTTAGCACAGGATACTGATGCAGGCATTGCTCACCTGTATGCATTTAGCACAGGATACTGAAGCAGGCATTGCTCACCTGTATGCATTTAGCACAGGATACTGATGCAGGCATTGCTCACCTGTCTGCATTTAGCACAGGATACTGATGCAGGCATTGCTCACCTGTATGCATTTAGCACAGGATACTGAAGCAGGCATTGCTCACCTGTATGCATTTAGCACAGGATACTGATGCAGGCATTGCTCACCTGTCTGCATTTAGCACACATGTATATCTCCGGGACCAGAAGACCAGGCTCTCTATGTGAGGTACATTTAGTACCTATGCAGAGACTTCCCAGGGAAAGGGATAAACCCTGGGGGGGTAGAAAGGGGACTGAAAAAAAAAGATGAAGAGAAGGAAAGAAAATAGAAATAGTGTCCAAAGGGGAGGACAAAGGAAAAATAATACTGGTGGGTGATACGCTCAACAAATTTATAGTTATGGTGTCCAATAGGGTTCAGGGGCGGGGCCACAACCCATAGTATGCTGCCATAGAAGCACCAGGGAAAAATCATTTAGGTGTGATAAGTAGCAATAAAGTTATTGGCGAATGAATTGGAGCAGCACTGATATGTGAAAATTCTTCTTAATGTAATGAATGGTGTGAGTGTTACAAAACAAAGCACCACGGAAGGCTGTAAATAAGCCCCAGGGCCACTCCCTGTAAAATTTCGCCAAAGTAATCCTCTAGCTTGTTCTATGTGCTGCAATCGTTTCCCACAAATATAGCGAGTATGTGGGCGGCTGTGTGGGATGAGCGGCAGACCAGCAGTAGGAAGATTAGCATAATACAGTTCTCTGTTCTGTGCTCTGCCTTATTGAATTAGCCTTGGAGTCTCCAGTGATAAATGTCTCATGCTCCGTCCAGGCCTTGCCCCTCCTGTCTGCCCGCCAGAGCATAGCTCAAACCATTTGTAATGCGCATATTTTTAGAGCAGATTATGAACTGTTACTCTCCTCCTTTGTGATTGAGTAACTCCTCACATTTACTGGGGGTTTGATGTGAATCCTGAGACACTTGTTATCTGATTTTGGAGGGCTGGAAATAAACTTTAGAAATACCGGATAATTTGTTCTCCGATTTTCCTGGAGAGGAGGCTCCCCGGGGACCCCCGCCTGCCAGGAAATGCACTTCAGATGGAGCTTTGTGATAAATCTGCTTCATCCCGTGTATGCTGGTAAAGTGGACCTGAACTCAGAACATCCTGTCTGCTCTAAAATATAAGCAACAGCCTAATAACCTTTAAACAAATAACATTTCTTTGATACACCTGACACGAATCCTAAAATAAATCTGCACTGTTTCTACTTCCTGCTTTCATGGAAGCAGACATACTGTTTTACAGCCTGTGCTTTCAAATGGCCTTATCTGCCATCTCTGCCACAGGCAGTCATGTGACACAGGGGAGAGATCAGATTACAACTAGTGATTAGACACAAATGAGGAGGAATTAAACAGGCTAAATGATATAAATACATACAGGATGCATTTCTCTGTGTATTTCTTTAGTCCTGTGCAAGAGTTCAGGACCACTTTAAAGGGGCACTAGAGCAAAAAATTGTTTAAAATATGTGCAAACATATACAAATGTACATACATATACAAAGACGTACGTGTTTCCCCGAGTAAAATGAGCCATAAATTACTTTTCTCCTATGTTGCTGTCACTTACAGTAGGTAGTAGAAATCTGACAGAAGCGCCAGGTTTTGGACAAGTCCATCTCTTCGTGGGGGATTCTCTGGGATTTATTTATTTTAAAAAGCACTTAGTGAATAACAGTTGCTCTGTCCAACTGCCAAAAAATTGTGTAGCGAGCAGGGAAGCTGGCCAGCATCATTGTTTAAATCCTTTTCAGGGAATGTCTTTATAAAGAATAAAAGCCTTGCTGAGAATCCCCTATGAAGAGATGGACTAGTCCAAAACCTGTCACTTCTGTCAGATTTCTACTACCTACTGTAAGTGACAGCAACATAGGAGAAAAGTAATGTATGGCTCATTTTACTCTGGAAAAAATATACTTCTTATTTGTCTATGTTTGCACATATTTTAATTTTAAATGTTTTTGCCATAGTGCCCCTTTAACTGTGAACTGGCCCTGCAGGATTGCTGCCTTCTGACAGGGCATAATGATAGGGCAGGAGTTCTGTGCATGTGGAGCAGTGCTGTGCAGGCACAGAATACTCCTGACGACAGGCCGTGCATGCGCAGTAAGCCCCGACTTCCAAAGTTACAGGGAGCCGTAGTGTAGGAACGAGGCAACGGAGGAGGACAACGAGGGAGCGATCAGCCTGAGGGGGGCTGGAGGAAGCCCCAGGTATGTATACAGTTTTCATTTTCAGTTATATCAGGTTTCCTTTAACCCCTAGACTGCCACAGACATCTATAGGTTTCCTGCATTTGCCCATTCATATGCCACAGACGTCTAAAGGCCCCTTTCGCCATTTTAAGGCCTCTTTTCCACGGACAGTTGAGCTGTGTGCTCAGCAAGCAGTTGCCAGGCAGTCGTGAGCCATTACCAGGCAGCGACAAGCAGTTACCAGGCACCAGCAAGCAGTTGTGACAGTTTGAGAGGATTTTCACTGCCTTACAACTGCCCATGGAAAAGGGCCCTAAGGCCTCTTTTTTACAGTTGTGTTCCAAATAATATCAGTCAGACATCACTAAACTCATCAATCACTGTTTTTGGTAGAAATTATATTTCTACATGGCAAATAATTTACTAGAAGGTGTAGTAGAGTAATGGAAACCCAACAGACCCAATAGTGGATGCTGCTGATTATTGAAAGGGTCATGTTAAAAATAATAGCAGTGGGGATTTCAGTTAGGCCTCTTTTCCATGGGCAGTTGATAGGCAGTGAAATGCCTCTCAAACTCTCACAACTGCTTGCTGCTGCCTAGTAACTGCTCACTGCTGCCTGGTAACTGCTTGCTGCTGCCTGATAAGTGCTCACTGCTGCCTGATAACTGCTCGCTGCTGCCTGATAACTGCTTGCTGCTGCCTGATAACTGCTCACTGCTGCCTGATAACTGCTCACTGCTGCCTGAAAACTGCTTGCAGAGAACACAGTTTCACTGCTCGTGGAAAAGAGGCCTTAGGGCTCTTTCACACGAGCAGTTGATTGGCAGTGAACAGCCTGGCGAACTCTCACAACTGCTTGTTGTTACCTGGTAACTGCTCACTGCTGCTTAGTAACTGCTTGGTGTCCACATAGTTCAACTGCTCGTGTGAAAGGGCCCTTATGCTTCGTACACACTTGCGATAACTATCGCTTGCAAAGAACGATAGTTACCAGACGAACGATATTGGAAAGATTGGTATGCAACGATGGGATGCAGCGATCATCATACACATTTTAACGATAGTTCTCGCAGAAAAGAACGATCAGAAGGAAATGTTGCGTACATATTAATATAAAATTTAAAAAAAAACACTGACATGGAGTTACAATATGTACAAATATAGGATTGTTAACTTGAACACAAAGTTTAATTGAAATGAGCAATGTAACAATCTTTACGGCCGCGCTACACAGGAAGTACTGAAGCTGGGCAGAATTCAACGCAGGCGCATTGGCCCTTGTAACGATCGTTCTCGGCCGATGTCTGTACACACTATAGTTTTGTAACGATTGTCGGTAGATACAATCCGTCACGTTGGATATTTCCATCTTCCCGATGTCGTTCTTTTGTCGTTCGTGTTAATGATCGTTGGGTAACGTTTTTTCCCCGATTGTCGGCGAAACGATCGTTAATTACCTGTTTCAAACGACCATAGTCGCCAGTGTGTACGCAGCATAAGTAAGCTCATTCATTCTTTGAAAAACAGGTGGCAATTATTTCCCTTATTTAACCACTTCAGCCTACAGTGTTGTTTCACCTTATGCATCCGAGCAACTTTCACCTCCCATTCAATCGCCAATAACTTTATCACTACTTATCACACTGAAATGATCTATATCTTGTTTTTCTCTGCAACCATTTAGGCTTTCTTTTGGGTGGTGCATTTTGCTAAGAATTATTTTATTCTAAATCCATTTTAACAAGAAGATTAAGAAAGAAATAGAAAAAATGCATTATTTCTCAGATTTTGGCCATTATAGTTTGAAATGAATACATGCTACCGTAATTAAAACCCATGTACTTTATTTGCCCATTTGTCCCGGTTATTACACCATTTAAATTATGTCCCTATCACAATGTATGGCGCCAATATTTTATTTGGAAATAAAGGTGCATTTTTTCAGCTTTGTGTCTATCACTTATTACAAGCCCATAATTTAAAAAATAACAGTAATATACCTTACTACATACATATTAAAAAAAGTATAGTCCCTAAGGTTGTTGTTTTTTTATATACATATATATGTATATTTTTTTTACAAAACATTTTTTGGTGTAGCTATTGGGGAGTGTGGGAGGTAAAGGACTATTTTTAACAGTAAAAAAATGTTATTATCTGGAAATTTTTATTTCCAGATGTAATTTTACTATTTAGCCACACGATGCCCTCGGAGCTTACTTCTGCACGCGTAGCATTACTACGCAAGCGGAAGTAATGCATGGATGGGGCAGAAGGGGATTTATGAAAGACGGAGCCGTCTCGCTGACGGTGTCAGTATTTCATACGTAGACTTAGATCAATGAATGGGAACTGTGTTTCCATTCATTGATCTCCGGGCTATCGGAGGGCAGCGGGAGCACGCGCAATCGCGCCCGGCTCAGCGGCAGCAAGGCAGGCTATCTGGACTGACATATCTGTCCAGATAGACCTAAGTGGTTAAGGAAGGAAGGCAGCAAATGCTGTACATGCTGGTTATAGTGCATT
This sequence comes from Hyperolius riggenbachi, assembly GCF_040937935.1. Lineage (NCBI taxonomy): Eukaryota > Metazoa > Chordata > Amphibia > Anura > Hyperoliidae > Hyperolius > Hyperolius riggenbachi. The sequence goes on from NC_090649.1 coordinate 491,651,365, forward strand.
TCTCTCTGAACGTCTGAGGAAAATGGGTCGTTCCAGACTTTATTCAGAAGAACAGCGTACCTTGATTAAAAAAATTGATTGGAGAGGGGAAAACATAAAAAGAAGTGCAGAAAATGATCGGCTGCTCAGCTAAATGATCACAAAGGCTTTAAAATATCAACCGAAAGATGTGGAAGAAAGCAAAAAAAACAACAACAAAAAAACAACTACCATTCGAATAGAAAGAAGAATAGCCAAATGGCAAAGACTCAACAACGACCTCCAGGAAGATGAAAGAAGATCAATGTGGCTGGATGGTGTAATGGTTAAGGGCTCTGCCTCTGACACAGGAGACCAGGGTTCGAATCTCGGCTCTGCCTGTTCAGTAAGCCAGCACCTATTCAGTAAGGGACCTTAGGCAAGTCTCCCTTACACTGCTACTGCCTATAGAGCGTGCCCTAGTGGCTGCTGCTCTGGCGCTTTGAGTCCGCCAGGAGAAAAGCGCGATATAAATGTTATTTGTCTTGTCTTGTGAAGAGGTTACAAATTGCCAAAGAGCAGATTGACTGGCCTAAAGAGAAATAGTGCAACATTTTGTGGACTGATGGAAATACATTGTTTTTTTTGGGGGGTCTAGTGGCCGGAGACAGATTGTCAGACGACCCCCAAACACTGAACTCAAGCCACGGTACACTGTGATGACAGTGAAGCCTGATGGCACAAACATCATGATATAGGAATGTTTCTCATACTACGGTGTTGGGACTATTTATCACAAACCAAGGATCATAAATCAGTCTGAATACATCAGAATACTTGAAGAGGTCATTCTGCCTTATACCGAAGAGGAAATTCCCTATAAATGGCTGTTCCAAAAAAGACAACAACCCCAAACACACCAGTAAACGTGCAACATCTTAGTTCCATCCAGACTAACAAGATTGATGTTATGGAGTAGCTAGCCCAATCCCCGGACCTTAAAGTGAACCAGAGACGAAGCACTCATGTATTTTACCATATATATCAGTGGGAACATTAGAGAAAACACCTACCCTGCTCTCTGTTTCATCCTTCACTGCTCAGCCTGCTTGTTAGCAGCCCTGATAAAATCCCTGACTGAGCATTCAGTCTGGCTTTGCTCAGGAATCATTATAGCTGAGTCTGTCTTCTCTGATGTCTTTTCAAGCCCAAGCCTGCCCCCTTCTGGCTCTGCTATAATGACTCAGCTATAATGATTCCTGAGCAAAGCCAGACTGAATGCTCAATCAGGGATTTTATCAGGGCTGATAAAATCACTGTACACACACGCACACACAAGCACACACACACACACACACACACACACACACACACACACACACACACACACACACACACACACACGCACACACGCACGCACACACTGTATACACACACACACTGTATACACACACACACACACACACACACACACTGTACACACACACACACACACACTGTATATACACACACACACACTGTACACACACACACACCCACACTGTACACACACACTGTACACACACCGTACACACACACACTGTACACGCACACACACACACACACACTGTACACGCACACACACACACACACACTGTACACACACACACACACTGTACACACACTGTATATACACACACACACACACACTGTACACACACACACACTGTATATACACACACACACACACACACACACACACTGTACACACACACACACACACACACACACACACACACACACACACACACACACACACACACACACACACACTGTACACACACACTGTACACACACACACACACACACACACACACACACACACTGTACACACACACACACACACACACACACTGTATACACACACACACACTGTACACACACACACACACACACACACACACACACACACACACACACACACACACACACACACTGTACACACACACACACACACTGTACACACACACACACTGTACACACACACACGCACACTGTACACTGTACACACACACACACTGTAAACACACACACACACACACACACACACTGTACACACACACACTGTACACACACACTGTACACACACACACCGTACACACACACTGTAAACACACACACACACTGTAAACACACACACACACTGTACACACACACACACACTGTACACACACACTGTACACACACACACACACTGTACACACACACACACACACACACTGTATACACACACACTGTACACACACACACACACACACACACACACACTGTACACACACCACACACACACTGTACACACACACACACACACACACACACTTTGTGTATATACATTTATTTTAATTAGTCACTCAGCAACATTGGCGTGGTGAACAGGAGATGTAATGGTTCTGGATCCGTATCTTCTCCAGAAACTGTCTAAACACGTAGCAGCTCGTAAAAGCCAGGCTGCAAGGAGTGGAAGAATTGTGGAATTAACATGTAACCATTTCACCCAGTAAAAATGGCTGTTTATAATCACAGCTGCCTGGCTGGTGAGTGAAGCGGTGCCATGGGGCCAGCTGCATGCGTTTCCATTGATCTGCATCCCAAGCGGGGCTGTACAAAGCAACGGGGCCCACCGCCATCCCTGCCAGTCTGGGGTGGTCGTCTTGTTGGTTTCATGTTGGTCGGATGTTTCTTGGTCACACCTTTTAAGGAAATTTCCAAAGCAAAACTATAAAAATCTCATTATGCTCTTTTACATAGGAAATAATGGCATAATTATTTTTTCAAAGACCCTTTATTTAGAAAAAGTGTTTTAGACAACATAAAAGGGCACATCATAACTATTGTTTTACTTGATCTGCTGGGTGGGCTGGATTTCTATGTTCGGATTCTCTCCCTGCTAGCTGAAGAGTTTATAAAATACATTACATGTGTTTTACCCAATCTGTCTGGTTCTCCTTCCCTCACGTAGAAAAGGGGCCTCCCCCGATATGTTACTCATGTAAATGTTTTAGCAAGAACATCACCCTGAGGATTCTATCTGTGTCCCCGTTGGGTCCTGGAGGGGGAGCCATTGATGTCCATTCACCAAGGCTGCTTGATAGACAAAAAACAAGTCGGGAAAATACCGCATCCAGTATTTTAGACTTTTGTGGGCTAATTCTTCAAAACAGCAGAAGAGTGCGAGTTGTCTGTGTTGGTACATGCTATTCCGTGCAGAGACAGCATTACAATAGTCAGAGGCACCCGACATCCCTTTAGATGTACATGTTTTGTTATACTGCCTCTGCTCACTCTGAATCTCTCTATTAGTCTCTCTTAACATTTTATTTCTTTGCCACAGCTTAGATGAACTTCCAAGAAACTTTAAACATGCCATGCTTAACCTCCTGCCGCCCGCGTCACGCCAGTAGGCGTGGCCACGGCGGCAGCCCCAGGACCGCCTAACGCCAATTGGCGTAAAGTCCTGGGGCTCTGTTTAGCATGAGATCGCGCGCATGGTGCGCGCGCATCTCATGCTCGGAGGGCGGAGCTCCGCCCCGCCTTCAGTCTCCGAGCGGCTATTGCTGCTCGGGAGACTGTTAGACGGCGATTACGCCGTCTATTTACTAGGTGCAGCGCTGCGATGAGCAGCAGCGCTGCACTGGGGACAGCCGTGTGACACGGCTGTCCCCATGGGGGACAAGAGAGCGATCGGCTCTCATAGGCAGAAGCCTATGACAGCCGATCACAGTAATTGGCTGGCTGTGTGTAGGGAGGGAGAGAGGGAGGGAATAAATTTAAAGAAACATGGGATTTTAGAAAAAAAACCTAACAATATTTATTTAAAAAAAGTAAACATGGGGGGAGCGATCAGACCCCACCAACTGAGAGCTCTGTTGGTGGGGAGAAAAGGGGGGGGGTCACTTGTGTGCTGAGTTGTGCGGCCCTGCAGCTTGGCCTTAAAGCTGCAGTGGCCAATTTAGCTAAAAATGGCCTGGTCACTAGGGGGGTTTAGCCCTGCAGTCCTCAAGTGGTTAAGTGATTTCCCCACTAGCTCTTCTGCATCTTCAAACAGGAACCGAAGAGGTTAAACTGCCTAAGGGAGGCAGGGGTAACCTGTTTTGTTCCATCTCTCTGCTTGCTACTTGGGAGGTAGGAAACCTGGATCGGCCTGAGAAAGCTTTGGGTCCTGTCAAAATAATTTTCAGGAGACAGGGGCTGTTTCTATTGGCATCTGCTCCTGTCAGTCATAGTTTACCTCACTGCTCAGTAAGTTTACCTCACTGCTCAGTAATTTCAGCTTTCCATGCAGTAACAGCCTTGATGCATTGACACTTTGATCGGTAAAATCAGCTGTTTTCAGCATTACCGAATGCGGGAATGCTTGGTGAATTGACGCCATTGTGTTGTTGTAGCAGCCTGACCTCCTGTTGTCACTTCACACCAGTGATGAGCAAATTCGATCCGGATGCTACTCGGATAGTAGCTATCCGGATTTCTCCCAGTAATGCACTGCGGCCTGGGCAGGGGATTTAATCCTTACCTATCATGACGTCTTCTTCGTCCGTCCCTCGGCGCCTCCCACGATGCGCTCCACTCCGGCGTCACGTGACTAAAAACCACTTCCTCCTTCCAGGTTGAAGGAGGAAGTGTGTAGTCACGTGACGCCGGAGTGGAACACATCGTGGGAGGCGCCGAAGGACGGACGAAGAAGACGTCATGATAGGTAAGGATTAAACCCCCCGCCCAGGCCGCAATGCATTACTGGGAGAAATCCGGATAGCTACTATCCGAGTAGCATCCGGATCGGATTTGCTCATCACTGCTTCACACCTTTTTCCTTATTCCATGGCTACCAATTAGTTGTGACCATTGATCACCATGCCAATATATAGCTTACAGTATGTCGCAGTATGTGGATGGTTCCTGTGATTGTAACAACCTCAGGTTCATCTAAAAAGACAAAAGAAGACCAGGAGCCCAATGGTGCAGAATCTTGTAAGATTCAGAAAAGTAAAATGCTAAGGATGTATATACTCACAAAGGTGGGTTGCAAATCCTTGCAACCACCGTCAGAACAGGTGGGAAATTAACCGTCCCCGCTCGGTTTTCCAGGTCTGTGAAAAAGAGGCGTTCGTGCTTGCTACACAGCCATAGCAGTTAAGGCACCTGCTTTTTCACTGTCCTGAGGAAGCGGGAAATTACCCACGAAACGTATTGTCAATTTTATGTGCTCAAATAAAAGACCTTTCTTCTATAAACTGGTCCAAATTTTTCAAGAGGGGTAAGACTACCTCTCTTTTTATAAGATTAACAGCTTATTAGCCTATCCTTTATGCATTGGGCACCTCCACCCCTGTTTTAGTACCATATATCAATCAACAAGGGGAGGGGCTAAACACATGACTTGGCAAGTGGATGGGCCGGGAGGTGACAAAATTGGAGTGGCTGGGTGTTTCTGAGATACGGCATGAGAAGTGTGTGTGGGGATCATAGCTAAAGTGTCTCCAAGCATTATGGCTGCCTGCTCAGATGGAGAGTCCTAAAGAACTTGAGGACCCCGTTAGGTGAGTATGGGAGGATGTTCACGGAGGGGGAAGAGCTTTGGGTAAATTGGTTGGCTGAGAGGGATTAAGTCTCATGTGTACGTAGAGGTGGTGGAAGGGAGTGGAGTTTTACTTACCTGGGGCTTTCTACAGCCCCCTGCACTATATCAGGTCCCTAGAAGACCTCCCGATCCTCTCCAGTGTGTCACAAGAGTTGTCTTTGGAAGGTTTCTCTCTCCATAAGTAATTGTTTTACTTTTTTATTTTCTTTTTGCCCCTTACACTCACTTTAAAAATACAGTAAATGTATTTTTCTCACATGGGGCTTGATTCACTAAACTGCGATAAGTCATATCATGGCCGTTTTCACGTGCATTTTGGCGTTTGCGCACGATCGCGAATTTGTGCGTGCAATTGTGAGTTATCAAGTGAAAACGATATCATTTTTGTGCGATAATTTGCGATTGCGCAAAGCAAATTCACAATCACGTGCAAATGCGAAATTGCGCGTGAAAACGGCCGTGATATGACTTATCATGGTTTAGTGAATCAAGCCCTTTGTATTTCTAGTTACTTTGTTGGTCCATAGTATACATTTCGTGGCGTTGGCGTTTTGCTCTGTCATTTTGGATCTGCTGAGGTTGCGTGTGTTCTGAGTTTGCTGCAACCCCCCCAAAGAATTGTCATAAACTGAAGAGTACAAATATCAAAAGGTTCAGCGTGAGAAGAATAGCAGCTTATTCTGGTTAATTGGGGTAAAAATAGCAAATGACAGCTAGTGATTAAAAAGGCCTGCTCTCTTTGTGGAAAATCTCAAATGCAAAACATCACATTTACAATTTAAAGGAAAGAACAAAAGAAAAAGGGAAAAAAAGAGAAATCCTTCATTTCAGCTGTGTATTCTGCAAATATTAATCTCTATTTCTGCTTTCTTACCTAGCCTGCTCAAAATAAAATCAACCTTTAGGCTTCTTGCACACAGAGACGTTACAGGCGCACGTTAGTGCAGCCTGTAACGCTCCCCCAACGCACAGCAATGTAACACAAGTGGGCTGTTCACACTGCCCACGTTGCGTTACATTGTAAAGTGCTGCATGCTGTGCGTTCTATGCGGCTAAGCCGCATTACACTGTGCGCACATGCTCAGTCATGTTGGGGAGGAGCGGAGAGCGGCCAGGCACATGGCTAATTAATATTTACTGCACTCAGTGACGTGCAGTGACCACGTGATGACGCATGCGTCCAAGAGTAGGCATCACGGCATCACGGACGCCAGAGTAAGCTGCACAACGCGGCTCACTCCGACGTCCACATCGAAGAGCACCAGGCCTTGCGTTAGGGGCACGTTATGTGCCCTATAACGTCCCCTAAACGCAACGTCCTGGTGTGTAACTAGCCTTAGGCCTTGTTTACATCATAAATCGCAATCGCTGACACCAGTGTTTTTCAATTTTGTGCACAATTTTTTTAAGCACCACCTGGCGCTTACCTGCGTGTTAGGGATTTTTGGTAAAGCGCTTTTTCTAAGCGCTTTTGCAGAGCGATTCGTTTTTTTCAGTTCCTGACTGACATTCTTTGACCAAGAAAAGAATACAATGTATTTATTCTAAAAAGCGCTTGGGAAATCGCTACACAAAGTGCTTTTTCAAGCACTTTGCGATTTCCCTATATCTTCTTCAATTACAGGCAAATCGTCCCAAAAAACGGTACAGGCAGTGCTTTGCTGAGCGGATCGGAATCAAACCGCTCAGATGTAAACACTCTCATAGGGAATCATTGCACAAGCGGTTTTAGGTCGATTTTGAAAATCGCCAGCGCTTAAAAAAAACCAAAACGCCCTTAGTGTGAACAAACCCTAAAGGAAATGTCCAAGCTGCGTAAAAATAAAAAAAAAGACATCTACTTACCTGGGGCTTCCTCCAGGGGTCCATAGGAAAATGGCGCCTGCTAATAATGGCGTGCGGTGATGCTGATAATCTTTTTGCCGCTTATTGTTATTTAATGTTGAGCTACAAAACTATAGAACATTAAATACCATTTTGATCATTGACTATACCCTTGTAAAACATTATATACCGTTATAAGAAGTAGGAGGAAAAAGGATTGTACAGGGCAGCTCACACTAATTACTGTATGGTGCCAGTCACTAACACACACTGTTCTGCTTCATTTACGGGTGCCTCTGCGGGGTGGACACAGCAGATCCCCTGGTCGGCCTTCTCGTCCTGTCGGAGGTCTCCCTCTACAAGAGGTTCTCCTGAAAATCTCTCCAAGCGTGGCGAGCTTGGGTCTGTACACATCGGATCCCAGCCCTCCTGAAGGTCGGGTCTCACTCTTGCTGAATGCCCGATATGTGGAACCCTGGACTGGGCAAGCTTAGCAGATTCTCTCTTATTCAGCAGGAGGCCACAACATTATTAGTTAGCTTCAGTGAAGTGTAAATGTGCCTTCAAATGCCTCAATCTTTACCACCTTTTTGAGAAAAATAATTGTTTCTAAAGAGGAACTGCAATGAAAATTACGTAATGGAAAAAAAGTGCTTAACTTTTACAATAATTATTTATAACTGCTTTAGTCAGTGTTTGCCCATTGTAAAAACTTTCCTGTCCCTGATTTACATTCTGACATTTATCACTGGTGGTGACATTTTTACTGCTGGCAGGTGATGTCTGTGGAAGGAGATGCTGCTTTTTTGGCAGTTGGAAACAACTGTTATTTCCCACAATGCAACTAGGCTCCCACAGTGTGATGTCAGAACCATGGTCCTGGGAAACGGGATCTCTCTGGAGAGATATTAAGTGGAGAACCATCGGGATCTGGGAACAAGGACAGAATTTTGTAGTTGATCCTGAAGCAGATGGGGAGCCAGCGGAGGGCTTTACAGAGGAGGGTCATGGAGTCCTGCTAAGGGAGGAGTTGAATTTGCAGCCTCAGAACCCTCAGAAACCCCTGCATCCCCGAGAGCTTCCGAAGATGGGTGGCTCCATACTGCACATGCAACAGGGGTGACAGACAGTGCCAGAACAAAGACACCAAGAAAGGACCAGGAAGGCTCTGTCTATCAGGTCCAGAGACTTCCCTTTACAAAGGTAAGTATCTGACTTTTTTTCTGCTTCCGTTTTACTTTAAAGTATAGTTATCTTTGAAGCTATTTTACCTTTTCACTTTTTTGTGTTTTCTTTGCAGAGCTATTAGCAGTGCACGGCCCGTTTGTCAGCACTGAGTTTGGGCCGAGTCTGAATTTGAGTATCTTTGGCCAAGTCTGCTTTGGAGCGAGGATTGAATTCCTAGCTTGCAGCTGCATGTAAGGGATTTAATATTAATAGTCAGCTGTTCAATTCAAAGAGCACAGGAGGAGGATTCTCATAGCAGCCCAGAGATATTCCAGATCTCTCCACTTAATATCTCTCCAGAGAGATCCCGTTTCACAGATTAACTCGTTTTTTATGATTTAACGTATTCCTGTTCATAGATGCAGACTGGCAATTAGTCGGAGCAGGTCTGGGAGAGCGAGCAAAGACTGCCAACATTCCAGCACGGGGTTAAAGAGCGACTCCAGTCAAAACTTTCTCTAGCTTTGGAGTGCATGAGGAAGAGTTCAAGGAAAACTGAAGCGAGGGGGATATGGAGGCTGCCATATTTATTTCCTTTTAAACAATACCAGTTGCCTGCCAGCCCTGCTGATCTATTTGACCTCAGTAGTGTCTGAATAACACCAGAAGCAAGCATGCAGCTAATACAGTCACACTTCAGTCAGAGAACCTGATCTGCTGCATGCTTGTTCAGGGGCTATGGCTAAAGATATTAGAGGCAGAGGATCAGCAGGACAGCCAGGCAACGGATATTGCTTAAAAAGGAAATAAATATGGCAGCCTTCATATCGCTCTCACTTCAGTTGCCCTTTAACTATCTGCTGGGTTGTTACTGTCCCCTGTCTGGGAGAATTTCCTGGTTGTGATGCTGACTCTCTGGCTATAATATTTTCTGATTTAGGCAGGGAACACACTTATCTGAATCACATGCCCTTTGCCACAGAGCAGAAAACGCATGCAAATGCGCATAGTGTTAGTCTGCAGGACGCAGCAAAAATTGCACTGCTATGTGATATTGCAATGCAATTTTCGGTGCATTTAAAAAACGCCAACAAGTTTGTTGGCTATGTTCAAACTTGGGGCGGATGCACAACGCTACATTACAGCCTGTCCTGAGCAGATGCGCTGCGCCCCCTGGTGGAGGTACCCGCTCTGGTAATCCGTGCACCTGTCCTGCCATCTCCTGGATCAAAGAAAGATAAATCAGAAACAGCACCAGCCTCCCACACCCTCCTCCCTTGTACTGAGAACTAAAGGTGGCCATAAACGTAAGGTGACCGCTAACGATCCAATTTCTAATGAAAAATCTTTTTAGCAATCAGATAATTCTGATCGGAAGTAAATTCGTTCACTATACCACCAAAGAACCAATCTTTGCTTCCTATCTATCATAACCGACAAGAACAACCAAATTATGGTTTGACCAAAACTTAATCGGACGACTATTTTTATAATCGTTCGTAATCGATTGGCACAATGGCACAACCTGGTTTTTCCATCCTGTCAGATAGATCAAATCGATCAAAATCGGCCGCAAATCGATCGATCGGCTGATTTGATAGATTCGATTTCTGATAGACCGATGGCTGAAATCGACCAGTGTATGGGCCCCTTAAGGGGCCAGTGAGGGGAAACTGGGCAAGGCTTACATGACTTGAGACAGTGGCCTAACTACAATACATGGGGCCCCCCAGCAAAACTTTGATGGTGCCCCCGAATGCTCCCTTGCCTTCCCTTGGTGCCCCTTACGGACTTGGTACCCATCTCACAAGGGTCATCAAAAAATTGTGGCCATCATGATCTTGGGCGTGGCCATGACATTGTATGGGCGGAGCTAGCATAATGCTGTAACAGCGAGGCATAAGAAAGCAGTATTTCCGACATGATGTGGTGAAACGAGACTTTGCATCATGGGTGTGCAGAAACTGTGTGATGCTAATAGTATACCGTAACCCCAAAGCAGCAAATATAGCCAACTATGACCATTAAATAATAAATGCAGCAACAGTGTCACGAACTGTCTCCTGCCATTTCCTGCTGCCTGTTGGTGGGAGTAACTTGGACTGCCTTGGACATTCATTGCTCCACCAGCAGAGGGCTCTAAGGACTTTGCATCATCCTGAACCTCCACCATCCACCAGCAGGTGGCCTGTTACTGCCTTCACAAAGACTTGCAGTTCCCTGTTTGGCCTCTGGGTGGCTTCATGATAGCTCTCATTGAAACTGCTCACCACCAGCTGCATCCTGTGGTTGCTGATCACTTGGACTATTTAAAGAGAGTCTGAAGCGAGAATAGATCTCGCTTCAGACCTCATAGCTAGTAGGGGCATGCGTGCCCCTGCTAAAACGCCGCTATAGCGCGGCTTAACGGGGGTCCCTGTCCCCCCAAACCCCCTCCGTGCAGCGGGGGAGCGCTTCCTGGTTGGGGCAGGGCTAACCGCCGCAGCCCTGCCCCATGCGCGTCTGTCAGACGCGTATCTCCGCCTCTCCCCGCCCCTCTCAGTCTTCCTTCACTGAGAGGGGCGGGGGAGAGGCGGCGATGCGCATATGATAGACGCGACTAGAGGCAGGGCTGCAGCCGTTAGCCCTGCCTCCAGGAAGAAGATTACGAGCGACCATTTTCCGACCAACTTTTGCGGGGGGTGGGTTGGGGGTGAAGGGACCCCCGTTAAGCCGCGGGATAGCGGCGTTTTAGCAGGGGCACACGTGCCCCTGCTATATATAAGACCTGAAGCGAGATTTAGTCTCGCTTCAGTGTCTCTTTAAAGCCAATGGTTACCAATCTAAAAATAAAAAAGTCAGATACTCACCTAAGGAGAGGGAAGGCTCGGTCCTAATGAGCCTTCCCTCTCCTCTCCCGGTACCCTCGGTGCTGCGCTGGCTCCCCCGTTCGTGTCCGCCGCAGGGACTTTGGAGGTCTTCCAAAGACGGGCCGCTCCATACTACGTACGCGCGAGTGCGTCATAGAGGGCGCTCGCGCATGCGCAGTATGCAGCTGCCCGTCTTCGGGAGCCCGAGTGCTCCCGAAGGCTTCCGAAAGCTCCCTTCGGCTGCGGAAGTGGCAGTATTTGACCGAACTGGTCGAATACTGCTACGGGGGATCCTGCGCGAGACCGGGCACCGGGAGAGGAGAGGGAAGGCTCACTAGGACCGAGCCTTCCCTCTCCTTAGGTGAGTATCTGACTTTTTTATTTTTAGATTGGTAAACATTCACTTTAAGGACTGCCTCTTCTCCCTATTGCCAGAACTTTAAGTTCCCAGGTCTGAGTTTCTGGACACCCTGATTCCTGTTCCCTGTCCTGATTCCTGTGTATGCTTTCCTGTTGCCAAACCTGTTTATTCTGTCTATTCTGTCTTTTGTCTAATCCCTGGTACTGTGCTTTTCTGATTACCTGTTGCTGACCTTGCTCTCCTGCTGACTCTGATATTCTGCCTGATCCCTTTTGTACTGCGATTGTGTATATATTTTCTGTATATATTATTGTGCACTTAGTTAGATAGTCAGGTGTTGTATATATTTGTCACTGCTTCCCGGGTTATCCGTATATATTGTGTGCTGTGCATATGTTTGTATGATATTTGCATTCACGCTTGTATGTATGCTTGCATTATTGCATTTGCAATAAATCATTATTTTTGCATCTTATTTCTTGGTTCCAGTGTCTGTATACTGCAAACTGTGGTCAAACCCTGTTTCTCCGTTCAGGCACCTGACAAATAGTTACCCCAGACACCAGAAAATAAACGCAATGTGGGCAACATTTCAGCACAAAATAAACGCAATGGGCAACATGTCAGCACAAAATAAATGCAATGTGGGCGACATTTCAGCACAAAATAAATGCAATGTGGGCAACATTTCAGCACAAAATAAACGCAATGGGCAACATGTCAGCACAAAATAAACGCAATGTGGGCAACATTTCAGCACAAAATAAACGCAATGTGGGCAACATTTCAGCACAAAATAAACGCAATGTGGGCAACATTGCAGCACAAATTAAACGCAATGGGGGCAACATGTCAACACAAAATAAACGCAACGTGGGCAACATTTCAGCAGAAAATAAACACAACGGGCAACATGTCAGCACAAAATAAACGCAATTTGGGCAACATGTCAGCAGAAAATAAACGCAATGTGGGCAACATTTCAGTACAAAATAAACGCAATGGGCAACATGTCAGCACAAAATAAACGCAATGTGGGCAACATGTCAGCACAAAATAAACGCAATATGGGCAACATTTCAGCACAAAATAAATGCAATGGCGGCAACATTTTAGCAGAAAATAACGCAATTTTGGCAGCATTTCACCTGGAAAAAAAATAATTTACTCACCTGACAGAAGTCTTCTCTCCCGGCCGACCTCTGGTGTGCAGCTCCTCCGAGATCTTCCTCCTGCAGTCTCCCGCGCTGAATGGAATAGCAGGGCTATGGGAAGATGGGGCCCGAAGCCCTGTACTGGAGACTCAAATAGTCTCCAGTACAGGGCTTCTGCAGCCATCTTCCCGCAGCCCTGCTCTGCCTGCCGGAGACTATGCAGGCTGGAGCGGGGCTGCAGGCTATGAACTGGCGCAGCGTCTATTAGACGCTGAATGGCCAGAGTCCCGAGGCCGGGACATCCCGCGGCTGAAAGCGGGACGTTTCCCGGGACCTCATGCAGCCTGGGACAGCAAACCCCGAAGGCGGGACGCGTCCCAGGTAAAGCGGGACGTATGGTCACCGTGGTTTTGCAGACCATATCACTAATCCTAAAACATTGAAACATCTCTGTTTGTCCAGACACCTTCTGGCGCAGCGCAGAACCTTTTGGCGGTAAAGTTGCTGGACAGCGGCGGGCCTCACCCTGGCCTGGGGAGACATTCGGCCAGCCCTCCCCTCATTGCAGCTTATCGCTTTTGTCAATCTATCCTGATTGTTTGTAGCTTCATGCCAGCTCTCTCTCCCATGCAAGCAATAATTCCGATCGTATTTTTGTTACAGCCATCACACCGTTTGTTTTTTTCTTTTGGACTTTTAAAAAATGATCCCTTTGAGATTAAAAAAAGTCGAAGTTGAGACTGTCGAGTTTATTTATGAAAAGCTGCTTTCTTAGCTGCACAACGGCCACAAGAATAAGCCTGGAGATCCTCCCAGCTGTCTGCTCTGCGTCAGTGGCCAGGTGATTGTAAATTCCCTGCTGGTGATAATTATGTTGTAGCCCCCAATTAGAGACATCGCAAGACCTTCACTAGCCGGCCTGAGCCAGACTTGGCCATGTTAATTCTGTTAAAGTCTGACGTTCTTAAAAAGACAAAAAGCATGTTCAAGTACCTTCACTTTTTTTCTTTAACTTGCATGAGTGGAATTTAAGAAAGGGCCAATTAGTAACGAGATCCGAGACTTTAACGATGTGAATTTTCTGTTTCTAATACCGTCAATTAATGCTGAACTCCCGGCAAACATATGATTTCACCACTCAGATAGAGATTCTTCTGTTAAAGATTTGACTTGCAGGATTATTGTAGCTGTAGAGCATACAAGTCAAACTCCGGCCCCTGGGCCAAATCTGGCCCTCGGAGCCATCAGATTTGGCCCTCAGGTGGTTTCCCCACTTTGCATTATGTTTGGCCCTCTTAGGACCACCAGAGAAGCTATATTGGAAGGTAAGTTCTTGATCACCAGGGAAGTCATATGGGAAGTAGGAAAGCACTAGGTACCAGGGAACTGTATAGGAGAGGGAGGGGGGGGGGCACTAGACACCAGGGAACTGTATAGGAGAGGGAGGGAGAGCACTAGACACCAGGGAACTGTACAGGGGAAGAAGGGGACTACTAGATACCAGGAAATTCTATAGGGGAGGGAGAGGGAACCACTAAACACCAGGGACCTGAATAGATGAGGGTGGAGGGCCACTAGACACCAGGGAAACTTATAGGGGAAGGAGGGGGCACCAGACACTAGCATAGCTCACAACTGTCCCTCTTTTGGAGGGACAGTCCCTGTTTGGGAGCCGTGTCCCTCTGTCCCTCTTTCCTTCTAATTTGTCCCTCTTTCAGGACTTTGTCCCTCTTTCTATGTAATTATATATATTTCTGTACTAAAAAATATGTTTGATTGACTCTAAACTTTATTCCCATCCTTTAAATTTATATATTGCTAATATGAAGGAAAATGAACCAGGATAGAAAGGACCAGTGTGGTTTGAGTTATAAAACAACATATTTTTTTAATGAAATCTTTATGGCATGCGTGACTAGGGGTGTGGTGGGGGCGTGATCAGGGGTGTGGCCGGAGCATGGCTTAAAGAGAACCCGAGGTGGGTTTGAAGAATATTATCTGCATACAGAGGCTGGATCTGCCTATACAGCCCAGCCTCTGTTGCTATCCCAAACCCCCCTAAGGCCCCCCTGCACTCTGCAATCCCTCATAAATCACAGCCACGCTGCTGACAAACAGCTTGTCAGAGCTGGCTGTGTTTATCTCTATAGTGTCAGTCTGCTGCTCTCCCCGCCTCCTGCAGAACTCCAGTCCCCACCTGCATCCCTTCCCTCCCTGCTGATTGGAGGGAAGGGACGGGGGCAGGGACCGGAGCTATGCAGGAGGCGGGGGAGCAGCTGAGACTGACACTACAGATGTAAACACAGCCTCACAGCACGGCTGTGATTTATGAGGGATTGCAGAGTGCAGGGGGACCTTAGTGGGGTTTGGGATAGCAACAGAGGCTGGGCTGTATAGGCAGATCCAGCCTCTGTATGCAGATAACATTCTTTAAACACACCTCGGGTTCTCTTTAAGTGTCCCTTTTTCTCATCTCAAAAAGTTGGGAGGTATGAACTAAGGAACTGTATAGGGGATGGCGGGGACTATTAGACACCAGGTAACTTTATAAGGGAGAGATGTGGCCACTAGACATTGAGGTTGGCCCACGACTTGGTCCCAGAGCTCAATTTCAGCCCACTTTTTAAATGAGTTTGACACCACTGTTGTAGCGGGTTGGTTTGAACCACTTCCTAGTAGTGCCAGTTAGTTTTGTTTTTTGTTTGTTTTTTTTACAGATTTTTTTGAGCTTCTCAGTCCTGGTCTTGGACACACACCCTTCTGTCGCCGGTTTTACACCTGGCCATAGTGATGTACTTAGGTGATCCAGCAAAAACTACATTCAGCAGCAGAAGTCTGACAGTAACATAATGTTGGCTTTGTAGCGGGTTGGCGGCTGATCCGGAACTTTTGGCGCAATGCAACACGGTAAGTTTGCTAGGCCCCATTGCCTCGCTTTGTCATTGTTTTACCCTGCGGCAAAACAGGGCAAAGATCTAGTCTGCAGCAATGCTTAGCTACTAAGATAACGAATTACATTAACCATTTCAACCCGCAAAGATTTTTCACCTTATGCAACAGAGCAATTTTCACCTCCCATTCATTCGCCAATAACTTTATCACTAATTATCACAATGAATTGATCTATATCTTGTTTTTTCCGCCACCATTTAGGCTTTCTTTGGGTGGTACAATTTGCTGAGAGTTATTTTTTTCTAAATGCATTTTGATGGGAATATTAAGAAAAAAAATTAGAAAAAAATGCATTATTTCTCAGTTTCGGCCATTATAGCTTTAAGATAATACATGCTACCATAATTAAAACCTATGTATTTTATTTGCCTATTTGTTTCCGTTATTACACCATTTACATTATGTCCCTATCACAATGTATGGTGTCAATATTTTATTTGGAAATAAAGGTGCATTTTTTCAGTTTTGCGTCCATCGCTATTTACAAGCTTATAATTTAATTTTTTTTTGTAATATACCCACTTCACATGCATATTTTAAAAGTTCAGACCCTTAGGTAACTATTTATGTTTTGTTTTTGTTTTTTTCAATTGAA
The DNA here is from genome assembly GCF_040937935.1 of Hyperolius riggenbachi. Classification (NCBI taxonomy): domain Eukaryota; kingdom Metazoa; phylum Chordata; class Amphibia; order Anura; family Hyperoliidae; genus Hyperolius; species Hyperolius riggenbachi. The sequence goes on from NC_090649.1 coordinate 491,667,842, forward strand.
GTTTTTTTTCCATTAAAATTTTATTTGGGTAATTTTTGGTGTGGGGAATAAACAGTTAATTTGAAATGTAATAATGTGTGTTTATTATATTGAAAAATGTATGTAGATGTAGTTTTACTATTTGGCCGCATTGAGATTTTTTTTTAGTTTGCAAGAAGAGGACAGCAAATTTTTTTTTTTCAGAAAGACCGCAGTCTCTGATAAGAGACCGTCGTTTTTTCTGCTGGGGACTTAGATAAATGAATGGGAACCATGTTCCCGTCCATTGATCACATCCAGACAGCATAAATGATTAACGGTGTTTCCCTCCCTTCTGCCTCTTCCCCTCCTTTTGCTTGTAGAGTTGTGAGACACAGGCAGGGGTCTGGAATGATTTGTCTGTGATCTGTCCACACAGGAGCAGCTTGCTAGCAAGTAAGGATTAAAGCTAGTTAGACTTAATTTTATCACCTTAGTTAGGCAGAAAATATGTAAAGCTCCCCAAATGGGCTTCACCAGCCAGACATTGTGAGCCCCTCCCCCCATCCAGCCCCTCCCCCCCCCGACTCAAATTTGCAGCTGCAGCCGCCATTGGCAATAGTACTGCGCATGTGCAGAAGTGGAGGACTGACTCCAACTGTGAAGAATACCGGCGGTCGGGAAGGACGGCGGGAAAGCCCCAGTTAAGTATAAATAACGCTGTTTGTACAGTCTCAGGTACACTTTACATAAAAATCCACTGATGTTTCTCTGTCAGATGTGAAAGGCAGAGAGAGGCGACCTTTACATGACCAGCTGTTCTCAGCACATTTTTATGCTGCACTTTGTAAAGTCTGGATAAGCGCTGCTGCTGGGTCTCCGCTACTTATACAGTTACATTAATCAGCTCCCCCCCTCCACTCAGATCCAGGACAGCCCCGGCCCGGTCAGGTCTTTGATATTTCCAAAGTACGGCGTTCTCTGATTACTCCCTCCTTAATTATATATCTCCAGCCAGGGATCTTGAATCCGGTCCAATGGAAAATACATCGAATTCATTGTAGATATTCTCATAAGAAGAGCAGGCCAGATCCTGCTGTTAGCCAGTCATTCATGCTGAAGGATCATCTCGTGTGGGGCAGGGCCGGTTCTGTCATAAAGGAAGGTGAAACACTTGCATCAGGCGCAGAGATTACAGGGGCAGCATGTTTGTACTGTGTTTACACTAACAGCATGCAGTCAGAGTAGGAGGAGAAGCGAGAGGAGAATGAGGTGAAGAGGTCATCATTGGGGAAAAGCAGCTTGTTGTGCTGAGTGAGGAGTCTGACAGTGAGTGAGGAGAGGGGAGGCAGGAGAGCATCATTGGGGAAAAGCAGCTTGTTGTGCTGTGTGAGGAGTCTGACAGTGAGTGAGGAGGGGGAGGCAGGAGAGCATCATTGGGGAAAAGTTATGTGGTATAACAACAGAGGCGCCAAGTAGAGTAAAATTAGTTAAAATTGTTAAAAAGGGGGAAGTGGGTGGACTCACCTCCCTTCTGAAAAAATGGCCAGACAACGGGCAGGTTACTTTAAGTTTAAAGTAACATTTATTATGAGCTCCAAAAGTGCAACGCGTTTCACGGGTAACAGTCCCGCTTCTTCAGGCAAACAATTTTTGGAGGGAGCAAAGTCGGGTCAAGAGCCAGATATAGCGCCTCTATCTGGCTCTTGACCCGACTTTGCTCCCTCCAAAAATTGTTTGCCTGAAGAAGCGGGACTGTTACCCGTGAAACGCGTTGCACTTTTGGAGCTTATAATAAATGTTACTTTAAACTTAAAGTAACCTGCCCGTTGTCTGGCCATTTTTTCAGAAGGGAGGTGAGTCCACCCACTTCCCCCTTTTTAACAATTTTAACTAATTTTACTCTACTTGGCGCCTCTGTTGTTATACCACATAACTGTTTAGTCCACCCTTGGTGGAGGGGTGTATCCCCATTTCCTTCTATCTACAGAGAGCGACTTCTTAACCCTGAGCGGGGTCAGGTTACAATTCTCCCCGCCTGCTTATCCAGTGGTTGCCTTGGAGGCGACCCGTCCTTGTGAGTATAACCATTGTGTGTGTTTGCATCAGACATCACCTCATTAACATACTACACCATATTGGGCTCTCGGTTCTCCCCCTTTCTTTCAATCATTGGGGAAAAGCAGCTTGTAGTGCTGTGTGAGGAGTGACAGTGAGTGAGGAGGGGGGAGGCAGGAGAGCATCATTGGGGAAAAGCCGCTTGTTGTGCTGTGTGAGGAGTCTGACAGTGAGTCAGGAGTGGGGAGGCTGGAGAGCATCATTGGGGAAAAGCAGCTTGTTGTGCTGTGTGAGGAGTCTGACAGTGAGTGAGGAGGGGGGAGGCAGGAGAGCAGCATTGGGGAAAAGCAGCTTGTTGTGCTGTGCGAGGAGTCTGACAGTGAGTGAGGAGGGGGAGGCAGGAGAGCATCATTGGGGAAAAGCAGCTTGTTGTGCTGTGTGAGGAGTCTGACAGTGAGTGAGGAGGGGGGAGGCAGGAGAGCAGCATTGGGGAAAAGCAGCTTGTTGTGCTGTGTGAGGAGTCTGACAGTGAGGGAGGAGGGGGGAGGCAGGAGAGCAGCATTGGGGAAAAGCAGCTTGTTGTGCTGTGTGAGGAGTCTGACAGTGAGGGAGGAGGGGGGAGGCAGGAGAGCAGCATTGGGGAAAAGCAGCTTGTTGTGCTGTGTGAGGAGTCTGACAGTGAGTGAGGAGGGGGGAGGCAGGAGAGCATCATTGGGGAAAAGCAGCTTGTTGTGCTGAGTGATGAGTCTGACGGTGAGTGAGGAGGGGGGAGGCAGGAGAGCAGCAGTGTTTCATTTGACTTGCACAGCAGGAGTGAGGAGGCGGCACTGCTGTCCTGACTGAGGAGGAATGGAGTGGCTGAGGGTGAGCAGTTTGTTTGTCACAGACTGACAGCCAGCCAGTGTGCTATTGTGTTGAACTGCAGCATGTCATGTGAGAACATTAAACGAAGCTGAGTAAATTGTCTGGTGCTGTGCGGGGGGGGGGGGGGGGGGGGGTCTCATCCTCTCAAGTTTGGCTCAGGCAGAAAAAAGTGTAGAAACTGCCCTGGGCCCACATCCACTCCAGAAAGGCTGAACTTGTTACTTTGATGACTATGGGCTTGATTCATCAAGCTGCGTTGCTGGAGCAGCGCAGAGCCCAAGCTCAGCGCACGCTATGCTGTGGTAGTGCAGGGAAGCATGCGCTGGTAGCTTATGCGCACTACCTTGCAACTGGCGCTTTGATTGGCCCAATCGGCTGCCTTGGGCCAATCAACGTGCTGGGATCACGTCCTACAAAGCCACTGGACCCAACAGGGCTCAGGGTAGGACGAGCGGAGCAGGCGTTAGTTACAAGGAACACGTGAAAGTTACCAGCGCACACTATGCTGCGCTACTGCAGCGTAGCGTGCGCTGAGCTTACGCTCCTCTCATTAACCTTCCTGGCGGTAAGCCAGAGCTGAGCTCGGGCTATGCCGCGCAGGAGGATATCTCAGCCCCTGCTGGGGCGATTCGCCCCATTTAAAGTGCTGTGCACGCAGCTAGCACTTTGCTAGCTGCACGCACAGCTTGATTGCCGCCGCTCTGCGGCGATCGCCCGCACGCAGCGGCGGAAGAGGGCCCCCCCGCCAGAGCCCTGCGCTGCCCGGACCAATGAGTTCCAGGCAGCGGTATGGGCTGGATCTGAGGCGTCTGACGTCTGACGTCAGGACGTCGGCTGACGTCCATGACGTCATTCCGATCGTCGCCATGGCGACAGGAGAAGCCAAGCGATATAACGCGTTCCCCTGTTTGCTATAGATGCCGGCGACGATCGCACTAGAGGGACACATGCGCCCTCTAGTGATGTTTCATGTAGCTACCACTCTGGTAGCTTTACATGAAACAAAACAAAAAATTAAAAAAAAAACAGATTTCTGCCCATTTAGAAAAAAAAATCAACCGCCAGGAGGGTTAAAGGAAGAATATCAATTAACATGTTTTTTTTTTTTTATCTGGGATTGAGAGTGTTCATGAAGTGTTGGTAAATAATGATGTATTCATTCCATTTGCTTATCTCTATTGTTTACTGTAACAAATTCCTTTCACTCCGAACTGACAGCAAGTCTGCTGAAATCTGACGGCTGAGTGAGCCATAAGGGGAGGGGGAATTCCCTGAGGCCTCTTTCACATTACAACGCGTGCAGGTGAACGGCTCCTGCACGTGTTGAATAGGCTGCAGCGTGTCGTCGGGAATCTGCGGTGCGACGCAGTCTATGGACTTTCATTTTACCTTGGTCAACGGCACGCAAAGTTTCGACTTTGCGTTGAAATGCTTAAAAAGGGCTGTAGTGTGAAAGAGCCCTGACAGTGCACCTGTTAACCCTGTGTGTGAGAGAAAGCTCCCAGCAGCTGCAGCTGCCAGTGCCCTGTGTCTCTGACTGAAGTGTCTGAAGAGAGCAGTGGAAAGGTAACTTGTTATAAACATTTGTAATTGTCTGTGACACCACAGCTTTTCATACTTTTTTTGGCTTTCAGAGAAAAATACTCTGTAGTCTGATGCTGGCTGTGCATTGAAGCAGACACCCCTTTTGAGAATGATTTGTCTGAATGGAGCTAAATCCTACACACAATGAATTACAGCTTTTGCCTCTGATATTTAACATGGAAAGTAGGAAAATGTTTACGTAGCTACATAGACATTATTTGTACACTGTCATTTTAGAACACTTGGGTATTGGTAGTGTTCCTTTAGCTGTGCTACTTTAGCAGCTTGATGAATCAAGCCCAATGTGACTGCATGCCTAGCCAGTCGCTGCTTTCCCAGTCCGTGTGGACGTAAATTGCTGCTTCAGCATGCTGGGACTTGTAGTACACTCAGGGTCACGTGACCTGTAACCTTGGGCCCTAGGGAAAAATTAGAGGGAATCTGTAAATAACGATTGATGATACATTGTCGGGACACCTAGAAAGCTCATTGTGACCCAGAACTTGCTACAAAAGTGTTAGGAGCTCAAGAAGACCTCTTGCTAAAATAATTTTACAAAATAGTTTTTTTTATAAATTTGCCTTCTTACTACAAGGTATTTGCAATAATTTAGCAAGAAAGATCCCTCATGATCCCCATCACTGCTGAATATGCTAATTATCGCTTTATTCCCCTAATAAACGTCCGGGGCCGCGCATGCGAAGTAGTCTGGGCAACTGAATTGAGTCGCACAATTTACTGGGACTGACAGTGGAAGAACTGAGGAGGCTGGACAGATACAGATCATACCTCCCAACTTTTGAGATGAGAAAGATGGTCACTTAAGCCACACCCCTGCCACCCCTGACCACGCCCCCATCACACCCCTAGTCTTGAATACCATAAAGATTTCATAAGAATTATGTTTTTTAACTCGAACCACACTGGTCCTTTGTATCCTGGTTCATTTTCCTTCATAGTAACATTTTGAAAAAGTCAATAAAACACATTTATTTTTTTTAGTAGAGAAATATATATATTTACAAAGAAAGAGGGACAAAGTCCTGAAAGAGGGACAAATGAGGAGGAAAGAGGGACAGAGTTCCCAAAAAGGGGCTGTCCCGTTAAAAGAGGGACAGTTGGGCGCTATGACAGATGGAGCGGACAGACTGCAGGGGGCTAGAAGGAGCCCCAGGTAAGTGTAAATCCTCTTTTCCCCCTTGTGACAGGTACACTTTAAGCCTGTAGTGCAGGGGTCAGGAAACTTTTTGGCTGAGCCATAAACGCCACATATTTTAAAATGTATTTCGGTGGGAGCCATATAATATGTTTCAAACTGGGACAGTGCGCATGCGCAGCAGAAGGCTCACATCCCCCTGTTGCCAAGGTGATGTGTACACAGTTGATCCGCCAGGCAGCAGAAGTGTCAGACACGTCTTCAGCTTCTCTTGGGTTTCAGCAAAATCAGCAATTTCCCCGAGAGCCAGACAGGAGAAATACAGACTAACAGCTTGTACAATTAGCTAGCTGACTTGGGGGTTGATTCACTTTGAAGGACGAGATACCCGCAATTTGGCCCAGTAGACTGTCTGTCAAGTGACAGGTCCATTCAATGTGCTGGGATCTCGTCCTACAAAGTCACTGGACCTGACAGGGTCCAGAGTGGGACAATTGGAGCAGCCATTCATTTTGGGGGGAGTGTGAGTAAGTTAGTAGTACATACTATATAGCAGTAGTGTGCCAACTTTGAAATTTTATTTGCGCTGCCACACTAAGCTGGGCTGCTTGAGCAGTGTAGCTTAGTGAATCAACCCCCACTGATTTGTATGTGAGCCAGATGCAGCCTGAGCCATAGGCTCCCTACCCCTGCTGTAGCGGTTATACATCTATCCCTTGGTTCTAGTTCAGGCATTGGCTAACTCGGCCCAAGTTTGCCCATGCCTGTTATAGTTCCTCTTTAGCAATCTATGTTTAGTCTTGGAGGAATAACTTGATGGTGATTTTTTAACTACGCCTTTTACTGTCTGTTTACTGAGTGTGATTGCAGGATTTTTACTGTATGTGTGTTATTGGTGAGTTGCATAGCACAGCCCTTTATTGGTTGCCCGGACAGCGCGTGCGACAGTCGCTCAGCCTCCTATGCTGGTTGCCCGGGCAGCACGTGGAACAGCCACTCAGCCTCCCTAGTTGCCTGGGAAAGGCCCGCGTCCCGCTGTGTAGCCCTCATTTCAGCCGCCGCCTCTCTGCACTCTCCTGCAGCTGAATATTTGATAGTCGGCTTGTAAATACAACGGAAGATGTTTGAACTTCTCCAGTGCTGTTAATCATTTATGGGGTACATCTGCGCCTTAAATGAATTGCAAACACAAGAAAATCGCCATCTGGTGGCACTCGTAAAACATCTCCCAACAGGACCAATATGGCCTCTGTAGAACTCTGAGGAATTCCTGTTAGGTTCTTAAAGGAGATTAAAGTGGACCTGAACTCAGAGCTTCCTCTCTGCTCCTAAAGATAAGCATCAGCACAATAACCTTTAAATAAAAACATTTATTTGTTACAGCTGATACATATCCTGCCAGGGCTGGGTTTACCATAAGGGAGTGTAGGCACACGCCTACAGGTGCTTTATATGAGAGAGGCAGCCCCTCCTCCTCAGACCACTGACCTCAAGAGCTTACAGTCTAATCCCTGCCTCATATAGCTGACCTCAAGCACTTACACCCTAATCCTTGTCTCCTGTCACTAAGGATGATTTCAGACAGTGATTAGAGTGTAAGACTCTAAACACAGTTAGTGACATAAGGCAGGGATTAGAGTTCAGATTATTTTTCTTAGGGGTGTGGCCTGTTTTCAGGGGTGGAGTTTAGGGCGCCAGAACGCCTGTGCCTTCAGGCCTCTGAGTTGTAAATCCGGCCCTGTATCCTGCAATAAATCTTCAGAGTGTCTACTTCCTGCTTTCATGGAAGCAGACATAGGGTTAATATCCTGTGTTTACAAATTAGTTGTGATTGTAGATTGTAAGCTCGCAAGGGCACAGCTTTCTCCCCCTTTTGTGTCATGGAATGTCTTATTCATTCCATAGCTTGCACCTCGGTTACACATTTTATTCATCAGGTTACATCGGTCACTGTAATCACCATTTCTGCATTTTGTACCAGTGTCCATATTTTGATGTATATCGTTGTCTCTATCATGATGTACCCCTTGTTTGTGTTCCTACTATGTACAGCGCCACGGAATATGTTGGCGCTTTATAAATCAATACTGATAATAGTAACCGAATAGGGACCATGAAGTACATGTATCTAAAGTTACTTCATTGTTCTTAAAGAGGAACTCCAGCCTAAAGAAACATACTGTCATTAAGTTACATTAGTTATGTTAATTAGAATAGATAGGTAATATAATCTCTTACCCACCCTGTTTTAAAAGAACAGGCAAATGTTTGATTTCATGGGGGCAGCCATATTTTTGGTTGAAAGGAGGTGACAGGGAGCATGAGACACAGTTCCAACTGTCCTGTGTCCTGAGCACCTCTCCCAGTTACTAGGCAACGTGAATAACAACATAGGAAATCCCAACATGCTCTGCACAGCATCAGGGAAAAAAAGCCCAGGCTTTTTTTCTTTGATGGGTGGAGCTTAGCTAAAAATGCAGCTAAAAATAAGGCTTTGGTAAGAAAAGCAAAGTTCTGATGCTGTGAAACTGTTAAAGAAACACCAAGCCTTTTCAGTTCTGCTGAGTAGATTTTTAGTTCGGAGGTTCACTTTAAGGTTTTGCTGCCACCAGTTCCTATTTCTTAGCTGTACTACACATACAATTCATTATCTCATACGTATATTTTCACTTCAGGTTTGCTTTAAGAGCAAGACAAATGATGATCTCTCAAACACCCAGTAAGGACAATTTCAAGATGACTTTGATTATTTATCCTGACATGACATCCAGCGTGTGGGAGGGACACATATGGGACACGCCCACCAAAGGAAATCACAATTAAATTGCTCTCCTTTATGTTAGCTGTTCTTTAGTTTGGTGGGGAGGCCGTATGTCTTTTCCTCCCACACGCTGGATGTCACGTAAGGATAATTCAAGCATTTTAGTTCATGCCTTCTTATAATGGGTGAAGGAGAGACCTATCCTTCCTCAGCTTATGTTATCTATTCAGAGAGGGAAAGAAGAGGAATTCCACAAAGCATTCAGCAACAGCATCTCCCAGGTTATTCAAGTTATTGAATTTCAATTTCAATCATGTTTCTTTTTTTTTGCTTTTCAACCTGCCTTGAAGGATCACTTTAAAGAGACCCTGTACTGAAAAAATAGTTCCCCTGGGGGGTACTCACCTCGGGAGGGGGAAGCCTCAGGGTCCCAATAAGGCTTCCCCTTCCCCTGTAGCTGCAGGCAATCCAGCGGTGGCTCTCCCAAAGCGTCCCACAATCCAGGCTCGACAAGCCTGACAAGCAAGATTTATTTACCTTTCCTGGCTTCAGCGGGCGGTGCTGTTGCGGCTCTCAGCACAGAGATAGGCGGAAATAGCCGATCTCTGTCGGATCCGCTCTACTACACAGGTGCAGGAGACTTGCACCTGCACAGTAGAGCGGCCCGACAGCGATCAGCTATTTCTGCCTATCTCCGAGCAGAGAGCCGATACTGCGCCTGCGCTGGAGCCGGGAAGGTAAATATTTACATCCCCGCTGTTCTGAGGGGCACAGCGAGACCGGCGTGGGACACAGGAGGATGTGGGAAGCCTCGATAGGATCCGGAGGCTTTCCCCACCCTTGGTGTGTGTCAGGAACCGGCCCGCGGCACGCCTGCGTATACGGTTCCCGACTGCGGGTTTGACCAGATCAAGCGGGGAGCAGCCTTATTCGAGCTAAAACAAGGCTGGGACCCCTCAGAACACCTCTCACTGCCACCACTAGCGGTTCGCTAGACACTTCCACTCGGCTGTCGAGTCCTCAGTGCGCAATCCGCTTTTTCGTATTCGGGTCAGCTTTGCGCTTAGGCCGAATACGGGAATGCCACGCACCCACACACACACACAATTGCAATCTTACACTGTAGTGAAGCAAAGCCACTAACAGTCGTTCCGAACGATACTGTTAGCCACTCAGCTGTTGAGCTACTCGCACTGGCGTTTTCGTACAATGGGTCAGCTGCGTGCTTTAGGCCAACGTATGACAAACGCCCCACACACAATGCAATTACAATCTTATACGGTAGTGTCGCTCAATCATACAATCAGGCACGGACTTATACACACTTCAATCTCTTCTAGGCTATGAGTGTTAGTTTAGTACAGCAGAAGTCAAGCTTATTAAATAATAATTTAATATTCCAGGGAAAAATGTGGAACAATGCAGAACAGAATATATACAAAAGATTACAAAAACAAAGTAAAAAGTTACAAAGATAAAAGTTACAAAAATACACACAAAGCGATTTGCTTACCAAAATAAACGGGGAAATAAACGTACCAGCGTATCGATCTGGCGTTGTTGCGGGAGTACGCACTTTCTGGTCAGGAACCAGGTTAGTTCTAGCCGTGTGGGCTATCTCCAAGAACTACAAGTTGTGGCTATCCTAGCTGCTGTTTTATACTGTGAGATACGCCTGGAGGCTGCAACTTCCTTGGGGAGGGGAGGAACTAGTTTTTAATTAAATCTCAGACATAATTCTATTTCCAGGTAAAAGTCTATACATCAAAAGATTGTGAAGTGAGGCTTTTCAACTCCAGGTGAAAACTTGATTAAGGCTTTTTCCTGTCTCCGTTTTTAAAGTCTGCAGAGATTTCCAACCCCTTCCAATAGATGTAATTTACAGGGTATAGTTTGCACCTCCACCAATAATTCAATTTCCTCACAATGAAATAGTGTTTAACACACATGTCAACTTTTGGTGAAGAGACTCTTCCTGACTAGTCTAGAGTTCTTCACAATGCTTTAACAGCCTTCCTCAACAGAAGTGTCAATGTCTCAAGTGTCAATGACTTCAACACTTCACTTCTGCCCTTGTCTGGTTACCCCAGCTCTATTCACTCCTCTTTAGATGCAAATATAGGTCTATTGACCCACACACACAATCACATGAACAGTACATGAATCTACCCTGGCATATCTACACCTTTGACATAACATAGCAGAAATAAAAATGGGAAAATGAAAGAAATATGTTCCTGTATTCCTAACATCATCAGCCTCATAACTAGCTGCTATATTCCTGACACGCCCCCTCTTCCAGATGGCGCTGGCAGATGATTCTAACAAATCGTCCTGCCAAAGCCTACATTGATGGCCTGGCCGGGTGGGATAACCCCTTCGCATCCTTAGGAGGGTTCCCCACCTGTCAGTTAGCTCCAAGCTACACGAATGGAAAGCTAGGTCAGGTTGCTGCAATGTGTCGTTGCCCTTGGCAACCAGACGTAACCAACCAGGGGAATGCGAGTCAGTGACAACCGTGAATTCGCGACCATAGAGACAGTGCTGCAGCTGGGGAAGGGTTCCAACCGTCGCTACCCGCACTTTCTCTACAGTGGCAGGAGCTATCTCTCGGTCCCTTTGGGGAACGATTATCTGCCGGTCTGACTCCTCCACTTCGGACAGCTCAGAGGGAATAACTTCCCAGAACCCTCTCAGCCCGCCCCTCCCAGCTGGTGACCTGCTAGCTAGCCCCCTGAGCTCTTCCAGGCTGCTGTCAAATCAATCAGCCACAGAGAGCTCAGTGCTGCCTGTCACACATTCCAGGAAGGCTGCAGACGGAGAGGCTCCTGGGCACTCAGGGCCAGATTCCGAATTGGATGTGGCTGACCCAGCAACATTTGTCACTTCAGTGGACAGTCCCTCTGCTGTAGACTCGCTAGCACTGCGGGTTACCACGGCAGCTGAGGGAGCGCCCACATTACACACATCATAAATCACGTCACATTTGGTCTTAAAAACATCTGAAGTTGGAAGATCTGGCCTGGTGCTGTCTGCCCCTTCAGTGGGCAATCCATCTGCTGCAGCCCAGCGAGCACTGCTGGGTACTCCTGCAGCTGATGGAGTGTCCACATGACACACAGCATTATGTAGCACAACACATATTACATCAACAACATCTGCATGCATGGTAACAATGTGTCCTCCTCCAGGCCTGGGCACTGGAGACTCACTAGGGCTGGCTCCTAGTACACAGTCCGTAGCCCCTGGGGCCTCGCCAGCACTCCCCACTTGCACAGCATTATCACACAGTACCTTGCAAGAGTCCTGAACTTCTGCGGGGGATGCAGGCTCCATGCGGTTTGGAGTAGGCTCATACCGGGCCACTAACCGTCCTAGGTCAGTACCCAACAAAACGTTCATGGGGATGGCATCCGTTACCCCCACTTCTTTCATTCCGCTGCCGGCCCCCCAATCCAGGTGGACCAAGGCGGTGGGTATGGCGGGTGTGACACCCCCAACTCCTTTGACAGCCATAGTCTTGCCAGGAATGTACTCCTCGGGGTTCACAAGCTGGGGGTGCACTAGAGTCACCTCTGCTCCAGTGTCCCTCAGACCGGTGGTAACTGTATCCCCAACCGTGACAGGTTGCAGATTCTCTGCATAGCTACCTGCATTCCTGGTGGCACACAATGCATTTCGGGCCCCGCCAGAATTTGGGGCTTCCTTCTTTTCTGGACACGTAGCACTGATGTGACCCGGCTTGTTACAGGCAAAACATCTCCGAGTGTCAACGGTGGCTGTTCTACCTCCAGGCGGCTGCGGGACTTGGCTTCGCTGGGTGCTCAGAGGAGAAGGTCTCGCAGTCTTTTCTCCCTTCCAGCTGGGCGCCGTAGTCCTCCGAAAATCAGATGCTCGATTGGACGTGTAGGCATCAGCAACTTTCGCGGCCTCATCCACGGTCATCGGCTCTCGGTCCCGTACAAACAGCCGGACCTCAACAGGACAAGTGTGGAGGAACTGGTCTTTTATTATCAGTTCCTGCAGGGCATCAAAGGTTTCAACAGCCAGTCCTTTTACCCACTGCTGGAAGGCAGTGCGCAGGTTGCAAGCATGATCCAGGTAGCTGTCATTAGGACCTCGCTGCACTGTCCTGAAATGTTTGCGATACACCTCTGGCGTGAGGTGGTATCGCGCAATGATGGCTTTCTTAATCGCCTCAAAGTCTATTTCTTCCTCCTGGGGGAGACTCGCAAACGCCTCCAGGGCCTTGCCTCTCAGCCCTGGTGTGAGGTATCTTGCCCACTGCTCACGGGGCACCCCATACTGCCGACAAGTCCTTTCAAACCCCTGTAGGAAAGTGTCTATGTCAGAGTCCTTGTCCATAGCGGGGAACTTATCCAGGGGGATTCTGTGGACTCGCTCACCTTCGCGTTCTGCGGGTCCAGCAGACCGGTTCTGCTGCTGAAGTTTAGCCAGCTCCAGCTGGTGTCGCTGTGCAACTTGTTCCCTCTGGGCTTGTCGTATTTCCCTCTCAGTGTTGCCAACTCATCCCTTTAATTACTGACACATCTAAGTTATACAGGTTCTGGGGCTACACACATAATCAGGGCCTTAACTGCATCTACCTAGCCACGAAACCTGTATAATTCATATGTGTCAGTAATTAAAGGGATGAGTTGGCAACACTGTTCCCTCTCTGCTTGCCGATGTTCCAGAATCAGCTTTAGGCGCAGTTCGGGCTCAGCCGAACCTAGTAGCTGTAGGTCGGCTTCCAGAGATGTCATCTCCGTGTTCGGTGGATCATCCAGGACATCGTCTCCATTCGCATTCTGTGGCGGGACCGATTCCTCCTCTGGCGTGTCGCTGCATCCGCTGACGTTGAAGCACGGGCTCGCTCTGCCTCATCATACTCCTCGAGCGCACTAACTGCTCCTTAGTCTGGCCGCTCACCGTCTCGATGCCTTTGTGCTCACATAGGTTGAGTAGTATCTCTTTGTTTTGCCTTGCATAGCTGGATGCTTTCTGAGCCATCGTGTTGCAAAAAAGAAAAAGGGGGGAGAGGGAAAGCAAAATACCAAGTGTGTATCTTTGAACAAAAAAAAACGTATATAGATTCTGCACTGAGTAGACTTCTGTAGGCTAGTTGCTTCTAGCAAGCTTCCAGCCTTTAGTACTCAGAATAGCGAGCTAAACTGAGTACTAATGTACTAAACATTCCCACCACTACCAGCCAGTTATGTCAGGAACCGGCCTGCGGCACGCCTGCGTATACGGTTCCCGACTGCGGGTTTGACCAGATCAAGCGGGGAGCAGCCTTATTCGAGCTAAAACAAGGCTGGGACCCCTCAGAACACCTCTCACTGCCACCACTAGCGGTTCGCTAGACACTTCCACTCTGCTGTCGAGTCCTCAGCGCGCAATCCGCATTTTCGTATTCGGGTCAGCTTTGCGCTTAGGCCGATTACGGGAATGCCACGCACCCACACACACACACAGTTGCAATCTTACACTGTAGTGAAGCAAAACCACTAACAGTCGTTCCAAACGATACTGTTAGCCACTCAGCTGTTGAGCTACTCGCACTGGCATTTTCGTACGTTGGGTCAGCTGTGCGCTTTAGGCCAACGTATGACAAACGCCCCACACACAATGCAATTACAATCTTATACGGTAGTGTCGCTCAATCATACAATCAGGCACGGACTTATACACACTTCAATCTCTTCTAGGCTATGAGTGTTAGTTTAGTACAGCAGAAGTCAAGCTTATTAAATAATAATTTAATATTCCAGGGAAAAAAGTGGAACAATGCAGAACAGAATATATACAAAAGATTACAAAAACAAAGTAAAAAGTTACACAGATAAAAGTTACAAAAATACACACAAAGCGATTTGCTTACCAAAATAAACGGGGAAATAAACGTACCAGCGTATCGATCTGGCGTTGTTGCGGGAGTACGCACTTTCTGGTCAGGAACCAGGTTAGTTCTAGCCGTGTGGGCTATCTCCAAGAACTACAAGTTGTGGCTATCCTAGCTGCTGTTTTATACTGTGAGATACGCCTGGAGGCTGCAACTTCCTTGGGGAGGGGAGGAACTAGTTTTTAATTAAATCTCAGACATAATTCTATTTCCAAGTAAAAGTCTATACATCAAAAGATTGTGAAGTGAGGTTTTTCAACTCCAGGTGAAAACTTGATTAAGGCTTTTTCCTGTCTCCGTTTTTAAAGTCTGCAGAGATTTCCAACCCCTTCCAATAGATGTAATTTACAGGGTATAGTTTGCACCTCCACCAATAATTCAATTTCCTCACAATGAAATAGTGTTTAACACACATGTCAACTTTTGGTGAAGAGACTCTTCCTGACTAGTCTAGAGTTCTTCACAATGCTTTAACAGCCTTCCTCAACAGAAGTGTCAATGTCTCAAGTGTCAATGACTTCAACACTTCACTTCTGCCATTGTCTGGTTACCCCAGCTCTATTCACTCCTCTTTAGATGCAAATGTAGGTCTATTGACCCACACACACAATCACATGAACAGTCCATGAATCTACCCTGGCATATCTACACCTTTGACATAACATAGCAGAAATAAAAATGGGAAAATGAAAGAAATATGTTCCTGTATTCCTAACATCATCAGCCTCATAACTAGCTGCTATATTCCTGACAGTGTGTACCCTCCAGGGGAACTTTTTCTCGTTACAAGTTTTCTGTAATGACAGTATAGTGCACTCTATACTACTGTATACAGAGCCCCAACAGAAGCATCTTTAAACTGTTGGAACTGAGAGTATCAACAGTACTATTACCTTGAACTTCAGTATAGTAAAACAAATAGAAGATGTCACTGTGTGTAATACGTGATGGTGATCTGAATGGGATTTTCATTTCCTGTATTCACTCGGTATTGTCTCTGTTCTAAGTAAGCTGCACTTCCTGATGATTGTATATGATCTATTTCTACATTTTTTTCTCAAGTAAAGAGTTCCAACTGGCTGCCTATCTACGTGCAAAGAACCTAAAAGAGAATCTGTCCATAGATCCCAACTGTCCCTCTTTCCTCCTCATTTGTCCCTCTTTCAGGACTTTGTCCCTCTTTCTATGTAAATATATGTATTTCTCTGCTAAACAATGTGTGTTGATTGACTCTAAACTTTATTCCCATCATTTAAATTGATAGATTTCTAATTTTAAAATGTTAATATGAAGGATGAATAAACCAGGAAAGAAAGGACCAGTGTGGTTTGAATTATAAAACATCATATTTTGCTTATGAAATATTTATGGCATGCGTGACTGGGGGCGTGATCAGGGGTGTGGCAGGGGCGTGGCTTAAGTGTCCCTCTTTCTCATCTCAAAAAGTTGGGAGGTATTTCTGTATTAAAAAAAATATTCCTCTGGGGGATCCAGAGGCTTCCCCCTTCCCGAGGTAAGTATCCCCCAGAGGAGTATTTTTTTATTACAGGATTTTTTAAAGCTCCAACATAAATCTCTTGCTGCTCTCCATTGGTCCACTTCTTGGACCAAAGGAAATCGTCTCCGCGGAGCATTCTTTTTCTTCCCACTGCTGCACTACTTCTGCCGACAAACTCCACGCCCCTGCTGTTGCCCCCCCCCCCCCCCAACAACCAGGCCACCAAGTTCAAGTGAACCCTATATGCGGGACTGGGGCCAATATACTTTCCAGACTCCTCCCCATTGGCAATATATTGAATCATTATGATTCAAAACGTCCTGTGTGTAAAATACAGGCTCTAATCTGCAGCAATGCTAAAAGCACAGTGCCCCCCCTTTCATGTTAGCTCAGTATGCAGAGTCTGAAAGCAGCAGGGACAGCCATACTATGCCAGAAAATGAAACACATATATAGGTAGATAACTAATTGTTCTACTTACATAACATGTATTGTACTGTCCATGTTTTTATTTCAGTGAATTTTATATAGTAAAGAAAGAGAAAACTGTTTCTGGCATTTGCCATCTTGATTCCCTCTGACTGAAGCCAATCCTGATGTCATTCTTTTCTCCTAGAAACTGCATTGTCATAGCTAGCTTGCTTTGTAAACACATGAGAGCCTAGGCATAGATTGTATTTAATTTTGCAAAAAGGGTGTGTGCATCAATCACCAAGTGAACCCTTATATACCTGGCTTTGCAGATAAGGCCTAATTAGCTTATTCATGAGACACTGCTCAAGCAAATCTGCATTCGCTTTCGCATGCCAGGATATGCAGGGTTTTACCAACTAACTCACCGCAATTTTTTTGCCCTGCGGGGGATTAGTTCGCATTTAGCACTTATCCAGGATCGCCAAGTGGAGGCCCCCGCAGGATCCCAGGAAAAGAGGGACCAACAGGGTACTCCAAGCACTCTCACTGCTCAGAGACTGTGCAGCCGCCCCCCCGGGGGGAAGGGGGGGGTTATGACGTGCGGGGCGGGCCCCCCCCCCCTTCCCCCAAGAGCTGCCACCGCCAGAGAGGGCCGCCCACACCCACCTCCCAAAGGATAGGACCTACCTTATTTCATATTGTGTCCAAGTGCATTATTATGCCAGGCCAAATGTGCGCGACTTGGGAGCATTACGCCAGGGGGGGAGTGGAGCAGAGGTCGCCCCAAGCCTGGTAAAGCTCAAGGGTGACTCTACAGCTCCACACCCCAATGGGGAAACAGGCTGCAGACAGCCCATATAGAGAGGGTCATCCACCACCTGCTTCCAGAAGAAAAAAAAACATAGATTGTATTTCAGCTTAACACTGAACTGCCCTCAACCAATCAGTGAGGAGCAGGAATGACGGTGGGGAGATAACAAGCGTCCCTCTCTCACGGTCTTCGGCGATGGTGAGAATAGAGCCGGACTGACTGAGATAAGATTTATTACAGCTGAAACATTTCTGAATATATTGAAGTGTTTGCACTGCAGGGTGAGGTTGCAGGCTGCACAATGAACACAGGGGAGTGGGTAAGTTGAATTTGATTTTGTGGCTGACAATACCTCTTTAAGACACAGGCAGGGGCTGGAATGATTTGTCTGTGACCTGTCCGTCCACACAGGAGCAGCCTGCTTATCTGTAGATAACTTTTCTTCCATAATAGCACCATCATTTGGACAATCTCTTCTGCTCAAAAGCCCTTGAGTTCTGTGTGTGATATTCATAATTGTATCCTAGCATTGCTGAACTAATTAGCCCTAATGTTATCACCTGAGTTAGGCAAAAAATATCTAAAGCTCACCATACAAACAATGATTTTTTTGATCACCCAAATGGGCCCCCCAGCCAGCCATTGTGCCCCCCCCCCCCCACCCCCACAAATTTTTTTTTTCAAGTGGAGCCACCACTGGCTGTAAACAATGGCAGTGATCAGCCGTGTATAAATATTTGCCTTGTATTAAATGAAGAAACAGAATTGTGTGGAGGTTATGCTCCTCTCCTAATTAGCGGCAGTTTTCTACCAGAATCCCTGGCACTCCTCGCAGGTTAATCCCGCGTCTATTATCTGGGATTTCACCGGCTGGCAGATCGTAACCGTGGAATGCAGATCGCGGCACATTCTCAGGAAACGGTACCAGAAACCAGGGCAAGCCCTATTCTTAAAAATGTCCTTCAGTAAAAGCAGGTCCAGGAAATCTGCGCTGGATCGCGTTACTCCGCTGGGCTCGGAATCTATCATCTTAATAATAGAAAATGAATGTTCAGAGCTTAGATTACATTCTTTCTGTCAGAATGCGTTCCCTGCTCACCGGGTCAACCGCAGTTCAAGCCTTACAAATAGGAGGGAGGTGGATCCAAGTCATCAAGCACATTAGTGATTCCTAACACCGGCAAACTGCGCCCTGGAAGACATCGGCAGCCGGCGGCCGGCCAAGAACCCTTCCATGTCTTCATCTTAATTACATGACAAAAGCTGAAAGGCCCACAGAGCGTTACTAAGCCAGGCGAAGAACGGAAGAATCCACGACTTTATGCCTTGCCTGGAGTTTCACAATCAGTCGCTGGGGATGTCCTGCATACTGACTCAATATCTGGTTTATTGAACTTACTTGAAATCAACGTACATTTGGACAGAGGCAACAGAAGACTAAAAATCACTAAAAATGTTAAAAATAGAGGAGGCCGAGGTGGGCTTCTCTCTTCCAAGCAGACACAAGATACTGTTGATAACAATTTATTTACATAAATATTTTTGTTGAATATTATCAACAGTATCTTGTGTCTGCTTGGAGGTAAGTCTAGGGCCGGATTTGCACTTTACCGCCCAAGGCCACTGTCAGCAGCCGCCCCCCTTCAGTATAGGTAGCGAGATGACCCCTCCCCCTTTCCCTCCAGTATAGGTAGCGAGATGACCCCTCCCCCTTTCCCTCCAGTATAGGTAGCGAGATGACCCCTCCCCCTTTCCCTCCAGTATAGGTAGCGAGATGACCCCTCCCCCTTTCCCTCCAATATAGGTAGCGAGATGACCCCTCCCCCTTTCCCTCCAGTATAGGTAGCGAGATGACCCCTCCTTCTTTTCCCTCCAGTATATGTAATAGGTAACCAGATGTCCCCTCCCCTCCTCTAATTTAGGTATCCAGATGACCCTCCCTCCAGTATAAGTAGCCTGTTGACCCTTCCCGCTATTATAGACAGCCAGATGACCCTTCCCCTCCCCACACCTCCAGTATAGGTAGCCAGATAACCCCTCCCCCTTCCGTAAAGTTAGCTTGATGACCACCCCTCCCTCCAGTATAGGTAGCCAGGAGACCCTTACCCTTACCCTGTGCGTTTTCTGCACATCATGTGTGTCTGTAGGTGTGAAAACATGCACAGCTTATCACAGAAGCTAATGTAATTGATAGAGAAAATGCCTGCAGTGCTTCACTGCTGTCTGCTTTTATCTGCATGGGGGAAACACATTCAAGTGTGCACTAGCCAACTGAATAACATTGCTTCTCAGTTTACCTGTGCAGAAAGCAATGGGAGGAGCCCTATCCAATAATTCTCTCGGGGGGGGGGGGGGGGGGGGGGCAGTGATTTCGAGTTACACCGCTGACATAGTAATAGGAGTGTGCACCTCTTCCCCCCCCCCCCAACCAACTCTGCATCCCCCCTTTCCCCTATGTTGTCCCCCCGATCTCCCCCCCGATCTCCCCCCCCCCTTCTTCTGAGGCCTTTGCATCTGATCCTCTCCACCTCCTGCCTCATGCATTCCTCACTCCTAGGCACACACACACACACACATATATATATATATATATATATATATATATATATATATATATATATAACATAAAGTGAAAGGGCCCTAGGCAAGCAGCAATTTTTCAGCCCACCTTTGTAGATTTTTTGCATAGGCCCCTAGACTCTCTCCAGGCCTCAGGCACCTGCCTAAGTTGCTTTGTGGATGATCCGGCTCTGATCTCTACATCTATCTGATATTTACATACTGTAAGATCCTGCTCAGTTCTGTCAATCTACAGACTTGTTTCCTGGAATAGCTGTCTCTATGCAGCACATGTCTTTGTCATCCGTGTGTCGGAGCTGTCAAGGTTGCGCTGGGCAGGTGTATAAACACACCGGATAATCTTTTATCCTGAGACAAGGAAATTTCCTGCTGACTCTCCATATTGCTCAGTTATTCTCGGCATCTGCAGACCGGCGCAGCTGATGTTGATCGAGGCTCATCACACATGATAGTAGTATAACCTACCCAGTCTCCGTCTAACCCCCAAACCATTTTCACCCCTTTTCCTGTAACCCCTTCATGCATCCTTGAATAAAACCACACGGACTACCCGGCTTGGATAAATTTTTCGGCCAAAGCAGCCCATTTATTTTAACCAAAACATATTTAAGAACAACATTTCCATCATACATAAATAACTCTTTATTCAAAACACAACAGTAACTCTGAGCACTGAGGTAAGGGGTCCGGAGGCGCCCTCTGAGAATCGTACCCTTCTGAACCTGGCATGCAGCCTTGAACCGGCCCCCGCCGCGTTCTCCGGCTCGGGGACAGCTGCATGCCCACTTAAAGCGACCTTCCGCCGAATTGTCTCTCTTGCAGGATTGTCCCTTGACAAATCCTTAACCTGATAAACTCAACCTCCGGAGCCCCTTCCCCTCCACTACGAACGGGCATGAAGTCTCATGCGCGAGAGGCCCCCAACCTCAGAGCTCGCTGGATTCCATCTTCTATCCCTAGGGCCCACAAATCCAACCCCACATCCGTAAGGTGAACCCCATCCCTTCTTAAGAAAAGATGGGTATCCTCCTCCAACTCCAAATGCCTAATGGCCAAGCCGCCATTTCTAACAAAAAATTTAGACACCTCCTTGTTCAACTTCACTCTGGCCCTTTTGACTTTGCTGACCGATCTCGCCAACCTCCAAGACGATCTGGCCACCACGTCTGACCATATCACGATCGCGTCCGGAAAAAGCGTACGAATACGCAAAAAATCAAATTTTATGTCCTTTACAAACACCCTTGTGGACCTAGCAGCCAGGTCATTCCCCCCAACATGTAGCACCAAAATGTCCGGGGCCCTATCAAGTCTGTAACATCTGTGTAGCTCCGGCATTACCCTAGACCACACCATGCCTGGGAAACCGAGCCACCGTATACAAACCTGCTCCCTGGGGAAGCCAAGTTGCCGACCTTCTGGCCTCACATCCGCTCGTTTTGCTCCCCAGCGGACATATGAGTGTCCAAAAATCCAAACCAGGACCTGCGGACCTGCAATACAAACAACAGGTCTCTAACAACAAATGTCCTCTTCTGCTCCCAATACCTAACCCCCCTTTTTTTTTTTTTTTTTTTTTTTTTTTAACACACCAAATGCGGCCTAACATACAACTTATAACGAGAAGATTCCCATCGCCCTATTCTTTTAATGATATTTTCGCTAAGTCCCCACCTAGACGCCTCTGTGGCTGCACCTATCCTGAAAGAGTGGGAGGCGAACTCGCGTGCCTGGAGCCCAAGCCCAGTTAAACACTTTCTAAAAACGGCAATAAATTGGAACCTGGATAAGGGGGTACCATCTCTATGCACTAGGAATGAGTGAGCCGCTGAAGGCCTCATGGCCCCAAAAGCTTCCACTGCTCCGCAAGGACAAAGCGGGCTATCCGTCCGAAATAAAGAGATGCACCTGCCCCTACCTGATTGATCCGTTTTTGAAAACCGAAGACGGATGACTACGGAGTCCGCCTGCACTCTGACGTCCTCCGCGAGGATGCCTCCCACCTTAACCTTACTGCTGCTAACTAATTCCCCTATCCTAAAGGCCCCAAAGAATGCCAAAATGAACCCTGTCCTAAACAAACTTACCTCAAATGCCGATGAACAAACCCCATCCAGCCTAAGAACTAATCTCCCTAACAGCTCAAAAGACACCGGCCGCCTTGAATCCCTGTGAATCACCCCCACCCTGAAACCCTTTAATGCCTGCCTCACCCTAAAATCCTTTGTCGCATCCTGAAAACCCCTAATTTTAAACCAAAAAGCTAACGCCGACAATTTCTTAGACATTGCTGATGACGACACTCCTTCCGAAAAGCACTTTCCCACAAAGTATAATAGCAGACATAGCCTGTCCTCTTGCGAGTGACAGCCGCCCACTTGTACCATCAAAGCATCCCACGTGTTTCATACCAACGTGTACGCTGCCCATGACGATGCTGACAAGGATTGCCTGATCAATCCAGATACTGCCCGAAAGGAATTTTCCACACCGCTTCGGGACACTCCTCCCCACTCTCGTCCGCCGATGGAGCCGCCGCCCGGAATCTGGCCCACTGGAATCGAGAGAGGGCATCAGCAATCACGTTATCAATTCCGGGCAAATGCACTGCAGTAATCTGAGAATTCAAACGCAAGCAGTCCAGTACTAACTGCCGCATCAAACAGATAACTGGCGTTGATGACGCCGAAAAGTTATTTATAGCTGCCACCACACCCATGTTATCACAGTTAATTCGAATCGTTCTATCAGCCAGTCTCTGCCCCCACAAACGAAATGCCACTACGATCGGAAACAATTCCAACATAACCAAATTGGAGGTAAAACCTGCTTCCACCCAGGACATGTCCCAGGCGGAGGCACACCAACTTCCTGCCAAAAAGGCTCCAAAACCGATTGCACCCGACGCATCCGTGAAAAACTCAGCATCCACATTACTCACCATTTCCTGAATCCATAAGGGTCTGCAATTAAATTCCTCCAGAAATCTAACCCACACCCTTAAATCCCCCCGCAACTCTGCCGATAGACGAATCCGATGGTGCGGAGAGGACTTTCCTGCCGTTGCCATGGACAGCCGCCTGCAGAATACACGTCCCATGGGCATGATTCTGCAGGCAAAATTCAATTTCCCGAGTAACGACTGCAGATCTCGCAACGTAATTTTTTTAGACTTTTCAGCCAGCTTCACTGCCGCCGTTAAATCTTCCACCTTGTCCGGCGGTAACCGACATTCCATGGCCAACGTGTCAATAGTGATGCCCAAGAATTTTATGGACGTCACCGGGCCCTCTGTCTTGTCCTCTGCCAGAGGCACCCCGAACAGAGCACACACATGTCTCATTGCGGCAAGCGCGGAAATGCACTCACCCGAATCCGATGCCCCCATAAACAAAAAATCATCCAAGTAATGGATAAGTGATCGTACACCTGAAACCTCCCTCACCACCCATTCCAAAAAACAGCTGAACTTCTCAAAATATGAACAAGAAATGGCACACCCCATAGGAAGGCATTTGTCTACAAAGTATTCACCCTTCCAGTGACATCCAAGCAAACGGAAGCTCGCTGGGTGTACCGGGAGCAACCGAAACGCAGCTTCAATGTCGGTCTTTGCCAACAAGGCCCCCGCACCTAATCGCTTGACCCAACGTAATGCTACATCAAAAGACGTGTATGCCACTGATGTTTCCTGATCCGACAGGCCATCGTTAACCGATAATCCTTTTGGGAAAGACAGATGATGAATGAGCCGAAAGGAACCCGGTTCCTTCTTTGGCACAACACCCAAGGGTGACACCACTAAATTGCGCAATGGTTGTTCTGTAAATGGGCCCGCAATACGGCCCGCTGCCAATTCCTTGTTCAACTTTTGAGACACTACCTCAGGAAATTCATATGCTGATCTCAAGTTCTTCACTGGACCGTCCGCTGATCACGTACAACTACTGGGAATGACAAAACCGTCCCTAAAACCTGCATGCAAGAACTCCGCTGCCTCCCTCTGAGGATACCTACCGAGGAACTGTTCCATTTTTTCCACCCTCACCGGTGTCGTCCCTCTTGCTTGCAGGCTCAGCCGCCTTACCTCTGCGCTGTCTATAACATTTTGAGGCCGGATGTGAACCTCCGCAGGCTGAACACTCGTGTTTAAAACGACACGATTGTCCAAAACGACAAGATCCGTCGTTGAATTGCCAGCACACTCCTTTTCCCTTACCGGCCAGCTGTCCAGTGGGGGCTGGGCTGCTGGCCTGTCCCTGAAAGGGCGGTGCCGCCCGAGCAGGAATCATAAGGCGCATCCATAGCTCGATGTCCTTGTGATCCCAACGTATGGCTGGACGGACCGCCTTACTCTGCCTAAACTGCTCGTCGTATCTGAGCCAAGCATTTCCGCCGTATGACCGATTCGCATCCCCTATCACATCCATATACCTGAATAACGACGAACAGCAGTCCGGCTGACGCTCCCCAATCACACTCGCCAATATATTGAACGCCTGAAACCAGTTTTGGAACGTTCGGGGGACAAGCCGGTAGCGGCGTTCCTCCTCCCTCTTTTTTTCATCTGGTTTCCCCTTATCTAAATTAAACTTCTCCAACGGTAAAAGGGAAAAAATCTCAACATATTCCCCCCTCCATATACGCTCCCTCGTCTCTTGTTTTAAATGGGCCCCCAAACGTCCCATAAAACAAACATACGTCTCACTATGAGCAGCGTCTGAGAGACGCACCAAATCCGCCTCCCTTCTCTCCGCCCCACCGCCCCCCGACTGATCACTCGGCCCTGGCGTGACCGATACCTCCCCACTTGCTGACCCGTTTGGTTTCGACAAAGGGGGAGAAACCTGGATTGCTTGTACCACCTGGGGAACCTGGGAAAGAGATACCAACTGCCCTGGGGCAGGCCCCGCCCCCCCCCCCGGATGAACCTGAGGAAGAGGTACGACCTGCCCTGTGGCTAACCCCGACCCCACCGGAGCAACCTGGGGAAAAGGTACTACCTGCCCCGGCGCGGACCCCGCCCCCACCGGAGCAACCTGGGGAAGAGGTACTACCTGCCCTGGCGCAGACCACGCTCCCACCGGCCCTGGCAGGCCTGACATGGCTCTTAAACCTGCCCACAACACCTCTAAAGCAGAAGGTACCTGAGATGGCATACCGGTAACCACTCCCTGCCCCCCCGCACCCGACCCAAACAACAAATTGGTCAGTACATTGGCATTATTGGCCTCACCTGGCTGTGCCGGACGAACGCCCTGGTCAGCCGTCACTCCGGATCCCGAGCTGTCGTCCGCTTCCTCTCCCGCCGATGAATCCTCATCCGACAGTGGTGCGTTCTCTGCTGATCGTCTGTCGTCTTGCCCACCATGGTCCTGGCGGCGCTGAACCACACTCCGAACACCCCTTTGACTGGTGCCTCTGGATGAAGTCTTGCCCTTGCTCTTCCCTCCTCCTTTAGCCGCCTTGGATGATCCTGGTCTCTGGGTTTGGGCCACCGCCACGCCCTGGGAGGAAGCGGTGCCCGTCCCTGCGGTAGCCTCCTGTTGAGCCTGCCTGGCCTGCTGGGATGAGCGGGGCACAGGGGCCGTTTGCTGGGCAGATCCTCTGGACGCCTGCGCAGGAGCCGATTGCCCCTTTTGCGCGCCGCTAGACGAACGCTTCCTGCCTCTTGGATTCCTCTTGGCCGCCCCCCTGCCGCTAGCATGTGTTCGCTTGGCAGGAGGCGCCGGAGGGTCCCCGTGGGGGCTCCCACTGCGGTTGCTCCGTCTTGGCCTGGCGTCCGGGCTGAGCCGCTCCGGCGGCCTGGATTTACGCTTGGCCTGCGCAGCCTCTCCTTGGCTCCCCCCCGCTGCGCAGACGTACTCGGGGCCATAGCTGCTAGCTGGGACTGAACCCATTCGGGCCCCCTGGCTGCTGCTTCGTCGCGGATGCGCGCTACTAAGCTTTCCACGTCTTCCATGCTGTGGAGAAGCAGTGCGTGCAGCCAACTTTTTCTCTTCTCTCCGCGGAGTGCCTAAGCTCCGCCTACCCCCTACGCAATACCCTTACTCCCCAGCCCAGCCTCTTCCTGCTACTCACCAGGGACACCACTCCTCCCTCACCACACTAAGGCACCACCCCTTCCCTACTCCTGGACGGCTACCCTATCATGCTGGGCCTTGCGTATTACGTTTTGCTCCAGCTCCAGGCCCTCTCCTAGATTGTTTAGCGCTGACTGATTGGTTCTGCAATCATGTGTGCCTGACATGCAATGACAATTATTACATAACTTGCGTTTGACGTGGTGTAATATGACCCTATGGAGAGCAGGACACTTTATCTTTCAGCACGGCGCAATGATGTGATATCCCAGGTTATTAAATATTTACCAAGGGCACGGTAGCATAATTTATAGAACAATAGGACTTTCCTTCAATTCCAAACTTGCAATATTATTTTTTTGCATTTTAAGACTATACTGTAGAGCAAACAAGTCATGATAGGATTGATTTGCAAAATGTATTGTGTGAATTATTGCTGTACAAACGCTAGATCGGGAGAGTCAAACTCAAAGTGGACTGAAATTGAACACTGGGACCAAGTTGCGGGCCAACCTCAATGTCTAGAGGCGCTCCTCCCCCCCTATAAAGCTCCCTGGTGTCTAGTGGCTCCCCATCCTCCGCATATAGTTCCCTGGTGTCTAGTGGCCCCCTCCCTCCCCTATACAGTGTCCTGGTGTCTCGTGGCCCCCTCCCCTATACAGTTCCCTGGTGTCTAGTGGCCCCCTCCCTCCCCTATACAGTTCCCTGGTGTCTCGTGGCCCCCTCCCCTATACAGTTCCCTGGTGTCTCGTGGCCCCCTCCCCTATACAGTTCCCTGGTGTCTCGTGGCCCCCTCCCCTATACAGTTCCCTGGTGTCTCGTGGCCCCCTCCCCTATACAGTTCCCTGGTGTCTCGTGGCCCCCTCCCCCTATACAGTTCCCTGGTGTCTCGTGGCCCCCTCCCCTATACAGTTCCCTGGTGTCTCGTGGCCCTCTCCCCCTATACAGTTTCCTGGTGAATTGCTCAGTAGTAGGGGGGGGGGGGGGGGAAATAAATCAATACATTGCAAACTAAAAAGTAAGAAAAAAGAAGATAGGTAAAGAAGTAATTGATATTCGCTGTGTAATTCGTTCATGCTGTTAGATCCATTGCGAGCCTGCAGGTCATCATCCTTACTGCTGGTAGACCTTGAAAAAAAATACAGCACCAATTGCCATTATCTATAACACGCCAACGAATATATACAGAGGGAGATGATGCTTATTATTTTCAAAAATGCTACAAATCTCACAGACAGGAAACTGGCCCACAATATCAGCCATACAGCGCCCCCTGATGATCTATTCGATAAAAGGTAAAGATTTCTCATGAGAAAAGGGTTATCAGCCAGGGACATAACTAGAAATCACTGGGCCCCACTGCAAAACTTTGGATACGGCCCATTCCTGCCAATAACCTCCCCCCAGGGGGCTGGAGGTAGATCAGCGTTGTACACAGGACACTGCTGAACACTGAATAGGGACTGTCTGCAAATCTTTGTCTACAAAGCATTCTATGATTCCTTATCAGTGGCTGAGCAGATGCAGTCATTAGAACAATTGTGCAAAGAGCAGAATGTTTTTTCTCTCTGAGCCCTTAGTTGTCAGTCTCTCAGGACAGAGAAAAGAAACTCCTCCCTCCGACAGGGCCCCTTGCAGCTTCTGGACCCCATGCAGCTACATCCCTTGCAGGGTCTATTGTTACGCCCCTGGTATTAACTAGTGATTGGGATGAAGTTCATTCTTTGGTTACAGTCCCTCTTTCACACAAGAATTGCAGGACTGACATACAACCGTCTGTCAGCAACAGGCTCTCTTGTCTGTTTGGCATTTCATCACAATGGAAGCACACAAGGCTCCCGATTTCACACTTTTCACTTACTTGACAACACAAAGTGTCCGGTGTAGATCACCTTTTTTAAATGTCATTATTTCCATAAGGCCCTCTCTGATTTTCCCAGTATTTTGTGGCTGTAGTGAGCGGTTCCTGACAGCGAAGTGTGAGTCATCCAGCAATAAATGTCTCGCTCCGCAGACGAGAATTTATTAATATTGGCTGTGAGCGATGATGAAACATCTGCTTGGCGGGCGAAATCCATACATCTCCCTTCTCAGTTCACTTTGTTTTTGATGGCAGAGCCGGGCCTGTTCCCACCGTCCAGCAGTTACCGTTCTTTGCTTGGTGTCGTGCTGCGATTCATTAGGAACACCTCCAAAGAGCGTTCGGATACAGTCGCACGGTCGCACCCATCATCCTTTCCGGAGTGCCTCCAATCTAACCAGCCAACGTTATATAAAGTTTAGAAGAAGCACCCGAACGTATAACAGCAGAAGTGGGGGTATATAAAACTGGAATTGAAACTGTATATCACTTAAAGGGGCACTATGGTGAACATTTTTAAAATTCAAAATATGTGCAAACATAAACAAATAAGAAGTAGGTTTTTTTCCAGAGTAAAATGAGCCATAAATTACTTTTCTCCTATGTTGCTTTCACTTACAGTAGGTAGTAGAAATCTGATAGAAGCGACAGGTTTTGGACTAGTCCATCTCTTCATGGGGGGATTCTCAGGGATTTATTTATTTTCAAAAGCACTTAGTGAATGGCAGTTGCTCTGTCCAACTGCCACAAAACTGTGTAGCGAGCAGGGAAGCTGGCCAGCATCATTGTTTAAATCCTTTTTAGGGAATATCTTTATAAAGATTAAAAGCCTTGCTGAGAATCCCCCATGAAGAGATTGACTATTCCAAAACCTGTCGCTTCTGTCAGATTCCTACTACCTACTGTAAGTGACAGCAACATAGGAGAAAAGTAATTTATGGCTCATTTTACTCTGGAAAAAAACATACTTCTTATTCTTATTATATGATGTTTGCACATATTTTAAATTTTGCAATTTCTTGCCATAGTGCCCCTTTAATGGAGATCATCAGTGCAAGGGATCAAGTGCCATCCCATGCCAGCGAATGGGAGCATTTAGTAGATGCTTTTGCAGGCTTTCATGAAAGCTGGTTAGTAGATCCCGGGGTCTCATCTCAAAAGCAACTTGCAGCTTCTAGAGGTCGTTTGCTGTTTCTGGCGTTGTGTTTGAAAGCCAGCAAATGCCACTGAAAGCCAACAAAAGCCAGAATTTCCACTTCCTGCAGACGCAAATCCCAGCCCTTTCCTGCAAAAGCCAGCAAAGTCCCAGAAAACGCAACACTCTCAAACTCTACGCACTGAAAGCTGTTAACCACTAGCCATGTTTACAGCAGTATATTTATGCCCCGCGGGAAGACTGTTCCTGTTCCAGGGGAGTAGATATATGCCTCCTGCCGCCACTCGCTCCGGCGCGCGTTCTTGCCGCCGATTGTTAGAGAGGAGATCAATGGATGTGGACGCAGTGCCCATTCATTGATCTAAGTCCCACTGTCAATGAACGACGGCATCAATGAGATGCCTGCGGCCATTGTACCAAACTTAATTACACATGCACGCATTTCTTCCTATTCACGTACCCGGCACGGACATCTTGTGGCCAAATAGTAAAATTACACCTATATACATTTATTTCAATAAAAAGACATAATTTAACTCCTAACCTCCCACACTCTCCCATAAATACCCAAATACAACTTTTCCATTTAAAAAAAAAAAAAAGACAATTAAAAAAAATAATTTTTTTTTTAATATGTCTGGCAAGAGGGTATATTAATGTTATGTTTGAAAATATATGCTTTTAATTAGTGATGGATGCAAAATGGAAAAAATGCACCTTTATTTCCAAATAAAATATTGGTGCCATACATTGGGACCTAATTTAAACGGTGTAATAATCGGGACAAATGGGCAAATAAAATATGTGGATTTTAATGATAGTAGCATGTATTATTTTAAAGCTATAATGGCCGAAAACTGATTTTTTTTCTTATTATTCCCTTTATAATGCATTTAGAATAAAATAATTATTAGCAAAATGTACCACCCAAAGAAAGCCTAATTGGTGGTGATAATAACAAGATATAGATCATTTAGTTGTGATGAGTAGTGATTAAGTTATTGGTGTATGAAAGGGAGGAGCGTTGAAAGGTGAAAATTGCTCTGGTCGATAAGGGGTAAAACCCTTCAGGGGTGAACTGGTTAAAAGCCTTCAAAATACATTAAAATCTTAGCTGTTAAACGCTGGCATTCTTGAAAAAAAAGTTGAGGCCTCCCATAGTCCAAGGCCTCTGCAGTTCTCTTCATTACATTATTTTCACTACAGGTCCTCTTTAATGCATTTATCTCTGTGTGATTGGCTGCTACGTACTGCAGGAGTCGCTTACCCTGCGGACAGAAATACTGTAACTGGAGGACGCCTCTGTCACCATCCTCCAGCTTCCATAGAGGAGATAATGAGAGTTCACACCTCCGCCCCGGCAGCTGGGCCCTGTCATCAGCATGCACACATATGACAATCCCTTTCATTTACTCTTTTCAACACATCGTCTCTCCTCCTCGGATTGTGTGGGTGGCGACCTTGCATCATTTATCAGAATACTGGCTCATTTTTTCTTCTTGCTACAGACATGCGTCTTTCTAAAAGTAAAGTCTGTATTAAATATAACATCTTATATCTCACTAAGCACTGGGCTTGTATGCTCCCTTATTTGTGTTAAAAGGAGCCAAGCAACTTTTTTTTCTGCAGTTCGGCCTGGCTTCTAATAGCGGAAGGAGGTGACATTTACTTCCCTTAACTTATTTACTAAGATAAGGAATTACACTCATAGTGTTTCTCTCCCCCCTCTGGCCTTTCCTCCTCCCCTTGCTTGTAGAGTCCTCAGACACAGGCTAGGGGCTGGAATGATATGTCTGTGATCTGTCCACGAAGGAGCAGCTTGCTAGAAAGCAAGAATTAAAGCATGCCAGCCAACTAGCCAAGTAAATCTGTAGGTAACTTTTCTTCAAGAATAGCACCATCATTTGCTCCTATCATTGCTGAACTAGTGAGCTTTAATTTAATCACCTAAGTTAGGCAAACCATATCTAAAGCTTGCCCTACAAACCAGAGCTGGGACAAGGTCCTCCAGTACCCAAGGCTGAGACACCAAAGTGTGCACTCTCCATCCCTTCCACCCCAGCCGTCACACAACGATTGCTATTAGACTAAGAGGGGCCCCAGGGCCCCCAAAAACCTTGATCTCTAGCTATGTGTCTTTCAGTCATGCTATGTATCCTTGTTTCTCTCTGCATCATACACAATAGGGGAATGATAGCTGAGTGAGTTAAGCGCCCCCTCCTACACTATGCCTTGAGGCTAGAGCCTCTCTCACCTCTGCCTCGGCCTGGCCCTGCTATAAACTATTCCCTTCATGCCCCCTTTGTGCCCCCCCCCCCCTCCCAAAAAAAAAAACAAACTTTGAAACTGGAGCCGCCTCTGAACAAGCCGGAGGCTGAAAGGAGAAAAAGGTTTTTAGCGAGATACTAAGTAATGGGAAGCTTCCCAGATCCTCTGCGAGCCCATCACGGCTGACCTTTTCACCTTCCCGCCTGACCCCTTCACCTCCAAGGCTGACCTTTTCACCTTCCCGCCTGACCCCTTCACCTCCACGGCTGACCTTTTCACCTTCCCGCCTGACCCCTTCACCTCCACGGCTGACCTTTTCACCTTCCCGCCTGACCCCTTCACCTCCACGGCTGACCTTTTCACCTTCCCGCCTGACCCCTTCACCTCCACGGCTGACCTTTTCACCTTCCCACCTGACCCCTTCACCTCCACGGCTGACCTTTTCACCTTCCCGCCTGACCTCTTCACCTCCACGGCTGACCTTTTCACCTTCCCGCCTGACCCCTTCACCTCCACGGCTGACCTCTTCTGCTTCCCGCCTGACCTCTTCACCTCCACGGCTGACCTCTTCACCTCCATGGCTGACCCCACGGCTGACCCCTTCACCTCCACGGCTGACCTCTTCACCTCCATGGCTGACTCCACGGCTGACCTCTTCACCTCCACGGTTGACCTCTTCACCTCCATGGCTGACCCCTTCACCTCCATGACTGACCTCTTCACCTCCACGGCTGACCTCTTCACCTCCATGGCTGACTCCACGGCTGACCTCTTCACCTCCACAGCTGACCCCTTCACCTCCATGGCTGACCTTTTCACCTCCACAACTGACCTCTTCACCTCCACGGCTGACCTCTTCACCTCCACAACTGACCTCTTCACCTCCACGGCTGACCCCTTCACCTCCACAACTGACCTCTTCACCTCCACGGCTGACCCCTTCACCTCCACGGCTGACCCCTTCAC
Organism: Hyperolius riggenbachi; assembly: GCF_040937935.1. Lineage (NCBI taxonomy): Eukaryota > Metazoa > Chordata > Amphibia > Anura > Hyperoliidae > Hyperolius > Hyperolius riggenbachi. The sequence goes on from NC_090649.1 coordinate 491,699,765, forward strand.
CTCCACAACTGACCTCTTTACCTCCGCGGCCGCATTCTTGTTCATGTATGAGCGCATGTGCGAGTGCAGTCCATGGCTGCCCAGTAGCACAAAGCCACACATACATACAGGACAAAGCCATGCATGCGATGGCGGTGTGCTACTGAGCATGCTCAGTGCCGTCCCCCGTAATCCCTTGACTTACATGCTTAGAGGGCCCTTGTTCTGGAACTGCGGGCCACAGGACGATCGGGAAAGCCCCTGGACCATACAGAGGTGTCCCGCTACTGAGGTATCTCTTATTTTGTATTCCCACTTCAGGTACTCTTTAAAGTGGACCTCAACTCAGAACTTCCTCTCTGCTCTCAAAGATAAGCAACAGCATAATAACCTTTTAAATAAAAACATTTCTTTGTTAAAGCTGATGCAAACCCTGCAATAAATATGCAGTGTGTATACTTACTGCTTTCAATGGAAGCAGACATAGGGTTAACATACTGTGTTAACCCAAATGACCTGCTCTCCCATGACAGCCAGCTGACACAGCTGAGAGATCAAATTACAACTTGTGATTAGTCACAGATGAGGGGGAATTGGACAGGCTAAACTCTCTAAATACATACAGGGTGCATTTCGCTGTGTTTTTCCTTCTGCCCTGTGCAAGAGTTCAGGTTGACTTTAAAGGGGAACTGAAGAGAGAGGTATATGGAGGCTGTCATGTTTATTTCCTTTTAGACAATACCAGTTGCCTGGCAGCCCTGCTGATCCTCTGCCTCTATTACTATTAGCCATAGCCCCTGAACAAGCATGCAGCAGATCAGGTGTTTCAGTGGTTCAGACTTATAAGTCTGATCTGACAAGACTAGCTGCATGCTTGTTTCTGGTTTTAATCAGATACTACTGCAGAGAAATAGACCAGCAGGGCTGCCAGGCAACTGGTATTGATTAAAAGGAAATAAACATGACAGCCTCCATATACCTCTCTCTTCAGTTCCCCTTTAAGGCCGGGTGCACACATGTCAGAAACGCTTGCGGAGCGGGAAACGCTGCGATTTATGCAGCAATGTTAGTCTATGGGACGCAGAAGGACCAGCATTGCACTTGCGATTTACAGTAAGCGTTCTGCAGACGCTGGTAGTGGCTGCCAAAACGCACATAATGAAAGTCTAGGGAAACGCATATACATTGCATTTTCAATGCGTTTTTTTAATGCTTTTTTAACTAAAAATTAAAGATCTCTGACGTATTTCCGCTTCCTGTTGTCTTCCTATTGATTTGCATATACGTAAAAATGCATAAATGCAAATGCGTTTTGTATTAGCGAACCGCAAACGCAATTGAACACAGGCAAACGCGAACGCACCAAAAACACAGTAAAAAGGCATTACACTAACGCAAACGCTATGTCCTATGTGAACCCGGCCTCAGGGAGAGAGCTGCAAACCTAGCAGACATGGAGTAGAGATGCCGGAAGCTATTGAAGCGATTGACGTTCCTCCCTCCCCTCGCTGAGAAAGTCATTATTGCTTTGCTTAGGATGATGTCATTCTAAATTAAGAATTAAAGATAGAACAGAAGTTAATCCTTCCTCACAATTATATAACCGTACCACGCAGTCCATTAGTTCCTGCTGCATAATTAAATAGAAGATTCTGATGTCTTCTCTGGCTACATTAGAGGGACAATCGCCTTCCAGAATTCTTCCATTAAACGAGATCGCGGTGGCGTGTTACTCCAGGAGAGCGCGGCAGCTGGCTGCGCACATTAACGTCCACTCGCTTCTCAGACAGACAAGTGGATTTTTCCAGGATTTCTGGCAATGGATTCTGCTGCTGACAGGTCTGTTCATTTCTCCCGCAAGAAACGCATCGTCAGCAACAGATCATAATGATTAACATGAACATTTAATTCGGGGCCTTCACATCTTTCTGTGATCCCCACGGCGGCTCCCCTCTGTGAATCCCTCCACTGGCTTCCTATCCAGTCCAGAATCAGATTCAAGATACTGTGTCTGACCTACAAATCCGTCCACAAAACCTGTCCAACCTACATTTCCGATCTTACTCAGAGGTACACACCTAGCCGCTCACTCCGCTCTTCCAATGAGCTTCGCCTAACCGCCCCCCGCATCACCCAGTCCCATGCACGCCTCCAGGACTTCTCAAGAGCTGCTCCAACACTATGGAACTCCCTACCTCCACCCATTAGGGCAGCCCCCTCCTTCAACATCTTCAAGAAGGCCCTCAAAACTCACCTTTTCACTCTGGCCTACCCCTTCTCACTAGTGATCTAAACCCACAGCTGAACTCTGGTCCCCTACCTTTCGTGTCCCCACCTCTCCCTCTAGATTGTAAGCCTTTGGGCAGGGTGCTCCTCCTTGTGTCTCTGACCTGATCATGCACCTCTATCACCGTACACCCATTCTATGGATCTGAGAGAACTTGACTTGCCTAATCTCCATGCTCCATCCAGTGACTGACTAAGCATTACCTTGTACTCGTACTGTGCTGTGATCTAGTTTGCATGTATTCCAGTATTGTCATATTGCTGTATGTCGCCCCTAAATATTGTCTGTAACCTTAACGAATGTTCAGCGCTGCGTAATATGTTGGCGTTTTATAAATACAATAAATAAATAAACTATGCCTTCCACTCTTTTTATACTGCCTTATAGCAGTGTTAGATAATTTTAAAGTGCACCTGTTCCCCTTAGGATTTTTCCAATTTCTTTCTTATTATTTCTGATACAATGCATATAAAACAAAGTAATTCTTAGCAAAAAGTACCACCCAAAGAAAGCCCAATTTGTGGCGAAACAAAATGTGTATATCATTTCGGTGTGATAAGTAGTGATAAAGTCATTGACGAATGAATGGGAGGAGCGCTGAAATGTGAAAATTGCTCTGGTCCATAATGGGAAAACCCCCTCGGTTGTAAAGCGGTTAAAATAAAAGAATAAAAAAGGGACTCTAGATACTGTTAGGGGAACAAAACATCTCTGATGAACCAGCTCAACCTTTCACTCGTTTCCCATTGTATGAGCTCTACTGTGTTTGTGGATCATTTACGATCTGCAAAAAGCAAGTGCGTCATGATTATCATTGAAATTGCAGTGCTCCGGTTCCACTGATGCGAGTCCATTTTAACACAAAACTACTGCCTGCTGCATCTTTACTGCATTTGCATTTGGGCTAAAGTAAAAAATTGGTCTATAAACGACACACAAATTATTATCCCACCAGAAGGACCTCATGGGTCCATACTCTCTGAACTTACATAACACACGGTTCCTGTTAGTTTTTGAGTGAGTTTGTTTAAAACAAACAAACAAACAAACAAACATTATACTGTTTAACCACTTTACCCCCGCCCGTACGAATTTCTCCGTCCCTTTTTCCATCCTTTAACCCCCAGGGACGGAGAAATCCGTACTTTCCGCGCTCCCGCCGCTGCCCACGCTCCCGCTCGCTCTAGCGCGCACTCCCGCTCGTAAACACGCCGCCCGCAGCTCGCCCGGAGATCAATGAACGGGAAAATCCATTCCCGTTCGTTGATCTAAGCCCCGCAATGATCCGCTGCTTCTCCGCTAAGCAGCGCGATCATTGTGGAAAAAAAACCCGTTCCCAGCCTCCTAGTACTTCCTCCAAGCGTCCGGAAGGACGCTTGGACGTCGCATTAAACAAAAAGTTACTTTTGCCATCTTGTGGCCAAATAGTAAAGCTACACCCTAAAGCATTTTTCACATACAAATACATTACTTATACACAAAAAAATACCTCATTACCTCCCACACTCCCCATTTTTTTTTTTTTTTGTAATTATAAAAAAATTAAAAAATGTACAATTAAAAAAATACATAAATAGTTACCTTAGGGACTGAACTTTTTAAATATTGATGTCAAGAGGGTATAACACTGTTACTTTATAAATGATGGGCTTGTAATTAGGGATGGACGCAAAACTGAAAAAAATGCACCTTTATTTCCAAATAAAATATTGGCGCCAAACATTGTGATAGGGACATAATTTAAATGGTTTTATAACCGGGACAAATGGGCAAATACATTTCATGGGTTTTGATTACAGTAGCATGCATTATTTAAAAGCTATAATGGCCGAAAACTGAAAAATAATGCATTTTTTCCCACATTTTTCCTATTTTCCCATTAAAACACATTTAGAATAAAATAATTCTTGGCATGATGTCCCATCTAAAGAAAGCCTAATTGGTGGCGAAAAAAACAAGATATAGTTCATTTAATTGTGATAAGTAATAATAAAGTTATAGACGAATGAATGGAAGGAGCGCTGAAAGGTGAAAATTGCTCTGGTGCTCAATGGGTAAAACCCCTCAGTGGTGAAGTGGTTAAGTATAGCTTGGGTCTTTACAGATTAAAATATAGTGCTCGGAATTCAGAAGAGTTTCAACAATCAATACCAGCCAAATGTAAAACAATTACAGCTTAATTAACGCATTAAAGCGGAATGAAACCCAGCATCTTTCTTTGCTCTAAAAAATTTACAGCATATTAAATACAACCAGCATTTTTTTTTTTACTAGAACAGCATTCAAAGGGTTACACACAGGACTTAAAAGTTCAGTGCAGAGAAATCTGGATGCATCCAGAAGCAGGGCTGTGGAGTCGGAGTCGTGGAGTCGGAGTCGTGGAGTCGGGCAATTTTGGGTGCCTGGAGTCGGAGTCGGGAAAAAATGCACCGACTCCGACTCCGACTCCTAATGAATTTGTAACTGTAATTAAAATAGAAAATATGATAAAATGTTCTATTTCTCAGATAATAGTCATTAAAAATAATGTATATATACAGTATATATACAGTAATAGCTGTGCTTAGTCCACAAAAATGAAATAAACCAATCGAAATTAGTTACTTGTGCTGCTTCAATAAAGCAGTCCCTGTATTTTTAAGGTCAGATATACATATCTGATTGTGACTGTATATATGATGTGTACACAGGAATCTCTTATATATACTAAATAACATCTACGGTATGCTGTAAGAATAAAGCCTGATGTGTAGCTGTGTCACTAATAGAGATGGTCAACGAGATGGAAATAATTCTGCATTGATGCTGATTTATGCAAATGTATGCACTCCCTTTGCTGATGAAATCAAATAATGTGATATGTTATTAAAATTTGGTTTGGTGACTACAAATTAAAGGGTAACTGAGACGGCTGAAAAGTAAAGTTTTATACATACCTGGGGCTTCCTCCAGCCCCCTTCAGGCTAATCAGTCCCTCGCTGTCCTCCACCACCCGGATCTTCTGCTATGAGTCCTGGTAATTCAGCCAGTCAGCGCTGTCCGGCCGCATGCCGCTCCCACAGCCAGGAACATTCTGCACCTGCGCAATAGTGCTGCACAGGTGTAGTATGCTCCTGGCGGCGGAGTGTGTGCATGCGCACTATGCCCAACTGGCTCAAGTACCTGGACTCATAGCAGAAGATCCAGGTGGTGGAGGAGGACAACGAGGGACTGATTATCCTGAAGGCGGCTGGAGGAAGCCCCAGGTATGTATAAAACTTTAATTTCATCTGTCTCAGGTTTACTTTGTTACACAGTAGTACTATACTCTACATATGCACTCCCCACAGAGCTGCAGGGAATCCACTGAGAATGCTGTGCACATTGAACACAGAGGTGTTGTCTGTTTACAATCTCCTCATTCCCCTGCAGAGTACCTGCACATCATTCTTACATGTACCCACACTTACATTGCCTAGGGCCTGATAGATGTTCTTTGTTCCGGTTTGTACCTTTTAAAAGTACTCTTACCAAGGACTAGTTTTAGTCTAAAGGGAATAAATATAGTAGTCTACATATCCTTCTCACTTCAGTTGTCTTGTAAAATTCCTAAGCGTTGGCAGTAAAGAGACGAATTTCATGTTACATACTTTTAATCAACAAAATTGTAATATGCAAATTAGAGGAGTCGGAGTCGGAGTCGGTGGAATCCTAAACTGAGGAGTCGGATTTGGAGTCGGAGTCGGTGGATTTTTGGACCGACTCCACAGCCCTGTCCAGAAGTGGAGATAATGTTATCTTGTGTTTACTTAATTGTATCAAGTGAGGAATGTGACACATTCTCTGACTGTGCGGGAGCTCCTGGACACCGACAGACACTCAAAGCATTTCTGCCTTCAATACATAATGAATAAAACCAGTTATGAATAAAATGCAAAGTCAGCTCTCAAAGCAATAAACTGTACTTTTGGGAACTTGTAATTTCTAAATGAAAATACTACTTCTGCACAAATGCAAATATGAAAACATGTTTTTATTGAATATTATGTCTGGGGTTTTACACCGCTTTAATAGCACCTGCTATATCATTATTATGGGCCTAATGAAGAGGAGCAAAAGAGAATAAATCAGGTTTCGAGGTTGTGGGGCCCGGGGCCCGGGTTTGTGGAACGTGTCCATTGTGAAAGGAGTGGATGGCAGGTGGGCAGCTGGGCTGCTGTGTTAGGGAGGTTGTGGGGGGGAATAGTCCAAAAAAAACCCACCTGAACTTGACCTTGAAAAATGATGGTTGCTACTTTCCCTATTTGGTTCCTGGTGACAAGTGTGTTACGTTTGGAGAACCCCATAATTATGTAAGTTATTTAGGGATCAAACATTCCAATGTATATGGTGTTACCATAATCTGGGAAGACTTCTCAGCAAGATTGTCTTTTCTCTCTCACTAGTTTCCCAAAGGATAAACTCAGTGCTGTAAATACTTACAAAGCTCGGGTTCAAAGCTCAGGTTCAAAATCAGATACTTACTATGAAAAGAGGGAAGTCTCAGCATCTAATGAGGCTTCCGTCGGTTGTTGCAAGGCCCTGATTGCTGAGCGCGGCCCTCCTTCACATCAGGGCTGCACAGCTCCTCCTCCTCTATCAAGTGCGCAAGCCCGCCCACACATGTGCAGAAGCTCCGTGCTACTGCGCATACGCTCAGTCCGCTATTTTGCACACTTGAAACAGAAAGAGAAGCTGAACGGCCCCGATGTGATTAGCAACAATGCATTGTTGCTTAATCTTAGGGGGGAGGGGCCCACGCTCAGCGACGGGGTACAGCAGACCACTGAGGGAAGCCTCAATAGGATCCCTCTCTTAGGGTAAGTATCTGATTTTGTACCGCTTTAAAGAGAACCACGCAACATTTTTAGCCCCCAGGGCATCTCAATAGCACATTAAAAATGCATTTGAACAATGTGGCTCATGAATTTTAAAAAAAACTTCCATTCTATCTCTTCTTTTTACATTTAAATGTTTGCTAGAGGCTTTTATTACCCTACTTCCGAGGCCTGCCACCGCAAAAATAGCAGGCAGATAAGGACTGCTGTAATTAGCTGTAGCAGTGAGCAAACAAAAGCTTTCATTAGCAGGGGGCGGAGATAGGACACTGTTCTTCAAACAATTTAGAGAAGTCACACTTGATTACCTACACACCTTCCCTCTGGATAAGGGCAAAAGGAAGGGGAGGGGTAAAATGGCAGCTCCTACAGCTATTAGAAACCAGGATAAACTGCAGGGAAAAAAAGGTGCTTGGATCCCTTTAATCAGCCCCACCAGGGAATCTCTGTAAATGTGATGTCATTTCCTCTCATGGGCGGTGAACCTGACAATAAATCTCACCTACAGTTAGCAGGAGGAACTGTTCCTCCATTTCTCAGCACTGGGGTAAAGACTGAAACGTCTTGTAAATGATTTAATCCCCGACGTCGTATCAGCGGGCAAACTACCGGCACATTACACTGGCTGAGGCCGGGACACATGAGGCCATTATCTCCAAATGAGCAGCTGTTGTAAAGCCGCATATGAAGTAATGAGACGCTGTCCTGCCAAATCACATTCGGGTTTGGGTAACCTATCATTTTAGGCTCTCTGCTCTTAGCTTTATTTTTGTGCCTTTCTGGAGGCCGCTCCCCTACATTCTGCAATCACCACAACAGGGACGTCGCTTCTGACACTCCGAAACGATAAAATCGTAAATCCATCAGGCTGACTTGGTGCGCGGGGGTCATGCTTGTTTCATTACCCGAGACGGCGAGGTCGGGAAAGAGGACAGGTCTGATGTCTGGGCATAGAAGGGGGATCACTACAGACTGACGTTTGTTTTATAACACCGTCTTTAAAGGACACTGGAGGTGAAAATAAACCAATGAAATGAACAATTGTATCTATCCTCCTCCTAAAAATGACTTTTTAAGATATTCCACTGTTTTATTTTATATTTAAATCTACTTTTTAAGTTTTTACTGTCTTACACCAAAACCCGCTAGCAGATCCGCAAAATGCTAGCAGATTTTGAAACGCTTTTTCTTATTTTTCTGTAGCGTTTCAGCTAGCGTTTTGCAGTTTTGTGTAGCGGTTTTGCTGTAGTAGATTTCATATATTGTTACAGTAAAGCTGTTACTGAACAGCTTCTGTAACAAAAACGCCAGCAAAACCGATCTGAACAGGCGTTTTTCAGAGCGGTTTGCGTTTTTCCTATACTTAACATTGAGGCAGAAACGCATCCGCAATCCAAAAAATGCCTCACCCCGGGAGTATGCGTTTCTGCAAAACGCCTCCCGCTCTGGTGTGAACCACCCCATTGAGATACATTGACCAAGCGTATCCGCAGCCGCTGGGTGTGCACCAGCCCTTAGGCCTGGGGCACACCAGAGGAGTTTTTCTGAGCGTTTTGAGTTTTTTAATCTGCTGCTAATGCTATCCTATGTGCAGGGCCGGCCCGCTCATGAGGCGGGGTGAAACTTTTGCCTCAGGCGGCAAATTTCTAGAGGCGGCATCCGCCCATCGGTGGGTGCGGAGAGCCGGCCGCCCAGCTGGAGGGGTAGCGGGCAGGACGGGGGTATTGGGCCTAGCGGCGGGGAGGGGAGTCGGACCCCCCCTCCCTCGCCTGGGTCCCCCGTCCTCCGCTCCCCTCCAGCCTTAAATAGATAAGAAGCGCAACTCGTAAGAGGCAGTGGGCGGGGAGGACTCACCTCTTCCTCGATCCAGCGTGCACTCCACTGACGTCACTTCTTGCAACGCCGCCCACTGTATTGTAAGTGGACGGCGCTGCAGGAAGGGACGTCAGTGGAGCGCACGCTGGATCGAGCGAGGAAGAGGTGAGTCCTCCCCGCCCACTGCCTCTTCCTCGCTCGATACCCCTACGGGGTCCCCCCCACGGGGGGGGGGGGGGGGGGGGGGCGGCAGCAATCATTTTTACCTCAGGCGGCAAAAAGTCTAGGGCCGGCCCTGCCTATGTGTCTGTGCACACTGGAGCAATGAGGTTTTGTAAAAAAAAACCATAGAATTACATTGGGAAGAGCTTTTAGAGGTTTCAAAAGCTCTTCCCAATGTAATGCTATGGGTTTTTTTTTACAAAACCTCATTGCTCCAGTGTGCACAGACACATAGGATAACATTAGCAGCAGATTTAAAAACTCAAAACGCTCAGAAAAACTCCTCTGGTGTGCACCAGGCCTCATTGTTTTTGCTCAATGACACATTCATTGAAGTATGCCAGAGCTAAAATCTATGAACTTATTGACCCATTTTATCTCTTGCCTGCTCTCAGAAGCCATTTTCTGCTAGGAAAGTGTTTTATAAATACTAAATTATAATAGTTGGAATTTCTTATCAGTGAGGTTCAGTGAGAAAGAAACGCTTCCGCCTCTGCCGCTGGATTCAAATTACTTCCTGGGCGGGCGGCAGTCGGAAGAACAGAGGAGGAGCAAGTCGCGTCACCGCTCGATCACTGTGAGTGGTGACGTCACGGGCCGAGAGCGAGAGGACGCCGCCGTGCCTAACCCCGCCCCCTGTGAGCTCCAGGAAGGAGAGAGTTTGGAGCGCACGCCGCCCTGGAGACAGCGAAACTTCAGAAAGGACGACACATGCCAGAAAAGACTCATTTAGAGTCGCAGCAGGCATTGGTAAGCTTCTAGATGCAGGCTGTAACCAGACAACAGTCTTAAATAAGACACATAGGCAGGAAAAGCACAATTAGCACTCAGTCATAGCCTAAGTACAGCATAAACATATCCCATAGCCAAGCCTCCAAGACCAGCAGAACGGGGCATCAAGCTTAGCCCTAATTTATAGGACATGACAGGGGATCTTCACACAGGGAGGCAATGTGTGGGGACTGCAAGGAAACAGTCAGATAGGTGCAAAACAAAAGGTCAAAAATGTTCTGCAGGATTGCAGCCTCTGATCCTATGAGGTGAGGACAGAGAAAAAAAAGACAGTGAGCACCTCCTCTACTGCTGGTCCTATGGGGTAGGGGGGCGGGGCCACTACCCAATGTGCTGCCATGGAGGCATAAGGAAAGGTGAATTTCTTATCAGTGAGGGCCACACTGTAGTCACTTCAGTAGTAGTAGTCAGGACTGAGTCAGTCACTTACATACCTGATATTTAACTCTTTCAGGCAGAGAAAGAAAAAAAGGAACACAGCCTAGTTATTTGTGTGCTTGGCACTGTACATACCCATGTTTATATCACCATGTCACCTCGGGTATCCTTTCAAGTGTACCCCACGGGAACCTCGGGTCAAAAGTCAAATACTCACCAAAAGAGAGGGAGGCCTCTGGATCTGGTTTTCCACACAGTCTTTTGGCGCCGTGTTGCTGAATGTGAACCCCTCCCCCCCCAAAGGAACTTGACAAGTTCTTGTCAGATTCCAAGCTCATGACCCCTCATTTTCAAGCACAAGCATGGCCATACTGCGCCTGAACCAACATGCCCGCGCCTGCGCAGGAAGCCGCAGCTGACCGTGGTACTGCGCTCTCGAGGTTACAACATACAGGAGGCTTCCGGGCAACACTGGAGGGCCGGAGGATGGCCTGGATTTGAAGTCCAGTAATTGTATAGTTGGGAACTTGGGAGTAAAGTCCTTTTTACATATACAGGAAAAGGAGAAAAAAAACTTTCAGTCCTTTTTAGGGTCATCCACTTCACCCACTCGCAGACTTATGTAAATCTATTTACATAAGTCTGCATTTGAAGTCCATGGGATCCAGAGGCTTCTGTCTCCTTAGGTAAGTATTTGATTTTTCACCAGAGGTTCTCCTCTGGTCCCCTTTAAAGTGGACCTGAACTCTTGCACAGGACAGAAGGAAACATAGAGAAATCCACCCTGTATGTATTTAGAGAGTTTAGCCTGTCTAATGCGCCTCGGCTGTGCCTAATTGTGATGAAACCCTTCAATTCCTGTTCCCTTTGCTGCAGTTTACCATTCAGCCTCAGACCCTGAGGAATCCTGAAGGCATTCAGCACTGCAAGCAAAGTAACCTTTTGGATTGATTGGTGAGTCCATACACAGTACAATTTCCATACAATTGGTACAATCTGTGATCTCCTATAGAAATCAGGTATCTGCCACCAATTCGTTATTAGCGTGAGAATACGCAAATCTGACTCTAGCTAGTCCTGTAAGGAAAAGGGGTTATTTCAATAACCTTTCTAGAGATAGCAAAACATAGCAATATCGATAAAACGGTTATAGTAACTAGGGATGGCCGGTGAACGGTTCCCGGCGAACTTTGGTGGTTCGCGTTCGCGGAGAACCGCAAACTTTTCTGGAAGTTCGATTTGCCCACATAGTGCATCATGAGGGTCAACTTTGATCCTCTACATCACAGTCAGAAGGTACATTGTAGCCAATCAGGCTACACTCCCTCCTGGAGGCCCCCCCCTTATAAAAGGCAGGCAGCGTCAGGCATTGGTCTCACTCGTGTGCCTGCAGTAATTAGAGAAGGGAGAGCTGCTGAGCAGAGACCTATAGGGAAAGCTTAGTTACTTAGGCTCTTGTAGGCTTGTTAGCTTGCTCCTTGCTGATTCTTATTGCTAAAAAAAAAAGCATCCCACAACAGCTCTTTTGAGAGCTAATCTTGTTCTTGTGATCTATTTTTTTTGTGTGTGTGTGTGTCCCACAGACACTTGTGTTGCTCAGGCCCAGTGCACACCAAAACCGCTAGCAGATCCTCAAAACGCTAGCGGTTTTTGAAGCAGATTTCAGAGCGATTCTGGGCATGTTTAGAGATGTTTTCTAAACATGCCTAGTGTTTTGGGGAGCATTTTTTGCGTAGCAGATTACTAATATTGTTACAGTAAAGCTGTTACTGAACAGCCTCTGTTACAAAAATATGCCTGGAAAACCTATCTGATGTAGCGTTTTTCAGAGCGGTTTGGGTTTTTTCTATACTTTACATTGAGGCAGAAACGCTTCTGCGCCAATATTTTATTTGGAAATAAAGGTGCATTTTTTTCAGTTTTGCGTCCATCCCCAATTACAAGCCCATCATTTATAAAGTAACAGTACTATACCCTCTTAACATAAATATGTAGAAAGTTCAGTCACTAAGGTAACTATTTATTATTATTTTTTTTTTATTGTAAATTTTTTTTTTGTTGGTAACAATAGGTGTGGGAGGTAATGAGTTAATTTAAAATGTAAAAATATATGTATTTATGTATGAAAAATGCTTTTTATTGTAGTTTTACTATTTGGCCACAAGATGGCCACAGTATTTTTTTGTGAATGGTCCTGTAAGTGTAGTAAGTACGCTTACAGGAAGTGTAGTGAGGATGGGAAACTTTTTTTTACACAATGACCGCGCAGCTTCTCCTGGAAGCAGACGATCATTGCTGCGGGGACTTAGATCAAGAGCGGGAACTGTTTACGCCCTGGGCGGGGAAATGAAGTTAAAAGGGGCATAGATATACTGTACCCGGGCGGCGAAGTGGTTACGTTTTTACTCTTTCATTGTCTCTGCTCAATGACACCTTCATTGAAGTATTCCAGGGCTCAAATCTATGAATTATTGAACCCTTTGTATCTCTTTCCTGCTCTCAGAAGCCATTTACTGACAAGAAAGTGTTTTATGGCTTCAATTCCTTATCAGTAAAGGTTACGCTATAGCCTAACCCGGTTCCGACCCAGACAGGAACTGCCACTTACATACCTGATATTTAACTCTTTCAGGCAGAGAAAGGAAAAAAGGAACACAGCCTAGTTATTAGTGTGCTAGGCACTGTACATACACATGTCTATCTCATCATGTCACATGTCACTTCGGGTATCCTTTAAGGTAAGTTTCTGATTTTGATCCCGAGCTTTGGGTCAGGATCACTTTAAATGCTGCAGCTCCGAAGCTCTGCCATTGGCTGCCTACACACGGCTAAAAATACGCTTGTGCCGGGATTTGGCCATATTTTCACAGCTGGCTGAGTTGACCTTTCATAGTTTTACTCTTCTGGTAAAATTCCTTTGCGAGGCGGCAGCAGCAGCGGGTAGATTACTAAGTTTACTAAATTAGAAACTGTCCTTCTCAAGCACCTAAAGTATACTATAGTACTGGATCTTAATTCAGTCAATAATTGGGAGTCATTTTTTCTTTTCAATGCTTCAGCAATTGTGCACAGGCAGTGTATAATCTAGATCAAAATGCACAGTGCTTAATATGCAGGGATTTGCATGCAATAATCATGCAGCAGCTTGCACAGGGAGCATAGGTCTCACCAGTTAATACAGGCATAGTACTGATAGTGTGCTTAGATGATGCTGCACTGTTGCAGCCATGCGCAAGCAAGTCACAGATGACAGGCAAATCACTCAGTAATCAGGCAGGAGCTTACGCAGGAAGCATACCTCACACAGGAAGCATAGGTCTTAACAGCAAATACAGGTACAGTACTTATAGTTAGTGTTGGGCGAACAGTGTTCGCCACTGTTCGGGTTCTGCAGAACATCACCCTGTTCGGGTGATGTTCGAGTTCGGCCGAACACCTGATGGTGTTCGGCCAAACTGTTCGGCCATATGACCGAACTAAGAGCGCATGGCCGAACGTTCCCCGAACGTTCGGCTAGCGCTGTGATTGGCTGAACGGGTCACGTGGTTCGGACCCGAACACGCTCTGATTGGCCGAACGGGTCACGTGGTTCGGGTAATTAAGTACCCGATCCACATCATTTCTCCGCCATTTGTCTGTGGGTTCAGCTTTGGGTAGGCAGGCAGGGTAGTTCTCTCTCCAGCCAGGCTAGCCAGGGTCCCCCCAGTCATTGTGTCGCTGCTGGGAACAGTAGTACACCGCTCACCCACACTATATAGCATTGTGTTTACTGCCACTCTGTGTGTCTGCTGGGAACAGTAGTACACCGCTCACCCTGTATAGCATTGTGCTCTGTGTCGCTGCTGGGAATAGTAGTACACCGCTCACCCACCACTGTATAGCATTGTGTTTACTGCCACTCTGTGTCTCTGCTGGGAACAGTAGTACACCGCTCACCCACCCACCACTGTATAGCATTGTGCTCTGTGTCGCTGCTGGGAACAGTAGTACACTGCTCACCCACCCACCACTGTATAGCATTGTGCTCTGTGTCGCTGCTGGGAATAGTAGTACACCGCTCACCCACCACTGTATAGCATTGTGCTCTGTGTCGCTGCTGGGAACAGTAGTACACCGCTCACCCACCACTGTATAGCATTGTGCTCTGTGTCGCTGCTGGGAACAGTAGTACACCGCTCACCCACCACTGTATAGCATTGTGCTCTGTGTCGCTGCTGGGAACAGTAGTACACCGCTCACCCACACTATATGGCATTGTGTTTACTGCCACTCTGTGTCTCTGCTGGGAACAGTAGTACACCGCTCACCCACCACTGTATAGCATTGTGCTCTGTGTCGCTGCTGGGAATAGTAGTACACCGCTCACCCGCCACTGTATAGCATTGTGCTCTGTGTCGCTGCTGGGAATAGTAGTACACCGCTCACCCACCACTGTATAGCATTGTGCTCTGTGTCGCTGCTGGGAACAGTAGTACACCGCTCACCCACCACTGTATAGCATTGTGCTCTGTGTCGCTGCTGGGAACAGTAGTACACCGCTCACCCACACTATATAGCGGTCCCTTTTCCTGGAACCTCTCATCTGTATTACATTTATGACTGCATGCCGACAAAAAGCAAATTGCTATCCGCACGCTTCTTGTCCTCATGCAAGGCCTGGGTTGTTGTGTCTCAAAGCGTGGCCTTCTCCTCCTGCGCCACCCTCCTCCTGTTCCATCACGTGTGCTGCTGCTGGGTTAGCGTTACCGGTCCCTTTTCCTGGAACCTCTCATCTGTATTACATTTATGACTGCATGCCGACAAAAAGCAAATTGCTATCTGCACGCTTCTTGTCCGCATGCAAGGCCTGGGTTGTTGTGTCTCAAAGCGTGGCCTTCTCCTCCTGCGCCTCCTCCTGTTCCATCACGTGTGCTGCTGCTGGGTTAGCGTTACCGGTCCCTTTTCCTGGAACCTCTTATCTGTATTACATTTATGACTGCATGCCGACAAAATGCAAATTGCTATCCGCACGCTTCTTGTCCTTATGCAAGGCCTGGGTTGTGGTGTCTCAAAGCGTGGCCTTCTCCTCCTGCGCCACCCTCCTCCTGTTCCATCACGTGTGCTGCTGCTGGGTTAGCGTTACCGGTCCCTTTTCCTGGAACCTCTTATCTGTATTACATTTATGACTGCATGCCGACAAAAAGCATGTTACCTGTGCAAAGAAAACAGACATTTCCCGCATTTAAAAGACAGTTTTCCCTTTGAAACTTTAAAATCGATTTTCTCAAAAACTATAAGCTCTTTTTGCTAATTTTTTTCCCCTCTTGTACCCACTCCCAAGGTGCACATACCCTGTAAATTTGGGGTATGTAGCATGTAAGGAGGCTTTAAAAAACACGAAAGTTCGGGCCCTGATTGACTTCCATTATGTTCGGAGTTCGGTGCGAACACCCGAACATCGCGGCCATGTTCGGCCTGTTCGGCCCGAACCCGAACATCTAGATGTTCGCCCAACACTACTTATAGTGTGCTCCTCTTGTGCTCTTTACCGCCCAAGGCCACTGTCAGTAGCTGGCCCCTTCAGTATAGGTAGCCAGATGACCCCCCCCCCCCCCCCCTCCAGTTTAGACAGACTTGACCTCCCAGTTCCCTCCAGTATAGGTATCCTGATGATCCCCCCCCCCCTCCTAGTATAAAAAGCCAGATGACCCTCCCTCTTCCATATAGATAGCCAGCTGACCCTTTCCTTCCGCCTAGTATAGCTTGCTGCCCACCGCCCTTGATCCTGTGGTGCCCTAGGCCACTGCCTAGGCGGCCTTGGCCTAAATCCGGCCCTGCCTCTGTGCACATGTCTGTGCAACCTGGATGATAATGTAGCGTTGCAGCCATGCACAAGCAAGTCACAGATGACAAGCAATTCCTTCACTAATCAGGCAGCAGCTTGCACAGGAAGCATAGGGCTCACCAGGTAATGCAGGTACAGTACTGATAGTGTACTCCTCTGTCCACATAACCAGGCAGCAGCTTACACAGTAAGCATAGGTCTCACTGACTGGTGCTTTTAAGGTAACCCACGCAGGCCCAGAGTAGTGTGCAGATAGCGAGTAGGCTACAAGTGGCTGCCAGCCCCGCCCACCGACCACGGCTCATGTGTCTCTGACTGACGTATGATGCATGCACCGCCCACTTTCCACTATAGCCGAATACAGAATACCACAGGTGCCAAAAACAGGTTTACTATAACAGAAGTTCTATTATATCAGAGTTTACAATACCAGGCATTACTCCCATATGCTTATAATGGTGCTTGGCCAAGACCTGGACGTTTGGTTTACTATACCTGAATGTTTACTATACCAGAGTTTACCGAAACAAAATTATACTGTAGTGAGTGATAATAATCAGGGATTCAAACTGATACTAATTCAAGTTGGTGAGAAAATGTTTACTCCCAGAAGGAACAATTGTTTTTTTTTAACTTCTCTATAATTAAAGTATCTGTAGTTATATTTTTCCAAGTAAAAAAAAAAATTATAAGTTGAAATAAAAGTACACATTTACAAAACAAAACTGAAATGCTCCCAGGCTAAGCGAAGAAGGTAATTTGAGCGCTGACGTAAAATTGCAGTGCTGATTGCGGCTATGCCGGTGCTTGGGCGGTAATTTGAGTGCCCGATAATGATCGTGATTAGTCAGCGCAAATATCGGTGGAGGGCGAACTTAGTGGTGAGGGTGGCACTTATAGTGGTAGAGATTGCGGTACATCGGGTCTGTTAGGGTTAGGCATTGATAGATAGAGGCAGGGCCGTTTCTAGGGCAGTGCGGGCAGGGTGACCACCCTGAGCGCAGATCGGCAAGTAGAATAAGGGGGGCGCAGACCGGCAGGTAGAAGAAGAGGGGCGCAGGCAGAAGGACATAACCGCTAGGGAGCTGGTGACACGCGGTGCAGCCAAATGGAAGAAGAAAGAAGATTACCAGCTCGTTCACTTTCCTTGACTCCTCCCAGGCTTCCTGCGTCAGACGTCAAGTTATCACGTCACCCCTGCGTGATGACACCTGGTGTCCTGTAGCGGTACTGCAGGCTGTAAGTACGCGGCGCCCATGGAGGAGTCGGCTTTCTGGGCTCTCTTGCCTGTTTGTTTTCCTGGTCTTGCTTCCTCCTGGATGAGCGGCTGGTCACTGGTAGGTAGGCAGATCTACTTGTGACCTGTGGCTGTGTGACTGTCCCTAAAGAGTAAGGGTCAATGTTGCCAACTCATCCCTTTAATTACTGACACATATGAATTGTACAGGTTTTGTGGCTAGGTAGATGCAGTTAAGGCACTGATTATGTGCAAATAGCCGCAGAACCTGTATAACTTATATGTGTCAGTAATTAAAGGGATGAGTTGGCAACACTGGTAAGGGTTCTCAAGTCCACGAAGGGGGGGAGGGATGCAATTTTTACACCCTCGCCTTGGGTGCAATTTAGCCTAGAAACTGCCCTGGATAGAGGGTTCAAGTCACATTGGGGTCAGGTTAGGCAGTTGTAAGATATCGATAAAAATTGCTGATATTTTACTAAAGTAATTACATAGAGCAATATTGGTTATATTAGTGGTATTCTATTAGTGGGTATCCCTGGCACCCAAATGACAGCATGCCCTTTTTCCATGTATGCACCTTAGGGGTTTGGACTGGAGCAGCCCAGTGTGCAACAATGCAGGCTAGTGTGGACTCCCTGCCAGGCCCAGAAACCTGGATAAACCTTTTCAGAAAAAAATAGATATGCTCTTTAAAATTAAAACATATTACAATAACTTGCTTAACGAATTACTGCATAGGATCCTAATAAACTTTTTTTTTAAAGCATGTGTATGTGAATTTTTGTTCAGTTAACCTCCCTGGTATGATTATTTCCAGATTTTAGGGTCTTTTTAAAACGTTTCAGACCCTAAAATTAGGAAAAAATCATGTCGCCAGAGACTCCGCAGCAGCCCCTGCTCTCACTCACCTCCCTAGGCTCCAGTGCTGCAATGTTACCGCTGTCCTCCGGGTGGCACCGGAACTCCTTGGTGGGATCAATGACAGAGATCTCACCAGAGTGATTCAGAGCCTCCGAGGACAGGAAGGAGAATGGCTGCCGGCATCTGGATCCCCCGGGAGGTGAGTGAAAGCTCCAGCTGCGCGCTGTACTCTGCATGGAGCTCTTGGTGGCAAGCCCAATTACCGCCAGGGAGGTTAAAGATGTTATTGTGTGCTTGGTTACATGTGTGTTGTATTGTTTTTCTCTAAGAAGAATGTATACAGTATAGAGCTGGATCATCCACAACAGGGGCATTACTAGAAATCACTGGGCCCCCCTGCGAAACTTTGGATGGAGCCCCCTCCCACCAAGGGGACTGGGCGCTGTACACAAGAGCCTGATGCACACTGAATAGGGACTGTCTACAAATCTTTGTCTGCAAAACTTTGTAGGATTCCTTATCAGTGGCTGACCAGATGCAGTCATTAGAACAAATGTGCAGAGAGCAGAAAGCTTCTTCTCTCCTTGCCCATGGTTTTCAGTCTCTCAGGATGGGGCCCCCTGTGGCTTCTGGGCCTCCCTGCGACTGCATCCCTTGCAGGGTCTATTGTTACGCCCCTGATCCACAAGGCAAACCTTGGCACCTGCCTAGGGCCTGGAGAGAGTCTAGGGGCATGGTGGATGCTAGCCACCACCAAATCTTAGTAAAAAAAAACAAAAAAAAAAAAAAAAAAACAGGTGACCACCATCTCCTGAATCAAGAGAACAAAATGCATCCAAAGAGATGAACTCAAGCAGACCAAGTAAGTAAGTATGGCAAACCTCACAAGTTTACCTCGGGCTGCAAACAATCTAGAACTGGCCCTGGCGGTAGGCAAAATTATTCGCATCTCACTGACCATCTCCAGTCACTGAGCCGATAATGGTTCTCTGAACATTTTCAGTTTTGTGGCTATTTTTGTCTTTTTCTTCCATCATTTCCCATCTAGTCTTCTGACATTGTGACACCACTTGTGAAATTCTAATAACCTGAGAAACAAACAAGCAGAACTCAGAGTGGAGGAAGGTGACAGCTGCAGGTGGAAAGTGATTTTCTGGTTTATGAGCAGCAGCCCACTGGCGCCCACTGGGGTTACAGAAGCAGAATCACCTCTTTTTATCTTCTTCTGGTTCTATATTTTGCTGTGACAGTGACGAGCGTGTAGGCGTTGTGCAGAGGAGCCGCGTTACAACGCTGCCACCTAGTGGATGAAAACAGTTAGTGCTAGTGAATTTTTTCCAAGTAGCTTCGAAGAGCTACTCTAAACATACATTTTAGAACCAGAATCAGCTTTATTTACCATGTAGGAAGTTCTCCTACCCGGAATTATTGGTGGTACACTAAGCACTGGACATAGTGCAAAGGATGCCAGTGAGGACAACTTGTCTTCTTAAAGGACACCTGAATCTCCAAGGGTTAAAGTGGACCTGAACGCAGAACTCCTCTCTGCTCTAAAAGACACACAACAGCATAATAACCTTTAAACAAAAAACATTACTTTGTTACAGCTGATACAAATCCTGCAATAAATCTGCAGTGTGTCTACTTCCTCCTTTCATGGAGGCAGACATATTGTTTACAGCCTGTGCTTTCACATGGGCTTTATTTATTTATTTTAAGTATTTCTATAGCGCTGACATATTACACAGCGCTGTACAGAGTATATTGTCTTGTCACTACCTGTCCAAACTAATCCAAACTACTTGAACGCCATATACATGCAGAATTAAGCCATTATTTATCTGCTAACTCCCTACTTGATCAGTTCCAGTCTGGCTTTCGCTCTAACCACTCCACGGAAACAGCCCTTACCAAAGTGGCCAATGACCTCCTTACAGCCAAATCCAAAGGTCAATTTTCCATACTCATCCTTCTTGACCTGTCATCAGCATTTGATACTGTCGACCACACCTTACTCCTACAAATACTTTCAAATGTCGGAATAAAGGGCCTTGCTCTCACATGGTTATCTTCCTACCTCTCTGGAAGGTCCTTCACAGTCTCCTACTCAGATCAGATCTCTTCTCCTCATGCTTTGTCTGTCGGGGTTCCCCAAGGCTCTGTCCTTGGTCCCCTCCTCTTTTCCATCTACATGTACGGTCTTGGTGATTTAATCAACTCATTCGGGTTTCAATACCACCTCTATGCAGACGATACACAACTGTACCTCTCTGCCCCAGACCTTAACTCCCTCCTTAAACCTGTTCCTGACTGCTTGTCTGCTATATCCTCCTTCATGTCCTCTCGCTTCCTAAAACTTAATATGAGTAAAACGGAACTAATAACTTTTCCACCGTCTCTGGCCACCTCTCTGCCTGAAGTAACTATAAATGTTAATAACACTCCCATAACTTCAGTTCCCAAAGCTCGGTGGTGGGGTTGATATTCGACTCTTCTCTCTCTTTTATTCCTCATCTTAACTCCATAACCAGCTCCTGCCATCTCCAACTCAAAAATATATCTCGCATCCGTCCCTTTCTCACTCAAGACACAACCAAAATGTTAATACATGCTCTTATAATTTCTCGTCTGGACTACTGCAACGTACTACTCTGTGGACTACCTTCTAACAAACTGGCCCCGCTCCAGTCGGTACTGAACTCAGCTGCTCGTCTCATTCATCTTTCTTCTCGATCTTCCAGTGCTGACCCTCTCTGTCAGGCTCTTCACTGGCTGCCAATTAACCAGTGGATCCAGTTCAAACTCCTAACCCTAACCTACAAAGCTCTCCACTATCTCTCTCCCCCGTACATCTCCTCACTAGTCTCCAGATACAAACCCAATCGCAATCTCAGATCGGCACATGATCTTCTGTTGTCCTCCTCTAGAATCACCTCCTCACATTCCCGCTTACAAGATTTTTGCACGCGCTTCACCCCTTCTCTGGAATCCTCTCCCACAACGCATCCGTCACTCGCCAACCTTTGTTACTTTTAAACACTCTCTAAAAACTCATTTGTTCCGACAAGCATATGCGCTACCCTAGGCCACTTCCCTTTGTCCTAAGACCAAATTGCACTCCTACTAGTTATCCTAAAACACACTGCCTCTATATATTTTATTGTATAAACAAACACAGAACATTTATATCGCGCTTTTCTCCTGGCGGACTCAAAGCGGCAGAGCTGCAGCCACTAGGACACGCTCTATAGGCAGTCGTAGTGTTAGGGAGACTTGCCCAAGGTCTCCTACTGAATAGGTCCTGACTTACTGAACAGGCAGAGCCGAGATTCGAACCCTGGTCTCCTGTGTCAGAGGCAGAGCCCTTAACCATTACACTATCCAGCCATATACCCCTCCTCTTGTTTCCCCCCATTCCCTTTAGATTGTAAGCTGGCAAGGGCAGGGCTCTCTCCCCCTTTTGTGTCTTGGAAATCATTATACATTTTATTCATCATGTTACTTTTATCACTGTCATTACCAATTCTGTATTTTGTATTCTGTATGCTGTATCATTTTTTGTATTTTGTCACTAATTATGTATCTTGTATATTGGTGTACACCATTGTCTGTATTATTAATTACCCCATGTTTGTTTCTTACTTTGTACAGCGCCACGGAATATGTTGGCGCTTTATAAATCAATAATAATAATAATAACTTTCCCTCAGAGGGGCTCACAATCTAATCCCTACCATAGTCATATGTCTATGTATGTATCGTGTAGTGCATGTATCATAGTCTAGGGTCAATTTTAGGGGGGAGCTAATTAACTTATCTGTATGTTTTTTGGGATGTGGGAGGAAACCGGAGTGTCCGGAGGAAACCCACTGCAGACACGGGGAGAACATACAAACTCCTTGCAGATGTTGACCTGTCTGGGATGTGAAGCAGGGACCCAGCTCTGCAAGGCGAGAGCGCTAACCAATACGCCACCATGCTTATCTGCCTTAGGCAGTCACGTGACCCGGGGAAGAGATCAAATTACAACCTGTTAACATTTTAAAAGACACACTGTGCGCTGGCTCCAATGAATTACCTTCACTGGTTCACCCCCTCTGTGAATATTCAATAAATCGTTATCAGAGGTTGGCGCTCACAGTGCTTTATATGACACCCCACGGTTATCAATAGTTGTCCCCCTCCGCACCATATCAGATTACAATCTAATTGCAGTCAAATGAATGAAACACCCTCCACTTCAAATAAGATAATAGTTTCCGTCCAGCACATTATGATTCGCAAAAGTTCATACTAATTTACATAGATCAAGAGGAAATCACACATATATCATCCCCAAGGCTGATTCCACACAATAGTCCTACTATATGCTTCACCAGAGAAATCCCATATACAGTCCTTAATGCAGATTCCACACTATAGTCCTACTATATGCTTCACCAGAGAAATCCCATATACAGTCCTTAATGCAGATTCCACACTATAGTCCTACTATATGCTTCACCAGAGAAATCCCATATACAGTCCTTAATGCAGATTCCACACTATAGTCCTACTATATGCTTCACCAGAGAAATCCCATATACAGTCCTTAATGCAGATTCCACACTATAGTCCTACTATATGCTTCACCAGAGAAATCCCATATACAGTCCTTAATGCAGATTCCACACTATAGTCCTACTATATGCTTCACCAGAGAAATCCCATATACAGTCCTTAATGCAGATTCCACACTATAGTCCTACTATATGCTTCACCAGAGAAATCCCATATACAGTCCTTAATGCAGATTCCACTGGACAGGACAGCCTCCCCCACACCCTGGTGAGAAACACTCACCCTGTGGTAAGACCCTCTGATAGAGCTATTGGCGCCTTGGGACCGTTATCGGATCGTCCCCCCACCACACTCGCTATCTCCAAGAGCCTTTTCACCTTGCAGGTCTTCTTTTCAAATTTACCTCAATAAAAAGGCTTATGATAGTGTAATACTGTTTCTTTAATAAAAAATGTAAAATTGCAAAAACTGCTGTAAACTGTCAGTTTTCTATTTGTTCCTATGTAGCTGCAAAACCTTCGTTTCCGTTCCGCTGAGCGAAACGGTCCGGAAAATTGGGTCCTGCTGCATTTTACTGTTAGTTCGGCAGAACCGTACGGCCGGTTCCATTGGCGAACGCAGGTGTGAACCAGGCCTAAGGAAGAAACATGAGGTACATAATAGTATAAACAATGGCATACACCAATACATAAAACACAGAATTGATACAAAATACAGAATTGGTAATTTCAGTGACAAAAGTAACATGAGGAATACAATTAATTACAAATTCCAAGACACGGAAGAGTGATAGAGCCCTGCCCTTGCAAACGTAGTATCTAAAGGAATGGGGGGTAATAGATATGTATACAACCTAACCTGAAGTGAGTTTCATCACTTTTGGTTTTCTTTAACCTCTTGAGGACCGCAGTGTTAAACCCCCCTAAAGACCAGGCAATTTTTCAATAAATTGGCCACTGCAGCTTTAAGGCCAAGCTGCAGGGCGGCACAACACAGCACACAAGTGATCCCCCCCCCTTTTCCCCCCACCAACAGAGCTCTCTGTTGGTGGGGTCTGATCGCCCCCCCCCATGTTTGTTTGTTTGTATTTGTTTGTTTGTGTTTTTTTTTTCAAAAATGTCGTTTTTTTAAATGAATTGTAAACTTCCCTCCCTCCCCCCCCCGCTAGCCAATCCCTGTGATCAGCTGTCATAGGCTTCAGTCTATGACAGCCGATCACTGTCAGCTCTCCCAGGGGGACAGCTGTGTCACACGGCTGTCCCCAGTACAGCGCTGCTGCAGATCGCAGCGCTGTACATGTAAATAGGCAGCGCTGTACATGTAAATAGACAACGATTACGCCGTCTAACAGAGACTGAAGGCGGAGCTCCGCTCACCAAGCAGTAGATGCACGCACACCCTGCGCGCGATCTCCTGCAAAACACAGCCCCAGGACTTTACGCCAATTGGCGTTAGGCAGCCCTGGGGCTGCCGCCGCGGCCACGCCCATCGGCGTAACGCGGGCGTCAACAGGTTAAAATAATAAACACATGATGTACCAGCAAATGAATATTACCTACTTACCTCGCGTCAGTTCCTTGCAGAAGCTCAGCATTTTCTTCTTATAACAATTCCTTCCAGTTTTGACAAGATTTTGTCAGAATTTAAATATACCAGTTGCGGTTGAGGCTGCAGCCCTCCCTGTGTGCACCCAATCACACTGATCTTCCCCCCCCTGCCCTCTGAACGCCCACAGCACTCCTCAGACCCCCCCTGCCCACCCCCCAGACCCCTGTTTGCACCCAATCACCCCCCTAATCACCCATCAATCACTCCCTGTCACTATCTGTCAACGCTATTTTTTTAGGTTAGGTCCTAACTGCCCCCCCTGGGGGCTCCTGATCACCCCCCCCCACACCCTCAGATCCTCCCCAGACCTCCCCCCCCCCCGTGTATTGTATACATCTATTCTTTCCTGTAATCACTCACTGATCACCTTTCAATCACCTGTCAATCACCCATCAATCACCCCATGTCACTAACACCCATCAGATCAGACCCTAACCTTCCCCTTGCGGGCACCTGATCACCCCCCCACACCCTCAGATCACCCGCACACCCGCCCTCAGACCGCCTCCGAAGTGCATTGTTTACATCTGTTCTCCCCTCTAATCACCCATCAATCACTCCCTGTCACTATCTGTCAATGCTATTTTTTTAGGTTAGGTCCTAAACTGCCCCCTGGGGGCTCCTGATCACCCCCCCACACACACCCTTAGATCCTCCTCAGACCCCCCCCCCCCCCCATGTACTGTATACACCTATTCTTCCCTGTAATCACGCACTGATCACCTGTCAATCACCCATCAATCACCCCCTGTCACCACCTGTCACTAACACCCATCAGATCAGACCCTAACCTGCCCGCATTGTTTACATCTGTTCTTCCCTCTAATCACCCACTGAACACCCATCAATCACCCCGTCACCACCTGTCACTGCTACCCATCAGATCAGGCTCTAATATGCCCCTTGCGGGCACCCAATCACCCGCCCACACCCTCAGAACGCCCTAAGACCCGCCCTGATCACCTCGCCAGTGCATTTCTTGCATCTATTCTCCCCTCTATTCACACCCTGATCACCTATCAATCACCCAGTCACCCCCGTCACCACCTGTCACTGCTACCAATCAGATCAGACCCTAAACTGCCCCTTGCGGGCACCCAAACACCCACCCACACCCTCAGATCACCCTCAGACCCCGCCTGAACACCTCTCCAGTGCATTAATCACCCATCAATAACCCCCTGTCACTGCTACCCATCATACCCATCAGATCAGACCCTCATCTGCCCCTTTGCGGGCACCCAATCACCCGTCCACACCCTCGGATCGCCCTCAGGACCCCCCCCCCCCCCCCCCCGATCACCTCCCCAGTGCATTGCTTGCATCTATTCCCCCCTCTAATCACACCTTGAGACACCCATCAATCACCTCCTGTCACCACCTGTCACCCCTTAGCACACCTACCCATCAGATCAGGCCCTAATTTGCCCCATGTGGGCTCCTGATCACTCGGCCAAACCCTCAGATCCCCCTCAGACCCCCTTCCGATCACCTCCCCAGTGCATTGATTGCATCTATTCTCCCCTCTAATCGCCCCCTGAGACACCCATCAATCACCTCCCATATTCCGTTAGGTGTATGATGAGTTCATAGAAGATGAACAATAAAAATCTATTTCCGCTAACTTGTGACAAAAAATAGAATCTTCTATGAGCTCCCCATACTACTAACAGAATACCTTGGGGTGTCTTCTTTCTAAAATGGGGTCACTTGTGGGGTTCCTATACTGCCCTGGCATTTTAGGGCCCCTAAACCGCGAGGAGTAGTCTAGAAAACAAATGCCTCAAAATGACCTGTGAATAGGACGTTGGGCCCCTTAGCGCACCTAGGCTGCAAAAAAGCGTCACACATGTGGTATCGCCGTACTCAGGAGAAGTAGTATAATGTGTTTTGGGGTGTATTTTTACACATACCCATGCTGGGTGGGAGAAATCTCTATGTAAATTTTTTTTATTATTTTTTTTACACACAATTGTCATTTATGGAGATATTTCTCCCACCCAGCATGGTTATATGTAAAAATACACCACAAAACACATTGTACTACTTCTCCTGAGTATGGCAATACCACATGTGTGACACTTTTTTGCAGCTTAGGTGCGCTAAGGGGCCCAACGTCCTATTCACAGGTCATGGCCTTGGTGGGCAGCCCCAGGACCGCCTAACACTGATCGGCATAAAGTCCTGGGGCAGGCTTTTGCAAGAGATAGCGCATACTACTGCGTGCCCATCTCCGCTCCACCTTCAGCCTCCCATCGGAGACCGCTGCTAGGAGACTGTTAGCCGTCTAATTAGCTTGTACAGTGTTGCGAACCACGGCAGCGCTGTACTGGGGACAGCCGTGTGACACGGCTGTCCCCCTGGGGGAGCAGAAGTGATTGGTTTTTTTTATTCAAAAATAAACAAATAAATATTGATAAAAAAAAAAAAAAGAAACATTGGGGGAGCGATTAGACCCCACCAATAGAGAGCTCTGTTGGTGGGGAGCAAAGGGGGGGGGGGGGGGGGGGGGAATCACTTGTGTGCTGAGCTGTACCGCCCTGCAGCAGCGGGGCCTTAAAGCTGCAGTGGCCCTTATTGTGAAAAATGGCCTGGTCTTTAGGGGGGTTTAACACTGCGGTCCTCAAGAGGTTAACTACACGGGAGATAAGTATGACATGTGTATTTTTGACTTTATTTACTATTATTTTGACTTTTATTTTTCATTTATGCTTGCTTTAAAGAGACTCCGTAACAAAAATTGCATCCTGTTTTTTATCATCCTACAAGTTCCAAAAGCTATTCTAATGTGTTCTGGCTTACTGCAGCACTTTCTACTATCACCATCTCTGTAATAAATCAATGTATCTTTCCCCTGTCAGACTTGTCGGCCTGTGTCTGGAAGGCTGCCAAGTTCTTCAGTGTTGTGGTTCTGCTATGCACTCCCCCCTCAGGCCTGGAACCCACTGAAAACAGCAAACGCAAAACGCAATCGCTAGAGTTTTGTCTGAGCGGTTTGCAAGCGGATTCATGCGCGTTTGCGGTCGCGTTTTGCAACATTGTATTTTTTTGCTCAGCGGTTGTGTAGCGTTTTGCGTTTTGCGTTTTTATCCTGATTGGTCCTGTGAATTATTTTTAATTTTGTTACAGTGTGCTGAACCGCAAAACGCTAGCAAAACCGCTCAGTTTAAGTTTTGCTGAGCGTTTCTGCTAGCGTTTCAATACTTTACATTGAAGTGCTAACGCTCCCAAAATGCTGCAGGTCCTGCGTTTGCGTTTCTGGGAAACACAAACGCTCCTGTGGAAGTTGCCCCATCCATTAACATCAGCTGAGCGTTTTGGCAAAACGCTAGCGTATCGCAGCGCTGCCAAAATGCTCAAAAAAACGCTCTTGTGGGTTCCAGCCCTTCGGGGGGAAAGAAACACACAAATGATCTCTTGAGATTCAAAAAGAAGGGTGTATACAGCCTGCTTGTGTATGGATGTATTTTCTATGTGTGGACATGCTGTACATCAACCTACTTCCTGTTTTGGTGACCATTTTGTTTGTTTATAAACAAATTTTTTAAAGCTGTTTTTAACCACTTTTAATGCGGCGGGGAGCGGCGAAATTGTGACAGAGGGGAATAGGAGATGTCCCCTAACGCACTGGTATGTTTACTTTTGTGCGATTTTAACAATACAGATTCTCTTTAAAATAGAAGTGTAGTGCAATAATTCAGATTTAAAGAGAGTCTGAAGCGATTTAAAATACCAGTTTTTATTTAGCAGGCAGCTTCAGTGTTACAATCCAAACTGATTTGCTGATATTCCCGTGGCAAAACGAGGTCTTCACCCCCCCAAAATCCCTGCTATCCTTCCGGGTAGAGGCAGAGCTGTACACAGTAGCTCTGCCTCTACTGGAGTCAATCTTCACCGATCTCCGGCTCTCCCCCGCCCCCTCAGTCATCTTTCAGAGAGAAGGGCGGGGAGAGGCGAAGATCGGCGGAGAATGACTGTACTGCAGACAGAGCTACTGTGTAAAGCTCCGCCTCCCTCGGGCAGCAAAATCTCTTTAAAGGGACTCTGAGCAGTGCAGTAACTATGGAAAGATGCATATCATTTTAAAGCTCTCTTTCTCCTCTTTCCAATGATATATAAACCGCCGCCCTATGCCTTTTAGTTTTCGCTATTTTCGCTATAGAAATTGCAGCGGCCGTGATTTCGATCGCGAAAATAGAGAAAACTAAAATGCGTAGGGTGACGATTTAGGGGTCGTCAGAAAGAGGAGAAAGAGAGCTTTAAAATGATATCCATCTTTCCATAGTTACTTGTATTACACAGGGCGACTTTTTCTCAAAGTCAGCAGCTGCATTCAGCAGAAAAAGTCGTCCTGTGTAATACAAGTAACTATGGAAAGATGGATATCATTTTAAAGCTCTCTTTCTCCTCTTTCTGGCGACACCTAAATCGTCGCCCTACGCCTTTTAGTTTTCTCTATTTTCGCGATCGAAATCGCGGCCGCGGCAATTTCAATCACGAAAATAGCGAAAACTAAAAGGCGTAGGGCGGCGATTTATATATCATTGGAAAGAGGAGAAAGAGACCTTTAAAATGATATGCATCTTTCCATAGTTACTGCACTGCTCAGAGTCCCTTTAAGTGAACAAGAAAGATTTCCATGGCATGGACTGATGAAGAGCATAAACTGTGAAGCGGTTATATGTGTGTTGGGTTGGTATAGCTCTGTAAACTTTCCAGGCTACAGGCTCACACTATACACCAGCGGTTTTGGATGTGTGCCTGGCTTTTAGGCACATGAAGATATGAATTGCATATTCACCAGTGATTCATCATTGGAAATCTTTCTTGCTAATTAAAGCTGAATTATTGCAAAATACCTTCTGTTCTAAAAGGGAAATTGATATTCAGAATGGCTTATTCAGTAACAGGGCTTGTTGGTGTCTTTGAGATCTGTAAAATTTCCTAGTGGTTTTGGGTCACCACGAGCTATCTGCGTATTCTACTCTTTAACCTCTTATCATTCCGGGTACAGTATATCTAAGCCCCTGGAGACTGGGTTAGAGACAGCCAGCATCAATGAGATGAAGGTGGTCATTGAGAAAGTGAAACTTAAAACATACACACACCATTTCCTGTGTACTGTTCACAATATACAGGAATAACTGGGGGACATCTAGTGGCCAAATAATGAAATTACACCTACATACACCAAATTAAATAAAATATCCTATTAATTAACCCCTTACCCCCCCTCCCCCCATAGTTGCCGAAATAAAACACTAGACGCGCTCTATAGGCAGTAGCAGTGTTAGGGAGACTTGCCTAAGGTCTCCTACTGAATAGGTGCTGGCTTACTGAACAGGCAGAGCCGAGATTCGAACCCTGGTCTCCTGTGTCAGAGGCAGAGCCCTTAACCATTACACTATCCAGCCACCATAAAAAGTGACATTAAAAAATACATAAATAGTTACCTTAGGGACTCAACTTTTTTTTTAATATGTATGTCATGAGGGTATATTACTGTTATTTTTGCAAATAAGAGCTTGTAATTAGTGACAGTCTGACACAGAACTGAAAAACTACACCTTTATTTCTAAAAAAAATTGTTGCCATACATTGTACTGGGGACAGAATATAAACGTTGTAATAACCGGAACAAATGGGCAAATAAAATGTGTGGGTTTTATCAACAGTAGCACTTTTTATTTTAGCCACTTCAGCTCCCTTGCTACGCATATCTACGCCCTTGTAAACTTCACTTCAGGTTCAGGGGAGTAGATATGCGTATTGTTTACTTACCGCCACCGCTCACTATCATCGCGTGCCTCCCGTCCGCAGTCTACGCAATTCTGTCCCTCCGTGATCAGGGAATGAGTAACAGTTGTTACTAACCCCGATCACTGTGCCTGTAATTAATCTGGCAGCAGCGGAAGCTTTGATTAAAACAAAACTCCCATGGAAACACAGTGTATACACTTTGTTCCGTGTTTTACTTAGAAAACGGAAGTTATTGTAGCACCATCTTATAGCCAAAAAGTAAAAATACATCCAAATACACTTTCCCATAAACAAAAAAAATATATGTTTAATTCTTTTTAAACTCCTTACACCTCTACCTCATAGTTACCAAAATAAAACACTTAAAAAACTACAAAAAAGTTACCTTAGGAACTTTTTTTTTATATGTATGTCATGAGGGTATATTACTGTTGCTTTTGTAAATAAAGGCTTCTAACTATTATTATCATATAAAAAAACACTATATGGCCTCAATTCACAGAGCTTTATCAAACACTTTATCAAACGTTTCATAATTTACCTCATGGGTAAAATCTAATTTTGAATTCACTAAGATGTTATATATTTATCGAATGTTTTCGATAAAACGTTCAATAAATCTATAACACCTTAGTAAATTCAAAATTAGATTTTACCCATGAGGTAAATTATCAAACGTTTGATAAAGTGTTTGATAAAGCTCTGTGAATTGAGGCCTATATGGAGAGTGGCTTCTGTTTGGTTGGATGTAGGAGCGGGTTCTCCCCATGGCTGACTTTTTTTCTTCTTTTCTCCGTTCTTCTAGTATCTTCCCTAATCTCCTTATCTGTACCTCTTCTTCTCTTCCTTTCCTTTCTACTTTTGCTATTACTGCACTTGGCGACGGCGTACATTGTAGGTGTGGTTTGTAGCCTTTCTTTTTGGCTCTCAACTAATTCTTTCATTATCTAGTTGTGCTTGTATGATATTCTGCCTGGACCAAAACAGAATGTGTGCGATTTTTGCCGCTTTTTAGTGGTCCTTATACTATATTGTACTTTGCCACAAACGTGTATGTTTGAACTTCTATAATTGCCAAGTTGTATTGTTGCTGTTTTGGCTGTATGATGTTATCTTAATACAAAATTTAAATACAAAAAAAAACCACTAAACGGAAAAAAGACACCTTTATTTCCAAATAAAATATTATCGCCATACACTGTACTAGGGACAGAATTTAAATGTTGTATTAGCCAGGATGCATCAGCTGGGTTCCGGTGCACAGATCTGCCCTTTTGCAGAAAATGTCTCTGGCCTTTTCTGCATCAGATATAGCAAAGATAGAGGCCTTTTTCTGCAAGGTGGCAGAGCTACACACTCAATTCTGGCTGATATGGGGCTCAGGTGAATCTAATTATACAGACGACATACTGAGGCATTCACGTTGACAATGACAGGCCAGGATGGCCGAGAGGGTAGAGAGTCAGCTTCCTGGCCAAGAGTTTTTTTCCCCAAAAGCAGACACCATCTTAATATAGCTTTAAAATTTCTAAACTTTGGCAATGATGAAATGCCTTTAATGTTACATACGGTGTTTTTCGGACCATAAGATGCTCACCAATTTTACCACCTCCTTGTAGTATGAGGGTTTCCCTACACGATCTGCCAGAGCTGGGACAAGGTCCTCCAGCACCCAAAGCTGAGACACCAAAGTGTACCCCCCCCCCCCACATGCCTCCCACCCCAGCCGTCACACACTGATTGCTATTAGACTAAGAGGCCCCTCCCCATGCCTCCCACCCCAGCCGTCACACACTGATTGCTATTAGACTAAGAGGCCCCTCCCCATCCCTCCCACCCCAGCCGTCACACACTGATTGCTATTAGACTAAGAGGCCCCTCCCCATCCCTCCCACCCCAGCCGTCACACACTGATTGCTATTAGACTAAGAGGTGCCCCAGGGCCCCCAACACCTTAATCTCTAGTTATCTGGCTTGCAGTCACTGCCATGTATCCCCTGTTCCTATTTCTCTCTGCTTCAATCACAATAGGGGAATGATAGCTGATGAATTTGTGCACCCCCTCCTACACTGCGCCCTGAGGCTGGAGCCTCTCTTGCCTCTGCCTCGGCCCGGCCCTGCTCCCCCTCCTACACTGCGCCCTGAGGCTGGAGCCTCTCTTGCCTCTGCCTCAGCCCGGCCCTGCTCCCCCTCCTACATTGCGCCCTGAGACTGAAGCCTCTCTCGCCTCTGCCTCGGCCCGGCCCTGCTCCCCCTCCTACACTGCGCCCTAAGACTGAAGCCTCTCTCACCTCTGCCTCGGCCCTTCTCCCCCTCCTACACTGCGCCCTAAGACTGAAGCCTCTCTCGCCTCTGCCTTGGCCCAGCCCTGCTCCCCCTCCTACACTGCGCCCTAAGACTGAAGCCTCTCTCACCTCTGCCTCGGCCCGACCCTGCTCCCCCTCCTACATTGCGCCCTAAGACTGAAGCCTCTCTCGCCTCTGCCTTGGCCCAGCCCTGCTCCCCCTCCTACACTGCGCCCTAAGACTGAAGCCTCTCTCGCGTCTGCCTCGGCCCGACCCTGCTCCCCCTCCTACATTGCGCCCTAAGACTGAAGCCTCTCTCGCCTCTGCCTTGGCCCGGCCCTGCTCCCCCTCCTACACTGCGCTCTAAGACTGAAGCCTCTCTCGCCTCTGCCTCGGCCCGACCCTGCTCCCCCTCCTACACTGCGCCCTAAGACTGAAGCCTCTCTCACCTCTGCCTCGGCCCGACCTTGCTCCCCCTCCTACACTGCGCCCTAAGGCTGAAGCCTCTCTCGCCTCTGCCTTGGCCCGGCCCTGCAATCTGCTCATAGTATTCAATATCTGTTGACACTCATTCGACATGGAGCTGGTAAAATTGGTCAGTGATTGGCCAATCATAATTGAAAGTGTGTACAAGGTTATAAAGCAGACACACATAAGAGGGGAAATATGGTAACGCTTTCTGAGTGAGCCCGGCCTGTTAATGGCTTTCCATGTAGTTGAAAATAATCAGTAGTCATTGAGTCGCCCTTCTCTAATGTGTAATTGTACTAATGAATATTTTATTACCTTCTACCCAATTATGTCCAATTAACAATGTTAACAGCATTGGCTGGTGAATGATTAATGGCTGCGCTTACGGCCTGGAGCTTAAAGCGGATCCAAGATGAAAAACTAACTATAACAAGTAACTTGTCTATATATCTTATCTAAAGTTTAGATAGTTTACACAGCAAATCTAGCTGCAAACAGCTTCAGTAGAATATGATTATTTCTTCCTGTGCTACAATGACAGCAGCCATGTTGTTTGTAAACATTACACAGAGGCAGGCTTATCTGCATCTTGAACAAAAAAAACTAATCCCCCTCCTCCTCCCCCTCCCCTCTGCCTCTGAAATCTCTGGCTAGTAACACCTCCCCCTCCTCCTGCCCAAACTGAGCTCCCATGAGCCCTTGCTACTGTCTGAAAGTGCCTTGGCTCTCTGAAAACCTGTGGGCGTGGCTTGTTTATTTTATAGGAAATTAGAGTATTAAAACAAAAACAAAAATATTTGGCTTTAGGAAGGCCCTATAAACAATAGGAAAGGAACACAATTATGCAATGAGTAAAAGTTCATCTCGGATCCACTTTAAGGATTAATCAGGTTTAGCCGTTTGGAATGGAATCCCAGCCTAGAATCCTGCTAGTGGGCGGGCCTTGCAGCGCAACCAGGGAGGTGAGAATAGTGCGGGTCACAGACAGCGCTGGATACAGGCAACAATCCCACCAGGGTTACAGTGTATACAAGCGCTACATCATGGGAGGGGAGAGAACAATATGCCGCAGCCTGGTATTCAGACTGACATATATACAAACACAACAAATGGAGGGGAACAATTGAAGGGAGAGAGTTGCAGGCAAAGAACTCTGCAGTCTATTGGTCTGGACTCTGAACGATAGAATAACATTTGAAATAAACCTTAAGGCTGCTTTCACAGTGGGACGTTACAGGCGCACGTTAGAGCAGCCAGTAACGCACCCCACCGCACAGCAATGGAAAATCAATGGGCTGTTCACAGTACCCACGTTGCGTTACAATGTAACGCTGCGCCATAATATAACGTACTGCATGCAGTACTTTGTAAGCGGCAGAGCCGCGTTAGACTGTTTGCACATGCTCAGTAATGTTGGGGAGGAGCGGAGAGCGGCCGGGCACATGGCTAATTAATATTCACTGCACTCAGTGACGTGCAGTGTTTACTTCCTGGAGCGGCCGCTCTGTGCAGCGATTGGCCGGCGGGACCACGTGATGCCGCATGCGTCCAAGAGTACGCATCACGGCATCACAGACGCCAGAGTGAACTGCACAACGCGGCTCACTCTGACGTCCAAAGCAGGGAGCACCAGGCGTTGCGTTAGGGGCACGTTATGCGACCATAACGTCCCCTAAAACGCAACGTCCTGGTGTGAAACCAGCCTAACAGTATTTCTTTTTATTTTTCACCTTTAGCTAATATCAGCAACTAAAGTTTTTTAACCACCTTACTACCGCCGAACGCCAATTGGTGGCCCCAAGTGGCTCCCCCATGACCTTGTAACGCCGAAAGGCATCAAGTCCTGGGGCAGAGATTAAGGGCCCGTTTCCACTATCACGAATCCGCATGCGTTGCCCGCATGCGGATTCGCACAGTCAGTACAAGTGGATGGGACTGTTTCCACTTGTGCGTTTCCCCGCACGTTTTTCTGTGCAGAAAAAATCTGCAGGGTAGGGCCCTCAGAATTCGCCTGCGTGTGGAATGCAGGCGAATCGCACGCAATGTATTTAATAGGGAAATCGCATGCGTTTTCCCCATGCGTTTTTTGCCGCGATTTCGCATGCGATTTCGCATAGGTATTAATGTTAATTTACACAGGCAGTGACATGGTTAAATTCGCATACAGCCTTACCTATGCGAAATCGCATGCGAAATTGCGGCAAAAAACGCATGCGGAATCGCACCCGCATGCGATTTGCCTGCGGTGATTCGCCGGCGATTCCGCAACGCTATAGTGGAAACGGGCCCTAAGTCCCACTTATGTGACTGAGCTCTGCTCCATCAACAGTCTGCCAGCGGTGATCGCTGCTAGGAGACTGTTAGACAGCGAAACCTCCATCTATTTACATTGTACAACGCTGCAATCTATGGTGGCAGCGTTGCACTGGGGACAGCCCTGTCACTCGGCTGTCCCCTGGGGGGAAGGATCGCTCTGATAGGCTGATGCCTATGAGAGACGATCCTGCAGATTGGCTGTTGGGAGGAGGGAGGGAGGGAAAAGATAATTTAAAAAAGCCTGGCACTGGGGGGGTGGAGGAGCCCGGTTCACACTTGCGGTTGTCTGCCAAACGGACCGGATGACCTGACCGGATCCGGACCGGATCCGGATCGGAACCGTACGGTTCTGATCCGGATCCGATCCGGATCCGGTCAGGTTGCATCAGGTGTCCATCAGGATGCGATCCGGATCCGTTTGGCAGAAGTTACGTAAAACACCAAAAAAAAGTTGGGGTCTGGGAGGTCAGCAGAAGGGGGACCTGTGGAATCAGGCCCTCTGCTGTTTAGCACTCACCTCCACCTGCGACATGCTGCCAACATCTCCGGATCCGGATCCAGCTGTGCTGCTCCACTCCAAAATGCTTGCCCATGTGTCCCCAGCCAATATCGCCGCAAAAATCCGCATAGGAAGTGGGGTAGAACATCCGGATTTCTCAGCCAGTGTGTTGTGCGGCCTCCGGTTCCCATTTGTTTGTATTGGCCGGATGGTGCAGTCCGGCTCCGCCCCGGATACGGCTGCCGGAGGGGCCGGATGAAAAAATAGCGCATGTTGGAACGGAGGCCGGAGTCCGGATCCGGCCCGGATCCGGTCCGGCTCCGGTTCTGCAGAACGGACCCATGTGAACGGACGCATAGGCTTTAATTGCTATGCCGTGCGTCCGTTCCGTCCGTTCTGCAGGCGGTGCGGCTCCGGCACGGCGATTCCGGAGGGCCATCGCTAATGTGAACCGGGCCTAAGCCTACGGTCCTTCATCAAGAGACACTTAAGTCTACACAAAAAAAAATCAGTTTTACTCACCTGGGGCTCCCCTGCAGCTGTCCCGTGCCCTCGCAGTCACGATCGGATCCTCCTGTCCCCGCTGACAGCTACTTTCACTTTCCAGACAGGCCTGCTCACGCGTCTCCTTCTACATGTTCCCATCCGCAACAGCATCCTGCGCCTGTGCTATTGCAGACGGGACCATGTAGAAGGAGACGCGTGACCAGGCGGGGACAGGAGGATCCGATCGTGACTGCGAGGGCACGGGACAGCTGCAGGGGAACCCCAGGTGAGTAAAACTGTTTTTTTTTTGTAGACTTAAGGAACCCTTTAAAGTGGATCCGAGATAAACTTTTACTCATTGCATAATTGTGTTCCTTTCATATAGTTTATAGGGCATTCCTCAAGCCAAATACTTTTTTTGTTTTGTGTTAATACTCTAATTCCCAATAAACTAAACAAGCCTCGCCCACAGCTCCTTTTGTGCCATGGCACTGTAGCAAGGGCTTATGGGAGCTCAGTCTGGGCCGGAGGAGGAGGAGGTTACTAGCCAGAGATTTCAGAGGCAGAGGGGAGGAGGGAGGAGGAGAGGGGACTAAGGGCCCTTTTCCACCAGCGCGTTTGCGCTGGCTGAATCGCAAAACCGCAAACCGCTAGCGATTTTACAATCGCTACGGTTTGCTTTTTAACATAGGAATCGCGGTAGGTCATTTCCACTACCGCGATTCACTTTTGTCGGGAACGCGAACGCGCGGCGGAGCGATAATTGCCGCGATTTTGCTATGCAGTGCATAGCATAGCAAAATCGCGGCGGCGAACGTCGGGGAATCGCCGGTAATTGCGATTCAGCAATCGCTAGCGTTCAGCGTGAACGCTAGCGATTGCAAGTGGAAAAGGGCCCTGAATTTACACACAGGCAAGCTGATAGCATCTCCAGCCCTCAGCCTTTGACAAACAGACCATGGCTACCCTCATTGTATCACAGGAATAAATAATCATATACTGTTGAAGCTGTTTGCAGCTAGATATGCTGTGTAAACTATCTAAACTTTAGATAAGATATATAGACAAGTTACTTGTTGTAGTTAGTTTTTCATCTCGGATCCGCTTTAAGTGTTTGAAGGGAATTGCCAGAAAGGCTCAGTTCACATTTGTAAATGCCCACCGCAATCGCCTAGCGATCATGATTACTTTTTTCAGCAATTTTTTTTTTTGATGATTCTGTTTTGCAATTGTCATTATAGTGAATGAGAATGACACCGCAATCACCAGGTAATTGCTGCGCACAGCACGTTTGCAATCGGCTATAATCGCAAATCCAGTAGGGTTACTTATGCAGTGGTTGTGAAGCAGCGGTTTGTTGATCGCATTAGCAAAGCGTGAATTGTGGCAAAAAGCGTCCGAGTGTGCATGGGCCTCTGAAAAAGTGCAGTCTGTTCTGTTCAGCACTAAAGATACAGTGGAGTAGCTAAGAGGCTATGGGCCCCAGCAGGGGCATATCTGAGTTATATAGCGCCTATTGCAAACACTGAAATTGCACTCCCCCCCCCCCCCTTCCTAGTCAGAACCCCCTTACCCTCTAAAAACAGCATCCTTTCTTGTGTACATGTGTTACGGTTGCCTGTGTTTTTTGGGTCTGGATATTGCTGAAGATACTTTTTTTGATCTGAGTGACGGAGAGGCATGGGGGCAGGCATGGTGGCTCAGCACAGAAGCAGGTATGGGATGCAGAACAGGGGCAGACAAGGCGCCTATGGTGCTGTGGCGCCCATGGCACGAGCCATGCCTGTACCCCTCTAGATATGCCTCTGGGCCCCAGAGCAAGTTTTACATCCCCCCCCCCTCCAAGCTTTCTATACATAGAGATGAGCCGAAATTTTCGAAATTTCGAACTGCTTTTATTACGAAATTTAACATTACGACCCAAATTCGTAATTTCGTAATTAATTTTCAAATCGTAATTTACAATTTCGTAATCGAAATTTCACTCCCGTAATGACGAATTTCGTGTCTCCAACCGAAATTTTACTTTTTCAGGTTTGTAAGGGTTTCTATCCCTCTAGATGCCTAAAATGAATAGCACAGCCAGTCCTCCTCCTCCTCCTCCTCCTCCTCCTCCTCCTCCTCCTCCTCCTCCTCCTCCCTCTCTCCCTCTCTCCCTCTCTCCAGAGATCTGTAGTATTTCAAAACCATACTCACATTCATGACATGTCCAGGGATCAAACCCAGGCCAACCACATGGAAGACAGCTATGCTCACCACCATACCACCAAACACACACTAAATAGACTGCTAACCTAAATCTTACTTGTAGACAGTCATATGAGACACATGCTGGGTGCAGGGCTTTGTGATTGGACCATGGACCATGCGATAGAGTGAGGTGCAAAAATGAAATCATGCCTAGCAGAGGATGGTTTCACAATGCTAAATGCTAGGCTGGCTGTGGTGCAATTGGTTAGTGCGTCTGGCTGGTAACAGCAAGGTTACAGGTTCGATTCCATCCAGGCATGTCTTTTCCTTTTGAGTTCAACAGTTGTCCAAACACCGAGCACAAAGTTTTGCATGCGTAAAGTTTTACGCACGCAAAATACCCCATGGGGTTCAATGGCGCAGCGCGCGCACGCAAAAGGAAAAGACATGCCTGGATGGAATCAAACCTGTAACCTTGCTGTTACCAGCCAGACACACTAACCAATTGCACCACAGCCAGGCTAGCTGTGACCTAAC
Organism: Hyperolius riggenbachi; assembly: GCF_040937935.1. Taxonomy (NCBI): domain Eukaryota; kingdom Metazoa; phylum Chordata; class Amphibia; order Anura; family Hyperoliidae; genus Hyperolius; species Hyperolius riggenbachi. The sequence continues at coordinate 491,738,731 of NC_090649.1, forward strand.
TCTACATGGCTATCTGGGGCTCTGTTGGCTCTGTTTGGACAACTGTTGAACGCAAAAGGAAAAGACATGCTTGGATGGAATTGAACCTGTAACCTTGCTGTTACCAGCCAGACACACTAACCAATTGCACCACAGCCAGCCTAGCATTTAGCACTGTGAAACCATCCTCTGCTAGGCATGATTTCATTTTTGCACCTCACTCTATCGCATGGTCCAATCACAAAGCCCTGCACCCAGCATGTGTCTCATATGACTGTCTACAAGTAAGATTTAGGTTAGCAGTCTATTTAGTGTGTGTTTGGTGGTATGGTGGTGAGCATAGCTGTCTTCCATGTGGTTGGCCTGGGTTTGATCCCTGGACATGTCATGAATGTGAGTATGGTTTTGAAATACTACAAATCTCAGAGAGAGAGAGAGAGGGAGGAGGAGGAGGAGGAGGAGGAGGAGGAGGAGGAGGAGGAGGAGGAGGAGGAGGAGGAGGAGGAGGAGGAGGAGGTTGGTTATTCATTTTAGGCATCTAGAGGGATAGAAACCTTTGCAAACTTTAAAATACTAAATTTCGTAATCGTAATTACGAAAATTTGCGTAATTTGCGAAAATTACGAAATTTCGATTACTGCTAAAATCGTAATTGTAGTAATTTCGCGAAATTTCGGAAATTCGTAATTAGGTCATTACGCTCATCCCTATCTATACATTATAATTGATTAGAGATGGGCCGAACCTCCGATTTTAGGTTCGCGAACCTTCGCGAAAGGTTTGGTTCGCGGAAAAGTTTGCGAAACGCAATAGACTTCAATGGGGATGCGAACTTTGAAAAATAGAAAAAATTATGCTGGTCATAAAAGTGAAGGAAAAGATGTTTCAAGGGGTCTAACACCTGGAGGGGGGCATGGATGAGTGGGATAGACTCCAAAAGTCCCGGGGAAAAGTCTGGATTTGACGCAAAGCAGCGTTTTAAGGGCAGAAATCACATTGAATGCTAAAATGCAGGCCTAACGTGCTTTAAAACATCTTGCATGTGTATACATCAATCAGGGAGTGTAATTAGAGTTCTGCTTCACACTGACACACCAAACTCACTGTGTAACGCACCGCAAACAGCTGTTTGTGTAGTGACGGCAGTGCTGGACTGGTGCGCACCATGGTGAGAGTGCAGGCTGTGGCGGTTTTCAAGCCCATATGGTCACCGGGCTGTGGTAGCTCAATGACAGAACAACAACAGGTAGTTAGATGCAGTGAGCTGGGTTCACTCAACACAAAGCTAGGTATATGCAGTGATGAGGTGGGTTAAGTAAACACAACAGGTACTGGGGTATATGCAGTACTGGGTAGTACAATGTGCAGCTCCCTGTCACACACACAGGCAGTCAGTCACTGAATGTGCTGGGCTGCTGGCAGTGGCACAAACACAATATCAATTAGCAAGTCTGTGCATGCAACACAAGTGTCAGTTTGACACACAGAAAAAAAAAATGTACAGGTTGAGCTCTGAAAAGAGCTGTTGAGGGGTGCTATAAAAGCAATAATAATCAGTCAGGAGCAAGCAAAGCAGCTTAGAACCTAACTAATCTGTCCCTAGGAGAAAAAGTCTGCAGCATCTGTCCCATTCCTCTCTCTAGCAGGCACACGAGTGAGGCTACTGGCCGCCGGACCCTGCCTTATATAAGGGGGGGTGGGGCTCCAGGGCTTAGTGTAGCCTGAATGGCTACAATGTGCCTGCTGACTGTGATGCAGAGGGTCAAAGTTGACCCTCATAGTGCATTATGGGGCGAATCGAACTTCCGCAAAAGTTCGCCTGGTGCAGGCGAACGCGAACCCCCTAAGTTCGCCTGGAACCGTTCGGCCCATCTCTATAATTGATATGGCGCAACAGGGCCGGATTCACCATAAGGCACTGTAGGCACGTGCCTACATGTCTCTGATGATAGGAAGGCGGCTCACTCCCCTCCCCCCGTGCCTCCTTCCCTATGCAGAGCAATGAGCCAGAATACTTGCGGTGCAGGTCGGCGGGTGTTTGTAGGTGCATGGAGGGCGGAGTCTAGGGTGCCAGGACATCTGTGCCTATAGGCTCCTGTGAGGTAAATCTGGGCCTGGGCGCACCAAGACCTGCCAAGGACAACTAGTGCCAGAGGTGTGAGAAATGGATGGGGAACAGCTTGTTAATGATTACTATTCAAAGCATCTATAGAAAAGATTATTAGCGAGGACCCTACAGGGCCCCTCTAGCCCAAGTGCCCCGATGCGGTCACAACCTCTGCACCCCCTATTGCTATACCACTGTATATATATTTAGAGTAGACTTGAGGCAAACCTTGGGTTCAAAAAGTCATACTTCCCTAGGAAGAAGAGGGAAGCCTCCAAATTCTAGAGGCTTCCCACGGCATGGCCGAGCTCAGACCCCCCCCCCCCTTCCCCCCCAAAAAAATGAAAAAGCCTTGTCGGTAGGAAGCAGAGGTGGACAGGAGCACAGGGGCCCCATGCCCTCTAGGGCCCCTGCAGCATGATTATTCTGTAGGCACTTCTCTGCGTATTCCTCTCTCCAGGAGGAACAGTGATATTTGCTTGTGGCCCAGCCATACACAAGTATGGCATGTGTGCTACATTAAAGAACAAGTGACACCCATGCTAACCTAGACATAAAAAAAACACACATAAGTAGATAAATACTAGTTATATAACAGATGTATTGCACTGTCTTCATTATGATTCCTGTGAGTGTTATAAAGAAAAAACTGAGAATCCTATTCTAGGCAGTTTCCATCTTGGTTACCTTTCACCTCCAGAAACTTCCTCCCTCATTCTTTTTTCTAATTGTGTATTTGTCACCCGCTCTCCTCCCAGAGTCTTCAGACACTCCCACTGAGATCTATACTAGGAAGTGCACTGTCTTATGTCATTAGAAGGAGAAGGAAATAAATGGAAGAGGAGGAATATATTATAGATAAAAAAGACCCCCAGAATGCAACTGTTTGGCTCTGACTATTAAAGGGCCAGTGCTCCTAAGGTATGTGATAACTCCAAATCATAACAGCAGAAAAAGTTTTGAAAGTTTTGAATGCAGGATTAGCATCTTTATCACTTAATACACTCAGACCAGTTGCTGTTGAAATTTGATTTTTATGGTGACAATCCCACTTTAGCTCAGTGCCGAAATTAAGATCGGACGTGTTGGAAATAATTGATCTGGCAGGTAAATCTGCCAGAAAATTGTATGGTGTGTACCTAACATATAGACAGGTAAAGTATACTTCACCGGGGGGGGGTACATTTTACATTAGGGAGGACAGCACCGAGGGATCTGTTGCGTTTGTCACTTGTCCCGATATCGCTCGCAGTTACCACCATGCACCCGACCAACCACGATAGCCCAACATCTTGCAGCCTGTCCAATCTATACATGCAACCACTATCAGCCAGAAATTGGTCGCATCATTGATCGGGCTTGCTTTTTTGCTTTTGGCTCTACAGATTTTCATTCGATTTGATAATTATTGAATCAGATGGTCGATCAGCCACCAAGTCGAGAAATGAATAGCCAACTTTATTCTGTAATGCACAGATAGAAGCACATTATTTTATGTTTATGTTTCACTACTAAAAGCTTAAAGAGGAACTCCAGTGAAAATAATGTAATAAAAAAGTTCTGGTGAGACCAGAAAGTGTGCCGTGCAAAAGTGCCTAAAAGAAGAATAAAGTAAGCCCACTTGTGTCTAATGGCCAAGACCTAACGCGTATCGTGGTAGGCACCACTTTGTCAGAGGGCAACTTTCACTTCGTCAGAGGGCAACTTTCACTTGGTGCATTCTTTGGTCTCTTCCCTAACAGACAAGCAATAGGAAAACATTTGTATCTGGATTTGGACTCTAAAGGCTTGTACCCACGTTGTGCTTTTGTGCGCGATTCTTCCAGCGATTTGGAAGAAGTTCTTCCAACGACTTCCAATGATTTTTTTCAGCAACGAGCGATTGTTTCTGCAATCTCGCGACGTGTGTACAAATGCCCATTTAGGTGAACGATGCTTTGTGATGAACGGTGATAAGGACCATCATGGCGGATCGGATATTTAAGATCCCCGCCAACTCCCGCGCAAAGTGGTGCAATCGTTTGAACTCTTGTTTTACACCCGTTGTGTGTTTCCAGAGGCAGGAAGATAGATCGGGGAGCTCATGTCGTCGTGGGACGTCGCTGTGACTCCTACAGGTGAGTATTCAGCATAAAGGTGGCTATTAACGATCCAATTTCAAGCGGAAAATCGTTCGAGTGATCAGATAATTCTGATCGGAAGTGAAATTGTTCACTACACCATCACCGAACCAATCTTTGCTTCCTATCACAACTGTTTGGAGATTATTTACAGCCAATTTTTTGCTAGAAATTGTAGCATTAGTGAACACCTTTAGGCTGTAACAAATGCTATAAGTTATTTTGCAGCTTTTAGGTGGCTTTTAATATTAAACTTGCCAGAGAAGATGTTAGGGCTCATTCACACTAAGGGCTTGATACACTCATATCACGGCCGTTTCCGTGTGCATTTTTGCGTTTGCGCACGATTGCGAATTTGCTCGTGCAATCACGAATTATCATGCGCAATTGCGAATTTTCACGCGAAAACAAATTCGTGATTGCACGCGATAATTTGGGTTTTTGCGCGATCGCAAAAAATGCATGCGAAAACCGCCGTGATATAAGTTATCGCAGTTTACCCTTTTTTTAAGCACAGGCGATTTTCAAAATCGCCCTAAAACGCTTGTGCAATGATTCCCTATAAGAGAGTTCACAGTTTAGCGGTGCATTGCCAAACCGCTCAGCAAAGCGCTGCCTGTACCATTTTTGAGGCGATTTTGCCTCAATGGAAGGTATAGGAAAAAAAGCAGATGCTCACAAAATCGCCTTGTGCAGCGATTGCGTGAGCGTTTTTTTAGAATGAATACATTGGGCTTGAGTCACAAAAGCGTGCTAACTGTTAGCACGCCAGTAAAAAGACGCTTATCACGTGCAAACTGCCTCTTCGCGTGCTGATACGCACGTAAAGTTTAGTGCGCGTAAAGTAAAGTGCGGCTTCGCGTGCTAAGTAGTGTGATAAGCATACTTTGCACGTGAAGCAGCTGATTTTGCACGCAAAGTAGTGCACGTAAAACTTTACGCGTGCAAACTTTTACGTGTGATAAAATAGCACACGAACAGTAACAGCTTTGCCGTGCAAACTACCTAGCACCCTTTAGTGAATCAAGCCCATTGTATTTATTATTTTCCGGGTCAAAGAGTTCACTTCCTGACTTGCGTCAGGGAGTGAATTACAAAACCGGTCTGGAAAAGTGCTTTTACCAAAAACGCAGCGTGCAGTGGAGCGCCAAGAGGGTGGAAAAAAGGGCACAAATATGCAAAACGCTTGCGTTTTCTATTTTGGGTTTGAATGATGCCTTAGGCTGGAGTCCCCCTTTAAATCCCAGTAATAACAGAGGCTCACCTGTATAGTAACAAAACAAACAAATGGACAGACGGGAGAGAGTAGAGTCGTGTTGCTGTCTGGCTGCCTCAGGACAGGTCACTCCATTCTGAAGATTAAGGAACGCACAATGATAATGTAAACGTTGTCCTTTGTGCCCTGGTCCCCTGTGCCACCCACAGAGCCGCTCACTGTATGCACCTTCCCATAGGCAGAGCCCTCTGCAGTCAGTATCTCTGTCAGGTCAGAGGTTGGACGGTAGGGCCTGTCCTCTCCCTTGCTCATTAGTTAGGAGCTACATGTAATTAGCAGGGCTGGGCTGTGATTGGTGCTCCCAGGCAGACGGGGTAGCGATGACATCACCCTGGGGACAAGTTAAATTTCTGGAAAAAGGAAAGAACTGTTGCACTGCGACTACCAAACTGCAAGTGACTCTCCACATCACCGGACATAGAATGGAGGAGACCGGGATGAAAGCCTCCAAAAAGAAATGTCCAGATTATGAAATCTATTCCGATATCGCTGCGGTCACATCCACTGCTGGTGGGTAGAAAGAAAATCTATCTATCTATCTATCTATCTATCTATCTATCTATCTATCTATCTATCTATCTATCTGTCTGTCTGTCTGTCTGTCTGTCTGTCTGTCTGTCTGTCTGTCTGTCTGTCTGTCTGTCTGTCTGTCTGTCTGTCTGTCTGTCTGTCTGTCTGTCTATCATTATTCAATATCTATCTATCTATCTATCTATCTATCTATCTATCTATCTATCTATCTATCTATCTATCTATCTATCTATCTATCTATCTATCTATCTATCTATCTATCTATCTATCTATCTCACTATCTATCTATCTCACTATCTATCTATCTCACTATCTATCTATCTATCTCACTATCTATCTCACTATCTATCTCACTATCTATCTATCTATCTATCTATCTATCTATCTATCTATCTATCTATCTATCTATCTATCTATCTATCTATCTATCTATCTATCTATTGTGTATCTATATCTACCTATCTAACTGTCATTTATCTATCTGTCAATCAATCAGTTATCCAGTCTATACATGTGCATACTGTATGTGCCTGTTATCTATTTATTAAAGTGACCAATTTCTAGCAAAAAAATCGTTGGAGTGATCAATAATTCTGATTGGATGTGATCGGATTGGTTGTAAATAATCTCCATTGATGGGCACAATTGATTATGGACAATTATAAAAACAGTTATGCGATTGGATTTTCGTCGAACCAAAATTTGGATTTTCTTGTCGGTTTTGATAGATAGGAAGCAAAGATTGGTTCATTGATAGTTACATAGTTAGTTGGGTTGAAAAAAGGGTGGCCACTAACAGTCCAATTTCTAGTGAAAAATCATTTGAGCGATCAGAAATAGCAAAGCCCCCATAAGTACTAGAAACACCAAATTTTCAGGGGTTATTAAACTGAATCTTGTGAATAAGATGCAAAAAAAAGTTTTCAAAAAGACCTTATAGTTTTTGAGAAAATCAATGTTAAAGTCGGGTGGAATTTCTGCGATTTCCGGCGGAAATCCGCCTAACGCACTTGCATTACCGATTTCTGCATTCCGATGCGGAAATGCAATTTCCGATCGGAATTTCGGAAATTGCATTTCCGCGGAATCCGAATGAGCATCCCTACTCACCTGCAATATCATTGTTATGCTGTTTAGGCCTTGTTTATTATGCCTATGTAGGTGTTTAAATGACCACCCATCCCATAGCTAAGGAAAATGGCAGCTTGCTACCCTGCAGCAGGTGTCACTCCAGGCAGGTATCTGCTTGTTTTGCCTATGTCTAGAAACTGCCTTGTATCTCTCTCTCTCTCTCTTTCCTGTCTGGACTTGTACTGTGCGAGTTACTAATGTCAGTATATATGAGTTTGGAAGAGAATGTTGGATACTTGCACATAGCTGAGCAGTGAGGAGAGCAGGTTTGCTGGTAATCCGGATAATTGCTGTGAGCTCTGAGGACTCTTCCAGTAGGGTTGCCAACGTTGTGGCTGGAAAGTGGTGGTAAATATGGAGTATACTAGAATGGCATAACTAAGTAATTGGGCCCCCAGCAATACTTCAATGGGGCCCTTCAACATTTACCCCCCCCCCCAATCCCTCCCTCATGCCTGGGAGCCCATCGGCTGGGGGGTCATATAAGAAGTATGACCACCATGAACCCTTCCTATACCATGGATGCTTGTACCAGGCCTAAGAAGGGAATTCCCATTGGGCATGTAAATTATCATCCGCAAAATGTCTCCAGAATAACAGTAAACACTTTACTAAGTTTAAAAAAACTCAAAATACTTTATTTGGCTCGTCCCATTTAAAACAATACCATATACAGGTGAATCATGAAAAATTAAAATATGGTGCAAAAGTCCTTTTATTTCAGAAATTCCACTTAAAAGGGGAAACTAATATATGAGATAGGAACCTTATGCAGGTGTTTGGGATGGATTAGCTGATTAGAGGCCGACACTTTGAGCCAAGAATATTTAATCTTTACACAATATTCTAACGGTCTGAGATTTTGCATTTGGGGTTCTCATGAGCTGTAAGGGCCCGTTTCCACCATAGCGTTGCGTAATCGCCGGCATTCCACCGCGGACGAAATCGCATGCGGGTGCGATTCCGCATGCGTTTTTGCCGCGATTTCGCATAGGTAAGGCTGTATGCGAATTTAACCATGTCACTGCCTGAGTAAATTAACATTAATACCTATGCGAAATCGCATGCGATTTCGCGGCAAAAAACGCATGGTCACCCCGCATGCGATTTCCCTATTAGTTACATTAGCGGCGATTCGCGCACATTCCTTCTGCACACGAAATCTGACGGCCCTGCCGTGCAGATTTCTGCTGCACCAAAAAACGCTGCCGCAGCCGCACAAGTGGAAACAGCCCCATCCACTTACATTGCCTATGCGAATCCGCGTGCAGTGCCCGCATGCGGATTCGCTATAGTGGAAACGAGCCCTAAGGCATAATCATCAACATTATAACAAATAAAGACTTGAGATATCTAGCTTTGCATGCAATGAGTCTATTTCTTATATTAGTTTCACCTTTTAAGTTGAATTACTGAAATAAATAGACTTTTGCACGATATTCAAATTTTTCAAGTTTCCTCTGTAGGTCATATTTCCTCACTAGTTGGGCATGTAGCGTACCATTATCGGTAGCCTGTGCGTCTGTAGCGATTGCATGCGCTAAGTAAGATGCAAAGTTTGGGGACACCAGTCCTGTACATTGCTAGGTAACAACATTAGCAATGCATCTATACAGCACTGGGTCCCTGAGCTGTCGTCCTAGTGATTGCATCCCACGATACTAAGGCCAATTATAGATGACACAAGGGTTAATTAGTTAGGTAAGGCTTAACAATTCACTATATAAAAAAAACACTTTATATTTTAATGTCACTTTAACTTTATAAAAGAAAAAAAAAAACTTTAAAAACTTTTTTTTTAACTTCATGACTCGTGTGTGCGCGCGCGATCGCAGCAGTTTTTAGTGCTCAATTGTCGAGAAGTTCAATGTCCCATCTGCTGCCCACGACTGCCATTCGGGTACAATTAAAAGTCAGCCAAATGACATTGCCTTACACGCGGTGGCGTTACCAGGCGGTGAAAAACCATCTCCTGTCGCGTCTGAGCTGTGTTCAGCTGTAACACCATGTGGGGTCAACCTGTCCGACGCCCATACCGAGTTCTAGCAAGCACCTAGCCAGTGGATAGGAGCAGGTGACAGGCAGTGAATTCACCGCCTGTCAGAAACTCATGGAGGAGAGCCCTTAAAGAGAAACCGTGACCAAGAATTGAACTTTATCCCAATCAGTAGCTGATACCCCCTTTCCCATGAGAAATATTTTCCTTTTCACAAACGGATCATCAGGGGGCGCTGTATGGCTGATATTGTGGTGAAACTCCTCCCACAAGAAACTCTGAGGACCGTGGTACTCCTGGCAGTTTCCTGTCTGTGAATCTTGCTGCATTGTGGGAAATAGCTTTTTACAGCTGTTTCCAACTGCCAAAACAGCATGCAGCAGCTACTTCACCTGCCAACAGTAAAAATGTCACCATGTAATAAATGTCAGAATGTAAATCAGGGAGAGGAAAGATTTTACAATGGGCAATCACTGACTAAATCATTTATACATAATTATGGTAAAAATGAAGCACTTTTTATTATATTATTTTCACTGGAGTTCCTCTTTAAAGAGAACCTGAACTGAAAATAAAAAGTCAAAATAACCATGCACAGGTCATACTTACCTCCTGTGTAGTCTACTCCTCAATCTCTTTCTCCTCTCCTGCATCCCATTTGTCCACTGTGATCAATGGATTTCTCCGTCCTCCATTTAAAAAATGTCCATTACCTCATAACAGCTTCCTGGTCAGCACACTATTAAACTGTAATATCACCCACTTCAGCCATAGGGAATCATGGACATTACCTTGCACATTCAGTTGTTACTGACAGCTGCTGATATATAACTGACAGCAACTGGTATGTTTCAGTTCTGACAAAATATTGTCAGAACTGGAAGAGATCACTGTAAGAAGAAAATGGTTAGCTTCTGAGAGGAACTGACGGTGAGGTTAGTATGTAGTATTCATTTGCAGCGACGTCATGTGTTTATTTTAAATACTTTTCCACGCGTCAGGTTCCCTTTAAGGTAGGCATACACCATACAATTTTCTCTTTTTTTCTTTAGATATTTTAAATTAAATTTTATTGTTTGGATGTATTTTTGTTAACAAATTAAACCAATCCACCATACACCTCTAATTTTTTTTTTTTTTTTTTAAATTAGCAGAATTTTCCACCATGACCACAGGGTTGCCAACTCATCCCTTTAAATACTGACACATCTAAGTTATACAGGTTCTGGGGCTTCTCACAGATAATCAGTGCCTAAACTGCATCTAACTAGCCACAAGACATGTATAATTCATAAGCGTCCGTATTTAAAGGGATGAGTTGGCAACACTGCATGACCAATAGATTAAATTATTGAAAAAATTGTGAAATTCGATGTTTTCCAAATAAAAAAAATTACATTTGATTTTTCTATACTATACAATGATTATTTTTATCAAAAGAATAGGAACATTGAACATTTTGGATGAATCTTGTATGGCTACCGTTACACAACAAGGATTGCGGTTAGATTGAATAAGAGAATGATGGATCGTCAGCTTTGTGGTTGGTTGACTTTTAAACCTGGCACACACTTTCAAATATGATTGTACAATCACTGACCAATTTTACCATCCCCTAGTAGTATGAGGGGCAACAGATATTTAAGAGGAACTCCAGTGCAAATGATGTAATAAAAAAGTGCTTCATTTTTACAATAATTATGTATAAATGATTGTCAGTGTTTTCCCATTGTAAAATCTTTCCTCTCCCTGATTTACATTCTGACATTTATCACATGGTGACATTTTTACTGCTGGCAGGTGATGTCAGTGGAAGGAGATGCTGCTTGATTTTGTGGCAGTTGGACCCAGCTGTAAACAGCTGTTATTTCCCACAATGCAATGAGGTTCACAGACAGGAAATTGTCAGGACCATGGTAGGGGTTTCACCCCAATATCAGCCATACAGCGCTCCCTGATGGTCTGTTTGTGAAAAGGAATAGATTTCTCATGGGAAAGGGGTTATATCAGCTACTGATTGGGATGAAGTTCAATTCTTGATCACGGTTTCACTTTAAATACCATGTGCAGATTGTGTAAGTGAACCCTAATTCTACATGGAGGGGGTAAAATTGGTCAGTCATTGGCCAATCATAAATGAAAGTGTGTACCAGGCTTTCTTTATAATCAGAATGTTGCTTCAAGTCCCACCTCTTTCCCTAATGCTCCGCCCTCTGTCTTGTTCTCCAGCAATATAGGCTCCACTGCATATCCGCCATTCAATAACCTCATCCTTCTGCGAGGAGAGCCTGCAAATGATGGCTGTTTTTTCTCTTTCTATCCAGACATTCACAGCTCATACAAGACGTTTCCTGACGGTTCCGGGGTAGATAGTGGCAGACACATTCCTCCGCACTACCCCACCCCAACCAGACGGAGGCATCGCACCACCTTCAGCCAGGAACAGCTGGATCATCTGGAGACGGCCTTCAGCAAGAACCACTATCCCGATATCTACTGCCGGGAGGAACTGGCCAAGATCACCAAGCTGAACGAGGCCCGGATACAGGTGAGGGGCTATCACCGGGAGGAAAATAACTGTAGTGACTTTAAGGATATGGAGGCTGCCATGTTTATTTCCTTTTAAACAATACCAGTTACCTGGCTGTCCTGCTGATCTTTGTCATATCAGTAGTGTCTGAATCACACACATGAATTACGGCTAATCCAGTAGACTTCAGTCAGAAACAGTAGTTCTGCATGCTTGTTTAGGGTCTATGGCTGAAAGTATTAGCGGCAGAGGATCAGCAGGACAGCCAGGCAACTAGTATTGTTTAAAAGGAAATAAATGTGTCAGCCTCCATATCACTCTCACAACAGGTGTACTTCTGTCCAGGCCCTAAGCACTTTCCTAAATTGCCTTGAGGATGATTCGGTTCTGCCCCAGATACACTGATGTAGAGATTGCAGGGTGAAGCAGTTCATTTGTAGTAGCCGCATAATAGACCATAATGTATATTCAGTGGCGGCGCCACGCTGGGGCTTACCCAGGCTTAAGCCCCAGCTGGCAGATCATTAGCCCCCCTCAAAGCCCCCCCGCCGCCGCCGGCTGTGTCCGACCCGACCTGGCTGGCTGCACTGCAGTAGCGAGGGCTGCCTCGAGTCTGGGAGGAGGGCCTTGGGCTGGCACTGGCAGGCACCCACCCACCCCAGCAGGCAGCAGCGATCCCACGGACCCACCCACGACCACCCTGGCTGGCCGACATCTGTCCTGGGGGCCGGGCCGGGCGCAGGCTCAGCTGAGTGAGTCATGCAGAGCGCGGCCCGCCCCAGGGGTAACGTCGTGGTGGGTGGCAACTCGCCGGCGCCGCGTAGTATAGCGGCGCCGCGTTATAAAAGTGTCTGCTGCGTCAGAGACAGACTCTCTCTGCGGGGTGGCCGTGGCCGGGCTAGTCACGCTGCCTGTCACTGTGTGTCACACTGAGACACACCGACACACGGACAGGACAGCGGCAGCGGGGCTGGACCCTCTCTGGACCTCACCTGGCTGACACACACAGCCAGGCAGCAGCCAGCAGGAGCAGGAGTATATTGCAGCTATACAGCGCCGTGTCGGGTGCCCGATAGTAGCTGATGGACTACAGCAATTCATACATTAAATAGTACACAAGAACATAGCTACCAACTGTCCCTCTTTGGATGCCCTGTCCCTCTTTCCTCCTCATTTGTCCCTCTTTCAGGACTTTGTCCCTCTTTCTATGTATGTATATATATTTCTCTACTGAAAATGTGATTGATTCTAAACTTTATTCCCATCCTTTAAATTGATATATTACTAATTTTTAAACATTAATATGAAGGAAAATGAACAAGGATAGAAAGAACCAGTGTGGTTTAAGTTATAAAACAACATATTTTTCTTATGACATCTTTATGGTATGCGTGACTAGGGGTGTGCTGGGGCGTGATCAGGGGTGTGGCTTAAGTGTCCCTTTTTCTCATCTCAAAAAGTTGGACGGTATGCACAGGACAAATAACATTTATAGTGCGCTTTTTTCCACTCAAAGCACCGGAACTGCAGCCACTACTAGGGCACGCTCTATAGGCAATAGCAGTGTTAAGGAGTCTTGCCCAAGGTCTCCTACTGAATAGATGCAGCTTACTGGACAGGAAGAGCAGAGATCTGAACTCAGGTCTCCTATGTCAGAGGAAGAGCCCTTAAAGAGGAACTGTTGTGAAAATCTTAAAAGTAAGAACAGATTACAAATATTTTTACTATTGGCATCGTCTGGTGCCCAACTCACTGAGTGGCGCCATTACATGTACTGGCTGTGTCTAGCAACGTCACACTATTACAAACACCAGCGTGTGCCAATCAGTAATAGAGTGAGGCCTCTAACCCACATACCAAGATTTTGGGAACACGAGGCAATACCATTTGTTTTAAATATTTATATAGCGCCGACATATTACGCAGCGCTGTACAGAGTATATTGTCGTCACAAACTGTCCCTCAGAGGGGCTCACAATCTAGTCCCTACCATAGTCATATGTCGTGGAGTGCATGTATCATAGTTTAGGGCCAATTTGTTTTAGAGGGAAGCAAAATTGACTTATATGTATGTTTTTGGGATGTGGGAGGAAACCGGAGTGCCCAGAGGAAACCCATGCAGACATGGGGAGAACATACAAACTCCTTGCAGATGTTGACCTGGTTGGGATTCCAACCGGGGATCCAGCGCTGCAAGGCGAGAGCGCTAACCACTACACCACCGTGCTGCCATCCGCAGGGACATCAGAAATGTACATACTATATATGCAATTAGTCTCAGAAACTCATTACAACTGTCAGCTCATGTTCATTGGACAGCTAGGTTCCCGGTTCAAATCACAGCCACAGTATCACCTGCATGCAGTTTGTATGTTCTCATGTCTGTGTGGGTTTCCCCCGGGCACTCCAGTTTCCTCCCACATCACAAAAATATATAGATTATTGGCTTCCCTCTAAATTGGCCCTAGACTACGATGGACATTGGACTATAGTAGGAATTAGATTGCGAGTTCCTCTGAGGGACAGTTACTGACAAGAATCATATGCAGACGCGGGAATTTTAACGCACGTGGCTCCCGCTGGGAAACGTGGCGGTACATGCCACGTGTATGAGGCCCTGTTCTTTGCACTGTTGCACTGAGTACTCCTGTAAATGTTCTAAACATGCCTCACTTGAGCGTGATTCCTGCTCAAGGCAAACCGCTAGCACATTTAACACTATGGCAGTGTTCTCACTGTCGCGTTTGTGGTTAGCGCTAACCACAAACGTGTTACATGCAGCGGTTTGCCGGCGATTAGCGATCGCGATTAGCATGCGGTAATCGCCGGCATTTCGCGGTTTTAGGTGTGAACGGGGCCTAAATGTTGCCCAAACGTCGTTGACATTTCATTGCTTTATTTTGCAGGTTTGGTTCCAGAATCGAAGGGCGAAGCATCGCAAACATGAGAGAACGAACCAGAAATCCCTGACAGCGGGCAGCATGATCTGCAGCAGCCTGGTGCCGGGGGTGTGTGCCATGCCATCAGCATCTCGCCAGTACCAGTACCCCACCACTCTGAACCACATCCCCCGCTTCACCTCTATGGCACCCGCAGGGTACCAGCCCGCCTCCTCTGTCAGTCAGTTCATGTGTGCCAGCCCCCACCCACATCTGCCCGCTGCCACCCCACCCGCTCGCCAACACGATGACTGGTACAATTCCCTGAGGTCTATTAGCTCCCCCCCTGCCGGACTGTCTTCATCAATGATCACCCTGACTTCAATGACAGCCTTAGACCCGCCCAGTCCCTGGAGCTAAAACTATACTCACCTTGTGTGTAATCCTCTGTGGACATGTGTATATGATGTAATATAGAAGCCATGTAAAAATAAAGATAGAAACTCTTACAGGTCAGGTTCTGGTCTTATTTTATCATGTTTTCATGAAAGAACTAACGGTGAACTACATGAATGAGGAATCAAAGGGCATGACCTGTGAGGGATGTGCCATATTTATTTCCTTTTAAATAATGCAAAAAAATACATATATCCAGGCACATCACATCTAGTTAGGACATTAAATAAGTTATTAAGGAAAGGGAGGTGCTGAAGGGGGTGTGGCTAGAAAACAGCAAAAATCTATTAACCCTTCGCACTCTCGCATGCAAATGTTCAAACAAATGCATTCACAGATTCACTCATCCAGGCACAACTGTTATCCCTACAGCTAAGTTAAAAGCCGGGGTTTTAGTTCAAAGAAGAATGCATTCTTATTCTTAGTCACCTATACTGCGCAGAAGTACCCAGGTAAACATAGGTGTCCTAACTCTAGCCCTGTAACATGCATAGTGCAGACATGCAAACACATTCATTGCATCAAACCTATCAATGGATTAGGAGCACACATCCTGACGTCCTCTCCTGGGACAGATAGTGCATCTTACCAATCGCACAAGGGAGCTAACGTTATGTATCCATGTGCACCATGCACTTACACCAGGATAAGCTGTGTGCATGCTGACAAACACATACAGGGGAGGAGGGAGTGCACTGAACTAGACCCTAGCATTTTAAATAATGCATGTTGCCTGGCTGTTCTGCTGATCATCTGCCTCTAATACTTTGCCTGAACAAGCTTGAAGCTCATATTTGTGACTTAAAGGGAACCCGAGGTGAGAGAGATATGAAGGCTGTCATATTTCTTTTCTTGTAAACAACGCCAGTTGCCTGGAGGTCCTGTTGATCTTCTGGCATAGGTAGTGTCTGAGTCAAAACCTGGACCAAGCATATGGCTAATTCAGTAAAACTTGAGGCAGCTGAGTACCTGATTTGCTGCATGCTTGTTCAGGGTTTATGGCCAAAAGTATTAAAAACACAGGAGCAAGAGGACTGTCAGGCAACTGGTGTTGTTTCAACGGAAATAAATATGGCAGCCTCCATATTCCTCTAACCTCCGGATCCCTTTGACTGCATTTGCTGTATGCTTGTTCCAGGTATGTGATTCAGACACTACTAATGCAACAAGATCGTCAGAATGCCAGGAAACTGGTATTGTTTAGACAAAAAAATATAGATCACCCTTCATATTACCTCTTAGGTTAGCTGTCATTTAAAAAGGAACTATAACCCAGTATTAAGCTTCATTCCAATCAGTAGCTGATACCCTCTTTCTCATGAGAAATCTTTACCATTTCTAAAGTAGATAATTGGGGGGGGGGGGGGGGGGGGGGGGGGGGGGGGGGGGGAAGTCTGTAGAGCTGATATTGTAGTGAAACCCCTCCCACAGTGTGATGTCATGACCATGGTCCTGACAGTTTCCTGTCTGTGAACCTCATTGCATTGTGGGAAATAACAGCTTTTTATTTATTATGTCATTTTCACTACATGTCCTCTTTAAAGAGAACCAGAGACGAAGCACCCTCATGTATTTTACCATATGTATCAATGGGAACATGACAGTAAACACCTACTCTGCTCTTGGTTTTTCTTCTCTGGTAAATCTGCCTGTTATCAGCCCTGATGAGAATCCCCGACTGAGCATTCAGTCTAGCTTTCACCGGCAGGATTATAGCTGAGTCAGTCTTCTGTGATGTCTTTTCAACCCCAAGTCTGCCCCCTTGTGGCTCTGCTTTCCTGCTATTTATCCTCGAAGCAGCAAAGCAGAGCCAGGAGGGGGCGGGCTTGGGGTTGAAAAGACATCACAGAAGACTGACTCAGCTATAATCCTGCCGGTGAAAGCCAGACTGAATGCTCAGTCGGGGATTCTTATCAAGGCTGATAACAGGCAGATTTAGCAGAGAGTAATGAAACAAAAAGCAGGGTAGGTGTTTAATGTCATGTTCTTATTGATATATATGGTAAAATACATGAGGGTGCTTCGTCTCTGGTTCTCTTTAAATACATCACAAATTTGATCGATTAGCTTTCTGTCACTTCAAAGTTATCAGCATCAAAACCTCTGAATAGTGATCAGACTTATCTTCAGTCAGAAGTCTGACGAATGCCGAGGAAATTAGCAATGCTCGGCTCACAGTGTGCGCTGCCTGTAACAGCAGGGACGTAACAGATGGAGAAAGCAGCGCTGCACTTTATCTGCACATTGTGTTGCATATATTGAAGCATAGTCAATGAAAAGTATGCTTCACTGTAACTGTTAAAATACTTGTTTTGCGGTAAATTCTTACCATGCCACACTCCCTTATATCACAAAGCAATCACTGCTAGGGATGCTCATTTTGATACTGCGGAATTGAAATTTCTGCATTTCGCTAATTCCAATCGGATTTCCACAGAAACCTGATTTACTGTAACTGTCATTTTAGCCAAATCACAGAACTCGGGAAGCAGTGGACCAGAGACTGCAGATTTTATTCTGCAAAAACCAGATGACTGCAGTCATTTTAGACCAATCTCACTATTTGGATACTACGGAGTATTTTTGATCAGAGCTGTGCTTTTCAGCGCTGCTAGATTTGGGTGCAGCCGGCGCCTCCACAGACTCCAATAGGAATTACTTGTATCAGGCTCTCAGTGAGTAACGTCAGCGCGGTCAGAAGACAGAGCCAAAGTTGCTTTTAAAACACAATAATTCAGCCTCCAGCAATCGCTAGAAGCCGAATTATACCATTCCCCACCATCCATGGCGGCCTGGAGGGGGAATAGCAATTAACACGGCCGGGACTTGTGCAGCAGCAGGATCAGCCATATATTTCCTATCTCAAAAAATTAGCATATTTCATCCGACCAATAAAAGAAAAGGATTTTTAAAACAAAAAAAGTCAACCTTCAAATAATTATGTTCAGTTATGCACTCAATACTTGGTCGGGAATCCTTTTGCAGAAATGACTGCTTCAATGCGGCGTGGCATGGAGGCAATCAGCCTGTGGCACTGCTCAGGTGTTATGGAGGCCCAGGATGCTTCGATAGCGGCCTTAAAGTGACTCCGAGCTCATAAAAAAAATGAAAGTTGTACTCACCTGGGGCTCCTGAATGGCTGACAGGCTGCAGCCCGGGCGACACTCGGTAGAGTGTCGGGCTGCTCCTTCCGCGTATGACGCGGATTACGTCACACGCCGGCCGCCTCGCGTCATCACGGTGGCCGGCGTGAAAGTACTGCACATGCGCAGTACTTTCACGCCGGCCGCCGTGATGACGCGAGGCGGCCGGTGTGTGACGTCAGCCGCGTCATATGCGGAAGATGCAGCCCGACACTCTACCGAGTGTCGCCCGGGCTGCAGCCTGTCAGCCATTCAGGAGCGGGGAGAAGGAGAGGAGCCAGGACGCCGGCGTGGGACCTCCCGACCAGCACTGGGCTGGAGAAAGCCCCTGGTGAGTACAACTTTCTTTTTTTGGGTGAGCTCGGAGTCCCTTTAAGCTCATCCAGAGTGTTGGGTCTTGCGTCTCTCAACTTTCTCTTCACAATATCCCACAGATTCTCTATGGGGTTCAGGTCAGGAGAGTTGGCAGGCCAATTGAGCACAGTAATACCATGGTCAGTAAACCATTTACCAGTGGTTTTGGCACTGTGAGCAGGTGCCAGGTCGTGGTGAAAAATGAAATCTTCATCTCCATAAAGCTTTTCAGCAGATGGAAGTATGAAGTGCTCCAAAATTTCCTGATAGCTAGCTGCATTGACCCTGCCCTTGATAAAACACAGTGGACCAACACCAGCAGCTGACATGGCACCTCAGACCATCACTGACTGTGGGTACTACTTGACACTGGACTTCAGGCATTTTGGCATTTCCCTCTCCCCAGTCTTCAGCCAGACTCTGGCACCTTGATTTCCGAATGACATGTAAAAGTTGCTTTCATCCGAAAAAAGTACTTTGGACCACTGAGCAAAAGTCCAGTGCTGCTTCTCTGTAGCCCAGGTCAGGCGCTTCTGCCGCGGTTTCTGGTTCAAAAGTGGGTTCATGCTTCCATCTGCTGAAGAGCTTTATGGAGATGAAGATTTCATTTTTCAGCACAACCTGGCACCTGCTCACAGTGCCAAAACCACTGGTAAATGGTTTACTGACCATGGTATTACTGTGCTCAATTGGCCTGCCAACTCTCCTGACCTGCACCCCATAGAGAATTTGTGGGATATTGTGAAGAGAAAGTTGAGAGACGCAAGACCCAACACTCTGGATGAGCTTAAGGCCGCTATCGAAGCATCCTGGGCCTCCATAACACTTGAGCAGTGCCACAGGCTGATTGCCTCCATGCCACGCCGCATTGAAGCAGTCATTTCTGCAAAAGGATTCCCGACCAAGTATTGAGTGCATAACTGAATATAATTATTTGAAGGTTTACTTTTTTGTTTTAAAAACACATTTCTTTTATTGGTCGGATGAAATATGCTAATTTTTTTGAGATAGGATTTTTGGGTTTTCATGAGCTGTATGTCAAAATCATCAATATTAAAACAATAAAAGGCTTGAACTACTTCAGTTGTGTGTAATGAATCTAAAATATATGAAAGTTTAATGTTTATCAGTACATTACAGAAAATAATGAACTTTATCACAAGCTAATTTTTTTTAGAAGATCCTGCATATGAGTCACCCTGGAGAACAATAGCCCCAGCCTGAAGAAGTTATGTTTATTAGCACGGCAAGGGGTAGAGAAATGCCTTCCAGCATGTCCAAAACTAGCCTGATAATAAATTGCAATAATTGATATAAACTAGGCAATGCTTTCACTCAATGCTTTATCGAACTTTTCCCTAGAGAACTCCTCACTCCAAAAAAAAAAAAAAAAATTAAAGGTTTCAAATAAGGCAAAACAGATGGAAGTTTAAATTACAATTAGTTCCTGTTCAGAAGGGACCAGCTAATAAGTTCCTGTTTAGGCCTATTCTATTTATTCAGGATAGATTCTTTTGTACAAACACATACTGTAATAATATAAAAAAAAAAATAAAAATGAAACAACTGTTGTGAATGATAATTTTTTCAGATTAGAGGTTAAGATAAAAACACACAGCGGCCTAAAAGTTCTTGTGGATTTTCCCTGCCTCTCTGCAAGTGCTGACATCACTAACAAGATGGCAGCCCCCATGCAGGTCAAACCGGGCAGCAGAAATGTAAGGGAGAAACATACAGTAGCAGTGGGAACATAGCGTGGTCACCATATATGTTACTTCAAGAAAAAGATTTATTTAAAGTCTGCTTTCATTAAAGCGGACCTGAACTCAGAACTTCCCCTCTGCTCTTAAAGATACGCAACAACATAATAACCTTTAAAAGGACTACTGAAGTGAGAGGTATATGGAGGCTGCAATATTTATTTCCTTTTAAGCAATACCAGTTACCTGGCTATCCTGCTGATCCTCTGCCTCTAATACTATTAGCCATAGCCCCTGAACAAGCATGCAGCAGATCAGGTGTTGCTGACATTATTGTCAGATCTGACAAGATTAGCTGCATGCTTGTTTCTGGTGTGATCTGTCACTACTTCAGCCAAATAAATCAGCAGGACAGCCAGGCAACTGGTATTGTTTGAAAGGAAATAAATATGGCATCCACCATTTACCTCTCACTTCAGTTGCCCTTTAAAGAAACCATTTCTTTGTTACAGCTGATAGAATTCCTGCAATAAATCTGCAGTGTGTCTACTTCCTGCTTTCGTGGAACCAGACATAGGGTTAACATCCTGTGTTTACCAATTAGTAGCTCTGCAGAGGCTGCCTAGATTCCTGAGCTGACACGGCTGAGGGATCAAATTACAACTTGTGATTAGTCACAGATGAGGGGGAGTTAGACAGGACAAACTTTCTAAATACAAACTGCATTTCTCTGTTTTCCTTGTCCTCTGCAAGAGATCAGCTCTACTTAAAGGGAACCTAAACTGAGAGGGATATGGATGTTTCCTAATACCAGTTGCCTGACTCTTCTGCTGATCTCTTTGGCTGCAGTAGTGGCTGAATCACACACCTGAAACAAGCATGCAGGTAATCCAGTCGGACTTCAGTCAGAGCACCTGATCTGCATGCTTGTTGAGGGGCTGTGGCTGAAAGTATTAGAGACACAGATCCAGCAGAAGAGTTGGGCAACTGGTATTATTCTAAAAGGAAAAAGCCATATTCTCCTCAGTTTAGGTTCCCCTTTAAATGATTCATTTGAAAGCCTTCCTGTTCTTCCCTCAGTGTCCCTGGTCCAGCTCTGTCACCCCCATTACAGTGGTTGGACCAGTGTCACCCCCGCTGCGGTTATCTGACCAGCTGGTGGAATAAGTCTTCAGGATCCTCGGAAGGATTGGCGGTATGGAGCCACAGGTGCTTCCGGAGCATTCTGAGGACTCCCCTGCAGATTGAACGGAGGACAGTGCTGGAAGGAGGACACAGAGGAAGGTGAGTATTTGTTTTATTTGCTTATGGTGTCTTCAGACTTGCTTTAAGAAGAGCCCGAGGTGGGCTCAAGTAGGCTAACTGATGCAGAGGGCTGAGCGGATCAGGTAGCTGCAAAAAACCTCCGCTCCCCGTCACTCCTGTGGGCCACACTGGCCCATTCTCACTTTTGTGACCTCTGGTGGGTCTCATCCACCGTGCAGGGAGGCGGGGGAGCAGCTAGGGGTGTGGCCAGGGAGAGAGTGCTGCCCAATGGCAGCTCTGGAAACCCTGCAGGAATGCCCCTGGCGGGCATTTTGAACAGGGAATCCCTCTCCGTGTTTACCTCACAGATGGCGAAAAATAATGTCACCATTTTCGGGGGGCTATAGCGTGGCGGTGGGGGGCAGAGAGTGGTGGGGAGACACAGAGGCATGTCATGAGGCAGAGAACATGCCACTGTGTCCCATCTGCACCCCAAAAAAAACACCTCGGTTCCCTTTAAATCTGAATTCCAAGTCCACAATTTTTAATTGGTATTTAAAGGATAACATCAATAAGACAAAGCAACCCCCATACTGCTTCAGATCAATAACGTCATTACAATCAATTGGCTGAACATGGCTTACAAACCATTCAAGCAATCCCCATTAGCTGCTAGCTCCAGGCATCCAATAATTAACTCATGCTCATGTTTTTAATACTGGCTTGCATGTAAACTGTATACAGCTTTGACCACTCCCGGCCCTGGTCATTCCGCTTCATAGCAGACCTATGTGCTGGCATCTTTAGGGGCGACTTTCTCTGGCTTTATTTTGTCCAGATGTCTTTCTGTAATCTTTTTGCATTATTCAGATATACATTGTATCTAAATGGCCTGACGAAGGGTTACCAAACCTGGAACAAGTTGGCGTTGTCACCTAAGAAAACATACAAGTCTTATATATCTTTCTATAGCCCTAACCAGACTTGGGTTGTTTCTTACCATTGTAGGATGGATATACAGTGGTGGGAAAAACTATTTGCCCCCTTCCTGATTTCTTATTCTTTTGCATGTTTGTCACCCTTAAATGTTTCTGCTCATCAAAAACCGTTAACTATTAGTCAAAGATAACATAATTGAACACTAAATGCAGCTTTAAATGATGGTTTTTATTATTTAGTGAGGAAAAAAAATATACTCCAAATCTACATGGACCTGTGTAGATAATGGGCTAAAAGGATAGCCCGTCTGGTACCGTCCTCGGCCTGCCTACCTGGGACGAATCCCACTTGGTCTCGGTGGATCAGTTTTGGGAGGACTTTATTCAGACGTAGGGCTAATATTTTCCCAAGTAATTTAAGGTCGACGTTAATGAGCGATATAGGGCGAAATTGGTGTAGTGCATGGCAATCTTGCTCGACTTTGGGGATCATGGAGATGTGGGCTGTTAGCATAGAAGGAGGGGGGGATTTTCAAGTGATTGCCCCCCCTTGTTAAAAAATAACTTAACTGTGGTTTATCACACCTGAGTTCAATTTCTGTAGTCACCCCCAGGCCTGATTACTGCCACACCTGTTTCAATCAAGAAATCACTTAAATAGGAGCTATCTGACACAGAGAAGTAGACCAAAAGCACCTCAAAAGCTAGACATCAGGCCAAGATCCAAAGAAATTCAGGAACAAATGAGAACAAAAGTACTGTAATTGAGATCTATCAGTCTGGTAAAGGTTATAAAGCCATTTCTAAAGCTTTGGGACTCCAGCAAACCACGGAGAGAGCCATTATCCACAAATGGCAAAAACATGGAACAGTGATGAACCTTCCCAGGAGTGGCCAGCCGACCCAAATTACCCCAAGAGCGCAGAGAAAGCTCATCCGAAAGGCCACAAAAGACCCCAGGACAACATCTAAAGAACTGCAGGCTTCACTTGCCTCAATTAAGGTCAGTGTTCACGACTCCAGCATAAGAAAGAGACTGGGCAAAAACAGCCTGCATGGTAGATATCCAAGGCGCAAACCACTTTTAAGCAAAAAGAACATTAAGGCTTGTCTCAATTTTGCTTAAAAACATCTCAATGATTGGCAAGACTTTTGGGAAAATACCTTGTGGACCGACGAGACAAAAGTTGAACTTTTTGGAAGGTGCATGTCCCGTTACATCTGGCGTAGAAGTAACACAGCATTTCAGCACAGAAGAACATCATAACAGTAGTAAAATATGGTGGTGGTAGTGTGATGGTCTGGGGTTGTTTTGCTGCTTCAGGACCTGGAAGGCTTGCTGTGATAGATGGAACCATGAATTCTACTGTCTACCAAAAAACCCTGAAGGAGAATGTCCGGCCATCTGTTCGTCAACTCAAGCTGAAGCGATCTTGGGTGCTGCAGCAGGACAATGACCCAAAACACACCAGCAAGTCCGCCTCTGAATGGCTAAAGAAAAACAAAATGAAGACTTTGGAGTGGCCTAGTCAAAGTCCTGACCTGAATCCTATTGAGATGTTGTGGCATGACCTTAAAAAGGTGGTTCATGCTAGAAAACCCTCAAATAAAGCTGAATTACAACAATTCTGCAAAGATGAGTGGGCCAAAATTCCTCCAGAGCACTGTAAAAGACTTGTTGCAAGTTATCGCAAACACTTGATTGCAGTTATTGCTGCTAAGGGTGGCCCAACCAGTTATTAGGTTCAGGGGGCAATTTCTTTTTCACACAGGGCCATGTAGATTTGGAGTTTTTTTTTTCTCACTAAATAATAAAAACCATAACTTAAAACTGCATTTTGTGTTCAATTATGTTATCTTTGACTAATAGGTAACGGTTTTTGATGAGCAGAAACATTTAAGTGTGACAAACATGCAAAAGAATAATAAATCAGGAAGGGGGCAAATAGTTTTTCACACCACTGTATTTATTGAAGACGCTACTGTTGCATTTTTGCAATCTTTTAATTATTAAAGTTAAAGACCATTTTTTTCTACTTCTGCAATTGGTTTCCAGAGCGCTTTGTCATGTCTTATATCCATGTAATTCAACAATGGCTACCCAACCCAAAGCCAGACTCCCAAGGTTCCATTCCTTTAATATTTCCTCTAGCCAATTAGCTGGACCGCACTCGCCCAGTCTCACTTTTGTGACCTCTGGTTTCTCAGATATGCAGCAATCAGCAAGTTTTCTTGACAGCAGAACCGGATATCAGGTCTGCTTACAAAGGGCACCTGGAGGCAATTTATGTCAAAAAAACTATTTGCAAACACTGTGTTCTGCAATAAAATTGCAATTCTAAAGCCACCTCAGTTTGTCACTATTTTCCGTTGTAAGCCGGGACAATCGTTTAGGTGGAAGAGGAGGCGTGTACATGTAATTAAGGCGTCGGGACATTTGGGCGCATGATAAAGCCGGCTCATCCTGTTCCTGCAACAGTCCTGGTGGTGTTAATTACTATTCCCCCTCCAGGTCACTGTGGACTGTGGGGCAAGACGTAACTCCGCTGCCAGCAGAATTGGGCTGTTTTTATCGTCATTCTGACTCTGTCTGTTGACTGTGCCCAAATTACTGATTGAGCGTCGCTACAGCCTTAATTCACATAACAGCCTATAGCAGCGCATGGTGCGCCTAAATGTCCAGCGCTGTTTTTGCTCAACTCAGAGGAGGCATCAGCTGCAATGGGACGCCTATTACAATACACACCCACTGCAGCCAAAACTCCTCCCACTTCCAGCCTGCATCCGCCACACTCCCGTCTGTGTGCCGTGCTCACTGGGAAACCTTTTTGTGCAGGAGAGGGCATCTTGCACGTGCTCAGACCTGATATCCTCTTCTGCAATCAGATACTGCACTATGTTTTTTGGGGGGATTTTTCATAGTCACAGGTTTGCTTTTAAGAGACCCCAAGCTCAGAAACACATACTTACCAAAGGCTGCCCTCACTGTCTTCTGCCGGTGCCCTCCAGCTGATCGTGGCTGCACGAGCGGCTGCCTGCACAGGTGCAGCTGTATATGTGCAGGCGCAGTATAGCCACACTTGTGCCTGACAATAAGCTCCGCCCCGATCAGATTACAAACAAGCCCTTGTTGGTAATCTTTGGAGGGTCCGTGAGCGGCAACAGGGGGCCGGAGGATGGTGTGAGAAGCCTTATTAGGATCCAGAGGCCAGGCGCGGAGCTAGGGGGGGTCGGGGTAGGTCAAGTGCCCCCGGGCGCCGGGTCCCTAAGGGCGCCCAGCTGAGCTGATTTTTTTTTTTTTTTCTGCGGAGGGGAGCAGCGCAGAGAAGAGAAGAGGGAGAGCTATGCGGACGGTGGAGAAGGGGGCCATCTCCCCCCCTTCTCTCACCTTAGGGCTCTCCCTCCCTCCATCGCTGTCCCCTCCGTTATTGTCCGGGTGCTGGCGCAGCGGGCGGGACTCACCTCCGTCTCGCTCCAGCGCCGGCCGGAAGTTCGGATCCCGCAGCCGCTGCTCTGGTCTGGACTAGACCAGAGTAGCGGCAGATCCATCCGCGCTGCGACGAGACGGAGGTAAGTTCCGCCCGCCGCTGCCAGCACCCGGACATTAATGGAGGGGACAGCGAGGGAGAGAGAGCAGCTCTCCCTCTTCTCTGCGCTGCTCCCCTCCTGCTGGGGAGGCATGGAGGGGGACACCTGGCTACCTACTCTGGGCATATATACCCCTGGCTACATCTACTGGGCATATATACCCCCTGGCTACATCTACTGGGCACATATACCCCTGGCTACATCTACTGGGCACATATACCCCCTGGCTACATCTACTGGGCACATATACCCCCTGGCTACATCTACTGGGCACATATACCCCCTGGCTACATCTACTGGGCACATATACCCCTGGCTACATCTACTGGGCACATATACCCCTGGCTACATCTACTGGGCACATATACCCCTGGCTACATCTACTGGGCACATATACCCCTGGCTACATCTACTGGGCACATATACCCCCTGGCTACATCTACTGGGCACATATACCCCCTGGCTACATCTACTGGGCACATATACCCCCTGGCTACATCTACTGGGCACATATACCCCCTGGCTACATCTACTGGGCACATATACCCCTGGCTACATCTACTGGGCACATATACCCCTGGCTACATCTACTGGGCACATATACCCCCTGGCTACATCTACTGGGCACATATACCCCCTGGCTACATCTACTAGGCACATATACCCCTGGCTACATCTCTAGGCACATATACCCCTGGCTACATATACTGGGCACATATACCCCTGGCTACATCTACTGGGCACATATACCCCTGGCTACATCTACTGGGCATATATACCCCTGGCTACATCTACTGGGCATATATACCCCTGGCTACATCTACTGGGCATATATACCCCTGGCTACATCTACTGGGCATATATACCCCTGGCTACATCTACTGGGCATATATACCCCCTGGCTACATCTACTGGGCATATATACCCCCTGGCTACATCTACTGGGCATATATACCCCTGGCTACATCTACTGGGCATATATACCCCTGGCTACATCTACTGGGCATATATACCCCCTGGCTACATCTACTGGGCATATATACCCCCTGGCTACATCTACTGGGCATATCTACCCCCTGGCTACATCTACTGGGCATATCTACCCCCTGGCTACATCTACTGGGCATATCTACCCCCTGGCTACATCTACTGGGCATATATACCCCCTGGCTACATCTACTGGGCATATGTACCCCCTGGCTACATCTACTGGGCATATATACCCCTGGCTACATCTACTGGGCATATATACCCCCTGGCTACATCTACTGGGCATATATACCCCCTGGCTACATCTACTGGGCATATATACCCCCTGGCTACATCTACTGGGCATATATACCCCCTGGCTACATCTACTGGGCATATATACCCCCTGGCTACATATACTGGGCATATATATCCCCTGGCTACATGGACTGGGCATATATATCCCCTGGCTACATGGACTGGGCATATATATCCCCTGGCTACATATACTGGGCACATATACGCCTGACTATATATACTGGGCACATATTATTCTCCTGGCTACATATACTGGGCATATATACCCCTGGCTACATATACTGGGCACATATACCTCTGGCTACATATACTGGGCACACATATCCCTGCCTACATATACTGGGCACATATACCCCTGGCTACCTGTTCTGTGGACATCTCTACCCCTGGCTACCTGTTCTGGGGACATTATACCGCTGGCCACCTATTCTGGGGACATCTATACCGCTGGCCACCTATTCTGGGGACATCTATACTGCTGGCCACCTATTCTGGGGACAACTATAGACCTGGGGCTACCTATTTTTGGGGAACCACGTCAGATTGAGTGTATTTTGGAGAACTGCTGCCAGGTGAGAGGTGTCTACCATATTAAGGGGGCATTCTACCTATTTATGTGAAATGCTGTCTATTTATGTGACTCATGACTGCTGAATTTGTCTTGTTGGGGGCCTCATGGTTACTGAATTTGTCTTGTTGGGGGCCTCATGATTTGTTGGGGGCCTCAAGATCGCTGAATTTGTCTTGTTGGGGGCCTCATGATTGCTGAATTTGTCTTGTTGGGGGCCTCATGATTGCTAAATTTGTCTTGTTGGGGGCCTCATGATTGCTGAGTTGGTTATGTTGGGGGTCTCATGATTGCTGAATTTGTCTTGATGGGGGGGGCTCATGATTGCTGAATTTGTCTTGGAACATGCTGGAAGGTACATACTGAGGGAGGGTGGGTGAGCGTGAGCCTGCTAACCTCCATATACATTTGGCTCCACCCATAACCACGCCCACATTTATTATGTAACCACGCCCCTTTTTGGCGCGGCGCGCTACGCGCGCCGCAACCTTAACTTTGGGGGGCGCATTAATAATCTTTGTCCCCGGGCGCTGACAACCCTAGCTACGCCTCTGTCCAGAGGCTTCCCTCTTCGCGGATAAATATGTTGTTATGTACTTGAGTTTTGGCTCTGGTACACTTTAACTCGAGAACACAAAGATCACTGGATTGGAAAAGCTGCCTAGAAGGGGTAGCTGGACCCCAGTTCTTTTAGTAAGATATCGTTCCCATATGTAGGCGTGAAATACTGAGAGCGTATACTGTAATATAGCCGCAGCCCTCAATTCGTGTACAGGAAGAGACAAGACACAGAACATTTATATTGCACTTTTCTCCTAGTGGAGTCAAAGCACCACACCTGCAGCCACTAGGGCGCGCTCTATAGGCAGTAGCAGTGTTAGGGAGTCTCGCTCAAGGACTCCTTACTGAATAGTCGATGGCTTACTGAACAGAAAGAGGAGCCCTTAAAGAGAAACTGTAACAAAAAAAGTTCCCCTTAGGGGTACTCACCTCGGGAGGGGGAAGCCTCAGGGTCCCAATGGGACTTCCCCCTCCGCTGTAGCTGCAGGCAGTCCAGCGCTGGCTCCCCCGAAGTGTCCTGCAATCCTTCCTCGACAAGCCTGACAAGCGCTGATTTATTTACCTTCCCTGGCTCCTGCGGGGGCGCTGTTGCGGCTCTCCGGACGGAGATAGGCGGAAATAGCTGATCTCTGTCGGGTCCGCTCTACTGCGCAGGAGCAGGAGACTTGCGCTTGCGCAGTAATGCAGCCTGAGAGCGATCGGCTATTTCGCCTATCCCCGAGCGGAGAGCCGATACTGCGCCTGCACTGGAGCCGGGAAGGTAAATATTTACATCCCGCTGTTCAGGAAGCTTTATCGCCGCCGCTGTGGGACCGAGAAGGACAGGGGAAGGCCTCAATAGGATCCGGAGGCTTCCCCCACCCGAGGCGAGTACCCCCCAGGGGAGGTTTTTTGTTACAGGTTTTCTTTAGTAGTACACTATCAAGGTAGAGGGTAAAAAAAGGAGGACTCTAGTATGGCTGTTGCTGCAAGAAAAAGGCCGACAATTAAGGAAACCTTAAAAACCATGTATTTTCTATTAAAGTACATTATGTTCTTATATAAATTAAACCATTAAAAATGGCCACAAACTGCCCCAGTTGCGTCGCTGACCTATAAGACGGGACGACACGGGGAGAGGAGGCCACGGGACTATAAAACATACTGCAGATTTCTAGTTCACATTTAGGAGAAAATATGCCAAAATTTACAAAGTCTTTTATTCCATTGATTTTGCAAACTCTGCATAGTCAATATATCCATCGTTATTCTTATCGTCGTCCTTCAGGACGCCGTCGATGAGGTTTACCAGCTCTTCCTCGCTTATCGAGGGCGGGTGCTCGTTCCCCTCCTGCGAAAAAAACAGGAAAAAATAAATAAATGAGACTTTGATAAATAAGTAAATAAAAGGGAGGAATAAACACAGGAGAATCATGGAAACAACATTCACCTGAAGTGATCACAAACGGTTATTTGTGCCAGCAGGCATCTTTTATGTGCATAGTAGTTAGCGCTGGATAATAGCAACACCAGCTGCTTAGCAACAGCAGGAGTGAGTGACAGTTGGGGGTCTATTCACACGATGGGGCTGTCAGCCTCCCTAAATGGTTGCACCGTTAAAGAACACCTGAAGTGAAAATAAACTAATGAAAAACAATTGTATCTATCTTCCTTCTCCTAAGAATGACTTTTTAAGATAGTCCACAGTTTTATGTTTAAATCTACTTTTTAAGTTTTAACGGTTTTATTGTTTTTGCTCAATGACACATTCATTGATGTATGCCAGAGCTAAAATCTATAAACTATTGACCCTTTTATCTCTTTCCTGCTCTCAAAAGGCATGTTCTGCTAGGAAAGTGTTTTATAGTTGAAATTTCTTATCAGTGAGGGTCACACTGTAGTCACTTCCTGTCTGAGTCAGGACTGAGTCAGCCACTTACATACCTGATATTTAGCTCTTTCAGGCAGAGAAAGAAAAAAAGGAACACAGCCTAGGTATTTGTGTGCTAGGCACTGTACATACCCATGTCTATCATCATGTCACATGTCACCTCGGGTATCCTTTAAATGTGCAATGCAATTTTTCTGAACTTGAAGACTCGCATAGCAACATTCCCTTCATGGTGTGACAAGACCCTTAGTCTACGTACACACATGCGACAACAATCGTTCGTTGAGAACGACGAACGAGCTTTTAATTGATGAAAGAACGACCTAAGTAAAGTTAGTTTTTAAATGTGTGTAACGATCTGATCGTTAGAACGAACGTTACATCACGTAAAGCAACTATTGCGCCTGCGCATAAAAATGAGAAGTTTCAGGGAGAAATAGTGAAATGCGCATGTCAAGCCTAGTACGAACGACCGTTTGCAACGATGTACTACTTTTGCAAACGATCGTCGTTGGGAAAAATCCGCCGAGACAGAACTTCTTTTGTAGCGATTTGGCTCGTTCGTCGTTTGCCTTAATAGTCGGTGGTTCGTTTTTTGTAACGATCGTCGTTGGTAAAGATCGG
Source organism: Hyperolius riggenbachi (assembly GCF_040937935.1). Taxonomy (NCBI): domain Eukaryota; kingdom Metazoa; phylum Chordata; class Amphibia; order Anura; family Hyperoliidae; genus Hyperolius; species Hyperolius riggenbachi. Next base: position 491,769,614 of record NC_090649.1, read on the forward strand.
GGAACGATCGTTACAAACGACTATAGTCGCATGTATGTACGCACCTTTATGGTGGCCATACACAGTACAATTAAAACGTTCAATTTTCCCATTTCTTCGACCAAAACGTTCAAAATACAGTGAAACTAACCTCCCTAGCGGTAAGCCCAACCTGAGCTCGGGGTATGAAAAATGAGCTGCGAGCGGTAAGCCTGAGCTCAGGTCGGGGTAGAGAATTACATTGTTTCCTGGCAGTGTAGGAGTCGCGTGAGTGCGATCGGCGATGCGCAGCGGGACTCCAGCCTCTGTCCCCGTCTGTCTGCAGCCGGGGATGAGCAGCACAAACCAAATTATATGCAATACTATGCAAAGAAAAAAATCTGATCCAAAATGTTGGAAAAATCTGGGGTGACCGTTTGTGAAATTGTATAGTGTATGGTAGGTCGTATAAAAAAAATACAATTAATCAACTTTTTCTTTTCATATTCGATTGTTTTTCTGGGATTTTGAGTGTTAGTGTATGGCACCTTGAAAATAATTTAAACAAATATTCGCCCAAAAATTGATCCAATTTCTCTAATCGAAAATAAAAAAATATAAATTGTACCCATTCACATGAAAAAGTTTTTTTCAATACAAAATTACTTCCGCCCGCAGCGATTGTCTAAAGGCATTTTTGTGTCACCATATTACCTTGCCACGGACATCTAAAAGACTTTTAGTACACAGTTTTGACTCGGTGATAACTTCCTACTTTACTCAAAAAATGCAAATAATTAAGTTATTAATTACTAAAGCTGCACATGGTGATTAAAGCGGGATTGTCAGCATAAAAATCAAATTTCAACAGCAACTGGTCTGATTGTATTAAGTGATAAAGACGCTAATCCTGCATTCAAAACTGTTTCTGCTGTTATGATTTGGAGTTATCACATACCTTAGGAGCACTGGCCCTTTAGTAGTCAATGCCAAATAGTTGCATGCTGGGGGGTTCTTTTTATCTAGAATATATTCCTCCTCTTCCATTTATTTCCCTGCCTATCTGAAACACGATCCTCTGCTCACTTGTGTTTACAAGCAAGGCTGAGGTGACTTAGTGATTGGAGGAGAAAAGAAAAAAGTTAAGGGCAGAAATGACATCAGGATTTAGCCTCAAACTGTGGGCAAAAGACATGGCCCCCACCAGGAACAGAATTCTCCTCATTTACTATACAATATTCACTGAAATCAAAACGTGGACAGTACAATACATGTGTTATGCAAGTAGATCAAGTATTATATATGTTTTTTTCCCTGGCATAGTATGGCTGATCCTACTGCTTTAACCCTTAGACTGACAGCTATTTTTTATGAAAGCTACACGCCAGTGACAGCTATGTGTGTATTGTGAGATTGTAAAGCAAATCACATAGCACCACGTTTACTGTTTGATTTGCATGCACTCCCATTCATTCCATCCAGTTGTAAAACGCAGGAAAAATGCAGCACGCACTGTCAGCGATTTCAGCGGACAATGGATGGCGGCACTCTGTACAGTGCACCGCGATAACCATGTCGATCACAATGCTCTTGCGACTGGCTACCCGCATGCGCTTCAAATGCTTAAAGTGAACCTCCAGACTAAAAATCTACTCCTCAGCATTGAAAAGGCTTGGTGTTTAATAGTTTCACAGCATTAGAACTTTGTTTTTATTACCTAAGCCTAATTTTTAGCTGCACAGAAGCTAAGATCCACCCCAGCAAAGAAAGCTGTCCGGGCATTTTTTCCCTGATGCTGTGCAAAGCATGATGGGATTTCTGATGATATTGTTCTTATTGCTTAGCAACTGGGAGTGGTGGTCAGGACACAGGACACTTGGAACTGTGTCTCATGCTCCCTGTCACCTCCTTTCAACCAAAAAGATGGCTGCCCTCATGAAAAAAGATGGCTGCCCTCATGAAATCACAAACATTTGTCTGTTCTTTTAAAACAGATTGGGTAAAAGATTATATTACCTATCTATTTTAATTAACATAACTAATGTAACTTAAAGTGAACCTCCAGACTAAAAATCTACTCAGCAGCACTGAAAAGGCTTGGTGTTTCTTTATCAGTTTCACAGCATCAGAACTTTGTTTTTCTTACCCAAGCCTCATTTTTAGCAGCACAGAAAAAAAACTGCCCGGGCATTTTTCCCTGATGCTGTGCAAAGCATGATGGGATTTCTGATGATGATGTTCTCCTTCTGCTGTTTTGGCACAATTTTTTTTTTTACTTTGAATTTGAGATTTGAAGCCTAGCGCCCGCAGCTGGGAGGGGTAATCAGGACACAGGACAGTTGGAACTGTCTCATGCTCCACGTCACCTCTTTTCAACCAAAAAGATGGCTGCCCCCATGAAATCACAAACATTTGCCAGTTCTTTTAAAACAGGGTGGGTAATAGATTAGATTACCTATCTATTTTAATTGACACAACTAATGTAACTTAATGACAGTATGTTTGTTTAGGCTGGAGTTCCCCTTAAATGCGCATGCAGTGTGGAAGGAGCCAAAAGGGTTTATGTAGCTAAACTTACTACACACTGATAAACCTTGGGGAAACGAGGGGATCGGTGGGCATGATGGGGATTAACCCTTATCCACCTTAGCGGTATGGACGAGCTCAGCTCGTCCATTACCGCCAGAGGGTGCCGCTCAGGCCCTCCTGGGCCGATTTTGATCAAATAAAAAGCAGCACACGCAGCCGGCACTTTGCCAGCCGCGTGTGCTGCCTGATCGTCGCCGATCTGCGGCGATCCGCCGCGAGCAGCGGCGAAAGAGGGTCCCCCCAGCCGCCCGAGCCCTGCGCAGCCGGAACAAATAGTTCCGGCCAGCGCTAAAGGCTGGATCGGAGGCGGCTGACGTCCATGACGTCACTCTGCTCGTCGCCATGGCGACGAGGTAAGCGAAACACGGAAGGCCGCTCATTGCGACTTTCCGTGTTACTTCTGGCCGCCGGAGGCGATCAGAAGAACGCATCCGGAGCGCCCTCTAGTGGGCTTTCATGCAGCCAACTTTCAGTTGGCTGCATGAAATAGTTTTTTTTTAATTAAAAAAAAACCTCCCGCAGCCGCCCTGGCGATCTTAATAGAACGCCAGGGTGGTTAAGCCTCATCTATACACGTAGATGAGGCTCCGATGTGCCTTATCAATCGATCGAGCCGCTGATGCGGCTCGATTGATAAGATCCGACAAGTCTGATCTCTTCACCGCCGATTCCCTGCTCGTTCCCCACGAGGGGACAATGGCAGGGAATCGAGTGGAAGATAAGCGACGAGGGCGGATCGAATGCGACGCGAGCGGTGAGGCGGCGGGTACGCGCGGGGATGCTGAAGAGGCGATCCGGCGGCTAATCGAGCTCCGTGTAGATGGGGCTTTAGACTACCAGCTATTTTTTTTACGAAACTTACATGCCTGTGCTAGCTATGTTTGTATTGTGTTTATTAAAATTACTTGCCCAAATCTACATATAGCAAAGTCCAAATTTATTCAGATTGTTATCAGAGGGAACCTAACCCGAAGGGAGAACAAAGCATTTCACTTGCCTGGGGCTTCTACCAGCCCCCCTGTAGCCACCTTGTCCCGAGAAGTCAATCAATGTTCCTCCGGTCCCCCGCCGCGGCTACGTTTCATTTTTCCCTGTCTGGCCAGTCGATGGCCACCCGCGTCCTTATTCACGCTCCTGTCACGCGCAGTGACATATAAATAAATAATAAAAACCTTTTCACCTGAGTTTTCTCCTTGGTGATAATTTTTCATTTCCCTTTAAAATAACTTTTCAGCATTTATGAGTTTGTGTATTTTCTTGCTTTCTGGGGGTTTAACCTTTTGGGGACCGCCGTTATGAGATCCTACGCCGCACTTGTGGCTGTTCTAGCCTGATCCGTTTCCGCGCCCGACATGATCATGCGCAGCGGAGAGGGGAGATTAAGCGGTCATATGACAGCTGGCATCTCCCCTCAGTGATCAGCAGCCATTGCGTATGGCTGATCACGTGATCACTACGATCACCGGCGGATTTGACAGCTGCGGCGGTAGAGAGGAAAGAAGAGGATTCACTCACCTCCCTGCCGTTCCCACGATGATCAGCGCTCCCCACTGCTCTTGCCGGCATCTCTGCTCGTTGTGACGTAAGTCCCGGGCCGCGGCTTGATGACGTCATCAAGCCGCAACCCGGGAGTTAGCGCCAGTACGAGTGGGGATGTCGGAGAGGGAAGGCTCTGGGTCCTAGCCTTCTCCGTCCACCAGCAATTGGTCGTGGACTGCTCTCTTCCGGGTTGGGGAGACTTCGGAAGCACTCGGGCTCCGTACTGCGCACGCGCAAGCCTCCTCCCTGGCGCAATCGTACAGTACAGAGACACTGGTCTTCGGGAGCCTGAGTGCTTATGAAGATTGCCAAAGTATCTGTATTTTAAAATTCGTTTTAGACTTGCTTTAAAAGGACATTTTATTGACAAGGGGCTGGATTCACGATAGCGTGATAACTGCTATCACAGCAGCTATCACGCTCTGCCGCTCGCAAATGTTTACATGCGAACAGCATTCGTTCACATAATAATCGAAGGTTATCTCATGCTCATGTGCGCTTTTCATGTGAAACGTGCACGTGATTGCGCGCAAACGTTTGTTTATCGGGCTTGATTCACTAAACCGTGATAGAACAAGTATCACACGTTATCAAAAGTTATCGCATGTTACGAAAGTTATCACACGTTGGGCTTGATTCACGGAACCGTGATAATTCATCACGGCCGCGCGCATTTTCTTGCGCAATCGCACATTTTTGCCCACGATTGTACGAGAAAATTCGCAATTGCGCGCGAAAATGCTAGTGTAGCCCGGTATCAAAGCTAACATGCTTTATCAGAGTAGCATAGCGAGCGCTACGAACTTATGCCTGCTAATCGGCAATGGCACTCGTCCTGCCCTGAGCCCCTGCGGGTTTGTAGCGCTCGCTGTGCTACTCTGATAAGGCGTGTTAACTTTAATAACGTGTCATTACATTTGATAACACGTGATATTTGTCTTATCACAGTTTAGTGAATCAAGCCTGATAAAGGAACATTTGCGCACGATCATGTGCGCGTTTCACGTCAAAAGTGCACGTGATCGCACGATAACCTTTATCACGTGAACTAATGCTGTTCGCGTGTAAACTTTTGCGAGCGGCAGAGTGCGTGATAACTGCTGTGATAGCAGTTATAACTCTTTAGTGAATCAAGCCCAAGGTGTGAAAATAACATGCGCCAATCGCACGCAAATTTGTGGCTAAACGTGCCCTCGTAAACTAGTGAAAATTGTGATCCTGTTTTTTCAGTGTGGGCGGGCCCTGAAGGACATTTCTGCACACGGACCTCTTTGTGCACGTGGCGGATGGCGACTGCCAGTTCCAGGCCGTCCAGTAAGCTGTTGCCGTCGTAGTCGTGCATCTTGAAGTAATGGAGCTGGATTTCCTGCGGAGACATCTCGGATTCCGGTTTGTTCACCACTCCTTCTAGGTGCTCCATGATGTGACTGCGGAAGACAGGAAGCCAATCAGAGATGATCTAACGTCACAGGAAACGTGCAACAAGATATAGAAGGAGGAGGACAGATCGGCACGATTTTCTACAATCAGCTGCCTGAAATGCTCATTTTTTAAACTCCCAGCTCCAAAGTAAACTGCACAGAGCTTGAAACGGGAGCAAACCAAATAATAATATATAGTTACATTCTATTGACCAAATTCCCAGTCTGTTTGCACTTTGCAATATAGCAATCCTGAAGTGAAAACAAAATGATGCCATAATTAATTGTATGCATTTTATTAAAAGGTAAATGGACCCTAAGACCGTCTCATAATTTTTTTTACTTATTTTAAATTAAAAGGATACCTTATCGTAGAAAAAGAATAAAAAAACGTGGGGAGCAGGCATGTTTAGTGGGTTCTCCTCAAGCCCACCGCTCCCCCCGTTCTCATCCGCCCCCCCCCTCCGGTACTGCCTAACGACCCCCAAACTTACTTCTTGGTTGGGGTGGTCGTGGCTGACTGCAAAGGCGCTGCTCAGTGGCCCGCTGCTGGGAGCGATCTGCGCATGAGCACTATGTCACAACTATGTAGTGCACATGCACAAATCGCTCCCAGCCACAGCTACGTAGTGCGCATGTGCAGAGCGCTCCTGGTCACGGGCGCGCAAAAGATGTGCACCGCCTGGCAGCACCTGCGCAGTCTGAGGGGGGGGGGGGGGGCGGAGGAGAACGAGGGGAGCGGTGGGCATGAGGGGAGCCCACTAAACACGCCTGCTCCCCACGTTTTTAAATTCTTTTTGCACTAAGGTATCCTTTAAGGGCTTCATTTTTAAGATTAAATAGGCTTAAAGGGTACCTGAAGTGATACACCCGTTACACTGAGGCAGCCCAAACTATAGTGGGCTTAACGCATATGTGAGCGTGGACAAGGTGCTGAGCAATGCAGACTGACCGCCCCCTCTGAACTCCAGAGCAAACAGCACCTATTCGGCGTGCAGCGTGGAGCATGGCAAGTCTATGCAGCCGCAGTGACTGGTACCAGTTGAACCACGGGACGCCGCGGTAAGCAGTATCAAGTCAGTATGAACTGAACCAGAAGGTCGGAGGACCCGAATCTAGTGACGGGTGAATCTAGTCAAGAACCACCTGAAATCGCACAAGTGCACACTCAAATCGCCTCACTGCAAAGATCAGCCGATCTGTATGTGTGTAGATTGGTGTATGTGTGCCTGTTTGCCTGGGGGAGAGGAGAGCTCGCCATAATTGCTGTGGCAGTGTTTTTAAGGGATGGGATTCTATAAGAATATGTGTTATACAAACAACTGATCAATAAAATTTATACTTTTACAGTCTGACTAGCTATTTAGCCCGCCCGTTAAATAACTGGCGCTAGGGCTGTGACGTGACCCCAGGGCGCACGGCTGTGTTCCATGCCACGCCCGCCAGAGCTCTAGGCCGTGTGCACCAATGGCCGGCCGCCCGCTCCCCTGGCCCCGTCCTCCTCCTGTCCCAACGGCTACACATGCGCAGTAGCTAAAAACACACCGACACAGGGACAGCAGGATAATGCAGGGACAGCGGGATTTTATTAAATACGATGAGTGGCGGTTTGACTACCTTACTTTGGAGAGTTATTAGATTAGCGCAGGTTGCGGCCCCGCCCCCTGTCTGCTTCTCTACAGCACTGCAACTAAAAAAGCTGCTAGAGAAGGTCTGCGAGAGGCTAATAAATCTGGATTAGGAGTAGATTTTATGACATTGGCCTCAATTCTGGTAGGGTTATCAAACAAATTACCTCATGTGAGGCGATTTACCTCATGAGGTAATGACATTTAGCAATTCTGGTAGGTTTTAGTCATGTTTTACCTCATGAGGTAAATGATGAGGTAATTTACCAAAAATAGCCATTCTCACGAAAATTAGGGGTTCTGTTAGGACATAATTTACCAATCAGACCTGCCTGTACCTGGAGGTAAAGTCAATTGGTTTGCATTTTGCAGTTTTTAGTGGAGTTCCTATTGCTGTTTTAGTGGAATTCCTATTCAGGCTGTGTAATAGAAAAGAATAGTAGAAATAAAATTAAATATTTACTGGATTTTTTTTTTATATGGAATGCCTATAAATATACTTTTTATAGGTTGCTACATAATCAAATACACCTCCCCCCTAAAAAAAAAAAAAAAAATCTTCTTCCAAAGACTATCCTAAATTATGGAAGACAATTAAAGACTACCATTACTTATTTACTGCATGCTTACCGCTGAAATACCTCGGGCTTGATTCACAAAGCGGTGCTAACTGTTAGCACGCCTGTGAAAACCCCCTTAGTACATCTAAACAAGCTTATCGCGCATAAAACTTTACGCGCGCAAAACTTTACGCGCGTACTGCACAGAGCGCAGGGCGCTCCGCGCGAAGTGCCCATTAAAGCCTATGGGACTTAGCGCGCGTAAAACTTTGCGCGCGCAAAGTTAGTGCGCTATCTGATTGAGAAATCCGGTGCTAACCTACTTAGCACCCTGGTTAGCGCGTCTAAAGACTTTAGACGTGCTAAGTAGGTTAGCACCGCTTTGTGAATCAAGCCCCTCATGTTTTACCTCACTTTATGCATTTACCTCATGTTCAGAAATGGAGAAAAAAAATCCTTCATTATTGCTAAAAAAATAAATATATATTTATATTTCATGAGGTATTTTACCTACAAAAAATATTTACCTCACACAGCTACCAGAATTGAGGCCATTGCAACCTTGAACTGAGCTAATCATAGTCAGGAAGTGCATTTCACTGGCCCAAATACAAGTTGCATACAATTTACATGCAACCAGAGCCAAGCCTTAAAGTGATCCTGAGTTCAGCTGTTTTTGGGGCATGTCTTGGGTCGTTCATGGTGCCCATCTTCTTCGCTCTGTTCCCACTCGCAAACTGTCATTGACTGGAGCCCACTAATCTGGGCTCCAATATCACATGACTCAAGATGGCCAATAGGAGCAGCATAGTGAGGGGAGGGAGCAATCAACAACTCGGGCCCGAGACTTGTTTCATGATGTGGATACAGGTTCACTTTATAGGTGATGTCATCAGCACAGTACAGGGGAATGCCTTGAGTAACCACATCATGCCATGGGCTGAAGGGAACAAATGCGCGTGTGCACGAGCACGCGCGCTCCCGCGCACGTCGGCACAGCAACCGGAGTTATAGCTGTACACTAATAGGATGTTCGTAAACGTCCATATTGCAGGAAGTGGTTAAATGGATACTGTTTTGGCAAGGGGGTAAATATAAGCTAAAATGCCAATACCTATAATTATAATATATAAAACCCCCAAGTACATGATTATGATAGGCTTTCTAATAACCAAAAAAAGGAAAATATGAATATGAATTTATTCAACAAACTATAATTAACCACTTTACCCCCGCTCGTACGAATTTCTCCGTCCCTTTTTCCACCCTTTAACCCCCAGGGACGGAGAAATCCGTACTTTCCGCGCTCCCGCCGCTGCCTGCGCTCCTGCTCGTAAACACGCCGCCCGCCGCTAGTAAACACGCCGCCGCCCGCCCGGAGATCAATGAACGGAAAAATCCATTCCCGTTCGTTGATCTAAGCCCCGCAATGATTCGCTGCTCTCCGATGGGCAGCGCGATCATTGTGAAAACAAAACACTCACAGCCTCCTTGTACTTCCTGCAGGTCGCAATAAACAAAAAGCTACTGTTGCCATCTTGTGGCCAAATAGTAAAACTACACCCTAAGCATTTTTTACATAGAAATAAATTAGTGTTACACAAAAAATTAACTCATTACCTCCCACACTCCCCATTCAATCCAAAAAAAATTAAAAAAAATTTATAATTAAAAAAAAATACATAAATAGTTACCTTAGGGACTGAACTTTTTAAATATTTATGTCAAGAGGGTATAACACTGTTACTTTATAAACTACGGGCTCGTAATTAGGGATGGACGCAAAACTGAAAAAAATGCACCTTTATTTCCAAATAAAATATTGTCGCCAAACATTGTGATAGGGACATAATTTAAACGGTTTTATAACCGGGACAAAAGGGCAAATACATTTCATGGGTTTTAATTACAGTAGCATGCATTATTTAAAACTATAATGGCCGAAAACTGGAAAATATTTTTTTTCCCACATTTTTCCTATTTTCCCATTAAAACACATTTAGAATAAAATAATTCTTGGCATAATGTCCCACCTAAAGAAAGCCTAATTGGTGGCGGAAAAAACAAGATATAGTTCATTTCATTGCGATAAGTAATGATAAAGTTATAGACGAATGAATGGAAGGAGCGCTGAAAGGTGAAAATTGCTCTGGTGCTCAGGGGGTAAAACCCCTCAGTGGTGAAGTGGTTAATAGCCAAACACTGATCTAAATCCATCGTCTTCCTCATCACCGTACTCACTCTTTATCCTGCACCATCTGCTTGTCGAAGCGCGCGCCCGTGTGGTGCTGGTCCTCCTCCACTCTGTGCTGGGCGTGTTCCTCTGCTACTGTGGCCACGATTATCACTGCAGATAGCAAGCAGCAGTACACATAGGCAGTCCTGTGGCCGGTCATTGTGCTCCTAGAGGAGGTGGAGACAAGAGGCGACACATGAGGGGGCGTGTCTGCCAGGACAATGCAACAATAAAACCTGCCATCATGTTTGTTTAAAGGGACTCCGAGCACCTCTCATGGGCATGCCTTTAAGACCCCGACCAGTACTGCAAAGTACTTAAAGATGCAAGACCTTCCTGTAGCTTATGCTCTCTTTCATTTGATGACTGAATGACTATTCTACACCAAATAGTTTTCGTTCGATTTCAATTTAAAAATCGCGGCTGCCATCTTGGCTATGTTATAACTTCCGGGTCACCCATGTTTTCTATGTTAGAGAAGTGCATCATTGAATGAAGCAGGAAGAGGAAGTGACACGCATGGCCATTGCAAGAGGCTCCTCCAGAGGGGTCATAGCATTACTTTGTTGGAAGTCATCTGGCTTAAAGGAGAACTGTAGTGAGAGGTGTATGGAGGCTGCCATATTGATTCACTTTTGAGCTATACCAGTTGCCTGGCAGCCCTGCTGAGCTATTTGGCTGCAGTAGTGTGAATCACACCAGAAACAAGCATGCAGCTAATCTTGTCAGATCTGACAAAAATGTCAGAAACACCCGATCTGCTGCATGCTTGTCCGGGGTTTGTAGCTAATACTATTAGAGACAGAATCAGCAGAACAGCCAGGCAACTGGTATTGCTTAAAAGGAAATAAATATGGCTGCCACCATATACCTCTCACTACAGTTCTCCTTTAAAGGTATGCCCATGAGAGGTGCTTGGAGTCCCTTTAAAGCAAATCTGTAGTGAGAGAGAAAAAAAAAAAAAAGTATGATACTTACCTATGGAGAGAGAAGGTTCTGGATCCTATGGATCCTTCCCTGCCCCCTCGTTCCAGTGCTGTCCCCCAGTGAAGGTACCCCACCTGCGGGGAGCCCTCGCAAGCACGTGTGTCACTGAGTACTCCCAAAGACGGGCAGCTGTGCGCGGTGCAAGCGCACTTGCTCTTACTTGAGCAGTACAGAGGCGGACGACTTTGAGAGCACTCCGGACACAAGCGTTTCAGAAGCATGTGCGGGCGCAGAACTCTCCCGGCGACATGGCCGGCTCTAGCGTGGGGCGAGGTGTGACAGGGCCAGAGCAGGGCTACGGGTAGATGGCGCCGCCCTAAGCCCTGCACTGAAGACTATTTGTGTCTGCAGTACAGGGCTTCGAGCGCCATCTTCCCATAGCCCTGCTCTCTGCCTGTCAGCGCGGGACTTTTGACTGGCTGCAGGCACATCATCGGGAAGCTGCACGTCGCCGGGAGAGGAGACTTCTGCCAGGTGAGTAAAGGCTTTTTATTTTAACAGGTTACATTATTTTGTAGTGAACCGCTGCCCACATTACGATAATTTTCTAGTGAAACATTGCTGCACTACGATTATTTTATGGTGAAACGCTGCCTCATTACTTTTATTTTATGGTGAAATGCTGGCCACATTACAATTATTTTCTGGTGCAAGATTTCCACGTTACGATTATTTTATGGTGAATCATTGCCACGTTACGATTTTATGGTGAATCATTGCTGCATTACGATTATTTTAAAGTGAAAGATTGCCGCATTACGATTATTTTATGGTGAAACACTGCTGCGCTGCTTGCATTTCATGTGTCGTAGGTAATGGTTCTTGCATTGCCGCCTCACTGTTATGTGTTACATTACAGTTAGCCCCGCCCACATGTCATGACCACACCCATTTTTGTGCCACACTAGCATTACTGGAGAAAATGTGCTCAAACATGATGCCCCCTTCACATTTCTGACTGTCCCCTCATATGTGCCTTTCTAGAACCGGCCCTGCCGGCGATGGGAATGCAATGGGGTGCGCCGTACGCCCCGGCTGGCGGAATTAAAGGCTAGGCGGCCTGGGATGATGGTGAGAGAATCTGAACACAATGCCAGCTGATACACTGGAGTTAGGCCCCGTTCACACTTGCGTTTTGGCAAGTAAACAGACCGGATCCTGACCTGATCCTGATCAGAACCGTACGGTTCCGATCCGGATCCGGTCCGTTTGTATCAGGCATGCATCAGGCTGCCATCCGGATCCGTGGACAAAAAATAGCGAAATTTAAAAAAAAAATGTTGGGGTCAGCAGAAGGTGCACGTGTAGAATCAGGTTCCTCCGCTGTAGGCCTCACCTCCACCTCGTCTGTCACTGCTGCTCCACTCCAGACATGCTTGGCCCATGTGTCCCCATCCGAAATGGCCGCTTGGATACGCATAGGAAGTGGGGTAGAACGTCAGGTTTTTGTAGGCAGTGTGTTCTGTGCCTTCCGTTCCCCATTGGTTTCTGTGTTCTGGATGGTGCTGTCAGGCTCAAGTCCGGGGTCCGGTCCGGGTGCGTGGGCCGGAGAGCTGGACCCAAAAAATAGCGCATGTTGGAAAAGAGTCCGGAGTCCGGATCCGATCCGGCTCCGTACTGTACGGAACGGACACGTGTAAACGTCCGCATAGCCTTTACATTGCTATGCGGAACGTACGTTCCGTTTGTACAGTATGCGGTCCGGATCAGATCCGGAAAATCCGGATAGCGAACGCTAATGTGAACTGGGCCTAATATATACAGTAATTCAGGTTCATGTTTTTCTTTGAGAAGAGTTGTCAGATACACATGGGGCTCTATTCACAAAACTTCTCATAAATGACTTATTTATCACCTACCGTGTTTCTCCGAAAATAAGACAGCGTCTTATATTAAATTTTGCACCAAAAGATGTGCTGGGGCTTATTTTCCTCTGCTGGCTCCACCTCTTGTGTACCACTGTGTTCCCCTTGTACCTTTAGTGTCCCCCTGTTGTCCCCCTCTATACCAGTGTCTTCTATCTCCTGTCCTCCTGTGTCCCCCTAGGTCATCCCAATCAGTAGCTGATACCCCCTTTCCCATGAGAAATCTATTCCTTTTGTCTAATAGATCATCAGGAGGCTCTGTATGGCTGATATTGTGGTGAAACCCCTCCCACAGTGTGATGTCATGACCATGGTCTTGACAGTTTGATGTCTGTGAGCCTCTTTGCATTGTGGGAAATAGCAGCTGTTTCCAACTGCCAAGCAACCGGTATCTCCCTCTGTGCATATGTATATCTATAAAAAAACAACAAACTTTTAGCCTATCGCATTGTTAGGAAAGGGGGGGGGGGGGGGGGTTATAGACAACGGCAGTTGGTGCTGTTAGTATTTTTCTCATGTCTGCCAGCAGTAAAGATGAAGACCTGCAGGCTGAATGTGGATCAAACAATATGAACAAATTTCAAGGCAAATATAAATCATTTCTTAATCCCTCTACTGTTTAACTTCTCACTTTGCAATGTATTTATTTATTTTTCCCTTTTCGCTAAAGTTCCTTTTTAAGTAAAGGAGGGCGTGTGCCTGTCTATATACCGTGATGAAACTGTCAGGCCTGTGTGGCAAGCACGCTGGTTTCAGGCCTTGCATCATTAAAGCAACAAAAATAACGAACCTATCTGCTGCATAATCATGCAGAGAGGGCGTTACATGAGTCTTTATAGTAAATCTGCCTTTCTTTACAAATATAAACACAGAGCAGGCTTACTGCTCACTATAGAGGTAATTCTTCCAGTTTTTGTTTACTTATACACAAATTAAAATGCCATATAATGGGGCTTATTAAAATAAACAAACTAAAAAAAAAGCAATTCACTTGCATTGTTTAATTTTACCCCATTCTAAAAGGGTGTTGTCCAGCCGCCATTCAGTCATGTTCGGCTCTTTGCGACCCCATGGAGCAAGTCAGACTCCTCTATCCTCTACTGCCTGTTGGAGCTTTTCCAAGCTCACGAAAAATTAAGCATGCCCCTAGGTAGTTATACTAAATAACTTCCTAAAGTGCCTTCATTTTAATAAGCAAGGTCATTTTGCTGTAATCTAATGTTAAAAAATGGCAATTAGATGTGTTTTCAAGAAGGGCAACTACAGAGGTTTGCAAGTTTAAAGTGAACCAGAGACAAAGCACCCTCATGTATTTACCATATATATCAGTGGGAACATTAGAGAAAACACCTACCCTGCTCTCTGTTTCATTCTTCACTGCTCAGTCTGCTTGTTATCAGCCCTGATAAAATCCCAGACTGAGCATTCAGTCTGGCTTTACTCAGGAATCATTATAGCTGAGTCTGTCTTTTTTGATGTCTTTTCAAGCCCAAGCTTGCCCCCTTCTGGCTCTGCTATAATAAATCAGCTATAATGATTCCTGAGCAAAGCAAGACTGAATGCTCAGTCGGGGACTTTATTAGGGCTAATAACAAGCAGGCTGAACAGTGAAGGATGAAGCAGAGAGCAGGGTAGGCGTTTTTTCGAATGCACCCACTGATATATATGGTAAAATACATCAGGGTGCTTTGTCTCTAGTTCCCTTTAAGGGAATAACTCCCATGTCATTTCTTTTCCATTTTACAACCATGATCTGATCTTGTACAGACACTCCCTGTTACCACTTCCTGTCAGTAGCAAAGTGACATCCCCTCTATCTTACTAGCTCTATATGCTAACAATTCTGGCATCTGTACTCTGATGTGAGGTCATACATTATTAGGCAAAGTGGCAAACTGCTGAACGATGGATGTCAGGTAGATATTGTTTACCAAGCCTTGGGGTGTATGCAATAAACTGCTTTCAGCAGAAATAAGCATGTAAAGTCTATGCATGATGGGTAGAGTGCATATATTGCATTTTGCTCCGCTCATTATGCGGTAAGGGTCCTTTTCCACTGCAAAACGTAAACGCATGCATTTGCGTTTTTGACCTATTTTGATGTGCGTTTTTATGCGTTTGCGTTTTTCTCACTGGCAAGTATTTGAAAATACTAGTGGTTAAATCAATACAAAAACGCATTTTTATGAGTTTTTCATGCGTTCCTATACTTAACATTGACAACGCAAAACACATCATAATCGCACAGACATGCATTTGCGTTTTTTTAAAAATCAGAACGCAGCAGTGGAAAAGGCCACCCAAGATTATTATGTTAAACAGGCTGCACTTCAGAATCAGCAAACGCATGCGTTTTGCGGTTTTAGTAAAAACGCAGCTAGTGGAAAAGGGGTCTAATTCAGAACGTACATTATTCTGCTTAACACAGTT
This sequence comes from Hyperolius riggenbachi, assembly GCF_040937935.1. Lineage (NCBI taxonomy): Eukaryota > Metazoa > Chordata > Amphibia > Anura > Hyperoliidae > Hyperolius > Hyperolius riggenbachi. The sequence continues at coordinate 491,784,827 of NC_090649.1, forward strand.
TTTGCATACAGTCCATAGTCTCTTCCAACTGACTGATGGGGATTTAAAGAGAATCTGTACTGTAAAATTCTTACAATATAAAGCATACCATTCTATTCATTATGTTCTCCTGGGCCCCTCTGTGCTGTTTCTGCCACTCCCTGCTGCAATCCTGGCTTGTAATTGCCAGTTTTAGGCAGTGTTTACAAACAAAAAACATGGATGCTAACCAGCATGTGATAGGCTGAGAGAAGCTCAGTCTGTGACTCATTCAGAGCCTGGAGGGGGCATGTAGAGGGTGTGTACAGCTTCTACCCATCACAGCAGAGCAGCACATTCCTGCCTGAGCTGACAAAGCTGACAAAGGAAAGATTAGATTATAGAACAGAGATAATACAGCCACTGTGCAACTAAGAAAGGCTGCAGTAAGAGACCACATTAGAACAGGTATAGGAACTTATAGGATAGAAGAAATGAGGCTGAACATTTTGTTACAGAGTCTCTTTAAGCTTCAGGAATCAAATCTCAGCTGTTGTGAAACATTCCTTCGTTTATCTACGGAACATTGCAAAAATTAAGCACCTCATTCCTTCAGAGGATCGTCCAACCCTAGTTCATGCCTTCATCACATCAGGGCTACTGCAATGTCCTCTACAGGCCTTCCAAACAAAGACCTGCACCGCCTGGAATTAGTACAGAATGCCGATGCAAGGCTGTTAATTAGCCAACCCCGCCATTGCCACATAACACCAGCCCTGAGCTCACTCCACTGGCTACCGATAAAATGGAGAATTCTGTTTAGGATTGGCTTACTGACATTCAAATCCTTGCACAATCTGGGCCCTGGATACCTGAAGGACTTGTTGCAACTACATCACACCCCCCACAATCTTAGATCAAAAGGACGTAATAACTTGGTCACCCCCAAAGTCAAACTCAAAACCTTTGGAGACAGAGCCTTCTGTCATGCTGCCCCTACACTTTGGAACTCCTGCCTACCCAATCAAGACATCTCCATCCCTGGAAGCATTTAAGTCCAAACTGAAAACCCACCTCTTCAGTCTGGCATTTATGAACACCTGACTATTTCCTCTGTAACACAACCCAGCCCGCAACCCTGTATTGATCTGAGACATATCTACGCACTTTGAGTCCTACAGGAGAAAAGCGCTTTACAAATGTTATTGTATTGTAAATCAGCTGGATCTAATCTTGTTTCAAGCTCATACTTCAGCCAGGCACACTAGGCATTGACAGGATCCCATCTAATGAGTATAACTGGCATACTCACCTCCAACTTCTCATCCCGATGTTCTCTGTGACAGCGCATACGCTGTCCTTCCTTCTCTCCAGTTGTCAGCTCAGCAAAGGGGTGTGGCTACAGAAATGGCCTTCCTGCCAGTCCGCTAACTGTATCTGCTCTGCCAATCAGCTCTACTACCCTGTCTCTCCCACATTTTAGCCCTGTTATGCTGCCACACCTGATGGACAGTGCAGTCTGCAGCCTGTCACCCTGGTTGTTCCTACAGCAGCCTGGGTCCATGGCAGTCCTTTCTACAGCTAGTCATCCTGGTCCTAGCCAGTCCAGTATATGGTCTTTCCTCTTCATCCCATCTAGCTCTACTCTGGAAGGTTCACCCTCCTGTTCTCCCCATCCCCCATGAGAGGACAACTGAAGGTTGCGACCTGGTGGCCGCTAACAGCAAAGTCCATTGCCTTGTGGGGCAATGTTCCAGGGCTCACTTGCATCTCCCTCTAGGTATCGAATGGTGGTTTAGGGGTCCTGGCCTGTGGAAGAGTCTGGGGCCCCTGACTGTCTTATGAACCAGTGTTTGTGGTTTTAAAATTTCTTTTTTGCAGCTTCCAGGATGCGGTTGGTAAGTGAGTGGTTAGGGAGGGGACCGTGTGGGAGATGCGCCTACACGGGGCATCCCTGTAACCGATGCAATCTACAATTGCGTCCAACCGAAGCCTCCCACTTAAATGCTGCCTAATTTATGCAATTCCTGCTAGATTTGATACAGCAGACAAAGGGTGTATACCATTGCACCTGATTGGCTGACAGGCTGCCTGCTGATCAGATATAAGGTAGGAATGTGCTAGCTGGGAGTGTACATTCATGTTTGGCAATCAGCATTCAGTTTAGAGGCAGTGCAGATGATTCCCCTGGTGGTGAGAGGTCCAGGGCTCACCTGTACCTCCCTCTAGGTATCGCATGGTGATTTGAGGGTCCCGGCCTGTGGGAGACCCTGACTGTTGTGTGAACCAGTGTTTGTGGTTTTAAATTTCTCTTTTTGCAGCTTCCAGGACCAGTGTTTTTGACACTCTGGAGAAGACCAGACACCACGTATATTGACCTCCTAGGGAATCCCCACCTTCTCCATCAGTGGTGAGAGCTACAGGGACCTGAAAGCTGTAATGGTGTATATTGTGGCAACTGCTAAATTGAGAATTCTTTCCTTTTGTTGGAAACCAGGGCTGTGGAGTCGGTACAAAAATCCACCGACTCCTCTAATTTGCATATTACAATCTGGTTGATTGAAAGTATGTAACATGAAATTCGTATCTTAACTGCCAACGCTTAGGAATTTTAAAAGGCAACTGAAGTGAGAAGGATATGTAGACTACTATATTTATTCCCTTTAGACTAAAACTAGTCCTTGGTAAGAGTACTTGTAAAAGGTACAAACCGGAACAAAGAACATCTATCAGGCCCTAGGCAATGTAAGTGTGGGTACATGTAAGAGTGATGTGCAGGTACTCTGCAGGGGAATGAGGGGATTCTTCCTCTATTACACATTCTTCATGTACAATCTGAACCAGGTTTATGGGTGATAGACAACACCTCTGTGTTCAATGTGCACAGCATTCTCAGTGGATTCCCTGCAGCTCTGTAGAGAGTGCATATGTAGAGTATAGTAATACTGTGTAACAAAGTAAACCTGAGACAGATGAAATTAAAGTTTTATACATACCTGGGGCCTCCTCCAGCCCCCTTCCGGCTAATCAGTCCCTCGCTGTCCTCCGACACCTGGATCTTCTGCTATGAGTCCAGGTACTTGAGCCAGTCGGGCGTAGTGCGCATGCACACACTCCGCCGCCAGGAGCATACTACACCTGCGCAGCACTATTGCGCAGGTGTAGTATGCTCCTGGCTGTGGAAGCGGCATGCGGCCGGACTGCGCTGACTGGCTGAATTACCGGGACTCATAGCAGAAGATCCAGGTGGTGGAGGAGGACAGCGAGGGACCGACTGGCCTGAAGGGGGCTGGAGGAAGCCCCAGGTATGTATAAAACTTTTCTTTTCATCCATCTCAGGTACCCTTTAATTCGTAGTCACCAAACCAAATTTTACCATATCAAATTATTTGATTTCATGAGCAAGGAGAGTGCATAGATTTGCATAAATCAGCATCAACGCAGAATTATTTCCATCTCATTGACCATCTCTATTAGTGACATGGCTACACATCAGGCTTTATTCTTACAGCATAGATGTTATTTAGTATATATAAGAGATTCCTGTGTACACATCATATATACAGTCAAATCAGATCTGTATATCTGACTTTAAAAATACGGGGACTGCTTTATTGAAGCAGCACAAGTAACTAATTTTGACTGGGTTATTTCATTTTTGTGGACTAAGCACAGCTATTACTGTATGTATAAATTATTTATGATGACTATTATCTGAGAAACAGAACATTTTATCATATTTTCTATTTTAATTACAGTTTAAATTCATTAGGAGTCGGAGGCGGTGCATTTTATCCCGACTCCGACTCCAGGCACCCAAAATTGCCCCGACTCCGACTCCGACTCCACAGCCCTGTTAGAAACTTATCTCACTCACCTGAGGCTACCAGAAATACAGGGCGAAAACCAAACAATACATGGAGTCAGAGAAAGTAAAAAGTTCAAGGACAACTGAAGTGAGAGGTATATGGAGGCTGCTAGATTTCCCTTTAAACAATACCAGTTGCCTGGCTATCCTACTGATCCTCCGCCTCTAATACTTTTAGCCATAGACACAGAACAAGCATGCAGCAGATCAGGTGTTTCTGACATTATTGCCAGATCTGACAAGATTAGCTGCATGCTTGTTTCAGGTGTGTGAATCAGACACTACTGCAGCCAGAGAGATCAGCAGGGCTGACAGGTAAATGGTATTGTTTAAAAGGAAAATAAATATGGCAATTTCCATATACCTCTCACTTCAGATGTCATTTAAGTTGAAAATAAGCCTGCGACTATGCAAATTTTCGAAATAAAATGTGTGTATTATGTCAAGGTGAAAGTTTTGTATTACCTTTTTTATGTGTTGGAAAAGTGTTAATACTTTACCAAGAACAATAAGTTTACTTTACAGTACACACTGCAAAGCAGAGCAGAGTGTGAGCAGTGGTAAATCTTTAGCATAACAAAGAGAGACTGGAGAGCTGGAGATAGGGCAGTTGCAGATTAGCCAGAGAACAATAAGCTCAGCTGAGCCGTGTCATAAGCGATTGTTTGCGGACACATAAATAGACACGCGTCCCAAGAGTTCCGCTCACAGGAATATAGATATAACGTCCCCAATTAGAACTTCAGTCTGACCAGAATAGATCCCCACCCTGGACTAAGGCGAACGCTGGCAGAAAACAGTCACCGGTACAGAGACACCCGGCATGAATCACCAGGAAATGGCTGTACGAGGGGCGCCCATGTTTACCGATTACACAGTATAGATATTTGTATGCAACAGAAAACGAAGCTGGACCTTCTACTCAAGGGTGCGTACACACTTCCAACGGATGTCGCCTTGATCCCCTCTGGCGGCATTGCTGGGCCACGCTGCACACACCCCTCAGCCGTGCAGCTAGCGACGCGCTGTGTCGTTATGTGGGAGGAGCAGCGGGTGAAGGGGGGGCAGAGCAAACAATGGGATCGGAGTCGCAGGAGGCGAGTAGATCCGCACGGTGGATCGCTTGTCGGTCGCCGGTTGCCATACACTCGCTTGATTGTCAGATAAGGCAATTGTTATCAGCCGCCTCAACTGACTTAAAGAGGAACTCGAGTAAAAATAATGTAATAAAAAGCCAAGCTTACCTCGGGTAATGTCTTTTCCAGTAGTCCGAGTGACAGCACCCCTCCTATGAGACTTGTCTCCCTCCCAAACTTTGGACAGGAAGCTAGAAGATACAAATTTGCATAACAGGCAGGCAGGAGTAGTATATAAAGATGTTACTCACAAAAGGTATTCAGTTATAAAAAAAAGACACGGACACCAAATGCTGCTGAAACGATTAATTTAATTATGCCCTTTATTAGGGTGGGCCGGAGGGGTGCTGTCACTCGGACTACTGGAAAAGACATTACCCGAGGTAAGCTTGGCTTTCCCAGAACGTCCTCCTGACAGCACCCCTCCTATGAGACGATAAACAAGAACATTATAAGTTAGGGAGGGACTACTGCCTGCAACACCTTTCTTCCGAATGCTAGATCAGTATTGGCTAATAAGTTTAGTCTATAATGTTTGACAAACGTATTTTGGCTGGACCAGGTGGCCGCTCTGCAAATCTGCTCTATCGAGGCGCCTGCCCTCTCTGCCCAAGATGTTGATACACTTCTTGTGGAGTGAGCTTTAATTGAGGTCGGTAAAGGCCTCCCTTGAGTCTGATAAGCCGCGGTGATAGTTTGTCTGATCCATCTTGCAATTGATGTCTTAGAGGCTTGCCTCCCCTTGAATTTCCCCGCAAACAGCACCAACAAGGCATCTGATCTTCTCCAAGATGCAGTCCTTTCAAGATAATGAAGGATACACCTTCTAACATCCAAACAATGAAGCTTCCTCTCCTTTTCATTAGTTGGTTTATCACAGAATGATGGCAGAAAGATCTCCTGAGATCGATGAAACTTTGAAGTCACTTTAGGAAGGAATGCAAAGTCTGGACGTAGAGTAATCCTATCCTCCGAGATGGTACAATAAGGTGGCTTAATGGATAAGGCCTGAAGTTCGCTGACTCTCCTGGCTGTGGTGATTGCCAGAAGAAAGGCCGTTTTCAACGTCAGAAATTTATCTGGAATCTGATCCAGAGGCTCAAAGGGATGTTCACAAAGACTCTGTAACACCACATTCAAGTCCCAAGGGGGCACCTTAGATATCACCACAGGCCTGAGACGTTTAATTCCCTGAAAAAAACGAAGAAAAAACTCCTCCTGAGCTAATCTTCTCTCTAAATATACACTCAAAGCTGCTGTCTGAACTTTAAGAGTGCTGGAACTTAACCCCATCTGAAATCCATCCTGAAGAAATTCCAGAGCTGAGGCGGAAAGTCTAGAATCCTTCTCTTTCCTTGTACACCATTCACAGTAAATTTTCCATGTCTTCTGATAAATCTGCCTCGTCACCTTCTTGCGGGATTGTATTAACGTTTCAGAAAGTTTATCCGAAAACCCCTTTGATTTCAGGATTCCCCACTCAATCTCCATGCTGAAAGGTGAAGACGCTTGAAGTCCGGGTGAAGAACTGGGCCCTGCGACAACAAATCTGTTCTGACTGGTAACATTATTGGTTGACACATCGCTAAATTCTGTAACAGAGCAAACCACGGTCTTTTCGGCCAGAAAGGTACTATGAGAATTACTTGTGCTCTGTCCTGCATAATCTTGTTCAGAACCCTTGATATCAGAGGTATTGGGGGAAATGCATACATCAGGTTCAACCGCCACTCTATCGAGAAAGCGTCTATTTCCCACGGATTGTCCTTTGGATACAGGGAGCAAAACTTTAGACACTTTGAATTTTGTCTCCTTGCGAATAAGTCTACTGCAGGGGTGCCCCATGCCTGGCTGATCTGAACAAATACTTCTGGATTCAGAGACCATTCATCTTGTAATATCGCTGACCTGCTGAGATAGTCTGCCACAACATTGCAAGTCCCCTTCAAATGAACTGCTCTGACGGATGTTAAGTTGCTCTCTGCCCAATGCAGAATCCTTGCTGTCTGAGACCACAACCGACGACTTCTTGTTCCTCCCTGATGATTCAGGTAAGCCACTACACTGCTGTTGTCGGACCTGATCAGGACATGACACTGATTGATTTGATCCTTGAAGAATTGAAGGCTTCTCCATACTGCTTCCAGTTCTCTGCTGTTGGAGGATCTTATTGCCATAGCCCTGGACCACTGCCCTTGTGCTGGTAGAGAGTCCATGTGAGCGCCCCACCCCCACGTACTGGCATCCGTCGTTATGATTCTTTGTACTGGAAAAAACCACATGCGGCCTTCCGATAGGTGAGACAGCATACTGATGGACCTTGATTTCTGAAAAGAAAGAACAGAATTAAGTACTGCCGAAACTTTTCTTTCCGGGAGAAATACTCTTTGCTGGCGGGAGGAAAAAATAAACCCCAGATATTCCATAGATTGGCTGGGTATTAGCGCCGATTTTGACCAGTTAATTAACCAGCCTAAAGACTCTAGACTATCAATGCATATCTTAACCTGATCACTTACAGACTGTAAAGAATTACCCCAAATCAATAAATCATCTAGGTAAGCAATGATGTTAATGGACCTACACCTCAAGACTGCCAAAACTTCTGCCATCACCTTTGTGAACAGCCAAGGTGATGAAGCTAGCCCAAAAGGTAACACATTAAATTGGAAATGTCTTACCTCTTCTTGTAGGTGAATTGCAAATCTTAGGAATTGCTGGGACTCTAGATGAACTGGTACATGCAGGTAGGCATCTTTGAGGTCCAGAGAAGCTAGAAAACAGTCTTTTTGCAACAGGGTTATTACAGACTTCACATTGTCCATTCGAAACTTCCTGTATTTTACGGCCCTGTTCAACCCCTTTAAATTTAGAATAAATCTGAAGGCTCCCTGAGGCTTTTTTATCAGAAAAACTGGTGAGTAGAACCCTTGGCCTCTCTGGCAGGATGGTACCTCTCGGATCACTCTTTTTTCCAGAAGGGAAGCAACCTCCTCCTGTAATGCCTTCCTTTGGTCTGGTGATTTTGGCTGTGGAGTTACCACATACTGCAGGGGTGGGGGATACTCGAATTCTATCTTGTAACCTTCCAACACTATTTTCAAGAGCCACTGACTTGTGAACCGCTGGCACCATGTTTCGTAGTAGTGGGAAAGCCTTCCCCCTACTGGAATACTGGCGTCATTGCTTATTGGGTTGGTTGGACCGGGGAAAAAGAGCCTTCCCTTTTTGGTTTCTATTTGGAATCCACTTCTTTTTAGGTGGGATCTTTGCCTCAGGTTCCTTGTTGCCGCTGCGAGCTGGGCCCCTGTACTGAAAAGCTCTCTTTTTGGTCGGAAAATTTTTCTTATAATCTGAGGTTCTCTCTAGCGTCTGGTCTAGCTTTGAACCAAATAACAGTTCACCTTCACAGGGCAAACCACACAACTTGGAGCGAGACGAATTGTCCCCCTGCCATGTTTTTACCCATATACCTCTCCTTGCCGAGTTGACAAGGGCAGTTGTTCTGGCCGTTAATTTAACCGTATCATCCGCTGCATCAGTTAAGTAATTAGTAGCGTTAAACAAATCTGGAAAGTCCTCTAAAATTTCTTCTCTGGGCACCCCCGAAGCTATCTTAGACTGAGTCTGCGTGAGCCAAGCTTTAAGGGATCGTCCCACTGCCGTGGATGCCACTGCTGGTTTAAATGTTAAAGATGCTGACTCCCAAGCTCTACGCAACAGATTGTCCATCTTTTTATCAATGGGGTCTTTTAAATTCCCAAAGTTCTCAAACTGCAAATCGGATTTTCTCGACACCCTTGAAAACGACGGGTCCAGTTTGGGAACCGGACCCCAGAATTTTTGATCTTCCGGACTGAAAGGATAACGACGAGAAAGAGACTTGGGCCAAAATGCCCTCCTTTCAGGGTCATCCCACTCCTTCCCAATCATTGACTTTAGAGAGGAATGGACTGGGATGAAACAATTCTGGGGTTCCGCCAAACTCACGTACATCTGATCCAAGGGGGTCAAAGATTTCCGCTCCACTGTTATCCCCATAGTATTTTGCATTGCCGACAACAAGTCTTTCATTAAGTTGGGTGCGAAAGCAAACTTCTGAGTAACCTCTGGGTTTTCCTCCTCCTCCCCAGAAATCTCCTCCAAAGATGAAATCTCTCCTTCCTCTCCAGATAAATCTGAATCCCCTGATTCATTATCCTTTCTTTTACGTTTAGCTGCAACTTGATGAGGTGAAGCCTCTAACTGACTGTGCCCCTCAATCACCGGGGCTGGTAAGGGAGCAGGCACAGTATCAGCAGCAGAAGTAGAAGGAACTGTAGATTCCGCCATTGCTGAATCCTTTATCTCTTTAATGGCCGAGGCCATCTCAGACCGCATCCATCCCATCAAGTCCTTAAATACCACTGGGGATTCCTCCTTTACCACCTTCTCTCTACAAGACTGGCACAGTTTCTTCGTAGAGGAAGAATAGAAGCGAGAGTTGCACATAACACAGCGTTTCTCAGTTCTACCAGAAGATTGTCCCCCTTGACCTTGCTGAGACACAGCCTTGTCTTTGTCTTTATCACCTTTTGGGGCTTTAGGCTAAAAAGAAATAAAGACAGACTGTCAGCCTTACAAGGTGGACCTATGATTACAAATCAACTCCCTCAAAGTCTGAAAAATTACAGCTCACCAGAGAGGGGATAGCGCCAGACTCCGCAGAAGTCAGAGGAGAAGGGCCTACAGCGTCCTCCATGATCACCGACAGCAATGGTGATCGTGGCTAACATTCACATATATATACCCCTGTTAATTACCTGCAGCTGAAGTCAATCTTAACACCGCCGCGGCCCCTGCCGCTATGCCGTCAGCTGACTCGTCATGCGGGACGCATGCGCATGACGTCACTTCCACCCGGAACTTCCGGTTTCGCGCTCCTGCCGCCATAAAGCTTCCGCATCTCTAGGAGAAGCCTCCTCCACGCTGTGCGCTGGACCAGCTGAGTCCCCTGCTCAGCCTTACTATGCCCGCGCTGCACGCTGCACTCGCCGCCTGACGTAGTAGCACCTGGAGACCTCTCAAAGCGTCCCGTCCGGGACAGGAAAAACAACTGAATACCTTTTGTGAGTAACATCTTTATATACTACTCCTGCCTGCCTGTTATGCAAATTTGTATCTTCTAGCTTCCTGTCCAAAGTTTGGGAGGGAGACAAGTCTCATAGGAGGGGTGCTGTCAGGAGGACGTTCTGGGAAAAAGTGCTTCATTTTTACAATAATTATGTATAAATGATTTAGTCAGTGTTTGCCCATTGTAAAATCTTTCCTCTCCCTCATCTATGTTCTGACATTTATCACATGGTGACATTTCTACAGCTGGCAGGTGATGTCAGAGGAAGGAGATGCTGCTTTCTTTTTTGGCAGTTGGAAACAGCTGTTATTTTCCACAATCCAACAAGGCTCCCAACAGGGTGATGTCAGCACCATGGTCCTTACATCACATGTGGGAGAGGTTTCCCCACAATATCAGCCATACAGCGCCCCCTGATGATCCGTTTGTGAAAAGGAAAAGATTTCTCATGGGAAAGGGGGTATCACCTACTGATTGGGATGAAGTTCCATTCTTGCTTACGGTTTCTCTTTAAGTCAGGCGTGTGTACAAGGCTTTAGATGTCAGGATACTTTAGCACAGTGTCCCTCCATCATCAGACAACTATTTCACAATCCAGTCCATGTTAGCTGGATCCCATATGCTCTCCAACCCCAGTAAACCAACCGCAATGCTAAATAGGCAAGAGCGTCCCTTCATATTATGTCTATTGCAACTGACAAAATCATTGCATTACGATGCAAAGGCAACTGTAGTCCTCCGGCGAACACTTTCATTCCAGCGCAGGAGACTTGGGCGCAGCAGGGAGTAACGTCGGCGTCATCAAAAGATGGAGTTACTTTTAAAACACAATAATTTGTCCACCAGCAATCGCTGGAAGCCGAATTATATCATTCCCCCACTATCCATGGCGGCCTGGAGGGGGAATAGTATTTAATACGGCCGGGACTTGTGCAGAAGCAGGCTCAGCCATATACCGGCTCTATCCTGCGCCCAAGTCTCCCGCGCCGATTCCTCTCGTACGCGTCCTATGGGGCTATCACATTGATTGGGGTGCGGTGAGCCGGGGTCAGCATGCTGTGTGTTTACAGGATAGCGTGCGCATTTACAGCGACAGAGAGGCAGGCGTTCATGGTACTGTATAATCGCATTGTTAACGTGAGATTGAAGAATAATTGCAACATACTATTCATGGGGTGAAAGGAAGCTAAAAGTTTGCTTCAACGACATGCAGTACCATATTATATCCTCTATAATAAAACCCGTGTCCCTGTGCTGTGTGCTCTGTGTAGCTGGCTCCATGCTTTTTGCTACTGCGCATGTGCGCAGCACGGACCCAGACTCACAGAGACAGGAGGACGGGCCAGGGAGACAGGAGTGCATGTGAGTGGGCGACCGGGTGTGCGGCGGGTGCGCAGTAACATGCGTCAGCGAGAAACAGACGTTTTTAAACGGGCTTGGGTCTGCTAGTTTATTGATAATCACACAACCAGGGCTGTGGAGTCGGTACAAAAATCTTCCGACTCCGACTCCTCAGTTTATGAAACCACGACTCTGCCTCCAACTCCGACTCCGGGTACCCAAAATGGCCCCGACTCAGACTCCTCGACTCCGACTCCGGGTACCATGGCCCCGACTCAGACTCCGACTCCTTAGTCTAATACTTACCAGGGCTGTGGATTTTGTACAAAAATCATCCGACTCCCGACTCCTCAGTTTATGAAATCAATGACTCTGCCTCCAACTCAGACTCCCCAAAATTGCTCCGACTTCGACTCCACAGCCCTGCACACAACTGTATATTTATTATGCTTTTATTTTGTAAACTAGTAGACCTAAGCCTGTTTAAAAACTGTCTCTAGGTCTATCTGTCACCACCAAGTCAGTGCTCATGAGCGTGCACCTGACGCAAGTGCTTGCACCCAACCGCCTGCCCGAGTACCTGGCCCCGTCCTCCTATCCCAACGGCTGTCCGTGCTACGCACATGCGCAGTAGCTAAAAGCCCAGACCCGGGGACGCAGGGACAGGGGGACGCAGGGACAGGGGGACGCAGGGACAGGGGGACGCAGGGACAGGGGGACGCAGGGACAGGGGGACGCAGGGACAGGGGGACGCAGGGACAGGAGGACGCAGGGACAGGGGGACGCAGGGACAGGGGGACGCAGGGACAGGGGGACGCAGGGACAGGGGGACGCAGGGACAGGGGGACGCAGGGACAGGGGGACGCAGGGACAGTTAGGTTTTATGAAGTAGGATTAGGGCTGGACTGTAGGATTCAGGAGCAAGCAAAGTCTTTGGAGCCAAAGAAAGCAAAGTAGGTGCCAGCTGTAATAATGAAGTAGCTCTGGCTACCAGCTCCAGGGATTTGTACTTGTGTAACTACCAGTGACGTTTTGGCCATGGCGGTCGTTATCAGCCGAGTTCTGACCAGTGTGTATGTACCTTTTATTTAATTATTTTTATTGCGAGTCATTTCTTGCTTGGTGGGGACTTTAAAGGAAACCGGAGACATTTAACATTGAAGCTTTCATACTTACCTGGGGCTTCCTCCAGCCCCATGCAGGCCATGCGCTCCATCGCCTTCCTCCTGGGCCCCTCCGCTGTCTCCCCAGGTATATTTCCCGGAATGCTTCACCACGGGTACCCCTGTCATGCTCCTGTGACCAGGGCAGTTCTGCACCTGAGCAGTACTAACTGCGCAAAACGCTGACGGCGGTGGGAGGGCAATAGGGTGCGTGTGTGGCCGGCCCATGTATGCGCAGTAAAGCATGACTGGCTGCAGCTGGGGGAATATCCGGCGGACACAGCTGAGGATCGGAGGGGTTCAGGAGGAAGGCGATGGAGCGCATGGCCTGCATGGGGCTGGAGGAAGCCCCAAGTATAAAGCTCAGTGATCTCCCCAGGCTCTTTTAGCCTGGGTGTTCCACCCCGCTAGTTTTGATGAGCTACCGGCTAATATCGGCTCACTTCCTCCTATGCTGTAAGCATAATTGTGCAGAGAAGCGTCTGCCCTGCATTCTCTCATCTCGCCCACTCGGCTACCTTTTCATGCCACCCGGCTGGAAAAAATGTCTGGGGAGAACACTGAATCTGCTACGTTAAACATCTCAGGTACACTTGAAAAGCATTTTTTGAATAAGGTTTAAAAATAGCTACTTGGAGCATGAAACAAAGTTAATGGGATACGGCCCAGAGTGTTTTGCTACAGCACTGGAGACAATGGTTAAGTGAGAAACATGTCTGAACGGATCCCGTGCATAACATACAACCTGTTGGCATGTCCGTTTATCTGCTTGTCTCTGTTCCAGAAAATGGTCTGTAAGGCCCCGTTCAGATCTAAGCGGGAATCGCGAGATTCCCGCAAACCGCTAGTCCTATTATACTCTATGGCAGTGTTCTCTCTGCCACGATCGCTGGGCGTTTTGCGATTAGCTGAGTGATGATCAACTCCTTTGTGCATGCCGCTCCCCCGTCTGCCTCGCTGGCCGGGAAATCGGTCAGGAATCAGCCTGTGGTGTATGAGCAGCCAACAGATCTCTGTCTGATCAGATTCGTACAGAGAGAGATCTGTCTATTGGTCTCTCCCGCCCTCTTCACCCTCAGGGATCTAGTGCTGGCAGCCCTCGATCACCACATGCAGCAATATTTACAATCTGCCCTCCTGCACAGCAGCTGTATCCGCTTTCCGATCGGCTCAGGCAGAGATAGCCGAGCGCGAGTTGCCTGCTCAGTAGAGTGGACCCGATCACGCTCGGCTATTTCTGCCTGAACTGATTGGAAAGCTGATACTGCGGCTGCACAGGAGGGCCGATTGTAAATATTGCCGCACGTAGTGTTGGAGGGCTGCCAGCACCGGATCCCTGAGGGTGCGGAGGATGGGGGTAGCCTCATTAAGAACCAGTGGCTTCCCCCTCCAGAGGCACATACCCCCAGGGGCAGTTTATTTTTTTTTTTGTACAGATTTCCTTTAAAAAACTACGCATTATCTCTACAGTCAGAGCAGTCATACTGCAGTGGCAGCTCTCCTGAAAACGAATGAGAGGCCATAAAACGTCTGTGTGGCTGTGCAAACACTATTGACAGCAGGATAGTGTTATAAATTCCCGTAGGTCATCATTTCTCTGTGTGGGGGATGAATGAACAGCAGGAATGCATTTGTGCCATTATATCTGGATGAATTACAGACCTGGATCTTTGACCCTTAATATGAAAAAAAGAATCAGTTTCTCCAGGAAAGTCCTAGTTAGGATTAATTCTGCAGATACTATTCTTGATCTCATACGTTTATTGTCACTTCAGGTGTGCTTCAAAGCAAACCTGATCTAAAGTTTCCTTCACTTTATCTCATCTCTGAAACGTTCTATGGATCTAAATATCATTATTTTACTGATAAACATTGCCAAGCCACAGGGAAGATCATGTAGTAATATAAAGGTAAATTTCTATTGAAGTGGACCTGAACTCTTGCACAGGACAGAAGGAAAACACAGAGAAATACACCCTGTATGTATTTAGAGAGTTTAGCCTGTCTAATTCCTCGATTTGTATCTAATCACAAGTTGTAATTTGATCTCTCAGCCGTGTCAACTCAGGAATCTCCTCTGACGCGGCAGATAAGCTAATCTGTAAACACATGATGTCCGCTTTCATGAAAGCAGGAAGTAGACACACTGTAGATTTATTGCATGATATGGATCAGCTTTAACACACGTTTTTTCTTTAAAGGTTATTATGCTGTTGCTTATCTTTTAGAGCAGAGAGGAAGTTCTGAGTTCAGATCCGCTTTAAAAGCAATAAAAACAAAACCCACACAGAGCTCCCCACACTTGCCTGAACTGGAACTTTAAGAAATACATTAGTCACAGGGCTGTGCCCACTGTGAGCTGCAGTATAATGCACTGACAGCGTCTGCGCTGACTCTACTGACGGTAACGTAGTTCAAAGCATAACGTCAGCATAGAGAGGGGATTAGATGACATTACACGCTGCATTACACTGTGAAAGGTATATTCTTACCACACAGCTGCCAACCTGGGGACACCAACTAAACTAGTTCACTAACCAGACAGTTGCCCCTTAAAGCACACCTGAACTGAGATTGAGGCTGCCATATTTATTTCCTTTGAAACAATGCATATTGCCTGGCAGCTCAGCTGATCCTCTGCCACAAGCATGCAGATCAGGTGCTCTGGCTGAAGTGTAACTGGGCCAGCAGAATGTTTGTTTCAGGTGTGTGATTCAGACACTACTGCAGTCAAATAGATCATCAGGGCTGCCAGGCAACTGGTATTGTTTAAAAAGGAAATCAATGTCGACCTCCATATCCCTCTCAGTTTAGGTGTCCTTTAAAGGATACCGGAGGTGACGTGTGACATGATGAGATAGACATGTGTATGTACAGTGGCTAGCACACTAATAACTATGCTGTGTTCCTTTTTTTCTGTCTCTGCCTGAAATAGTTAAACATCAGGTATGTAAGTGGCAGTTCCTGTCTGAGTCAGGGCTGGGTCAGACTACAGTGTGACCCTCACTGATAAGAAATTACAACTATAACACACTTTTCTAACAGAAAATGGCTTCTGAGAGCAGGAAAAAGCTAAAAAAAGGTCAATAATTCATAGATTTTAGCTCTGGCATACTTAAATGAACGTGTCATTGAGCAAAAACAATTGGAATATCTTAAAAAGTCATTTTTAGGAGAAGGAGGATAGATACAATTGTTTCTTATTAGTTTATTTTCACCTCGGGTGTCCTTTAAGGAGTAACACATGGAAGTCCATGCTTGTAGCAATGGCAGGGGATATCACTCAATTTAAAAATTGGTTCTAGGTCTCTCTCACTGCCGCCACATGTCAGTGCGCATGCGCATGCGCCCGCTCGGCTCCCTGGCCCCGTCCCAATGGCTACACATGCCCAGTAGCCAAAAACCACGGACACAGGGACAGGAGGACGACGCAGGGACAGTTGGGGTTTTATTATATAGGTTGCTTTTCTCAGTCCCCGCACACTGAATCAGGTACTTTGGCACGCACCCACTATTTGTCACCGCAGCATATTATCAGGCACCTGAGTCACCCAAATTACCACTTAAAGTGGATCCGAGAAACTTTTACTCATTGCATAATTGTGTTCCTTTCCTATAGTTTATAGGGCATTCCTCAAGCCAAATACTTTTTTGTTTTTGTTTTCATACTCTAATTCCCTATAAACTAAACAAGCCACGCCCACAATTTTCACAGTGCCTTGGCATTTTCAGACAGTAGCAAGGGCTCATGGGAGCTCAGTCTGGGCAGGAGGAGGGAGAGGTGTTACTAGCCAGAGATTTCAGATGCAGAGGGGAGGAGGGGGGGGGGGGGGATTAGGTTTTCACAGGCTGAGTGCTGGAGATGCAGATAAGCTTGCCTGTGTGTAATGTTTACAAACAACATGGCTGCTGTCGTATCACAGGAAGAAATAATCATATTCTATTGAAGCTGTTTGCAGCTAGATTTGCTGTGTAAACTATCCAAACTTTAGATAAGGTATATAGACAAGTTACTTGTTATAGTTAGTTTTTCATCTCGGATCCGCTTTAAAGCCACTAATTGCATTAACATAGCAGAGAAGAATATGGTGGCACCTTTAGAAGCCGATAATGGGTTAGGTACTGCATAGGGGGAAGAGTTAGGCATAGGCTGGGGGTTGTTGGGGTTAGATTAGGCATAGGTTGGTGGGGGGTGGTTAGGCATGGGCTGGGGGGGGGGGGGGGTCAATTGGGTCAAGGCATAAGCTTGACAGAGTCAGTTAGGGTTAGGCACCAATTGGAAGGGGTTGGTTAGGGTTCAGCACAGGCTGGGGTCGTTTGGGGTTAGGCATGGATTGAGGGGTGTTGGTCAGGATTAGGCACCAGTTGGAAGGTGGGTTGTTAGGCATAAGCTGGGGAGGAGAGGAGGCAGAGCCACTTAGAGTTCAGCATTGGTTGGAGAGGGGGGGGGGGGGGGGGTCAGTTAGGTTCAGACATCTATTGGAGGGCCGCTTTAAGAGGGTTTAAGTGAGAATAGGGTCAGGTTAGGCAATAGTAAGATATCAGTATAAATGTACCAATACTTTACTATCATAACTACGCAATAGAATATCTACATAATTTTACATATATTTACTAGTGGCTATTTCCAGCACGCTAATTACTGCAGCCCCCTTTTCCCATGTACGTTACCCCCTTCCCCCCCCCCCCCCCCCCCAGGGTCTGCACCCACCAATACATAGACTGGCATGCCTTCTCCTCTGTCTTTTCCAAACACATTATTGACAACATGCTTTTATAACAAGCTATAAAGAAATCCTCATTATGTTTCACAAAACAAATGTTCACTTCATTGGGAAGAATTAAGATCTGGATGATAAATGGGTATTAATATGCAATGCACCCGGTATGCCAAGGAGGTATACAAGTACTGGAGACCACAGTGTAAAGGTGTTATTCCATAGAAATACAAACAATGCAAAAGCAAAGAAATAATATTTGTCTCAATCGAGAATATCTACAAAGCTTGTCTCAGTTCTTGAAAAAAAGATAAGAGAGAAATCAGAGTAGTAGCAGTTCCAAAAATTGGATGACATTTAGGACACCTCCAGAAGGGCAAACCTGTGTCCCAAAACGCACCAAGAATTTATTGTTATGAAAGCTTATAAATAATTATTTGTCTTGGACAATGTCCCGGGATAGTGAGGTAACCAAAGTCAGAAAATAATTCTCTTAAGAAAGAACATGTAAAACACTTTAAGCCAAATTGTAACACTGAGACCTGTTTATATTTTACTCTTCCTGAAAACTGAAGGATGTTAAAATGTGAGAGATGTGTGTACTTCTGGTGTTGCTTATTTAGACTTGGAGAAGAGGTCTTCATGTCTGCGTTTAGCATACACTTTTTTTTTTTTTTATTAAAGTTAACTTTCTTTGTGAAGACTGCGAGGGCTGTGCACTTTTTCCCCATATAAAGTCCCACACACTCTTGTCCCATTATTTCTGATGATTAGTATGTATTTATATAGCGCTGACATCTTCCGCAGCGCTGTACTATTTAAGTGTTTATATAGTGCCGACTTATTACGCAGCACTGTACAGAGTATATATTGTTTTGTCACTAACTGTCCCTCAGAGGGGCTCACAATCTAATTCCACCATAGTCCTATGTCTATGTATGTATTGTGTAGTGTATAAGTGTATGTATCTTAGTCTAGGGCCAAATTAGGGGGAAGCCAATTAACTTATCTGTATTTTTTTGGGATGTGGGAGGAAACCAACGTGCCTGGAGGAAAACGGACACGGTGAGAACATACAAACTCCTTGCAGAGCGCTGTACAGAGTATATAGTCATGTCCCTTGTCTGTCCCTCAGAGGGGCTCACAATCTAATCCCTGCTAGAGTCATATGTCTATGTATGTATCATCTAGTGCATGTATCATAGTCTAGGGAAGGGGTCAGGAACCTTTTTGGCTGAGAGAGTCATAAACACCACATATTTTAAAATGTAATTCTGTGAGAGCCATACAAGGTTTCAAACCGGGACAGTGCGCATGCGCAGCAGAGGGCTCGCGTCCCCCTGTTGCCATGGTGATGTGTATACAGTTGATTCGCCGGGCAGCAGAAGTGTCAAAGACACGTCTTCAGCTTCTTTTGGATTTCATCGACATCAGCAATTTCCCTGCGTGCCAGGCAGGAGAAATACTGACTAACAGCTTGTACAATTAGCTAGCTTACTCACTTTGTAGGACGAGATCCCCACACTTTGGCCCAATAGGCTGCTTGTCAAGTGACATGCAGCCTATTGGGCCAATCAAAGTGCGGGCATCTCATTCTACAAAGTCAATGGACCAGACAGGGTCCAGAGTGGGACAACTGGAGCAGCCGTTAGTTTTTTTTTTTTGGGGGGGGAGCGCAAGTAAGTTATTAGTGCTACAGCAGTGAAAATGTTACTTGCGATGCCACACTAAGCTGCGCTGCTTGAGCAGTGTAGCTCAGTGAATCATCCCCTACTGATCTGTATGTGAGCCAGATGTAGCCATCAAAAAAGCCACATCTGGCTTGCGAGCCATAGGTTCCCTACCCCTGGTCTAGGGGCAATTTAGGGGGATGCCCATTAACTCATATGTATGTTTTGGGAATGCCCTGAAATTGGGCATTAAAGCAAATCTGTGAGATTTATTTATTTTTTACCTTAGGGCTGGCTCACACGGGTGGTAATGGCGACATTTTTGTCAGCTGACAAACGAGTAGTTGTATGGAAGCGGTTTTTACACAACGGTGACAGAAGTTGGCGCCGTTCTCGTAAATCTCCTGGTCTCGTCTTGGATGCTACGTGTAGAGTTCAGTGACTGCTGCGCTTGCACCTCCTCCTAAGGGCTCAAATCGCTACAACGGAACGACGGGAACCGCCAGCAGTCTGTCTGAGTGAGCCCTAACATACTAACCTAAGTACCAGGAAGCATGTGAATGCTCCACAGATCATTTGTGAGCCCCCCACCGCTGGACCCTCTTCATCTACATGGTTGTTCTCCCGTTCATAGACGAGTGTGACCATACTACACATGAGCAAATATGCTCTGCACACACCTCGGAGCGCAAAGTGCACAGAGGACAAAGACATGCAGCAGCATTCCTGGTAGTGCGCATGCACAGTATGGTCACACTTGTACATGAATGGGAACTTGGCCATGAAAGCATATTCATCAACCTTCTTCAATACGTTTAGAGGGCCCCAGCGTTGGAATGGAGGGCCACAGGGTGATCGTGGAAGACTATGGACTGAGGTAAGTATATCACGTTATTACTTGTATATGTTACAGCCATAACCCGAGGTCTGGCCACTTCGGAATCTGCCGGTCAAAACTAGAAGTGGCCGTCTCACTGCGGCCTAGTGTTGTCCGGATCATGAACGATTCGAATCTTTGATCCGAATCTATTTTGTGAGTCGAATCATCAAAATGAGTGATTCGGATCGCAAAAGGGGCGGGGCCAGGAGTGACACGCCCCCTCAGCGGGCAGCGGGGTCCTGGAAGCAGAGCTGGGATGGATCGCTCTGTTGGAGGGGAGCCAGCCTTGCAAGGAGACAGGTAGATGAGAGAGAGGGGACATGGGTGCCACTGCCAGATGTGTGTAGAGCACACATACTGGCTATAATGTGCTGCTGATTATAGGCTGTCTGTTCCGTAGTTGTGCACAGTGAACACATTGGAAGCTTTTGGCTCAGCACAGCACAGCTCAGTAACTTTGCAGGCACTGATTGCAGGGCAATATGATCAGCTGCACTTCACTTCTGGGAATGCTTTGGGGAATGCTTTCTTTCACTGTGCGACGTTTGCATTCAAAGTACACAGATGAACATATAAGTGAAATACATGTAAAGCATATGACTTCAGCATGTGGGTATTGTGTGCAAGCAAACATTTCTGCTCTCTGCTCGTCCCTCCTCCCTTCTCTGTCCACTCCCTGCCCCTCTGTCCATCTTCTCCCCTTCTCTGTGTGTCCACCCCCCTCCCCTTCTCCTGTCCACAGCAGGGAAAGACCTGTCCTGCTAGTCATTTCACCCCGAATGTGCCGGTAGTAAAATGATCCGAGATTCGGATCAAAGATCCGGATCTTTTCAATGATCCGATTTCAATCGAAGATCCGAACTTCCCATCTCTACTGCGGCCAATGTGCGAAATCAATCAATTCCTGGCGGATCCGCTTCTTTATCTCTGGCTCCTCCCCCTGCCCCCTTCCTATTGGCTTCTGGCAGCCCGGGGACACGTGTGCACCCACAGTCATTCATTGCGGCGGGGAAGCAGAGCGGGAAGGGACATTGCTTCTGCCAGCACCCGCTCTGCAGGAACGAACGGCAGGTATCCCTGCTTCCCTTCCACGGCGAACGACATGACTCTTGGTGTACGCGTGTCCCCGGCTGACAGAGCTGAATATAATGGGAGCAGGGGGGGAGGAGCCAGAGCTGGAGCCACCAGGATTCGATTCATTTCGGGCATTGGCCGCAGTAAGACGGCCTCTTATATTTTTGACTGTCCAGAACCCGAAGTGGCCAGACTTCTGGCCGTAACATATACACTTCATGTAAGCCTTCAGTACACTGGCTACTAGACTCCAGTCCAGGCCTAATATATCAGTACTCTATAAATAATACTACTTAGCACCAATCGTTTCTGGGCCCTAGTCTAGTGGAGGCGAGCCAGCCGGAAACCTCATACACTAATGGCCGCCTCCTGCTCGTGGCAACCTGACCACGACCACTTATTTGTAAGAAATAGGGGACCCAGCGGGAAACATTAATGCAAAAAATTGCACAGCAGGACCCTTGTCGGTGGGCTTCGGGCACAGCACTTACTTTGGCTGCCCCATCCACTCATGCAACTTTACTAAATCTATTCGGTTGGTGCAGACAGTGTTCCCTGCTAAGTCCGCAACTGGGATTTTATTATTATTATTTATATAGCAAAAACATTTTCTGTAGCGCTGTGCATAGTATGAAACAAATATTGTGGAGCAAAGATACGTGAGAAATTCAAAACGTATGTATCTATGCTGGAGGCGGCCGGGGATAACCTCAACTAGACTGAGGCCAATTTCTGATCTGGGCATTCCTTGCTAAAGATGATTGTAAAGCTAGGTTCACAAAGTGACGTTATTGCCCTGTGTTATTAAAGGATAGCCGAGGTGACATGTGACATGATGAGATAGACATGGGTATGTACAGTGCCAAGCACACAAATAACTAGGCTGTGTTCCTTTTTTTCTTTCTCTGCCTGAAAGAGTTAAACATCAGTTATGCAAGTGACTGACTCAGGGCTCGTTAACATTGCTTTCCGCTCGCTTCAGTGTTCACGTTGGGTGGTTTTTTTTTTTGTCCCAACTATCCCCCCCCCCCCCCCCCCCGATTCCCGGCGCTTGGGTGGGCGTTACGTTTTTGTGAAAAGCGCTTTTCCCGAGCGTTTTTTTTTTTTTTTCACTCCCTGACGCAAGTCAGGAAGTGAACTCTTTGACCCAGAAAATAATAAATGCAATGTATTTATTCTTTAACTGCAATCGCCACACAAAGCGATTTTGTGAGTGTTTAGTGCTCTTCCTATACCTTCCATTATAGCAGAAAAGAGAAGTGCACCCTCCAACGGTGCTGGAGAGAAGAGCGCACTTCTCTTGCACAGACTGGCCGCGAATGGCTGAAGTGACGGGACCTGGTACCGGACCTGGAGAAGGCTGAGGAAGGCGGCGTGGGAGGTATCCGTGGGGAGGGGGCTGGAGGAAGCCCTGGGTATGTATAAAACTTTTATTATTTCTAAGCTCTGGTACACTTTAACTCTAAACACAGACGTTAACAGATACAGGAAAGCACACTTTTCATTGCATCACTGTATCTACTGTATGCGACGGTAATGCAGCGTTAGTGTGCATCACGTTGTAATTTTGCGTTGCCACTTTAACGTCACATCGCAACATCCCATTGTGAACCTTGCCTTAAACCACAAGATGTTTGTTCTGTTCAATCTGCAAGAAGGGTAAGTAATTGGTGGTAAACCACTACTCTGCACAAGACACGAACAGAGGCATAACTACAGGGGAGCAGCACCTGGACCCCAGAGCTGTAGGGGGACCCCCAACTAGTACTTCACTTGTTCTAATAAATAGATCCATCCTTCAGATCAGGAGTTTTTCTGGCTACACTTGTTATGGGTGCCTGCGCTTGTTTCATGTCCCTTGCAAGATGGGTCCCCAGGCTGCGAGGGTCACCAGGGGTAGGCGAGGTAAAGGGTGGGATTCTTAGGGGGGGGGCCCAACAATTTGTAGTTACAATCGATTTGTAGTTACACCCCTGGACTTGAATGATAGTTTGATACCTTGACTAACTTCAACGCAAAGTTCCACTTAAACCCCAATGCTGCATACAACACCCCCAGCAGTACGATCATCCCTCCCAATAGGGACCCTCAAGACACACCCCTGATCACACCCCTAGTCATGAATACCATAAAGATTTCTTTAAAAAAATATGATGTTTTATAACTCAAACCACACTGGTCCTTTCTATCCTGGTTCATTTTCCTTCATATTAAAGAAACTCTGTAACTCTGTAAAAAAGTTCCCCTAGGGGGTACTCACCTCGGTAGGATCCGGAGGCTTCCCCCGTCCCCCTGTGTCCCATGGCGGTCTCGCTATGGCCATCTGAACAGCGGGGATGCAAATATTTACCTTCCCGGTTCCAGCGCAGGCGCAGTATCGGCTCTCCGCCTCGGAGATAGGCGTAAATACCCGATCGCTGTCGGTCTGCTCTGCTGTGCAGCAGGCGCAAGTCTCCTGCGCCGGCGTAGTAGATCGGACCTGACGGAGGTCGGCTATTTACGCCTATCTCCGCGCTGAAAGCCGCAACAGTGCCCCCGCTGGAGCCAGGAAAGGTTGTTGTCGGCTGTGCGTTCCGTGGGATGCAGTGAGCCCGCCGTGGGATGGAGGAGGACAGGGGAAGCCTAGATAGGATCCCGGTGCTTCCCCCTAGGAGGGGAGTACCGCCCCAGGGAACTTTCTTTAGTTACAGAGTCTCTTTAACATTTGAAAATTAGAAATATATCAATTTAAAGGTTGGGAATAAAGTTTAGAGTCAAACACACTTTTCAGTAGAGAAATACAAATATATACATAAAAAAAAGTCCTGAAAGAAGAACAAATGAGGAGGAAAGAGGGACAGGGCTCCCAAAGAGGGACTGTCCCTCCAAAACAGGGACAGCTGGAGCTGGGAGCTATGGTACTATTAGTAGTGCGTACGTACAAAAAGGGCGCCTGGACAAAAAGGGCGCGGGGTGTAAACTCTAAATAATAATTAATCATTAATAGGGTTTATAAATATAGTGTGCTATATTTCGTTTACAAATAATGTTTAACAAAATTATAAATCATTAAATAATGTTTATGAAATCGGAAATTGTGAAAACGTTAATCTTCCCTGTTTCAAAAGTTAAACTTATAATTACGTTTATAAAAAAACCAATAATATATGTTTAATTGTTATAATTGTATATTATTGTGAATAACCGTCATTTATGGTTTGTTCTTATAATAAAATCTGAAAATATTGTTTATAAAGATGATATAAATATAACTACGTTCGTAATAAGTGTTGTAATACATTAGTAATTATTACTAAAATTTTACTAAAACTATACCTAAGCCTACTCTTACACAGAACCCTACCTGTACCTATCCCTAACCCCTAGACTCCCCTGTTGGTGCCTAAACCTAAGACCCCCCTATTGGTGCCTAAACCTAAGACCCCCCTGTTGGTGCCTAAACCTAAGACCCCCCTGTTGGTGCCTAAACCTAAGACCCCCCTGTTGGTGCCTAAACCTAAGACCCCCCTGTTGGTGCCTAAACCTAAGACCCCCCTGTTGGTGCCTAAACCTAAGACCCCCTGTTGGTGCCTAAACCTAAGACCCCCCTGTTGGTGCCTAAACCTAAGACCCCCCTGTTGGTGCCTAAACCTAAGACCCCCCTGTTGGTGCCTAAACCTAAGACCCCCCTGTTAATGCCTAAACCTAAGACCCCCCTGTTGGTGCCTAAACCTAAGACCCCCCTGTTGGTGCCTAAACCTAAGACCCCCTGTTGGTGCCTAAACCTAAGACCCCCCTGTTGGTGCCTAAACCTAAGACCCCCCTGTTGGTGCCTAAACCTAAGACCCCCCTGTTGGTGCCTAAACCTAAGACCCCCCTGTTGGTGCCTAAACCTAAGACCCCCCTGTTAATGCCTAAACCTAAGACCCCCCTGTTGGTGCCTAAACCTAAGACCCCCCTGTTGTTGCCTAAGTACCCCTCCCTGTACCTACCCCTAACCCCTAGACCCCCCTATTGGTGCCTAAACCTAAGACCCCCCTGTTGGTGCCTAAACCTAAGACCCCCCTTTATTATGTGGATAATAATGTTTTACTAATTGTGGATTCAAAAAATATTTTGCAATTTACGTTACGTACTGATCGCTTTATTTTGTGAATAATAATGTTTTACAAACAGTAAGGGATAAAACTTTAAATAATGTTTTAATTATTTAAATAAGATAAATATGTTTAGTATTTTCATAAACGTTATTCGGCACGGGTGCATTTTATAAACGTAAATCACCACAAGTTCAGTTATAAATCATTAAACATCGCCGGGCGCCGTTTGTAAACTTTATTTAGCTCCTGGCGCCGTTTATAAACTTTATTTAGCTCCGGCGCCCTTTTTTCCTACTCGGCGCCCATTAAACGCTATTTATTATGGGAGTGAATGGCGGCGCCCTTTTTGTCCACTAGTGGCATGCGCCCTTTTTTCCCAGCTCCATTAGTAGTAGTGATAATGATGATCCAGATGTTGATGTCTGACAGATGAGCAGATAGCAGGGAAGCACCCGGGGCTGCTGTATATCAGGGGCAGCCATACATCAGCAGTATATATTCTATTGTATATCCAGTATAATAATGTTTCTCCATCAGTCTCCCCCCACCCCCAGAGCTCACACAGATACAAAGTATCGACCCCAGCCCGGCAGCCCCGCCCCCCAGAACTCCCGGGAACTCACGTGCCCGGCGCCCCCGTCCCTCCTGCTGTGCCCGGGCTGTAGTGACGGCTGATCCCGCTCTCCTCCTGCTCTCCCCCGGCTCCGCCGCTCACTCCAGCCTCGCTGATCCGCTTCCCAGGCGAGAGAGATCCACCACCGAGCGCAGGGATGGATGGATTGGCCGGCCTGGGGAGATGGTGTTCGGCGCATGCGCAGTGGGCGCTGCTGAGGCTCATTGCGCCATAGCTGTGTTTCCTGCGCTGGGGAGACGTGTTGCTCTCTCAGTAGAAGAGATAAAGAGATGACAGCTGTTACTAGGAGGCGGGCAGTGCCAGCACATGCTCTCTGTATGAGTGTAGGTCAGCTGCCATCACACCAAGCTTTAATAAAGTTGTGAGCATGTTCTTTTTCAAACACATCTGAGTGACTCAACTCCGACTTCTCAGTTTAAAGGGACTCCAAGTTGAGGAAACTAGAAAGATTTATACATACCTGGGGTTTCCTCCAGCCCCATATGCTCTGATCGCTCCTACGCCGCCGTCCTCAGTCTTCTGCAGCGCCGGTACCAGGTCACCACACTTCCGTCAGTCGGAGCCAGTCTACGCAGGAGACGTGTACTCTTTGCGTATCTCACTAGAGGGCGCACTTCTCTTACGCCAGACTGGCTCCGACTGACGGAAGTACGGGGACCCGGTACTGGAAGACGGCAGCGTGGGAGCGATCGGAGCGTATGGGGCTGGAGGAAACCCTAGGTATGTATAAATCTTTTGGTTTTGGAGAGCTCTGGTACACTTTAAACCTTAAATTTTCCCTTTTCTTTTTACATTTAAAAGTTTAGCAGAGGGTTTTATTAGCAGAGAGCAAACAAAAAGCTTTTTTATGAGCGTTTGGGGGGGGGGGGGGGGAGTATAGGACAACATGCGTGAAAGCGTGAAAGAGTTTAGAGAAGTCACAGATGCTATATTCACACATTCCTCCGGATAAAATAATGGGCAGCTAGAAGGGGAGGGGGAGCATGGCGGTTCCACAGCTATTAGAAACCAGGAAACAAGAGTGCTGCTTAATTCCCTTTATGTTGCCCATACATATAGCGATTCTGGTGGCCAAACGACCAAGAGACAGATCTTTTTTCTGATCGGAACAGAGAGGGATCTGTGTTCTCGATCTTTCAGGAATTGGCCTAGTAACACCGCCTCGTTGCCCCCTGGAGCAGTCACCCCTAGTGCCCCACCCCACCCCCAGGTGCCCGTGTATGAACACTTTACCCGTCGGTGTCTGCCGCTGTCTCCATCCTCTTCCTCTCACAAGCGCTCCATGTGGTTGCCGGCATAACGTGTGTGATGTCACACACTCGCCCACGTGCAATACGTAGGCAGCCATGTTGGGTGGGTGTGTGTGTGAGGAAGAGGACAGAGACAGAGGTGGGCATCGTCGGTAAAGAGCTCATGCACCAGCACCGAGGGGCACATTTTACACTAGGGGGGACATCGCCTGGGGTTCTGTCACTTTTGTCGCTCATCTTGATATCGCACGATGTTACTGCCGCGCACCCGACGAAGCCCATCAACCCGAGATCTTGCAGCATGTCCGATCAGATACATGGAACCAATTTCAACCTGAAATTGGTTACATCGTTGGATCGGGCATGCTCTCGGCGGCACCAAATATACATCCGATTCGATTATAAGCATCTAATGGGAGGCAGGAAATTTGGGCGCATGAGGCAGGTGGACAAAAAGGGCGCCGCCATTCACTCCCATAATAAATATCGTTAAATGGGCGCCCAACAGGAAAAAAGGGCGCCGGAGAAAAAGAACGTTTTACAAGCGGCGCCCGGAGACTTTTAATGTTTTGTAACTGCTTCTCATGATTACACATTATTTAATGATTTATAATTTTTTAAACATTATTTTTAAACGAAAAACAGCGCAATATTTTTTTTACCACAATGCTTATCACAGGGGGGTCTTAGGTTTAGGCACCACCAGGGGGGTCTTAGGTTTAGGCAGCACAAGGGGGGTCTTAGGTTTAGGCACCACCAGGGGGGTCTTAGGTTTAGGCACCACCAGGGGGGTCTAGGGGTTAGGGATAGGTACAGGGAGGGTTCTGTGTGAGAGTAGGGTTAGGTATAGTTTTAGTAACATTCTTATTACTCTTTTATAAAACGTTATTATACATTTCACTTTTTAAACAGGGAAGATTAACGTTTTTACAATTGCCGATTTCATACACATTATTTAATGATTTATAACTTTATAAAACATTATTTTTAAATGAAATATAGCACAATTGTTTTTTAAACGTTATTCATGCTTATCGTTTAAAACCCTGCGCCCTTTTTTCCCGACGCCCTTTTTTAACGTACGCCATCTAATGGGATGGCCGATCGGCTGCCCAGTCACCTCTGGCCACCTATATAGTGCTGGCAGCAGGGGCAGTGTATAATATAACAGCTATAGGGATCAGAGCAGAATGCAGTCTATGACCACATCTCCTTATCTCTGCACTGTTTCCTGTGCTTTCCCTCGGCACATTCTTTCTAGATTTGCACGATCTGCAGCAGACTGTGTGGACAGATTGGACCGCAGTAGCTAATTATTAATCACATGTAGGTCTTCAGAGCAGAGAAAGCTAAAATAAACATAACCTTTGCTATTAATCCAGGACAACAGATGAAAAAGTGCAGGGGGTGGGGGGGGCTACATCTGCGCTCTGCAATGGGACAAGAGCAGCACATCATTGTCAGCAGTGCTGGGCCGAAATTACGCATGAGCGTAATTACGCATCGTAATTCAATGTAAATTTACGCATAAGCGTTACGCGTAACTTACGGTCTTACGCGTAATTATTTACGCGTAAGACCGTAAGTGGTATCGTAATTACACTGTCTACCGTAATTGCTAGGCATGCGTAATTTTACGAACACTTACGCGTAATTTTACGCGTAATTACTAACGTAAAAACTCCCCTTTTCTAAGAGTATCCAATCAGTCAATAGTATCTTCTCCCGCCCTTCAGTATAAGCGTACGTTTTGACGCATACGAATGATATGTACGCAATAACTGTCACATTGACGGCTATTGCGTACATATCGTCCGCATGCGTCAAAAAATACGCATTAATGGGTATTACGGCACTACGCGTAACATCGTAGTGTAAGCGCCTACATTACAGTATCCTTACGCGTAACTGCGTAAGTTTACGCGTAATTACAGTGATGTACCGTAGATAATTACCTACGCCGTAACCGTAATTGCGTAATACGTAATAGCGTAAAATTACGCGTAATGATCCGTAAGCGTAGATTTTTCCATTACGACCAGCACTGATTGTCAGTATTTGCTAGTGCAGTGCAGGCCACCTTCGTTTTGAAGCAGACTTAAAGGGACCCTAAGCAGTAGATAGACATGAAATCGGTACTTACCTGGGGCTTCCTCCAGCCCACCGTAGGCCGCAACCGCGAGGTCCCTCAGCGTCCTCCTTGCTCCTCTCCCGGTCCCACACCTCCCTGTGACATGTTGTAAGTTTCCTGTTTAAAAATCAATAAAATTCTTGAAATAGAAATCAATATACGCAGTACAAAGGTTTGT
Source organism: Hyperolius riggenbachi (assembly GCF_040937935.1). NCBI lineage: Eukaryota > Metazoa > Chordata > Amphibia > Anura > Hyperoliidae > Hyperolius > Hyperolius riggenbachi. Next base: position 491,814,020 of record NC_090649.1, read on the forward strand.
AAAGAAAATAAATAAACACTGCAGACAGGGCCGGCTTTTTTTTGCTGCCTGAGGCAAACTTCGGAGGATTGCACAGCGCCCGATAATTTACTCTGATTAATTTCATTTTCTCAGTCAGCAAGGGACCATATGCAACACACTAGCTGACTGGCTGCAAGTCTGTAACAAACTAACTGCTCACCCTCAGCCAGTTGGCTGTCCTCCATTCCTCCTCAGTCAGGACAGCAGTGCCACCTCCTCCCATCTGCTGTGCAAGTCAAATGAAACACTGCTGCTCTCCTGCCTCCCCCTTCAATCACTGTCAGACTCCTCACACAGCACAACAAGCTGCTGTTCCCCAATGATGCTATCCTGCCTCCCCCCTCCTCCTCACTCACTGTCAGACTCCTCACACAGCACAACAAGCTGCTTTTCCCCAATGCTGCTCTCCTGCCTCCCCCCTCCTCACTCACTGTCAGACTCCTCACACAGCACAACAAGCTGCTTTTCCCCAGTGCTGCTCTCCTGCCTGTTAAGCTTGGAGGTGTAATCTCCACAGTCAGCATACAACACATAAGCTGACGTGAAGGAGGTACACACACCAGCACAAGGGATCAGGATATCCCCAGTTTAGTGGAGGAGAGGACTGACTCCAATAGGAGATTGTGGTGCACAGAGCCGGTGCAGATCCGAACAGCCACAAACAACACTTTCGTAATAACGTCTCAGCGCAAAGTAGCGCTGAGCGCATAAACCAGGACTGAGGAGATCAGAACAAATAGACAGAATGAACGCTTGCTAGCTAGCGGCTACTTAGCGACAGCAAGCGTCCTAAACCAGACAGACTGGAATGAGGCAGCCAATGCGTTGCGGCGATGGCGTGCCTCACAAAGACAGGACAGGATAGTCAGAAAATAGCAGGATAAAGATAGATGAACGTAACACAGATAATTATACAATAAGTATGTTTTCCTAGCGTATTACAATTACAGCTATCAATGAAACTATTCGTAACGTCTGACTAACATATGTATATATCGGCAATGAACCGATATATGACATAAGCAGGAACTCTGACTAAGACTGGAGTAATACAGGGAACAGGACTCAGAAGCAGGGGCGTAGCAATAGGGGGTGCAGAGGTAGCGACCGCACCGGGGCCCTTGGTCCAGAGGGGCCCCGAAGGGTCCACCCTCTATCACAGTATTAGCTCTCTATTGGTCCTGTGCTGGTAATAATCACTTCTATAGATGCTTTGAATAGTAGCAATCCTTAACACACTGTTCCCAATCCCCTTCTTGCACCTCTGACACTGTGGTTGTCCTTGGCAAGTTTTGGTGCGCTGTATCAATTGCTATGTATAAAGTTCTTGGGGGGGCCCCATGTAAAACCTGCACCAGGGCCCACAGCTCCTTAGCTACGCCACTGCTCAGAAGGATTCGCTATCTCTTCGCAGAGATGAACGCAATCCACAAACAGGACCAGGAACAGGATAACTAGCTCAGCGTGCTGGAACGCTGACTAACGGAACACAGGATATAAACAGTTCGTGTACGTATATATCAGCGACACTGATGTATCAACGTAACACGAATACAAGGAAAATAACAAAATGCGCAAGTATGCGTATATATTGGCGATGAACCAATATATGACACAAGACAAGCAAGTAACAACTTCTAGAACAAGAGCAGAACTAGGAGGACTCGCTGACCCCTTCGCAGGAGTCAGCGCAGTCCACACGGACCAGGAACGAGGTGGGGCACGAGCAGAGTAACAGATAGAATCTGAGACTATGGTAGCCCATAAGACATTGCAGGAAGCAGTTCTTTATACTGAGGTCATCCAATGGGAGCAGACCTGCAGATTCCCACACAAGTGAATGGTAATTAATCACAGGCTGATAGCAGGAAAAGGCAGACAATGATATGCAGCCTGCAGGAAAGGGACTGCCCCTCCACTGCAGCAGACAATGTTTGTTTACACAAGAACATGTTAAACTGTCATTAATTTCAGAGTGACTGCAGATGGAATCAGCAACTAGTTTAAGTGCAAACCAAACTATGCAAGAAAATGCATGTAATGACATCAGAACTGCTTGGGTTACAATACCACTGCAGCCAGCAGTAAACGCTGCAGACATGATCATAACATGCCTCCCCCCTCCTCACTCACTGTCAGACTCCTCACACAGCACAACAAGCTGCTGTTCCCCAATGATGACCTCTTCACCTCGCTCTCCTCTCACTTCTCCTCCTACTCTGACTGCATGCTGTTAGTGTAAACACAGTACAAACATGCTGCCCCTGTAATCTCTGCACCTGATGCAAATGTTTCACCTTGCTTCATGACAGAACCGGCCCTGGCTGCAGATCAGTGTCAGACTGGGAGGTGGAAAAACTGAGGAAATCCACCTGCTGGCCAAGCAGCAGTAACCCTGTGTTATCACTCCCAATAGAAACCTGCAGAAAGTCTTCACTGTGAGCAGCAACACCTGATTACTGCTGCTTGGCCAACAAGCAGGGCCGGGCCGAGGCATAGGCTGGAGAGGCTCCAGCCTCAGGGCGCAGTGTAGGAGGGGGCGCACAATTCATTCAGCTGTCATTCCTAATTGTGTATGAAGCAGAAAGAAATAAGAAAAGGGGATACATAGCAGTGACTGCAAGCCAGAGAACTAGATATTAAGGTGTTGGAGAGGTTGTGGGCCCTGTGGCCCTCTTAGTCTAATAGCAATCAGTGTGTGACGGCTGGGGTGGGAGGGATGGAGGGGCCTCTTAGTCTAATAGCAATCAGTGTGTGACAGCTGGGGTGGGAGGGATGGAGGGGCGCACTTTGGTGTCTCAGCCTTGGGTGCTGAAGGACCTTGTCCCTGCTCTGCCAACAAGTGGACTTGCTCAGCTTTTCCAGCGCCCAGTCCGACACTACTGCAGATCTTGCTGACCTTTCTGTCCACGCCCCACTCAAACGTCAGCCTGAAGCCACACCCCCTTCTAGGATAGGCTTATTGAGGAGGCAGGCATGGGTTCTAGAGATGGGAAGTTCGGATCTTTTCAATGATCCGGATGATTCGAATCGGATCATTGAAGAGATCCGGATCTTTGATCCGAATCTCGGAACATTTTACTACCGGAAGCATTCGGGGGTGAAATGACTAGCAGGACAGGTCTGTGGACAAGAGAGGGGGAGGGCGGGGGGGGGGGGGGGGGGGGGTGGACACACAGAGAAGGGGAGAAGATGGACAGAGGGCAGGGAGTGGACAGAGAAGGGAGGAGGGACGAGCAGAGAGCAGAAATGTTTGCACACAATACCCACATGCTGAAGTCATATGCTTTACATATATTTCACCTATATGGTCATCTGTATACTTTGAAAGAAAAGGTCGCACAGTGAAAGAAAGTATTCCCAGAAGATAAGTGCAGCTGTTTAGTGCCGAGAGCAGGAGGATCATATTGCCTTTCAATCACACTGTCTGCAAAGTTACTGAGCTGTGCTGAGCCAAAAGCTTCCCATGTGTTCACTGTGCACAACTACGGAACAGACAGCCTGTAATGAGCAGCACGTTATAGCCAGTATGTGTGCTCTACACATATCTGGCAGTGGCACCCATGTCCCCTCTCTCTCATCTACCTGTGGCTGCAAGGCTGGCTCCCCTGAGTCCCCTCCAACAGAGCGATCCATCTCAGCCCTGCTTCCAGGACCCCGCTGAGAGGGGGCGTGTCGCTCCTGGCCCCGCCCCTTTTGCGATCCGAATCACTCATTTTCATGATTCGGATGATCGACTCATAAAATAGATTCGGATCAAAGATCCGAATCGTTCATGATCCGGACAACACTAATGGGTTCAGCTGAAGGGAGTTATCAGTCTACCTTCCTGTCCATGTGACTGAAGGAGGAGGGCTACAGACTGGCCAGGAGTGAGCAGGTCTCTGTAGGTCTGAAGAGGAAGATGTAAATGTACAAATTGGGGTGTATATCATTAGGTTTTCTGTTAGTTTAGTCCGAGAAAAGCTGATATTTAGATTATTGGTAAATCCTGTTAATAATATTATCTGGGGCCCACCCATGTGGATATCTAGCAATGATTGTTTTAACATGGGCAGCACAGTGGCATAGTGGTTAGCACTCTTGCTTTGCGGCCCTCCAGTTCAAATCCCAACTAGGGCACTATCTGCATGGAGTTTGTATGTTCCCCCTGTGTCTGCATGGTTTTCCTCCAGGCACTCTGGTTTCCTCCCACACCCCAAAACATACAGATAAGTTAATTGGGCTCCTCTGAGGAACAGTTAGTGACAAGACTATGTACTCCGTACAGCACTGCGGAACATGTCATTGCCATGTAACTACTTAATAATAAAGGTACCGTCAGTACTTACTCTCTGATGTACCCAGACGCACGTCTTTCCCTCTTTCTACTCTCGCCTGACTCTCTTTTTCTCTTTCTTTTCCATTTCCTTTTTACTCTTGATTTTCAGTTGACGTATGAAATGCTGCGTTTGCTGCTTACGGTATATATTTATAGCACACCTAAACTGACAGGGATATGGAGGCTGATATATTTCTTTTTAAAGTGGATCCGAGGTGAACTTTTACTCATTGCATAATTGTGTTCCTTTCCTATTGTTTATAGGGCATTCCTCAAGCCAAATACTTTTTTGTTTTTGTTTTAATACTCTAATTCCCTTTAAACGAAACAAGCCACGCCCACAGGTTTTCAGAGAGCCAAGGCATTTTCAGACAGTAGCAAGGGATCATGGGAGCTGAGTCTGGGCAGGAGGAGGTATTACTAGCCAGAGATTTCAGAGGCAGAGGGGAGGAGGGAGGAGGGGATTAGGTTTTTTTGCTCAAGATGCAGATAAGCAAGCCTGTGTGTAATGTTTACAAACAACATGGCTGCTGTCATTGTATCAAAGGAAGAAATAATCATAAACAGTTGAAGATGTTTGCAGCTAGATTTGCTGTGTAAACTATCTAAACTTTAGATAAGATATATAGACAAGTTACTTGTTATAGTTAGTTTTTCATCTCGGATCCACTTTAAGCAATACAGATTGCCTGGCAGTCCTGCTGATCCTCTGCCTCTAATACTTTTAGTCACAGCCCCTGAACAAGCATGCGGATCTGAAGTCAGCCAGGATTAGCCACATACTTGCTTCAAGTGTGTAATTCAGACATTACTAACCAGACAGATCAGCAAGATAGCCAGGCAACTGGTACTGATTAAAAGGTAATAAGTATGGCAGCCTCCATATACCTCTCACTTCAGTTGTCATTTAAAGCAGAGTTCCCCAACCCTGTCCTCAAGGCCCACCAACAGTACATGTTCTGCAGGAAACCACAAACAGTCACAGGTGGGGTAATTAGTGTCTCAGCAGAGCTGATTACCCAGTGGCGTAGCTAAGGAGCTGTGGGCCCCGATGCAAGTTTTACATTGGGGCCCCCAAGCACTCTATACATAACAATTGATACGGCGCACCAAAACCTGCCAATGGCAACTACAGTGTCAGAGGTGCAAGAAGGGGATGGGGAGCAGCTTGTTAATGATTACCACTATTCAAAGCATCTATAGAAGTGATTATTATGAGCACATGACCAATAGAGAGCTAATACTGTAGTTGAGGGAGGGCCTTTCAGAACCCCTCTGGCCCAAGAGCCCCTATGTGGTCACAACCTCTGCACCCCCTATTGCTACGCCCATGTGATGACCTACCTCTGTGGATTTCTACAAAACATGCACTGTTGGTGGGCCTTGAGGACAGGGTTGGGGAACACTGCTCTCAAGGGACCCCTAAGCGGGTTCTAAAATTAGAATTTCCACTTACCTGGGGCTTCCTCCAGCCCACTGTAGGCCATGAGGTCCCCCGGTATCCTTCTGGCTCCTCTCCTGGTCCCACTTGTCGGCTCTGTTATGGGACGACTTCTGCCTGAAGTTGTGTCAGGGCTGCTTCCTATTTGGCCGATACGCGTCATCACGCAATGTTAGAGAACTGCGCATGCGCAGGACACTCGTGCCGGCCGGCGTGATGACGCGTTTCGGCCCAGCAGGAAGCAGCCCTGACAACTTCAGGCAGAAGTCGTCCCATAACAGAGCCGCCAGCGGGACCGGGAGAGGAGCCAGGACGGTGCCGGGGGACCTCAAGGCCACAGGCTGGAGGAAGCCCCAGGTACGTGGAAATTCTGATTTTAGAACCCGCTCAGGGTCCCTATAAAGCATGCCTGTACTGACATAGCACCTTAAGCGAAGTTCTAGTCTTTTCACTCACCTAACGTTTTTTTCATGTTTCAGGTCTGGTTTAGGATGGGACAACAGTTCAGATTAGCTGACACAGCTCACATCTGGTACATACCCTGGAGGTGCAGGAAAAGGAAACATCTGCAACTCTACAATGGCTCCAATAAAACTTCCATGTTACTTATTAGCAAAACAGGACAGCTGAGTAAGACAGGACGGTATAAAGTGTATAGGGGGGGGGGGGGGGGGGGGGGCGGGGTACTTACATTGCAGGGGGAAGGGTCTTGATCCTAAAGAGGCTTCTGCTGTACTCCTCAGCAGAGGGGATCCAGCTCTGGGACCCCCAAACAACTACTAGTCAGGTGCTTGTTGGCGGTGGATGCAGACGCACTATGGGCTCCTCACTCAAGCTCCGGCGGAAGATGCCTCGCAGAATCCTCCCTCTTGATGAACACCTACCGCCCCTCCCCCAGGTGGTGCCTAATGCGTACATGCAGTGGCGTAGCTAAGGAGCTGTGGGCCCAGATGCAAGTTTTACAATGGGACCCCCCAAGCACTCTATACATAACAATTTATACGGCGCACCAAAATCTGTCAATGGCAACTACAGTGTCAGAGGTGCAAGAAGGGGATGGGGAACAGTTTGTTAATGATTACCACTATTCAAAGTATCTACAGAAGTCATTATTATGAGCATAGGCCCAATAGAGAGCTAATTCTGTAGTTAAGGGAGGGCCCTTCGGGGCCCCTCTGGCCCAAGGGCCCCGATGCGGTCGCAACCTCTGCACCCCCTATTGCTATGCCCCTGCGTACATGCAAAAAGGGCGTTGGGAAGAAAGGGCGCTGGGTGTAAACAGTAAGTGGCAATAACGTTTATAAAAAAATTTTGTTGTTGTATTTCATTTACAAATAATGTTTTACAAATTAAAAAAACATTTAATAAGGTGTATGAAATCGCAAATTGTGAAAACGATAATCTTTCCTGTTTTAAAAGTGAAACTTATAATTACGTTTGTTAAAAAAACGATAATATATGTTTAATTGTTATAATTTTATATTATTGTGAATAACCTTCATTTATCGTTTCTTCAAATAATAAAATCTGAAAATATTGTTTATAATGATGAAAATAAAAATATAAGTACGTTTGTAATAACTGTTGTAAAACATTACTAAATATTACTAACATTTGACTACAACTAAACCTAACCCTACTCTCACACATAACCCTCCCTGTACCTATCCCTAACCCCTAGACCCCCTGATGGTGTCTAACCCTAACCACCCCTTGGTGGTGCCTAACCCTAAAACCCCCCTGGTGGTGCCTAACACTTAAGACCCCCCTGGTGGTGCCTAACCCTAAGACCCCCCCTGGTGGTGCCTAACCCTAAGACCCCCCCTGGTGGTGCCTAACCCTAAGACCCCCCTGGTGGTGCCTAACCCTAAGACCCCCCTGGTGGTGCCTAACCCTAAGACCCCCCCTGGTGGTGCCTAACCCTAAGACCCCCCTGGTGGTGCCTAACCCTAAGACCCCCCCTGGTGGTGCCTAACCCTAAGACCCCCCTGGTGGTGCCTAACCCTAAGACCCCCCTGGTGGTGCCTAACCCTAAGACCCCCCTGGTGGTGCCTAACCCTAAATCCCCACTGGTGGTGCCTAAACCTAAAACCCCCCTTAGTGATCGCTTTATTGTGTGGAGAATAATGTTTTACAAATAGTGACTGTAAAAAATATATTGCAACTTACGTTATGTACTGATCGCTTTATTTTGTGAATAATAATGTTTTACAAACAGTAAGAGATAACATTTTAAATAATGTTTTAGTTAAATACGATAAATATGTTTAGTATTTTTGTAAATGTTATTCGTCACGGGCACATTTAGCACCCACACTGACCTTTACCTCCCCAAGCATCAAAAGTGACCTCTCCCTCCCCCAGAACCCACGGAGACCTACTCTTCCCCAGCAACCAAACTGACCTCTCCCTCCCCCAGCAGCAACTCTACCATCCATATCAGCACCCACACTGACCTCCCACCCCCTGCACACACAGCAATCTCACCAATATCCAGCACCCACATTACACTCAGCCAGTAACCCCCACTATAGCAAGCACCCAGTACTTTCACCAACCACCCACATGATATCCAGTATTTATCACGATTGATTGATTGATTGATTGATTGATTAGGGCCCCTTTTTCAAATTTGAGCACCTCCCCCTTATAGATCCTCTGCACAGCCCAGGTCCAAATGTATTATACATAACCCCTGAAATAAGAACACCTCTGAAGACAATGGGGGGGGGGGGGGGGGAAGTTTTGGGTCCCCTATGTATGCGGCTGGATAGCAATACAGTATTCATGCCATAGACGTGTTCCCACCAGTGCTGAAATACTGACTCTATTTCCTGCCTCTACACCCGTCTGACTGCTTCACCCTCCCGGAGGCCGGAGCCTCATCCAGGGCCTGCCATCCCAACAAGTCTCTTCTTGTGCTTTACTGCTTGTTTGTTTTGGATCAGGTAGAGTCAGAGCGATTGTCTTCCCAGCTCCTTTCCTTCCAGCTTATACCTAATCAAACCCTGCTAAATCCTGACTCCCTTCTAGATAAATTAGTCCCATTGTCACTGACCTCCTCCGAGAGGCACAAGCGCCTTTCTCACGATATTAAATCATTGGAAGTAAAAACCAGTGGGTGATCAATTTACGGTTCACCTGAATCTGAAAGACGTTCCCCTAATCCACAGACGGGGAGAGGAGGCCGGCATTCCAGCTCTGGGCCTGAGGTTTGAATGACAAATTAGAAATAACTAATTTTCTTTAAGGTTTTGACTTAGGCCTGACCTGCGGAGCTCAGTGAAAGTATGTGTCATTCAGAGCGCAGACAATGGGGAGAAAAGTTCACTGTTCTAAATAAGCTACTCTCATTACAGCTATCTCTAGCTGGCATTTCTAATGCTACAATACAGGAGTAGGAGAGATGACGTCAAGAATTCAACAATAAACTGAGCTTTCTGTCTTAGTTAAGCAGGCACTCCGGACAACAAGAACAGCCATGGGCACTTTAAAGCAAACCTGAAAATGCATTAAAAAAAGGACTTACATCGGACTGGCACCGCACCAATCTGTACTGAACTCAGCTGTTCGTCTCATTCATCTCTCCTCTCACTCCTCCTCTGCTGCTCCTCTCTGTCAAGCTCTTCACTGGCTGCAAATTACCCAGAGGATCCACATCAAACTCCTAACGCTAACCTACAAAGCTCTCCACAATCTCTCTCCCCTGTACATCTCCTCACTAGTTTCACGATACCACCCGAACCGCAATCTCAGATCCACTCATGACCTTCTATTGTCCTCTAGAATCACCTCCTCACATTCACATATACAAGATTTCTCACATGCCTCACCGCTCCTCTGGAATCCCCTCCCACAACACATCCGTTACTCTACAACATTTGATGTCTTTAAAGAGACTTTGTAACAAAAAAAGTTCCCCTGGGGGTACTCACCTGGGGAGGGGGAAGCCTCAGGGCCCCAATGAGGCTTCCCCCTCCCCTGTAGCTGCAGGCAATCCAGCGCTGGCTCCCCCGAAGCATGCCGCAATCCTTCCTCGACAAGCCTGACAAGGCTTGCTATATTTACCTTCCCTGGCTCCAGCGGGTGGCGCTGTTGCGGCTTTCAGTATGGAGATAGGCAGAAATAGCTGATCTCTGTCGGGTTCGCTCTACTACGCAGGTGCAGGCAGGTGTGCCTCTAGTCATTTTGTCACTCCAGGCGAGAAAACCTGTGGCGCCCCCCCAAGCCCCTCCCCACCAGGAAAATAATCATAATGCAGCATCGTTTCACCAGAAAATGATCATAATGCGGCAGTGTTTCATCAGAAAATAATAGTAATTATCGTAATTCAGAATCGTAATTCATCAGAAAATAATCGTAATGTGGCAGTGTTTCACCAGAAAATACACTTATTGCAGCAGCATTTCACCAGAAATTAATCATAGGGCAGCAGCGTTTCACCAGAAAATAATCGTAATGGGGCAGCGTTGTCAGAAAATAATCGTAATGTGGAAGCGTTTCACCAGAAAATACACGTAAACAAACATAAAGCTGAGCATAAAATGGAAGAGAGTGCAGAGGAATAGAGAGGGGTAGAGACAGCATAAGATGGAAGAGGGGGCAGAGGAACAGAGAGGGGAGAGGGAGAGACAGCACAGCACTAAAGCACAGGTTTACAGCTTTACCAGCCTACAGCCTAACCAGCTTTCAAAGAAAACTCTAGTATCAAAAGAGCAGGGCACATTCTAGCAGTTATAACAGTACTGGGAGTCTGCACACAGGACAGGAAGTGTTCTTAGCAGCCTGCCTGCATACCTTCTCTTCTGCCTGTGCATGCAGCTTATCATCTCTGGAGTAGTGATGGGTCGTTCGCGAACGAGCCGGCTCCAAGAGCCGGCTCTTTGCTGCGAACGACAAGAGCCAGTTCTCAGTTTTGAAAGAGCCGATGCCTCAGCCGCCCCACAGAGCTCTGCTTTGCTCTGCAATAAAGGGTGCTGAGGCATGTTGGGAGATGTAGTCCTCCTCTTGCAGCTTGTAGGAGTGTATGGGGCAGAGCAGAGCAGTAGCAGGAGGCATTGCCCCAGTCAGAGAAGCAGTCTGGAATTGTCATGGAGATGGGGGCGGGGCTTTTACTCCGATTTTGAGTGGTGTTTAGTGATATTTAATGAAGAGCCGATTCAGAGCCGTAAGAGCCGGCTCTTTATTGGGAGCCGATTCAGAAGAGCCGATTCTCTGAAAAGAGCCGGAATTCCCATCACTACTCTGGAGCAGAAACTTCCCTTCTCCCGGGCTGTGTTGCTGTCTTGTGCGGGGGCGGGGCTCCAACACGGACACATCACATTCTTCTCTCTGTGACTGCATCTGTCCCCTGGCTGTCTCGCTCCAGTGTCTGTGTGCAGCCAGTGACACAGGTGGGGGGTCAGACTGTCGGGGGCATAAGCTGGCTGGCCGCTGGCTCCTAGTTTGACTGGCGTGGGGCGGAGTTAAAGGCTGGGCCACACTTTACCTGTGTGGCTACTGAGAAGAAGGGGCACGGCTTTAAAGAAGGAGCCTGGCAGAGAAGAGCAGTATTGATTGCTCTATTGGCTGGGGAGAAGTGGAGGTGGAGGCACTGCTGAGCACATGGTAGCGTGCTGAGCACCGGGGACTAAAAAAAAAAAAACATGGTCACGTAGCAGCGGCGGGGGAATGCGCCTCACCACCTCATGGCGCCCCAGGCAACCGCCTATACTTGCCTGGTGGGTGAGACGCCCCTGGGTGCAGGAGACTTGCAGGTGCAGGAGACTTGCAGGTGCAGGAGACTTGCAGATGCAGGAGACTTGCGCCTGCGCAGTAGAGCGGCCCAGCAGCGATCGGCTATTTCCGCCTATCTCTGAGCCGAGAGCCAATACTGCATCTGCGCTGAAGCCGGGAAGGTAAATATTTACATCCCTGCTGTTCGGAGGGCTGCAGCGAGACCGCCGCGGGACACAGGAGGACGGGGGAAACCTCAATAGGATCCGGAGGCTTCCCCCACCCGAGGTGAGTACCCCCCAGGAGAGATTTTCTTCATTACAGGTTTTCTTTAAATGTGCCCACAAAACTCACTTTTCCTGTCTTGCATACGCTGTACTGTAGGCCATTCCCCTGTGACCTGAGGCCAAGTTGTACTTCCCACTAGATAACCTAAAACACACTGCCTCTAGGTATAAATATTACATACTCTTGTTCCTCCCTTGTTCCTTTAGATTGTAAGCTCCTGAGGGCAGTGCTCTCTCACCCTTGCCTTGGAATTTGTTACACATTTTATTTATGTTTCTTCTGTCACTGTCATTACCTATTCTGTATTTTGTACCAATTCTGTATTTTGTACTAACTCTGTATTTTAGATATTGGTGTACACCATTGTCTGTATTTTATGCCTTCTGAACTCAAATCTCACACACAGAATAGCTAAATAGCTCATCTGGGACCCAGGCCTAAATAAATATGTACTTATCCTGTGGACTACCGCAGGTAGTTTTTGCTTTAACATACCTTAATTCTTTTGACCAGCACATGTTTTTTGCACTACCTCGTTTAATGTCTTTGTCTGCTTGTCATTGCATGCTTTGATGTACTATGCTCTAGGCTGATGTGTACCACAAACAATTCCGAGTGTGGCAACTGCTGCACTTGGCGAAATAAATTCTGATTCTGATTCTGATGTACCCCATGTTTGCTTCTTACTTTGTACAGCGCCACAGAATATGTTGGTGCTTTGTAAATCAATAATAATAATAAGGCTCTAGATCCCACAAAGCCTTTTCGTTTCCTCTTTCCGTGTTCTCGTCCCACCGCTCTGTCTGGACTCCTGTCTGCGCTGTCCGGACTCCTTGGCAAGCTTCAGAAGCATTAGTGACCCCGAGTACTACCAAAAATGGGCGCATTCATACAGCGCATGCGCAAGCAGGGACTCATGCGAGCGCAGTACCGATCTGCTTCAGAAATACTCAGGGATGCAAGCACTTCAAAAGTCTGCACAAGAAACCCCAAAGAGTTATTTGGCCGAGCTGCTCTAATAACTTCACTGGGGACAGCGGGGAAACGCAGGGGTGCAGGGTGGATCCAGAAGGCTCTGTGGGATTCTGAGCCTTCCCTCTGCTTAGGTAAGTATCTAATAGGGCTATCACATAGCTCCCAATTGTCCCTCTTTTGAAGGGACAGTCCCTCTTTCTCCCTCAGTTGTCCCTCTTTCAGGACTTTGTCCCTCTTTCCTCCTCATTTGTTACTCTTTCAGGACTTTGTCCCTCTGTCTACGTAAATATATATATTTCTTTACTTAAAATGTGTTTGATTGAGGATAGAAAGGACCAGTGTGGTTTGAATTATGAAAACAACATGTTTTTCTTATGAAATCTTTATGGCATGCGTGACTAGGGATGTGACAGGGGCGTGATCAGGGGTGTGGCAGGGGTGTAGCTTAACCACTTGCCGACCGCCTACTTCATATTGGCGGCGGCAAAGTGGCAGCCCCAGGACCACGTAACGCAGATTGGCGTCAGGTCCTGGGGCACTCTCTGGCCGGGGATCGCGCGCTGGGATGCGCGCGCATCCACCGGCAATAGGCTCCGCCCACCCGCGACGTCAACCCGCCGGCCAATCGGAAGCGCCGGCGGGTTGTTAACCCGACGATCCCCGGATAGGAAGCGTATAATACGCTTTGTAATGTTTACAAAGTGTATTATACAGGCTGCCTCCCGCCCTGGTGCTCCCAGTGTCCGAGGGACCACCAGGGCAGGCTGCAGCCACCCTAGTCTGCACCCAAACACACTGATCTGCCCCCCCTGCCCCCTGATCGCCCACAGTACCCCTCAGACCCCCCCCCTGCCCACCCCCCAGACCACCATTTGCACACAATCACCCCCCTAATCACCCATCAATCACTCCCTGTCACTATCTGTCAACGCTATTTTCTTTTTTAGTCCCTAAACTGCCCCCTGCTCCCTCCTGATCACCCCCCACCCCTCCCCAGACCCCCCCAGACCCTCCCCCCCTGTGTACTGTATGCATCTATCCCCCCTGATCACCTGTCAATCACCCGTCAATCACCCGTCAATCACCCGTCAATCACCCGTCAATCACCCCCTGTCACTGCCACCCATCAATCAGCCCCTAACCTGCCCCTTGCGGGCAATCTGATCACCCACCCACACCAATAGATCGCCCGCAGATCCGACATCAGATCACCTCCCAAATCCATCGTTTACATCTATTCTCTCCTCTAAACACCCACTAATTACCCATCAATCACCCATCAATCACCCCCTATCACCACCTGTCACTGTTACCCATCAGATTAGACCCTTGCGGGCACCCAATCGCCCACACGCTCAGATTGCCCTCAACCCCCCCCCCTTATCGATTCGCCAGTGCATTATTTACATCCGTTCTTCCCTGTAATAACCCACTGATCACCTGTCAATCACCCCCTGTCACTGCCACCCATCAATCACCCCCTGTCACTGCCACCCATCAATCAGCCCCTAACCTGCCCCTTGCGGGCAATCTGATCACCCACCCACACCAATAGATCGCCCGCAGATCCGACATCAGATCACCTCCCAAATCCATCGTTTACATCTATTCTCTCCTCTAAACACCCACTAATTACCCATCAATCACCCATCAATCACCCCCTATCACCACCTGTCACTGTTACCCATCAGATTAGACCCTTGCGGGCACCCAATCGCCCGCCCACACGCTCAGATTGCCCTCAAACCCCCCCTTATCGATTCGCCAGTGCTTTATTTACATCCGTTCTTCCCTGTAATAACCCACTGATCACCTGTCAATCACCCCCTGTCACTGCCACCCATCAATCACCCCCTGTCACTGCCACCCATCAATCAGCCCCTAACCTGCCCCTTGCGGGCAATCTGATCACCCACCCACACCAATAGATCGCCCGCAGATCCGACATCAGATCACCTCCCAAGTGCAGTGTTTACATCTCTTCTCTCCTCTAAACACCCACTAATTACCCATCAATCACCCCCTATCACCACCTGTCACTGTTACCCATCAGATTAGACCCTAATCTGCCCCTTGCGGGCACCCAATCACCCGCCCACACCTCAGAACGCCCTCAGACCCCAGCCCTGATCACCTCGCTAGTGCATTGCTTGCATCTATTTCCCCCCTCTAATCACACCTTGAGACACCCATAAATCACCTCCTGTCACCCCCTAGCACACCTACCCATCAGATCAGGCCCTAATTTGCCCCATGTGGGCTCCTGATCACTCGGCCAAACCCTCAGATCCCCTTCAGACCCCCTTCCGATCACCTCCCCAGTGCATTGATTGCATCTATTTTCCCCTCTAACCGCCCCCTGAGACACCCATCAATCACCTCCTGTCACCCCCCTAGCACTCCTATCCATCAGATCAGGCCCAATACATCCTGTCATCTAAGAGGCCACCCTGCTTATGACCGTTTCCACAAAATTTGCCCCCTCATAGACCACCTGTCATCAAAATTTGCAGATGCTTATACCCCTGAACAGTCATTTTGAGAAATTTGGTTTCCAGACTACTCACAGTTTTGGGCCCGTAAAATGCCAGGGCAGTATAGGAACCCCACAAGTGACCCCATTTTAGAAAGAAGACACCCCAAGGTATTCTGTTAGGTGTATGATGAGTTCATAGAAGATTTTATTTTTTGTCAAAAGTTAGCGGAAATTGGATTTTTATTGTTTTTTTCACAAAGTGTCATTTTTCACTAACTTGTGACAAAAAATAAAATCTTCTATGAACTCACCATACCCCTAACGGAATAACTTGGGGTGTCGTCTTTCTAAAATGGGGTCACTTGTGGGGTTCCTATACTGCCCTGGCATTTTAGGGGCCCTAAACCGTGGGGAGTAGTCTAGAAAACAAATGCCTCAAAATGAGCTGTGAATAGGACGTTGGGCCCCTTAGCGCACCTAGGCTGCAAAAAAGTGTCACACATGTAGTATCGCCATACTCAGGAGAAGTAGTATAATGTGTTTTGTGGTGTATTTTTACACATACCCATGCTGGGTGGGAGAAATCTCTCTGTAAATAGACAATTGTGTGTAAAAAAAATCAAAAATGTGTCATTTACAGAGATATTTCTCCCACCCAGCATGGTTATATGTAAAAATACACCACAAAACACATTATACTACTTCTTCTGAGTACGGCGATACCACATGTGTGACACTTTTTTGCAGCCTAACTGTGCTAAGGGGCCCAAAGTCCAAT
This sequence comes from Hyperolius riggenbachi, assembly GCF_040937935.1. Taxonomy (NCBI): domain Eukaryota; kingdom Metazoa; phylum Chordata; class Amphibia; order Anura; family Hyperoliidae; genus Hyperolius; species Hyperolius riggenbachi. Next base: position 491,830,035 of record NC_090649.1, read on the forward strand.
GAGTACCTTTAGGATTTCACAGGTCATTTTGAGACATTTGGGTTCAAGACTACTCCTCACGGTTTAGGGCCCCTAAAATGCCAGGGCAGTATTGGAACCCCACAAATGACCCCATTCTAGAAAGAAGACACCCCAAGGTATTCCGTTAGGAGTATGGTGAGTTCATAGAAGATTTTATTTTTTGTCACAAGTTAGCGGAAATTGATATGTATTTTTTTTTTCTTTCACAAAGTGTCATTTTCCGCTAACTTGTGACAAAAAAAAAATCTTCTATGAACTCACCATACCCCTAACGGAATACCTTGGGGTGTCTTCTTTCTAAAATGGGGTCACTTGTGGGGTTCCTATACTGCCCTGGCATTTTAGGGGCCCTAAACCGTGAGGAGTAGTCTAGAATCCAAATGCCTCAAAATGACCTGTGAATAGGACGTTAGGCCCCTTAGCGCACCTAGGTTGCAAAAAAGTGTCACACATGTGGTATCGCCGTACTCAGAAGAAGTAGTATAATGTGTTTTGAGGTGTATTTTTATACATACCCATGCTGGGTGGGAGAAATCTCTCTGTAAATGGACAATTGTGTGTAAAAAAAATCAAATAATTGTCATTTACAGAGATATTTCACCCACCTAGCATCTGTATGTGTAAAAATACACCCCAAAACACATTATACTACTTCTCCTGAGTACGGCGGTACCACATGTGTGGCATTTTTTTGCACCCTAAGTGCGCTAAGGGGCCCAAAGTCCAATGAGTACCTTTAAGATTTCACAGGTCATTTTGCGACATTTGGTTTCAAGACTACTCCTCACGGTTTAGGGCCCCTAAAATGCCAGGGCAGTATAGGAACCCCACAAATGACCCCATTTTAGAAAGAAGACACCCCAAGGTATTCCGTTAGGAGTATGGTGAGTTCATAGAAGATTTTATTTTTGTCACAAGTTAGCAGAAAATGACACTTTGTGAAAAAAAACAATTAAAATCAATTTCCGCTAACTTGTGACAAAAAAAAAAAATCTTCTATGAACTCACGATCCTCCTAATGGAATACCTTGGGGTGTCTTCTTTCTAAAATGGGGTAATTTGTGGGATTCCTATACTGTCCTGGCATTTTAGGGTCCCTAAACCGTGAGGAGCAGTCTTGAAACGAAATTTCTCAAAATGACCTGTGAAATCCTAAAGGTACTCATTGGACTTTGGGCCCCTTAGCGCAGTTAGGGTGCAAAAAAGTGCCACACATGTGGTATCGCCGTACTCAGGAGAAGTAGTATAATGTGTTTTGGGGTGTATTTTTCCACATACCCATGCTGAGTGGGAGAAATAGCTCTATAAATTGACAATTGTGTGTAAAAAAAATAAAACAATTGTCATTTACGGAGATATTTCTCCCACCCAGCATGGGTATGTGTAAAAATACACCCCAAAACACATTATACTACTTCTCCTGAGTACGGCAATACCACATGTGTGGCACTTTTTTGCAGCCTAACTGCGCTAAGGGGCCCAAAGTCCAATGACCATCTTTAGGCTTTACAGGGGTGCTTACAATTAGGCACCCCCCAAAATGCCAGGACAGTGAACACACCCCACAAATGACCCCATTTTGGAAAGTAGACACTTCAAGGTATTCAGAGAGTAGCATAGTGAGTCCGTGGCAGATTTCATTTTTTTTTGTCGCAAGTTAGAAGAAATGGAAACTTTTTTTTTTTTTTTTTCTGTTACAAAGTGTCATTTTCCGCTAACTTGTGACAAAAAATAAAATCTTCTATGAACTCACCATGCCTCTCACTGAATACTTTGGGATGTCTTCTTTCCAAAATAGGGTCATTTGGGGGGTATTTGTACTATCCTGGAATTTTAGCCCCTCATGAAACCTGACAGGTGCGCAGAAAAGTCAGAGATGCTTGAAAATGGGAAAATTCACTTTTGGCACCATAGTTTGTAAACGCTATAACTTTTACCCAAACCAATAAATATACACTGAATGTTTTTTTTTTTATCAAAGACATGTAGCAGAATAACTTTCGCGCTCAAATGTATAGGAAATTTTACTTTATTTGAAAAATGTCAGCACAGAAAGTTAAAAAAGTAATTTTTTTGACAAAATTCATGTCTTTTTTGATGAATATAATAAAAAGTAAAACTCGCAGCAGCAATCAAATAGCACCGAAAGAAAGCTGTATTAGTGACAAGAAAAGGAGGTAAAATTCATTTAGGTGGTAGGTTGTATGACTGAGCAATAAACCGTGAAAGCTGCAGTGGTCCGAATGGAAAAAAAGGCTCTGGTCCTTAAGGGGTTTTATGACTGCAGTCCTTAAGTGGTTAAGTGTCCCTCTTTCTCATCTCAAAAAGTTAGGAGGAATGCTATCATATTGATTGCAGTGCTGTGCGGTGGCTACCGACGCAGTAACCCACTGCATGCGATGTGTTAGCAGTACATTGTGCTTAAGTAGTACTGTATGCCCCACTGTATGGCTGCACCCTTAACATGCGGTTTGACCTTTCGGAACTGTTACGGTATAAATGAAGAATGATCACATCGCAACAGCAAGTAACAAGTGTGAAAGGGGCATACGGCTTTTTTTTTTAATATAACGTCACTTCCGGTTTGCTTTAAAGGGAACGTGAACCGAGTAAAAATATTTGAAAATAAACACATCAAGTACCTGAAGATGAATATTACATACTAACCTCACTGTCAGTTCCTCTCAGAAGCTCACCATTTTCTTCTTACAGTGACCCCCAGAGCAGGGACAAGGTCCTCCAGCACCCAAGGCTGAGACACCAAAGTGCGCCCCTCCATCCCTCCCACCCCAGCCGTCACAGACTGATTGCTATTAGACTAAGAGGTGCCCCAGGGCCCACAACCTCCCCAACACCTTAATATCTAGTTATCTGGCTTGCAGTCACTGCTATGTATCCCCTTTTCTTATTTCTTTCTGCTTTATACACAATTAGAAATGACAGCTGAATGAATTGTGTGCCCCCTCCTACACTGCGCCCTGAGGCTGGAGCCTCTCCAGCCTATGCCTCGGCCCGGCCCTGGTGACCCCTTCCAGTTCTGACAAGATCAGAACTGAAATATATCAGTTGCTGTCAGTTATGTATCAGTTGCAGTCAGTTATAACTGAAAGGACAACCGATGCGTAAGGTAATGTCCATGTTGCCCTATAACTCAAGCGGGCGATATTACTACAGTTTAACAGTGTGCTGACGAGGAAGCTGTTATGGGGTAATGGTCATTTTTCAAGTGGAGGACGGAGAATTCCATTGATCACAGTGGACAAACAGGACGCATGAGAGGAGAAAGAGATTGAGTAGTAGACTACAAGGGAGGTAAGTATGACTTGTGCATGTTTATTTTGACTTTTCATTTTCAGTTCAGGTTTGCTTTAAGTGATGAATTTTTGTAGATATATTTTGTAGCATATTTTGTCTAATTAGCTCAATCGAATGACCTAGGTAGCCCCTGCGTTGCTGGTGTAACGGTCTGCTACATACTATAAAGTTTGGAGCCAGACAAACACATTTTCAGTAGAAAAAGACATATATTTAGATAAATCTGTACATCAATCCGGAAAGAGGGAGAAAGAGGGACAGCGGGATTTGGTTTCCAGAGTGGGACTGTCCCTCCGACGAAAAGGGACAGTTGAGAGCTATGGAGAGGCCTGCATACCATAAAGATTTCATAAGAAAAACATGTTGTTTTCATAATTCAAACCACACTGGTGCTTTCTATCCTGGTTCATTTTCCTTCATATTAACATTTGAAAATTATAAATACTGTATATCAATTTAAAGGATGGGAATAAAATTTAGAATCAATCAAACACATTTTAAGTAGAGAAATACATATATATATACGTAGACAGAGGGACAAATGAGGAGGAAAGAGGGACAAAGTCCTGAAAGAGGGACAACTGAGCTGACAATAGCAGAATGCTGCTGTCCCAGGCAGGCAGACGTCACTCATGAAGCTTCAGACTGGTTTTACACCGCCGCCATGCTCCGCCCACATTGCACCGCAAAAAACTTAATTCATATGACCCTGCATCAGAGTGCGGCGACAGGATCATATGCATAGCGCCGCCCCTCATCGTGTGTCGTACTTCCTGCTGGACAGGAAGTAAGTCACTGTGATCCCTGGGTTTCCCCGTCGTATTGTTGTTCCTCATGCACAGTTGTCCTTTAAGTGTGCTAAGCCCCATTGCCCTGCATTGTCGTTGTGTTACCCTGCGGTAAAACAGAGTGAAGCAACGCACACTTGCAATGCAAGCGTAAAATGGGCCTCAGAGTGGGTGGAGCTTCAGATAGAGCTGCCTATGACAAGTTTATGTTGTTAAAGGACAATTGAAAGTGAGAAGAATATGAAGGCTGCCATATTTATCTTTTTATAAGATCTGACAATGTCAAACACCTGATCTGCTGCATGCTTGTTCAGGGGCTATAACTAAAAGTATTAGAGGCAGAGGATCCGCAGGACAGCCAGGCAGCTGGTATTGCTTAACCCCTTCGGGACTGGCTGCCTAAACTCCCCCCCTTAAGGACCAGGCTATTTTACATGCGGGGGTGGGGGGGAGAGTTTGCATTTGGGGGGGGGGGGGGGGTCAGGTAGCCGGATCCCCAGTGTGGCTTGCTGGGCATGGTGTGTCCCCTGTAGCTTGCAGCCTTTACTCACCTCTCAGGCTCCAGCGATGAGCAGCTGTGGACCCCTCCGCTCCGGCCGGCAACCCTGCTCGTACTTCCGCTAAGTTCCGGGTCGCGGCTTGTTAACGTCATCCTCTTCTTCCCCCCACCCCCGCATCACTAACAATGATCACTATGATCCGCCGGGGATCACGGGATCAGCAGCCATACGCGATGGCTTCTGATCACTGAGGGGAGATGCCAGCTGTCATACGACAGCTTAATCTCCCCTCTCCGGTGCGCACGATCGGATCGGTACTCGGGAGCGGAAATGGCGGGCGGCGTAAATCCTACACAGCGTCAGGCTAGCACAGCCACAAGTGCGGCGTAGACTACACGCAACGCCCAATAGGTTACAAAACAAATGAATATGGCAGCCTCCATATATCCCTCTCACTACAGTTGACCTTTAAAAAAAATAGCCTATGGATTGTCTGCTTGTAAAGAGAAATAGCAGTGAATATTTCTCGGCATGCCATGTCGTCAGTAGTCGTTCTGAAGTACCTGAGGCGGGTTTGTTAAAATAAGAGATCGATTTAATCCTCTGGCAGAACTTTGATTTTATGCTAAACAGATTAGTCGACCAATTAGCAGCTGTAATTGCTTTTTCCACGATTGTGCAGTCCATTCGCATTGTGAGTGAATTGACGTTCGGAGCATAAGGTGTTTAGCTGCGGAGGAGGCGAAACAGATTAACTCGCGGAATACTATTACTTTTCTTCAGCAAAACGTCAATATAACGGGACAGAAAACAAGAAGTGACGCTTAACTAATTGCTAATGTCCTTCGAAGTTCAGCTGTCACCTTGTTATTAACCGATAGAATGTTAATCAGCGAAGATTTACATTTCACCATAAAAGAATGTTATACTGCGCAATAAAAATGTAACCGACGCTGTATTCATCATGAGGCTTAAACCAGTTGCTGTGACGACATTAGTCGCCATTTATATGCCTAATTGTAAGGCTTGGTGGTATAATTATAGGAGTCCGCGTGTATGTCCCAGGCTGGAGGTCTCGCTCTTCACCTAGCTATCCCTGCCTGGCACACCACTAACTGACACCTACACTGTCCCTGCCTGGCACACCACTAACTGACACCTACACTGTCCCTGCCTGGCACACCACTAGCTGACACCTACACTGTCCCTGCCTGGCACACCACTAGCTGACACCTACACTGTCCCTGCCTGGCACACCACTAGCTGACACCTACACTGTCCCTGCCTGGCACACCACTAGCTGACACCTACACTGTCCCTGCCTGGCACACCACTAGCTGACACCTACACTGTCCCTGCCTGGCACACCACTAGCTGACACCTACACTGTCCCTGCCTGGCACACCACTAGCTGACACCTACACTGTCCCTGCCTGGCACACCACTAGCTGACACCTACACTGTCCCTGCCTGGTACACCACTAACTGACACCTACACTGTCCCTGCCTGGTACACCACTAGCTGACACCTACACTGTCCCTGCCTGGCACACCACTAGCTGACACCTACACTGTCCCTGCCTGGCACACCACTAGCTGACACCTACACTGTCCCTGCCTGGCACACCACTAGCTGACACCTACACTGTCCCTGCCTGGTACACCACTAACTGACACCTACACTGTCCCTGCCTGGTACTCCACTAACTGACATCTACACTGTCCCTGCCTGGCAGTGGCACACCACTAGCTGACACCTACACTGTCCCTGCCTGGCACACCACTAACTGACACCTACACTGTCCCTGCCTGGCACACCACTAGCTGACACCTACACTGTCCCTGCCTGGCACACCACTAGCTGACACCTACACTGTCCCTGCCTGGCACACCACTAGCTGACACCTACACTGTCCCTGCCTGGCACACCACTAGCTGACACCTACACTGTCCCTGCCTGGCACACCACTAGCTGACACCTACACTGTCCCTGCCTGGCACACCACTAGCTGACACCTACACTGTCCCTGCCTGGCACACCACTAGCTGACACCTACACTGTCCCTGCCTGGCACATCACTAGCTGACACCTACACTGTCCCTGCCTGGCACACCACTAGCTGACACCTACACTGTCCCTGCCTGGCACACCACTAGCTGACACCTACACTGTCCCTGCCTGGCACACCACTAGCTGACACCTACACTGTCCCTGCCTGGCACACCACTAGCTGACACCTACACTGTCCCTGCCTGGCACACCACTAGCTGACATCTACACTGTCCCTGCCTGACACACCACTAGCTGACACCTACACTGTCCCTGCCTGGCACACCACTAGCTGACACCTACACTGTCCCTGCCTGGCACACCACTAGCTGACACCTACACTGTCCCTGCCTGGCACACCACTAACTGACATCTACACTGTCCCTGCCTGGTACTCCACTAACTGACATCTACACTGTCCCTGCCTGGCACACCACAAGCCGGCCCTAATTAGGACTTAGGCGAGCAAGGCATACAAGCTGACGTAGAAGGCAGATATACCATCAGGAGCGACTACTGAGGCTAGTAACACAGTTCAGCAGTATCACATACAAAGTTCAGGTAATAAGTTATCCAGGTATGATAAATCTTCATACAAAGTTATTCAATAGCAATAGTAATTTGATCAGAGTTAGGAAATAGTACAAGCAGACTTGCATGCCGTATAGCAACAGGTGATAATTGAGGCATGTATAACACAGTTCCTTTTAGGCTGCTTTCACAGTAAGATGTTACAGGCGCACGTTAGAGCAGCCTGTAACGCAGCCCAACTCACAGTAATCAAAAATCAATGGGCTGTTCACAGTGCCCACGTTGCGTTACAGTGTAATGCTGGACGTTCAATGAAAGTGCAGCAAGCTGTGCATTATAGTGGTTTTAGCTGCGTTAGACTGTTTGCACATGCTCAGTAAGGGGAGAGTCGCTATTGTTCCTAGCCACATGGCTAATTAATATTCACTGCACTGTAGTGTTGTCCAGATCATGAACGATTCGGATCTTTGATCCGGATCTTTTTTGTGAGTCAAATCATCACAATGAAGGATTCGGTTCACAGTGGATGTCTGGAAGAAACAGGAACTGCAGCTTCTGTGCACAAGCACAATCTTCCGCGTACGTTAAAAAGGGGCGCTGGGAAAAAAGGGCGCCGGGTTTTTAACGATAAGCATGGATAACGTTTAAAAATGTATTGTACTGTATTTCGTTTAAAATTAATGTTTTTTAAAGTTATAAATCATTAAATAATGTGCATTAAATCGGCAATTGTAAAAACGTTAATCTTTCGTTTAAATACTGAAACGTATAATAACGTTAAAAAAAATAAATTACTAAGTAACCCTCCCTGTACCTACCCCTAACCCCTAGACCCCCCTGTTGATGCCTAAACCTAAGACCCCCCCTGTTGGTGCCTAAGTAACCCTCCCTGTACCTACCCCTAACCCCTAGACCCCCCTGTTAGTGCCTAAACCTAAGACCCCCCTGTTGGTGCCTAAACCTAAGACCCCCCTGTTGGTGCTTAAACCTAAGACCCCCCTGTTGGTGCCTAAACCTAAGACCCCCCTGTTGGTGCCTAAACCTAAGACCCCCCTGTTGGTGCCTAAACCTAAGACCCCCCTTTTGGTGCCTAAACCTAAGACCCCCTGTTGGTGCCTAAACCTAAGACCCCCCCTGTTGGTGCCTAAACCTAAGACCCCCCTGTTGGTGCCTAAACCTAAGACCCCCCTGTTGGTTTTTTCGTTTAAAAATAATGTAAAAAATGTACTGTTTTTCGTTTAAAAATAATGTTTGAAAAAAATATTGTACTGTTTTTCGTTTAAAAATAATATTTAAAAATGTATAAATCATTAAATAATGTGTAATCATGAGAAGCAGTAATAAAACATTAAGGGCTCGATTCACAAAGCGGTGAAAAGACTTTAGGCGTGATAAGCCGTGCAAAGCTGAGTTATCACCGATTTGTGCTGCTCTTCGCGCGAAGCTCCCGCGCGCAAAGTTTTGCGCGCGTAGCGCACCGCGCTGCGCGCGCAAAGTCCCATAGGGCTCAATGGACGCTGCGCGCGAAGCATGGTACACTGCGCGCGCAGCGCGGTGCGCTACGCGCGCAAAACTTTGCGCGCGGGAGATCGCGCGAGTTTCTTCTTATCACGCCTAAACTGAGTTTAGGCGTGATAAAGGGCTTTTCACAGGCGTGCAAACACTTTGCACCGCTTTGTGAATCAAGCCCTAAGTCTCCGGGCGCCGCTTTTAAAACGTTATTTTTCACCGGCGCCCTTTTTTCCTATCGGGCGCCCATTAAACGATATTTATTATAGGAGTGAATGGCGGCGCCCGATTTGTCCACTAGCCTCAGGCGCCCGAATTTACTGTTTCCCAATCTTCCTGCTGCATCTCTCCCTTCCCCATTAGCACCCTCATTCTCCTGCACCTCTCACTCTGCTGCACCCCTGCTTCCTGCTTCCCTAGTAAAATGATTCAAAGATTCGGTTCAAAGATCCGGATCTTTTCACTGATCTGAATCATCCGAATCATTGAAAAGATCCGGACTTCCCAGGATAGAACCTAAACGGCGCACCAAGAGCGGCATAACGTGGCTCAATCTGACGTTCAACTTCAACACCACCATGCGTTGCGTTAGGGGCACGTTATGCGACCATAACGTCCCCTAAAACGCAACGTCCAAGTGTGAAAGAGGCCTTAGTCTACATGCAAAGTTATGCAATAATGCAACAGACAGCAGAAGTCCCATTTGATATGTGACAGGTAAGTTATGTGAGGCTATATGCACACTGTAAGTCGACTGATAAGGAAAGTAGACTTATACTTATCGTCTAATTCAAGTGGCATACAAAGACTATCCGGCAACAGTCCCAGGTCGGTCCAGGCGGCAAGCAATGGATATCCAGTAACTAGGAGAGTTCGGTCCATGCAGCAAGCAAAGGGTTATCAAGGAATCAAGCAGAGGTCAGTCCAGGTGGCAAGCAAAGGCTTATCCAGGAATCAAGCAGAGGTTAAACACAACAGAGTAGTCAAATACAAGCCGAGGTCAATATCCAGATTATCAATAACGATCAGAATGTGCACCCAGCAACTATCCAAAGCTATGCTTATCACGGGCGATGACTGGGAGCACTCTGCAGGATTAAATACAGAACAGCATCCAATCAGTGGCCAGCCACACTTCACACAACCAATCATACGGCAAGGCCCTGCCTAGGTGTCAGCTGAACCTTTGCGGAGGGCGTACTGGCTGGGGACACGCCCTCCGCCTATCAGGAAGTGCGGCCTGTGAGTCACCGGCAGTGTCACCAACAGGGAACAAGCACCGAGACCCGGAAGTGGCAGATTCAGCCCGGGTCTCGGCGGAATCAGCCCTCACAGGTACATTCCTTATACTAATAAAGCAAGATGGTAAGTGGGCGGTTGTGCAAGCAGAAATTAGAAGGATATGGAGGTTGCCATATTTATTTACTTTTAACCAATACCAGTTGCCTGACTGTCCTGCTGAACCAACCACTCCAATGCCCAACCCTAACCAACCACTCCAATGCGCAACCCTAACCAACCAATCCGATACCCAACCCTAACCAACCAATCCGATGCCCAACCCTAACCAACCACTCCGTTGCCCAACCCTAACCAACCAATTCAATGCCGAACCCTAACCAACCAATCCAATGCCTAAAACTAAACAACCACTCCGATGCTGAACCCTAACCAACCACTCCGATGCCCAACCCTAACCAACCAATCCAATGTCTAACACTAAACAACCACTCCGATGCCGAACCCTAACCAACCACTCCGATGCCCAACCCTAACAAACCACTCTGATGCCAAACCCTAACCAACCACTCCGATGCCGAACCCTAACCAACCACTCCGTTGCCCAATCAGGAAGTGCGGCCTGTCAGCCACAGGCAGGGTCATCACCAGCGGGGAACAAGCGCTGAGACCCAGAAGTGGCAGACTTAGCCCGGGTCTCGGCGGAATCAGCCCTCACAGGTACATTCCTTATACTAATAAAGCAAGATGGTAAGTGGGTGGTTGTGCAAGCAGAAGTTAGAAGGATATGGAGGTTGCCATATTTATTTACTTTTAACCAATACCAGTTGCCTGACTGTCCTGCTGAACCAACCACTCCAATGCCCAACCCTAACCAACCACTCCAATGCGCAACCCTAACCAACCAATCCGATACCCAACCCTAACCAACCAATCCGATGCCCAACCCTAACCAACCACTCCGTTGCCCAACCCTAACCAACCAATTCGATGCCGAACCCTAACCAACCAATCCAATGCCTAAAACTAAACAACCACTCCAATGCCAAACCCTAACCAACCACTCCGATGCCCAACCCTAACCAACCAATCCAATGTCTAACACAAAACAACCACTCCGACGCCGAACCCTAACCAACCACTCCGATGCCCAACCCTAACTAACCAATCCAATGTCTAACACTAAACAACCACTCCGATGCCGAACCCTAACCAACCACTCCGATGCCCAACCCTAACCAACCAATCCAATGTCTAACACTAAACAACCACTCCGATGCCGAACCCTAACCAACATCTCCGATGCTCAACCCTAACAAACCACTCCAATGCCAAACCCTAACCAACCACTCCGTTGCCCAATCAGGAAGTGCGGCCTGTGAGTCACCGACAGGGTCATCACCAGCGGGGAACAAGCGCCGAGACCCGGAAGTGGCAGACTTAGTCCCGGGTCTCGGCGGAATCAGCCCTCACAAATACATTCCTTATACTAATAAAGCAAGATGGTAAGTGGGCGGTTGTGCAAGCAGAAGTTAGAAGGATATGGAGGTTGCCATATTTATTTACTTTTAACCAATACCAGTGGCCTGGCTGTCCTGCTGAACCAACCACTCTGATGCCCAAACCTAACCAACCACTCTGATGCCCAACCCTAACCAACCACTCCGATGCCCAACCCTAGCCAACCACTCCGATGCCGAACCCTAACCAACCAATCCAATGCCAAACCCTAACCAACCACTCAGATGCCGAACCCTAACCAACCACTCCAATGCCAAACCCTAACCAACAACCCCGATGCCCAAACTAAACCACTAACTAACCACTCCGATGCCGAACCCTAACCAACCACTTCAATGCTGAGCCCTAACCAACCACTCCCACGCCAAACCCTAACCAACCACTCCCATGCCCAACCCTAACCAACCACTCCAGTGCCTAACCTTAACCAACCACTCCGAAGCCGAACCCTAACCAGTAACCAACCACTCCAATGCTGAGCCCTAACCAACCATTCCTATGCCGAACCCTAACCAACCTCTCCCATGCCCAACCCTAACCACCACTCCCCAGCCGAACCCTAACCAACCACCCTAATGCCTATCCATAACCAACCACTCTAATTCTGAAGCCTAACCAACCACTCCGATGCCGAACCCTAACCAACCACTACCATGCCCAAACCTAACTAACCACTCCAATGCCGAACCCTAACCAACCACTCCGATGCCGAACCCTAACCAACCAATCCGATGCCTAACCCTAACCAACCACTCCGATGCCAAACCCTAACCAACCACTCCAACCCTAACCAACCACTCCCATGCCTAACCTTAACCAACCACTCCAATGCCGAACCATAACCAACCACTCTGATGCCGAACCCTAACCAACCACTCCGATGCTGAGCCCTAATCAACCACTCCGATGCCGAACCCTAACCAACCACTCCGATGCCGAACCCTAACCAACCACTCCCATGCCCAACCCTAACCAACCACTCCGATGCCTCTCCCTAACCAACCACTCCGATGCCCAACCCTAACCAACCACTCCGATGCCTCTCCCTAACCAACCACTCAGATGCCAAACCCTAACCAACCAATCCAATGCATAACCAACCAATCCTATGCCGAACCCTAACCAACCACTCCGATGCCGAACCCTAACCAACTAATCCAATGCCGAACCCTAACCAACCAATCCGATGCCGAACCCTAACCAACCACTCCGATGCCAAACCCTAACCAACCAATCCGATGCCTAACCAACCAATCCGATGCCGAACCCTAACCAACCAATCCCATGCCGAACCCTAACCAACCACTCCGATGCCGAACCCTAACCAACCACTTTGATGCCGAACCCTAACCAACCACTCCAGTGCCGAACCCTAACCAACCACTCCGATGCCAAACCCTAACCAACCAATCCGATACCTAACCAACCAATCCCATGCCGAACCCTAACCAACCACTCCAATGCCGAACCCTAACCAACCAATCCGATGCCGAACTCTAACCAACCACTCCCATGCCAAACCCTAACCAACCACTCCAACCCTAACCAACCACTCCCATGCCTAACCTTAAACAACCACTCCAATGCCGAACCATAACCAACCACTCCGATGACGAACCCTAACCAACCACTCCGATGCTGAGCCCTAAACAACCACTCCGATGCCGAACTCTAACCAACCACTCCCATGCCCAACCCTAACCAACCACTCCCATGCCCAACTCTAACCAACCAATCCGATACCGAACCCTAACCAACCACTCCCATGCCCAACCCTAACCAACCACTCTGATGCCCAACTCTAACCAACCAATCCGATGCCGAACCCTAACCAACCACTCCGTTGCCCAACCCTAACCAACCACTCTGATGCCCAACCCTAACCAACCACTCCAATGCCCAACCCTAACCAACCACTCTGATGCCCAACCCTAACCAACCAATACAATGCCGAACCCTAACCAACCAATCTGAGGCCTAACCAACCAATCCCATGCCGAACCCTAACCAACCACTCCGATGCCGAACCCTAACCAACCACTCCAATGCTGAGCCCTGATTGCTTCCCCCCTTCCCAATCCCTGCCGATATCTGTGTCGCCTTTCCCGCTACCCTCTGCTACTTATCAGGCACCGGCTGCAATCATATTTTTTTCAGGGTCTGAGACGCCTGACATTGCCACCATGCGGCACCCATTTTACCATAGCGCCACCATGCGGCACACAAATCGCCTGCTTCGGACCTGGACATCCCTTCCTCACAGAGTAGAGCAGCATCTCGTTGCAGAGCTTGTTTTTCTGTATAGAAGTTGAATAAAGTTTCCCTTATAATACCGTGGAAAACAAAACTTTGCTTTCTTAAAACAGAAGGTATTTGCGATAATTCAGGTTGGAGTAAGCAAATTATGTCTCCCACAATGCAGCACTGCTGAAATATGCAAATTATCCATTGTTGTTTCAAGTCCTACCCCATAGAGCCACATTAGTCCATGCCATGCACTGATGAGGATCAAACAATCCGAAACAGTCTGTATGCATGTTGGATTATTGTGGATTTGTAATATTAACAAGCTAACACATCATTGCATTCCACCGTAACTGGAGGTGTGGCTAGCTTCCAGGGACAACGATGGATAATTTGCATATTCAGCAGTGATGCATTATTATCGCAAATACCTTCTGTTTTAAGAAAGCAAACTTTTGTTTTGCATAGCATTTTAGTACGAGAGCTTTTTGGTCCATTGTAGCCCCTTACACCAGTGTTCCCCAACCCTGTCCTCGAGGCCCACCAGCAGTACATGTTTTGTGGAAATCCACACAGGTGTGTAATCAGCTGTGCTGAGACACTAATTACCCCACCTGTGCATGTTTGTGGTTTCCTGCAAAACATGCACCGTGGTTGGTCCTTGAGGACAGGGTTGGGGAACTCTGCCTTACACACTCCTGGGAGTTCTGGATCACCATGAGCTTGCTGGGTACTCTGTAACTTAAAATACTGCAGTTTGTCCTATATTAGTGTTTTAACTACCTAAAGAACGCGTCACGCCAATGGGTGCGACCGCGGTGGCAGCCCCAGGACCGCCTAACGCCAAGTGATGTCAGGTCCTGGAGCTAGCTTGTACAGGAGATCGCGCCCATGCTCCGCCTTTAGTCTCCCAGCAGCAATCGCCGCTCGGGAGACTGTTAGACGGCGAAACCGCCGTGTATCCCACATGTACAGCGCTGCGATCAGCAGCAGCGCTGTACTGGGGACAGTCGTGTGACACGGCTGTCCCCCTGGGGGACAAGAGAGCGATCAGCTCTCATAGGCTGAAGCCTATGACAACCGATCGCCGTGATTGGCCGGCTGGGGGGAGGGAGTGAGGAAAAAAACAACAGCAAATAAATAGGCATTTTTCTTAATACAAAAAGTTTAAACCCTGGGGGAGCGATCAGACCCCACCAATAGAGAGCTGTTGGTGGGGAGAAAAGGGGGGGGGGGGTCACTTGTGTGCTGAGTTGTGCGGCCCTGCAGCGAACCCTTAAAGCTGCAGTGGCCATTTTCGTAAAAAACATGGCCTGGTCTTTAGGGGGGTTTTGCACTGTGGTCCTCAAGTGGTTAATGTAAAAGAAGAATATTCACTAAAATGAGTTGATTGTGTTATACAGGTTTATAGAAAGGCATCACTTTCACACGTATTCTGTTGGCTTGTGTTCTCCAGTTTTTTGTTTTCCTTCCAGTATAGATAGCCCTTCACTGCCCTCTGCTGGGTTTCCTTTATATTGCATATACAGTAGTATTTCAACCCATGCTTCAATGAATAAAGAAAAAGTATATAAGCAATGCCATTTTCATGAAATAAGTGCGTATAAGCATACAGTATTTCAGTGCTTCACTTTTTTTTGCAGTTTTAACGTTTTAAAAAAGGACTGTTTCTGCTTGCTAAGAATGCCCACAGATGAAAGCTTGTTTTTCGCAGGCAGGTGATAGGCAGTGAAAAACTCTCACAACTGTTTGCTGCTTACTGATAACTGCTCACTGCTGCCTAGCAACTGCTTCCTGATAACTGCTCACTGCTGCCTAGCAACTGCTTCCTGATAACTGCTCACTGCTGCCTAGCAACTGCTTCCTGATAACTGCTCACTGCTGCCTAGCAACTGCTTGCTGCTTCCTGGTAACTGCTCACTGCTGCCTAGCAACTGCTTCCTGATAACTGCTCACTGCTGCCTAGCAACTGCCTGCTCCTTCCTGATAACTGCTCACTGCTGCCTAGCAACTGCTTACTGATAACTGCTCACTGCTGCCTAGCAACTGCCTGCTCCTTCCTGATAACTGCTCACTGCTGCCTAGCAACTGCTTCCTGATAACTGCTCACTGCTGCCTAGCAACATCTTGCTGCTGCCTGATAACTGCTCATTGCTGCCTGGCAACTGCTTGCTGAGCACACAGTTCAACTGGAACAGAGACCTGAGGCTGGTTTCAAGCAGGGGCCCATATGCAATTCACTTTTTATGCTCGGTTTTCTCCAAGTTTACATTTTTGTGAATAAAATACCTTATAAAAGGAACCCGAGGTGAGATGGATATGGAAGCCATATGCCATATTTATTTCCTTTTGAACAATACCAGTTGCCTGGCAGCCCTGCTGATCTTTCTGGTCAGTGGGGTCTAAATCACACACCTGAAACAAGTATGCAGCTAATCCTGTTAGATTTGTCATAGACATCTTACCTGCTGCATGCTTGTTCAGGGTCTATGGCTACAACATCAACATCAGCAGGACAGCCAGGCAACATGTATTATTTAAACACATGTCAGCCTCCATAACCCTCCCACCTCGAGTTCCCTTTAAACTTCCAGCAAGCAAGAAAATGCTCAAAATAATTTATTTTTATTCTATTTCTAAAAGCAAGAGGTTTTGAATCAGGATGATACAATTTATCGGTTAACTTAGAGGTAAATAAAAAGTAAGCTTTCAACTAATAATAAGCCTTCTTCAGACTTTGGTTTCTATAAATTATCTTCAGTGGTATTCATGAATTATTGACACTGTGATTTTTCATATACAAACCCGTTTAAAAATTGCACTTTTGCACAGTAAACATTTTACAAGAAAGAGCAGAAAACTAGCAAAAGCAAAAACGTGCACATGATAAATGGCATGCTTTTTCCACAAGGACAAATATGAACCCTCCCTCAAGCTCCAATTTATACCCCCAGATTTCCAATTGTCAGTAACGATGAATAGGAGACTATGCCAATACTTACACTATTTTCATATTTGATGCAACCATACCACAGAAATTCCCTTTGGAAAACTTAGTCATGTGACCCAGAGATCCATTCATGAAGGCATTCAGCTGCAAAGAGACCGGGTGTTCCCCAGCCCCAGAGCAGCCCTGTCTGCTGAGCACAGTGCCATCCCACCTACCTCCTGCTTCTTACAGATGAACTCTTTGTGACCAGCACTGCTGCTATAGTAGGTTCTTATCACTGTGTTGCAGATTCAGTGCAGGCCACAGACAGGTAATCTTTCACCAGCAGAGGGAGTAGGTGAAGTGGGACAGGTGATCTGTGACAATAGGTAAAATCTGGACAGTGTCCCTTCCCTTGCTATCTTGCTTGTGGGTGATGATAGGACAGGAGGAGGATGGTGAGCTTTATCTCCAGTAAAACTACACTGTCATCTTAACTGGTAATGGGACTACGGTATAAGATTACCAATCCCTTGGGGAGCATTGGGGGGGGGGGGGGGGGACTGATGACTACATAGCTTTGTACTGGGCAAAGTAGTACAATGCCGGCAGAAGATCTGATTGAGATCAAGTGTAACAAGGGATATCATTACTACTACAGTAGTGCCACTTGTGTGTGAGAACTTATTATTATTATTGTTGATTTATAAAGCGCCAACATATTCCATAGCGCTGTACAAAGTAAGAAACAAACATGGGGTATAGACAATGGTGCACAGCAATATACAGGATACAGAATTGGTACAAAATTGGTAATTGCGGTGACAAAAGTAGCATGGTGAATAAAATGTGTAACAAATTCCAAGACGCAAAATGGTGAGAGCCCTGCCCTTCTGAGCTTACAATCTAAAGAATTGGAGGGGGGGGGGGGGGGGTAGTATACTATATTCATACCTAGAGGCAGTGAGTTTTAGGATATCTAGTAGGAGTGCTACTTGGCCAGAGGTCAAAGAGGAATTGGCCTAAGTTAGAACGTGTTGGAAAAAGCGAGTCTTGAGGGAGAGTTTAAAGATATCAGAGGTTGGAGAGTGACGGATGTGTTGTGGAAGGGCATTCCAAAGGAAGGGTGAAGCACATGAGAAATCTTGCATACATGAATGCGAGGAGATGATTCTAGAGGACAATAGAAGGTCACGTACAGATCAGGGATTAGGGTTCGGGTGGTATCTGGAAACCAGTGAGGAGATGTACAGGGCAGAGAGATTGTGGAGAGCTTTGTAGGTTAGATAAATACATGTGTTACTGCATGATACTGCTTTGTGAATCAGACTCATGTAAACCTAACTGTCCAATTTCTGTGACTGGAAATGCACTTTATTTTTGGGGGGAAGGGGGGGGGGGACAGAGCTTAGTACAGGAAAGGGCAGAGCGTAGTGCAGGAAAGGGCAGAGCTTAGTACAGGAAAGGGCAGAGCTTAGTACAGGAAAGAGCAGAGCTTAGTACAGGAAAGGGCAGAACTTAGTACAGGAAAGAGCAGAGCTTAGTACAGGAAAGAGCAGAGCTTAGTACAGGAAAGGGCAGAGCTTAGTACAGGAAAGGGCTGAGCTTAGGACAGGAAAGGGCAGAGCTTAGTGCAGGAAAGGGCAGAGCTTAGTGCAGGAAGGGGCAGAGCTTAGTACAGGAAAGGGCAGAGCTTAGTACAGGAAAGGGCAGAGCTTAGTGCAGGAAGGGGCAGTTTTAGCTTAAAGCTTGTACAGTTTAACCCTACTTGAGTAATATGTAGAAACAGGCGGCATTGCAGTCCGGAAGTATTCGTTTGGATAGACTCCAGGGACGTAACTAGAGGGGAGCAGCCTCTGCGACTGCAGGGGGGCCCCGAGCTGTAAGGGGGCCCCAAGCTGTACCTCTTCACCTCCTCCGATAAATTGGTCATCCTTCAGATCAGGTGTTTTGTGGCTACACTAAGCTAATTACGATTACACAAAATATCACATACATTTTAATTCAATTGATTTTGTGTAATCATTTGTAATTTCGCATGAATTTACGCGTCATTTTCAGCCGGAAATCGCGGAAATTCCACCCGACTTTAACATCGATTATCTCAAAAACTATAAGGTCTTTTTGAAAACTTTTTTTGCAACTTGTTCAGAAGATTCTGTTTAATAAACCCTGAAAATTTGGTGTTTCTAGGACTTAAGGGGGCTTTGCTATTAACCGATAAAGTCGGTGGATTTTTACTGTAATGTAAAATGCAGAAAATCTGCATCTACCTATTTTCTGCATTTTACATTACAGTAAAAATCCCCCGACTTTAGTGGTGAATAACAAAGCCCCCGTAAGTCCTAGAAACACCACATTTTCAGGGTTTATAAAACAGAATCTTCTGAACAAGATGCAAAAAAAGTTTTCAAAAAGACCTTATAGTTTTTGAGATAATCGATGTTAAATTCGGGTGGAATTTCCGCGATTTCCGACGGACATTCCGCATTGGAATGCGGAAATTGGTAGCGGAAAGTGGAATCGGTAATTGGAAATGGCGGAATGCAGATTTACCGCGGAATCGGAAATTGGCATTTCCGACCATCCCTAAAGGGAAGTAAGGAGGGAGAAGGCTGGCTGGGACAGCCAGCAAACTTGCGGTGCGGTTTGGCAGGGGGTTTGTAGGATCATGGAAGGCGGAGTCTAGGGTGTCAGGACATCTGTGCCTATAGGCTCCTGTGAGGTAAATCAGGGCCTGATAATTATGATTACATGCAAAATGAATTAAGATTTTCCCCAAAATGTTGCATTGTGATCACGATGCGTAATTGGGAATTATTTATGATGCGTCATTATGCATTGGCGTAGTTCACTATGTGAGGGTCACCAAGGGGTAGGCAAGGAAAAGGGTGGAATTATGTGGGGGCCTCATTAAGGGTTCGCTGGGGAAGCCTAAGATTTGTAGTTACACCCCTGATAGACTCGGACATTGTAAGTTCTTATTAAAGTATTAAAGAGAACCCGAGGTGTGTTTAAAGAATGTTATCTGCATACAGAGGCTGGATCTGCCTATACAGCCCAGCCTCTGTTGCTATCCCAAACCCCACTAAGGTCCCCCTGCACTCTGCAATCCCTCATAAATCACAGCCGTGCTGTGAGGCTGTGTTTACATCTGTAGTGTCAGTCTCAGCTGCTCCCCCGCCTCCTGCATAGCTCCGGTCCCTGCCCCCGTCCCTTCCCTCCAATCAGCAGGGAGGGAAGGGATGCAGGCGGGGACTGGAGTTCTGCAGGAGGCGGGGAGAGCAGCAGACTGACACTATAGAGATAAACACAGCCAGCTCTGACAAGCTGTTTGTCAGCAGCGTGGCTGTGATTTATGAGGGATTGCAGAGTGCAGGGGGACCTTAGGGGGGTTTGGGATAGCAACAGAGGCTGGGCTGTATAGGCAGATCCAGCCTCTGTATGCAGATAATATTCTTCAAACCCACCTCGGGTTCTCTTTAAAGTATTAAATAGGAGATGAACACCTTACCGCAGACACAGCCAGAGATCCAGAAGGATCCGGTGACCGGAATACCGTGCCGGATTGCTATGGACTCTCACGTAAACACGGACTGAACCGGAGCCAAACAGTGGTAACCAGAGATTATACAGTTTATTCTCCTGACTCCAGCCAGGCCTTGAATAAATCAGATAAAGCGCAATAAGGAGAACACTCTATCTGGCAATAACAGCTGAGGATGACACTGTTTATGCGGTGGATGCGCTGTACAGACAGAGGGGGTTTATCCTGCTTTACTTTGGCTTTCTTCTGCTATTTCTGCTCTTCCTCAGCTGTCATGGAGCAGAATTCAGCCCGAGCCGCCACTGTCCTCTTCAGAGACTGAATATCAGAGGGGAACCCTTACCACATCGTTCCCAACGCATCAGCAAGGGACGGGAATAAAACGAGGGTCAGCCATGTGGTGTACAGTGCAGAACAAGATCATCCACCAGGCAACCTAGGCAGGTGCCTGGGGCCTAGTGGATGTCAAGGGATCCACCTGCCAAATTCTCTGGCCTCTCCACTTCAGCTTATCAAATTGACCACAAAGGGCCCCAAGTCTACTACCTTACCTGGGGCCCCATTGTATCTTAATCCATGTGTGGTTCAGTGCAGTAACCAGACTCACTCTTACAGAAGTTGTAACTCTGGGTGTTTCCAGTCCTACCCCATAGGGCCACATTAATCCATGCCATGCACTGATGAGGATCACCCAATCTGAAACAGTCTGTGTACATGTTGGATTAGAGTGGCTTTGTACAGTTAACAAGCTGACACATCATTGCATTCCAGCAGTTTTGGAGGCGTGGCTAGCTTTAACCACTTCAGCCTTCAGTGTCGTTTCACCTTATGCATCTGAGCAACTTTCACCTCCCATTCATTCGCCAATAACTTTATCACTACTTATCACAATTAATTGATCTATATCTTGTTTTTTCCGCCACCATTTAGGCTCTCTTTGGGTGGTACATTTTGCTAAGAATTATTTTTTTCTAAATGCATTTTAACGGGAATATTAAAGAGAATCTGTACTCTAAAATTGTTACAATAAAAAGCATACCATTCCATACCATACCATACCAATAAAAGCATTCATTATGTTCTCCTGGGCCCCTCTTTGCTGTTTCTGCCACTTCCTGCTGCAATCCCGGCTTGTAATCGCCAGTTTTAGGCAGTGTTTACAAACAAAAAGCATGGCTGCTAACCAGCATGTGATAGGCTGAGAGAAGCTCAGTCTGCGACTCATACAGAGCCTGAAGGGGGCATGGAGAGGGTGTGTATAGCTTCTACCTATCACAGCAGAGCAGCACATTCCTGCCTGAGCTGACAAAGGAAAGAAGATTAGATCATATAACAGAGATAATACAGCCACTGTGCAACTAGGAAAGGGTGCAGTAAGACAGACCACATTAGAACAGGTATAGGAACTTACAGGATAGAAGAAATAAGGCTGAAAATTTTGTTACAGAGTCTCTAAGAAAAAAACTTAAAAAATTCATTATTTCTCAGTTTTCAGCCATTATTGCTTTAAAATAATACATGCTACCATAATTAAAACCCATGTATTTTATTTGCCCATTTGTCCCTGTTATTACACCATTTAAATTATGTCCCTATCACAATGTATGGCGACAATATTTTATTTGGAAATAAAGGCGCATTTTTTCCAATTTGCATCCATCACTATTTACAAGCTTATAATTTAAAAAATTATAGTAATATACTCTCTTGACAAGCATATTAACAACATTACCCTTAGGTAACTATTTATGTTTTTTTTTTTTTTTTTAATTGTAATTTTTTTTTAATTTTCATAAAAATTTTTATTTGGGGTCTTTTGGAGTGGGGAGGTAAACAGGTAATTTTAAATGTAATTGATTGTGTACTGCGCTCAAGGTCCACCCCACCCTACGCCTGTGGATCACAGACTTCACAGACCTCACCAACAGATTCCAGGTCGTGAAGCTAGGAACTATACTCTCACAACCTAGGACCACCAACACAGGTCACGTGCCCCACAAGGATGCATACTATCAGTGGTGTAGCTAGAGATCATAGGGCCCCATAGCAAAACTTTCATGGGGCCCTCGGATATAGCAATGCCACCTGCCCCTACCCTACAGATATGACTTTGTTGGTCAATTCACATCCGTATGCAATCAACACTGCACATAGTTCATGGGCACTGAGACAAAGTCAAAGGGTGGAGAAACACAAGAAAGTTAATGGTGAATACATTAAGTACCCACTGGGCCCCCTCTGCTGCAGGGCCCCATAGCAGATGCTATGGCTGCTATGACTATTGCTACGCCCTTGCATACTATTGCCATTCCTATTCTCCCTATACACAAACAACTGCAGATCCATGGAAAACTCGGTCAAAGTGATCAAATTTGCCGACGACACCACCATTGTGGGTCTCATCACCAAAAATAATGAGCGGGAGTAACGCCACCAGGTGGACAGGATCTGCCACTGGTGCAGGGAGAACGGCCTGGTCCTAAACACCGCAAAAACTGTTGAGATGATCGTTGATTTTAGGAAGCACGCCCCCCCCCTCCAATCTGCATCGACAACCCAGAAGTTGAAGGAGTCCCTCGTGCACGCCTTCTGGGCACTACCATCTCCAACGACCTAACTTGGAGAACAAGCACCACCTCCATCCAGAGGAAAGCCCAACAGAGACTATTCTTCCTCCGCCAACTGAGGAAGTTTGGTGTGTCCCAGAAGCTCCTGACGAGTTTCTACTCCACCACAATCAAATCTCCAACCTGGTCTGGTATGCTGGTTCCTCTGCCAGCGACAGGCACAAACTACAGAGGGTCATAAGATCAGCGGAGAGAATCATTGGCAAACCACTCCCCCCTCTGGTCCTCCTCTACAACTCCAGACTGCGATCCAGGGCAGTGAGGATCGCCAACGACCCCTCACATCCAGGCTACCACTTCTTCAGTCAGCTCCCTTTGGGCAGAAGATTCCGGACCATTGCCACCAAGACCTCAAGGCACAGAAACAGCTACTTCCCCTCAGCCGTCAATTCACTGAACTCTATTCCTATCCGTTGATCATTCTCATTCTACACGCTATCCCCCTACACTATCCCCCTACACTATCCCCCTACATGCAGGCTTTACCTGTACAAGACCATGATAGAAACTGTTGCACTGTGCACTTTGTACAATCTGTGATTTAACTCTATGTGTTACATTTTCTAGCAAATGGTAATTGTTGGAATTGTTGCAGCCGATCCCCAATAGGTTAAAGAGACTCAGAGAAGAAAAACTAAGAACAGCCGATACTTACCGGGGCTTCCTCCAGCCCCATAAATACATGTGAGTCCCTCTGCATCCTCCCATGGTCTCCTGTTCAGCCACGATCAGCCCTGGTCACTTACTCAGTCGCGTCAGTCCGTGTCTACTGCGCATGCACAGTAGGTCCACACATGCGCAGAAGACCCAGACTGATTCCGACTGAGCCAGTTACCGGGGCTGATTGCGGCTGAACGGCAGACCCTGGGGCTGGAGGAAGCCCTGTATAGGTTCCACTAGTATAGGTAGCCAGGTATAGGTGCCCCCAGTATAGGTAGCTAGGTATAGGTGCCCCCAGCATAGGTAGCCAGGTATAGGTGCCCCCAGCATAGGTAGCCTGGTATAGGTGCCCCCAGTATAGATAGTAACCAGGTATAGGTGCTCCCAGTATAGGTAGCCAGGTATAGGTGCCCCCAGTATAGGTAGCCAGGTATAGGTTCCACTAGTATAAGTAGCCAGGTATAGATGCCCCCAGTATAGGTAGCCAGGTATAGGTGCCCCCAGTATAGGTAGCCAGGTATAGGTGCCCCCAGCATAGGTAGCCTGGTATAGGTGCCCCCAGTATAGATAGTAACCAGGTATAGGTGCTCCCAGCATAGGTAGCCAGGTATAGGTTCCACTAGTATAGGTAGCCAGGTATAGGTGCCCCCAGTATAGGTAGCCAGGTTTAGGTGCCACCAGTATAGGTAGCCTGGTATAGGTGCCCCCAGTATAGGTAGCCAGGTATAGGTGCCACCAGTATAGGTAGCCAGGTATAGGTGCCTCCAGTATAGGTAGCCTGGTATAGGTGCCCCCAGTATAGGTAGCCAGGTATATGTTCCCCCAGCATAGGTAGCCAGGTATAGGTGCCCCCAGTATAGATAGTAACCAGGTATAGGTGCCCTCAGCATAGGTAGCCAGGTATAGGTCCCCCCAGTATAGGTAGCCAGGTATAGGTTCAACTAGTATAGGTAGCCAGGTATAGGTCCCCCCAGTATAAGTAGCCTGGTATAGGTGCCACCAGTATAGGTAGCCAGGTATAGGTGCCCCCAGTATAGGTAGCCAGGTATAGGTCCCCCAGTATAGGTAGCCTGGTATAGGTGCCACCAGTATAGGTAGCCAGGTATAGGTTCCACTAGTATAGGTAGCCAGGTATAGGTTCCACTAATATAGGTAGCCAGGTATAGGTGCCACCAGTATAGGTGGCCAAGTATAGGTGCCCCCAGTATAGGTAGCCTGGTATAGGTGCCCCCAGTATAGGTAGCCAGGTATAGGTGCCCCCAGTATAGGTAGCCAGGTATAGGTGCCACCAGTATAGGTGGCCAAGTATAGGTGCCCCCAGTATAGGTAGCCTGGTATAGGTGCCCCCAGTATAGGTAGCCAGGTATAGGTGCCCCCAGTATAGGTAGCCAGGTATAGGTGCCACCAGTATAGGTAGCCAGGTATAGGTGCCCCCAGTATAGGTAGCCTGGTATAGGTGCCCCCAGTATATGTAGCCAGGTATAGATGCCCCCAGTATAGGTAGCCAGGTATATGTGCCCCCAGTATAGATATCCAGGTATAGGTGCCTCCAGTATAGGTAGCCGGGTATAGGTGCTCCCAGTATAGGTGGCTAGGCATAGGTGCCCCCAGTATAGATATCCAGGTATAGGTGCCCCCAGTATAGATATCCAGGTATAGGTGCCCCCAGTATAGGTAGCCGGGTATAGGTAGCCAGGTATAGGTGCCCCAGTATAGATAGCCTGGTACAGGTGCCCCCAGTATAGGTAGCCAGGTATAGGTGCCCCCAGTATAGGTAGCCAGGAATAGGTGCTCCAGTATAATTGCCCCCAGTACAGGTAGCCAGGTATAGGTGCCCCCAGTATAGGTAGCCTGGTATAGTAGCCTGGAGGAGGGCCCCAACTCTCCCCTCCCTCACCTCGGGCTCCCCCTTCAGCGCTCCCCCCTCCAGAAATTAGAGCAGCGGCTGGGCAGGGAGACTTGCCCCTAGCGCGCTCCATACGCTGGAGCGCCAGTCGCCACAGGTCTTCTCTGTCTCCGCCGTTCACTCGACTTTCTGATTAGCACTGTATTTTTCCATAACCGGTTACATCAAAATAGGAGGAATAAATAATAAAATATAATAATCAAACCTCTCACTCTAGAAACACGTAGATTATAACTACATTTTACATAAACATGCCTGCAGGAACAGGATACAAGAGACGATGGAAGGATGTGGTTACTGACATATCTTCAGCTAGTTAGTCTCAGGCAGAAACTAATGAAAAACCAGATGGGAGTATCTTTTTAACCACTTCCCTACCACAGGTTATGTCCCCTTAAAAACCACATCAATTTTCACATTTCATGCTTCTCCTATTAATTTGCCAATAGCTTTATTGCTACTTATCACACTAAAATCATCTCTATATTGTTTTTTTTTCGCCACAAATTAGGCTTTCTTTGGGTCATACTTTTTGCTAAGAATTATTTAATTTTATATTCATTTTAAAAAGAATAAGAAGAAAATAAAATCATTATTTCTCAGCTTTCAGCCATTAGAGTTTTACAATAAAACGTGTTATCGTGGATACAGCCCACATATTTTATTTCACCTTTGTGCCAGTTATTAAAACGTTTAAATTATGTTCCTAGTACAATGTATAGCGAGAATATTTTATAAAAGTGTATTTTTCATTTTGTGTTTCTTTATACTATGTCAATCATTACAAGCCCTAATTTGAAAAAACAACAACACATTTCCCTTATGACATACATACTAAAAAAGTCTCTAAGGTAACAAAACAAACATTTTGTGAATTGATGCTGGATGATTATTTACTACGGGAGCTCTGATCGGCTTTGGGAACACTGTGAATGGGTCAAATAAGTAAACGACTCTACAGCTAGAAAAAACAAGCACAGAGGGCATGCAAATAGATTGACTTGGCATATAAGGCTTGAGACTAGGGATGATCAATGAGATACATATTATTTCTCGCACTACCCTCCCCTCCAAATATGCTGAACACTAACCCCTCCTCCTAATGCCTAACACTAACCTCCACCTAATGCCTAACACTAACCCCCTCCTAATGCCTAACACTAACCTCCCTCCTAATGCCTAACACTAACCTGCCCTCCTAATGTCTAACACTAACCTCCACCTAATGTCTAACACTAACCTCCCTCCTAATACCTAACACTAACCTCCTCCTAATGCCTAACACTAACCTCCACCTAATGTCTAACACTAACCCCCTCCTAATGCCTAACACTAACCTCCCTCCTAATGCCTAACACTAACCTGCCCTCCTAATGTCTAACACTAACCTCCCTCCTAATGCCTAACACTGATCCACTCCTAATGCCTAACACTAACCCTTCTCCTCATGTCTAACACTAACCTTCCCTTCTAATGCCTAACACTAACCTCTCCTCCTGATGCCTAACACTAACCTCCACCTAATGCCTAACACTAACCCCCCCTCCTAATGCCTAACACTAACCTCCCCTCCTAATGCCTAACACTAACCTCCCCTCCTAATGCTTAACACTAACCCTCCCTCCTAATGCCTAACACTAACCTCCCTCCTAATGCTTAACACTAACCTCCCTCCTAATACCTAACACTAACCTCCTGCTAATGCCTAACACTAATCTGCCCTCCTAATGTCTAACACTAACCTCCCTCCTAATGCCTAACACTAACCCCCTCCTAATGCCTAACACTAACCCTTCTCCTCATGTCTAACACTAACCCCCTCCTAATGCCTAACACTAACCCCCTCCTAATGCCTAACACTAACCTGCCCTCCTAATGCCTAACACTAACCCCCACCTAATGCCTAACACTAACCCCCTCCTAATGCCTAACACTAACCCCCTCCTAATGCCTAACACTAACCCTTCTCCTCATGTCTAACACTAACCTTCCCTTCTAATGCCTAACACGAACCCCCTCCTAATGCCTAACACTAACCTCCCTCCTAATGCCTAACACTAACTCCCCTCCTAATGCCCAACACTAACCCTCCTCCTAATACCTAACACTAACCCCCTCCTAATGCCTAACACTAACCCCCTTCCTAATGCCTAACACTAACCTCCCTCTTAATACCTAACACTAACCTCCTCCTAATGCCTAACACTAACCTCCCTCCTAATGCCTAACACTAACCCCCTCCTAATGCCTAACACTAATCTCCCCTCCTAATGCCTAACACTAACCTCCTCCTAATGCCTAACACTAACCTCCCCTCCTAATGCCTAACACTAACTCCCTCCTAATGCCTAACACTAACCCCCTCCTAATGCCTAACACTAACCTCCCCTCCTAATGCCTAACACTAACCTCCTCCTAATGCCTAACACTAACCTCCCCTCCTAATGCCTAACACTAACCCCCTCCTAATGCCTAACACTAACTCCCTTCTAATGCCTAACACTAACCTCCTAATGCCTAACACTAACCTCCCCTTCTAATGCCTAACACTATCCTTCCTCCTAATACCTAACACTAACCCCCTCCTAATGCCTAACACTAACCTCCCTCCTAATGCCTAACACTAACCTCCCTCCTAATGCCTAACACTAACCTACCCTCCTAATGCCTAACACTAACCTCCCTCCTAATGCCTAACACTAACCTCCCCTCCTAATGCTTAACACTAACCCCCTCCTAATGCCTAACACTAACCTCCCCTCCTAAAGCCTAACACTAACCTCCTCCTAATGCCTAACACTACCCTCCCTCCTAATGCCTAACACTAACCCCCTCTTAATGACTAACACTAACCTCCCTTCTAATGCCTAACACTAACCCCCTCCTAATGTCTAACACTAACTCCTCTCCTAATGCCTAACACTAACCTCCTAATAATGTCTAACACTAACCCGCCACCTAATGCCTAACACTAACCTCCCTCCTAATGCCTAACACTAACCTCCCTCCTAATGCCTAACACTAACCCCCTCCAAATGCCTAACACTAACCCCCCTCCCAATGCCTAACACTAACCTCCCTCCTAATGCCTAACACTAACCCCCCTCCTAATGCCTAACACTAACATCCCCTCCTAATGCCTAACACTAACCCCCTCCTAATGCCTAACACTATCCTCCCTCCTAATGCTTAACACTAACCCCCTCCTAATGCCTAACACTAACCCCCCTCCTAATGCCCAACACTAACCTCCTCCTAATGCCTAACACTAACCTCCCCTCCTAAAGCCTAACACTAACCTCCTCCTAATGCCTAACACTACCCTCCCTCCTAATGCCTAACACTAACCCCCTCTTAATGACTAACACTAACCTTCCCTTCTAATGCCTAACACTAACCCCCTCCTAATGCCTAACACTAACTCCTCTCCTAATGCCTAACACTAACCTCCTCATAATGTCTTACACTAACCCCCCACCTAATGCCTAACACTAACCTCCCTCCTAATGCCTAACACTAACCCCCCTCCTAATGCCTAACACTAACATCCCCTCCTAATGCCTAACACTAACATCCCCTCCTAATGCCTAACACTAACCCCCCTCCTAATGCCTAACACTATCCTCCCTCCTAATGCTTAACACTAACCTCCCTCCTAATGCCTAACACTAACCCCCCTCCTAATGCCCAACACTAACCTCCTCCTAATGCCTAACACTAATCTCCCCTCCTAATGCCTAACACTAACCCCTCCTCCTAATGCCTAACACTAACCTCCTTGTAACGATTGTGGAATTCTCCGTGGTCAGCGCACAGGACGCGCGCTGACACTGCGGAAATCCTCCACAAGCGTATAATTTGAGAGAACCCAGCAAAAGGTGCAACGCACCTGTAGAAGGAAATTCCTGTCGGCAGATGGAGCTGTGGAGTGCAGATGAACAGATCCTCTGCCCTGCCACAGACGCCAGACAGGAATTGTACGAAGGGAAGAACGCAGGGCAAGATAGCCCTGAAGGAGAGAGATCAAAGCGACACAGGGTATGTGTGTCCACCAAACTAGTCGCCACCCAGCGACGATGAACACACAACCATGAAAATCAGGTGAGAAGGCAATCGCAAGGGATGGCGATTGCTAACAGCGACACAAGACTGAATAAGCACAGAGGAGGATTGTATGTAATTCCACCAATCTAGTCGCCAACCTGCGACGGTGGACACACAACAGAGGAAACCAAGTGAGAACGCAATCGCAAGGGAAGCGATTGCGAATGAGCACAGGGACAGAATGTATGTGTGTGCACCAATCTAGTCGCCAACCCGCGACGGTGCACACACAACAGCAGAAACGAAGTAGGAACGCAATCGCGAGAGAGGCGATTGCCAGAGGTGACACAAGGCTACAGCAAGACAGGGCACGAGAGTAGTAAAGGCACAGCAAATAATACAATGAGAGGATAAGGAAGATAACAAACGCTAACTAAACGCGAACACCGCACTCATTCGCAACAGCGAACGCGTGTACTGCGCGATCTCCGCACGTTAAGCGCAACAGAGATAAGCACGCCTAACTAACCACCGACAGACAAACACGAAACAGAGGACGCGATCGCTTGCTTAACGGTTTCCTCACCGAGCCTCCAGCAAGCGTTCGTATCAGACAAGACAGATAAACGAAAACAGGAATAAGTGAGAGATACGATCCACCGCTCTTCCGCCAGAGCGAGTGCGATCCAAATAAAGCAACAGAGCTAGCAGGATCCACTGCTCTTTCCGCCAGAGCAAGTGCGATCCAAGTAAAGCAACAGAGCTTGCAGGATCCACTGCTCTTTCCGCCAGAGCAAGTGCGATCCAAGTAAAGCAACAGAGCTTAGCAAGATCCACTGCTCTTTCCGCCAGAGCAAGTGTGATCCAAGTATAGAAACAGAAGGAGCTACCAGAAGCAACCGCTGCTCTGGTTAACACCCCACAGACAGACAGAACAGGCAATACAAATATACAACCTGACTGAACTAGAGGGGTGTCTAATACAGCCCCCAGAATTACTCTAAGATAGCTAACAATCCAACAGAGAAGGCTGACACTCCAGGAGTGTGTTTACAAACCGTTATGACCAGCCAAGCCTTCTGGTCAGCAGCAGGCTATTATACTGCCAGCCCTCAAAGGAGACAGCTGAGCAATTTGCATGTATGCAAATCCCTCAGCAAAGCAACTCTGAAAGTTGCAAGATGAAGCCAGGTCTCTTTTCCAGAGACCTGCATCTCTCAGACACAAGGAATGGTCAAACAGCTGTCTGCCTGTGCAGCTAGCTGAGCGGATCATTACACTCCTCCTATTGCCTAACACTAACCTCCCTCCTAATGCCTAACACTAACCTCCTCCTAATGCCTAACACTAACCCCCTCCTAATGCCTAACACTAACCCCCCTCCTAATGCCTAACACTAACCTCCCTTCCTAATGCCTAACACTAACCTGCCCTCCTAATGCCTAACACTAACCTCCCCCCTAATGCCTAACACTAACCTCCTCCTAATGCCTAACACTAACCTCCTCCTAATGCCTAACACTAACCCCCCTCCTAATGCCTAACACTAACCTCCCCTCCTAATGCCTAACACTAACCTCCCCTCCTAATGTCTAACACTAACCTCCCCCCTAATGCCTAACACTAACCTCCCTCCTAATGCCTAACACTAACCCCCCTCCTAATGCCTAACACTAACCTCCTCCTAATGCCTAACACTAACCTCCTCCTAATGCCTAACACTAACCTCCCCTCCTAATGCCTAACACTAACTCCCTCCTAATGGCTAACACTAACCCCCCTCCTAATGCCCAACACTAATCCCCCTCCTAATGCCTAACACTAACCTCCATCCTAATGTCTAACACTAACCTCCCTCCTAATGTCTAACACTAACCTCCATCCTAATGTCTAACACTAACCCCCCTCCTAATGCCTAACACTAACCTCCTCCTAATGCCTAACACTAACCTCCCTCCTAATGTCTAACACTAACCCCCCTCCTAATGCCTAACACTAATCTCCCCTCCTAATACCTAACACTAACCCCCCTCCTAATGCCTAACACTAACCCCCTCCTAATGCCCAACACTAACCTCCTCCTAATGCCCAACACTAACCTCCTCCTAATGCCTAACACTAACCCCCTCCTAATGCCTAACACTAACCCCCTCCTAATGCCTAACACTAACCCCCTCCGAATGCCTAACACTAACCCCCTCCTATTGCCTAACACTAACCCCCCTCCTAATGCCTAACACTAACCCCCTCCTATTGCCTAACACTAACCCCCCTCCTAATGCCTAACACTAACCTCCTCCTAATGCCTAACACTAACCTCCTCCTAATGCCTAACACTAACCCCCTCCTTATGCCTAACACTAACCTCCTCCTAATGCCTAACACTAACCCCCTCCTAATGCCTAACACTAACCCCCCTCCTAATGCCTAACACTAACCTCCCTCCTAATGTCTAACACTAACCTCCATCCTAATGCCTAACACTAACCTCCTCCTAATGCCTAACACTAACCTCCCCTCCTAATGCCTAACACTAACTCCCTCCTAATGCCTAACACTAACCCCCTCCTATTGCCTAACACTAACCCCCCTCCTAATGCCTAACACTAACCCCCTCCTATTGCCTAACACTAACCCCCCTCCTAATGCCTAACACTAACCTCCTCCTAATGCCTAACACTAACCTCCTCCTAATGCCTAACACTAACCCCCTCCTAATGCCTAAGGCCTCGTTCAGACTATACGCGCTGCCGTCCGTATTTTGGCAGCGCGTATAGTGTGCGACACGCAAGAACGGTAGAAGGGCATAGACAGCCCTTCTACCGTT
This sequence comes from Hyperolius riggenbachi, assembly GCF_040937935.1. Classification (NCBI taxonomy): domain Eukaryota; kingdom Metazoa; phylum Chordata; class Amphibia; order Anura; family Hyperoliidae; genus Hyperolius; species Hyperolius riggenbachi. The sequence goes on from NC_090649.1 coordinate 491,862,293, forward strand.
CCCATCATATGCGCTGCGTGGCAGCGCGATTGCGCTATCGCGTGCTGCACGCATTTTTGGGAATCGCAGCGCAGATCCCATTCATTGTAATGAATGGGATCTGCAGCGCAGCGCATAGGAGCGCAGATGGCGTGCGATCGGACGCGTTGCGTTCCAATCGCACAGCCATCTGCGCTAAATGATGTGAACGAGGCCTAACACTAACCTCCTCCTAATGCCTAACACTAACCTCCTCCTAATGCCTAACACTAACCCCCTCCTAATGCCTAACACTAACCTCCTCCTAATGCCTAACACTAACCCCCTCCGAATGCCTAACACTAACCTCCCTCCTAATGTCTAACACTATCCAGGTTACCAGAGAGCAGCAAGCAGTTACCAGGTAGCAGTGAGCAGTTATCAAGCAGCAGTGAGCAGTTACCAGGCAGCAGCAAGCAGTTACCAGGTAGCAGTTATTAGGCAGCAGTGAGCAGTTACCAGGTAGCAGTTGTGAGAGTTTGAGAGGCTTTTCACTGCCTATCAACTGCTGTTGGAAAATGGGCCTAACTCTACTGTCGAGATCATGCAGTTCTGATTTCAGGACAACTTTTGGGGATCACCAAAACAGAATGTGGATAGGCGTCCCTATTTGCCGTATGCAGTGTCAGAGAGTAGACGGGGTAGAAAACAATCTTAGAATCTGTCCATACGCCCTTCATAAAATGTAACTATTTCAGAACTCTTTTAAAAAGTTTTCTCCTAACGCCTCGGCTGTGAAGTGTGAGGAACAGTTTCCGTTCTGACAGTCTTCAGAGAGTCCGACTTCTGAGCTGGATTTATTTTTACTGTAAAGAGATGGAAACATGTTTTCCATCAATACCGGGAAATAGACGGTGAATTCTGCCATAGCCAAAGATTTCACCAATCCAGACCGTCTGCGCGGGTAAAAGTGATGACAAGTAGATTTCAGCTTTATTCTATCCCTTTAAAGTGGACCTGAACTCTGGCACAGAACAGAAGGAAAACAGCGAGAAATGCAGCCGGTGTGTATTTAGAGAGTTTAGCCTGTCTACTTCCCCCTCACCTGTGACTAATCACATTTGTAATTGGATCTCTCAGCTGTGTCAGCTGACTGCCTGGGAGGGCATCCCGGGACACCGGAGCTGCGGCAGGGGAGAGGTCAGCTGCCAGGGGCTGGAGGAAGCCCCAAGTATGTAGAACTTGTTTTTTTTATTACTTTGGATGTGTCCTTTAAAGACTTTACTCGGAAATCAAATTTTAGAAATCCACGGAATTGAGAATTGGAATTTCTGCGGAATCTGACTGCCCCAAATGCATTAACTTGCTGTAAATTCAATGGACATGTGCCAGTGTAATGTGACAAATATCACCACATAACCCATCAGTGTCCCCGGGCAGGGATTGGGCAGAGTGCGGTCAGGGCTGCGGGGAATGGGCAGAATGCGGTCAGGGCTGCAGGGAATGGGCAGAGTGCGGTCAGGGCTGCAGGGAATGGGCAGAGTGTGGTCAGGGCTGCAGGGAATGGGCAGAGTGCGGTCAGGGCTGCAGGGAACAGGCAGAGTGCGGTCAGGGCTGCAGGGAATGGGCAGAGTGCGGTCAGGGCTGCAGGAACCGGGCAGAGTGCGGTCAGGACTGCAGGGAACAGGCAGAGTGCAGTCAGGGCTGCAGGGAAAGGGCAGAGTGCGGTCAGGGCTGCAGGGAATGGGCAGAGTGCGGTCAGGGCTGCAGGGAACAGGCAGAGTACAGTCAGGGCTGCAGGGAAAGGGCAGAGTGCGGTCAGGGCTGCAGGGAATAGGCAGAGTGCAGTCAGGGCTGCAGGGAATGGGCAGAGTGCGGTCAGGGCTGCAGGAACCGGGCAGAGTGCGGTCAGGGCTGCAGGAACCGGGCAGAGTGCGGTCAGGACTGCAGGGAATGGGCAGAGTGCGGTCAGGGCTGCAGGGACCAGGCAGAGTGCGGTCAGGACTGCAGGGAATGGGCAGAGTGCGGTCAGGACTGCAGGGAATGGGCAGAGTGCGGTCAGGACTGCAGGGAATGGGCAGAGTGCGGTCAGGGCTGCAGGGAAAGGGCAGAGTGCGGTCAGGGCTGCAGGGAAAGGGCAGAGTGCGGTCAGGGCTGCAGGGAAAGGGCAGAGTGCGGTCAGGGCTGCGGGGAATGGGCAGAGTGCGGTCAGGACTGCTGGGAACGGGCAAAGTGCGGTCAGGGCTGCTGGGAACGGGAAGAGTGCAGTCAGGGCTGCAGGGAATGGGCAGAGTGTGGTCAGGGCTGCAGGGAAGGGGCAGAGTGCGGTCAGGGCAGCGAGGAATGGGCAGAGTGCGGTCAGGGATGCAGGGAACGGGACAGAGAGCGGGTAGAGTTGGGTAGAGTGCGGTCAGAGCTGCAGGGAATGGGCAGAGTGCGGTCAGGTTTGCGGGGAATGGGCAGAGTGCGGTCAGGGCTGCAGGGAACGGGCAGAGTGCGGTCAGGGCTGCAGGGAACGGGCAGAGTGCGGTCAGGGCTGCAGGGAACGGGCACGGTGCGGTCAGGGCTGCAGGGAACGGGCAGAGTGTGGTCAGGGCTGCAGGGAATGGGCAGAGTGCGGTCAGGGCTGCAGGGAACGGGCAGAGTGCGGTCAGGGCTGCAGGGAATGGGCAGACTGCGGTCAGGGCTGCAGGGAATGGGCAGAGTGTGGTCAGAGCGACAGAGAATGGGCAGGGTGCGGTCAGGGTTGCAGGGAATGGGTAGAGTGCGGTCAGAGCTGCAGGGATTGGGCAGAGTGCGGTTAGAGCTGGGCAGAGTGCGGTCAGAGCTGCAGGGATTGGGCAGAGTGCGGTCAGGGCTGCAGGGAAGGGGCAGAGTGCGGTCAGGGCAGCGAGGAATGGGCAGAGTGCGGTCAGGGCTGGGCAGAGTGCGGTCAGGGCTGCAGGGAATGGGCAGAGTGCGGTCAGGGATGTAGGGACCGGGCAGAGTGCGGTCAGAGCTGCAGGGAAGGGGCAGAGTGCGGTCAGGGCTGCACGGAATGGGCAGAGTGCGGTCAGGGCTGGGCAGAGTGCGGTCAGGGCTGCAGGGACCGGGCAGAGTGCGGTCAGGGCTGCAGGGAACAGGCAGAGTGTGGTCAGGGCTGCAGGGAATGGGCAGAGTGCGGTCAGGGCTGCAGGGAACGGGCTGAGTGCGGTCAGGACTGCAGGGAATAAGCAGAGTGTGGTCAGAGCTGCAGGGAATGGGCAGAGCGCGGTCAGGGCTGCAGGGAATGGGCAGAGTGCGGTCAGGACTGCAGGGAACAGGCAGAGTGTGGTCAGGGCTGCAGGGAATGGGCAGAGTGCGGTCAGGGCTGCAGGGAACGGGCAGAGTGCGGTCAGGACTGCAGGGAATAAGCAGAGTGTGGTCAGAGCTGCAGGGAATGGGCAAAGTGCGTTCAGGGCTGCAGGAAATGGACAGGGTGCGGTCAGGGCTGCAGGGACCGGGCAGAGTGCGGTCAGGGCTGCAGGGAATGGGCAGAGTGCGGTCAAGGCTGCAGGGACCGGGCAGAGTGCGGTCAGGGCAGCGGGGAATGGGCAGAGTGCGGTCAGGGCTGCAGGAAATGGACAGGGTGCGGTCAGGGCTGCAGGGACCGGGCAGCGTGCGGTCAGGGCGGCAGGGACCGGGCAGAGTGCGGTCAGGGCTGCAGGGATTGGGCAGAGTGTGGTCAGGGCTGCAGGGAATGGGCAGAGTGAGGTCAGGGCTGCAGGGAATGGGCAGAGTGCAGTCAGGGCTGCGGGAAATGGGCAGAGTGCGGTTAGGGCTGCAGGGATTGGGCAGAGAGCGGTCAGGGCTGCATGGAATGGGCAGAGTGCGGTCAGGGCTGCAGGGAACGGGCAGAGTGCAGTCAGGGCTGCAGGGAATGGGCAGAGTGCGGTCAGGGCTGCAGGGAACGGGCAGAGTGCAGTCAGGGCTGCAGGGAACGGGCAGAGTGCGGTCAGGGCTGCAGGGAACGGGCAGAGTGCAGTCAGGGCTGCAGGGAATGGGCAGAGTGCAGTCAGTGCTGCAGGGAATGGGCAGAGTGCGGTCAGGGCTGCAGGGATTGGGCAGAGTGTGGTCAGGGCTGCAGGGAATGGGCAGAGTGCGGTCAGGGCTGCAGGGATTGGGCAGAGTGTGGTCAGGGCTGCGGGAAATGGGCAGAGTGCGGTTAGGGCTGCTTGGAATGGGCAGAGCGCGGTCAGGGCTGCTGGGATTGGGCAGAGTGTGGTTAGGGCTGCAGGGAATGGGCAGAGTGCAGTCAGGGCTGCAGGGAATGGGCAGAGTGTGGTCAGGGCTGCAGGGAAGGGGCAGAGTGCGGTCAGGGCAGCGAGGAATGGGCAGAGTGCGGTCAGGGATGCAGGGAACGGGACAGAGTGCGGTTAGAGTTGGGTAGAGTGCGGTCAGAGCTGCAGGGAATGGGCAGAGTGCGGTCAGGGTTGCAGGGAATGGGCAGAGTGCGGTCAGGGCTGCAGGGAACGGGCAGAGTGCGGTCAGGGCTGCAGGGAACGGGCAGAGTGCGGTCAGGGCTGCAGGGAATGGGCAGAGTGCGGTCAGGGCTGCAGGGAGCGGTCAGAGTGCGGTCAGGGCAGCGGGGAATAGGCAGAGTGCAGTCAGGGCTGCAGGGAATGGGCAGAGTGTGGTCAGGGCTGCAGGGAATGGGCAGAGTGCAGTCAGGGCTGCAGGGAATGGGCAGAGTGTGGTCAGGGCTGCAGGGTATGGGCAGAGTGCGGTCAGGGCTGCAGGGAATGGGCAGAGTGCGGTCAGGGCTGCAGGTACCGGGCAGAGTGCGGTCAGGGCTGCAGGGATTGGGCAGAGTGTGGTCAGGGCTGCAGGGAATGGGCAGAGTGCAGTCAGGGCTGCGGGAAATGGGCAGAGTGCGGTCAGGGCTGCAGGGACCGGGCAGAGTGCGGTCAGGGCTGCAGGGAATGGGCAGACTGCGGTCAGGGCTGCAGGGAATGGGCAGAGTGTGGTCAGAGCGACAGAGAATGGGCAGGGTGCGGTCAGGGTTGCAGGGAATGGGTAGAGTGCGGTCAGAGCTGCAGGGATTGGGCAGAGTGCGGTTAGAGCTGGGCAGAGTGCGGTCAGAGCTGCAGGGATTGGGCAGAGTGCGGTCAGGGCTGCAGGGAAGGAGCAGAGTGCGGTCAGGGCAGCGAGGAATGGGCAGAGTGCGGTCAGGGCTGGGCAGAGTGCGGTCAGGGCTGCAGGGAATGGGCAGAGTGCGGTCAGGGATGTAGGGAACGGGCAGAGTGCGGTCAGAGCTGCAGGGAAGGGGCAGAGTGCGGTCAGGGCTGCACGGAATGGGCAGAGTGCGGTCAGGGCTGGGCAGAGTGCGGTCAGGGCTGCAGGGACCGGGCAGAGTGCGGTCAGGGCTGCAGGGAACAGGCAGAGTGTGGTCAGGGCTGCAGGGAATGGGCAGAGTGCGGTCAGGGCTGCAGGGAACGGGCTGAGTGCGGTCAGGACTGCAGGGAATAAGCAGAGTGTGGTCAGAGCTGCAGGGAATGGGCAGAGCGCGGTCAGGGCTGCAGGGAATGGGCAGAGTGCGGTCAGGGCTGCAGGGAACAGGCAGAGTGTGGTCAGGGCTGCAGGGAATGGGCAGAGTGCGGTCAGGGCTGCAGGGAACAGGCAGAGTGTGGTCAGGGCTGCAGGGAATGGGCAGAGTGCGGTCAGGGCTGCAGGGAACGGGCAGAGTGCGGTCAGGACTGCAGGGAATAAGCAGAGTGTGGTCAGAGCTGCAGGGAATGGGCAGAGTGCGTTCAGGGCTGCAGGAAATGGACAGGGTGCGGTCAGGGCTGCAGGGACCGGGCAGAGTGCGGTCAGGGCTGCAGGGAATGGGCAGGGTGCGGTCAAGGATGCAGGGACCGGGCAGAGTGCGGTCAGGGCAGCGGGGAATGGGCAGAGTGCGGTCAGGGCTGCAGGAAATGGACAGGGTGCGGTCAGGGCTGCAGGGACCGGGCAGCGTGCGGTCAGGGCGGCAGGGACCGAGCAGAGTGCGGTCAGGGCTGCAGGGATTGGGCAGAGTGTGGTCAGGGCTGCAGGGAATGGGCAGAGTGAGGTCAGGGCTGCAGGGAATGGGCAGAGTGCAGTCAGGGCTGCGGGAAATGGGCAGAGTGCGGTTAGGGCTGCAGGGATTGGGCAGAGAGCGGTCAGGGCTGCATGGAATGGGCAGAGTGCGGTCAGGGCTGCAGGGAACGGGCAGAGTGCAGTCAGGGCTGCAGGGAATGGGCAGAGTGCGGTCAGGGCTGCAGGGAACGGGCAGAGTGCAGTCAGGGCTGCAGGGAATGGGCAGAGTGCGGTCAGGGCTGCAGGGAACGGGCAGAGTGCAGTCAGGGCTGCAGGGAATGGGCAGAGTGCAGTCAGTGCTGCAGGAAATGGGCAGAGTGCGGTCAGGGCTGCAGGGATTGGGCAGAGTGTGGTCAGGGCTGCAGGGAATGGGCAGAGTGCGGTCAGGGCTGCAGGGATTGGGCAGAGTGTGGTCAGGGCTGCGGGAAATGGGCAGAGTGCGGTTAGGGCTGCATGGAATGGGCAGAGCGCGGTCAGGGCTGCTGGGATTGGGCAGAGTGTGGTCACGGCTGCAGGGAATGGGCAGAGTGCAGTCAGGGCTGCAGGGAATGGGCAGAGTGTGGTCAGGGCTGCAGGGAAGGGGCAGAGTGCGGTCAGGGCAGCGAGGAATGGGCAGAGTGCGGTCAGGGATGCAGGGAACGGGACAGAGTGCGGTTAGAGTTGGGTAGAGTGCGGTCAGAGCTGCAGGGAATGGGCAGAGTGCGGTCAGGGTTGCAGGGAATGGGCAGAGTGCGGTCAGGGCTGCAGGGACCGGGCAGAGTGCGGTCAGGGCTGCAGGGAACGGGCAGAGTGCGGTCAGGGCTGCAGGGAATGGGCAGAGTGCGGTCAGGGCTGCAGGGACCGGTCAGAGTGCGGTCAGGGCAGCGGGGAATGGGCAGAGTGCAGTCAGGGCTGCAGGGAATGGGCAGAGTGTGGTCAGGGCTGCAGGGAATGCGCAGAGTGCGGTCAGGGCTGCAGGGAATGGGCAGAGTGTGGTCAGGGCTGCAGAGTATGGGCAGAGTGCGGTCAGGGCTGCAGGAAATGGGCAGAGTGCGGTCAGGGCTGCAGGTACCGGGCAGAGTGCGGTCAGGGCTGCAGGGATTGGGCAGAGTGTGGTCAGGGCTGCAGGGAATGGGCAGAGTGCAGTCAGGGCTGCGGGAAATGGGCAGAGTGCGGTCAGGGCTGCAGGGACCGGGCAGAGTGCGGTCAGGGCTGCATGGAATGGGCAGAGCACGATCGGGGCTTCAGGGAATGGGCAGAGTGCAGTCAGGGCTGCGGGAAATGGGCAGAGTGCGGTCAGGGCTGCAGGGACCGGGCAGAGTGCAGTCAGGGCTGCAGGGAATGGGCAGAGTGCGGTCAGGGCTGCAGGGAACGGGCAGAGTGCAGTCAGGGCTGCAGGGAATGAGCAGAGTGCGGTCAGGGCTGCAGGGATTGGGCAGAGTGCGGTCAGGGCTGCAGGGAATAGGCAGAGAGCGGTCAGGGCTGCAGGGATTGGGCAGAGTGCGGTCAGGGCTGCGGGGAATGGGCAGAGTGCAGTCAGGGCTGCGGGGAATGGGCAGAGTGCGGTCAGGACTGCAGGGAATGGGCAGAGTGCGGTCAAGGCTGCAGGGAAAGGGTAGAGTGCGGTCAGGGCAGTGGGGAATAGGCAGAGTGCAGTCAGGGCTGGGCAGAGTGGGGTCAGGGCTGCCGGGAATGGGCAGAGTGCGGTCAGGACTGCAGGGAATTGGCAGAGTGCGGTCAGGGCAGCAGGGAATGGGCAGAGTGCGGTCAGGGCTGCAGGGAATGGGCAAAGTGCGGTCAGGGCTGCTGGGAATGGGCAGAGTGCGGTCAGGGCTGCAGGGAAAGGGCAGAGTGCGGTCAGGACTGCAGGGAATGGGCAGAGTGCGGTCAGGACTGCAGGGAATGGGCAGAGTGCGGTCAGGACTGCAGGGAATGGGCAGAGTGCGGTCAGGGCTGCAGGGAAAGGGCAGACTGCGGTCAGGGCTGCAGGGAAAGGGCAGAGTGCGGTCAGGGCTGCAGGGAAAGGGCAGAGTGCGGTCAGGGCTGCGGGGAATAGGCAGAGTGCGGTCAGGACTGATGGGAACGGGCAAAGTGCGGTCAGGGCTGCTGGGAACGGGCAGAGTGCGGTCAGGGCTGCAGGGAATGGGCAGAGTGTGGTCAGGGCTGCAGGGAAGGGGCAGAGTGCGGTCAGGGCAGCGAGGAATGGGCAGAGTGCGGTCAGGGATGCAGGGAGCGGGCAGAGTGCGGTTAGAGTTGAGTAGAGTGCGGTCAGAGCTGCAGGGAATGGGCAGAGTGCGGTCAGGGTTGCGGGGAATGGGCAGAGTGCGGTCAGGGCTGCAGGGAACGGGCAGAGTGCGGTCAGGGCTGCAGGGAACGGGCAGAGTGCGGTCAGGGCTGCAGGGAATGGGCAGAGTGCGGTCAGGGCTGCAGGGAACGGGCAGAGTGCGGTCAGGGCTGCAGGGATCGGGCAGAGTGTGGTCAGGGCTACAGGGAATGGGCAGAGTGCGGTCAGGGCTACAGGGAACGGGCAGAGTGCGGTCAGAGCTGCAGGGAACGGGCAGAGTGCGGTCAGGGCTGCAGGGAATGGGCAGACTGCGGTCAGGGCTGCAGGAAACGGGCAGAGTGCGGTCAGAGCTGCAGGGAAGGGGCAGAGTGCGGTCAGGGCTGCAGGGAATGGGCAGAGTGCGGTCAGGGCTGGGCAGAGTGCGGTCAGGGCTGCAGGGACCGGGCAGAGTGCGGTCAGGGCTGCAGGGACCGGGCAGAGTGCAGTCAGGGCTGCAGGGAACAGGCAGAGTGTGGTCAGGGCTGCAGGGAATGGGCAGAGTGCGGTCAGGGCTGCAGGGAACGTGCAGAGTGCGGTCAGGACTGCAGGGAATAAGCAGAGTGTGGTCAGAGCTGCAGGGAATGGGCAGAGCGCGGTCAGGGCTGGAGGGACTGGGCAGAGTGCGGTCAGGGCTGCAGGAAATGGACAGGGTGCGGTCAGGGCTGCAGGGACCGGGCAGAGTGCGGTCAGGGCTGCAGGGAATGGGCAGAGTGCGGTCAGGGCTGCAGGGACTGGGCAGAGTGCGGTAAGGGCTGCAGGAAATGGACAGGGTGCGGTCAGGGCTGCAGGGACCGGGCAGAGTGCGGTCAGGGCTGCAGGGAATGGGCAGAGTGCGGTCAGGGCTGCAGGGAATGGGCAGAGTGCGGTCATGGCAGCGGGGAATGGGCAGAATGCAGTCAGGGCTGCAGGGAATGGGCAGAGTGCGGTCAGGGCTGCAGGAAATGGACAGGGTGCGGTCAGGGCTGCAGGGACCGGGCAGAGTGCGGTCAGGGCTGCAGGGACCAGGCAGAGTGCGGTCAGGGCTGCAGGGAACGGGCAGAGTGTGGTCAGGGCAGCAGGGATTGGGCAGAGTGCGGTCAGGGCTGCAGGGAATGGGCAGAGTGCGTCAGGACTGCAGGGAATGGGCAGAGTGCCGTCAGGGCTGCAGGGACTGGGCAGAGTGCGGTCAGGGCTGCAGGGAAAGGGTAGAGTGTGGTCAGGGCAGTGGGGAATGGGCAGAGTGCGGTCAGGGCTGCAGGGAATGGGCAGAGTGTGGTCAGGGCTGCAGGGAATGGGCAGATTGAGGTCAGGGCTGCAGGGAATGGGCAGAGTGTGGTCAGGGCAGCGGGGAATGGGCAGAGTGCGGTCGGGGCTGCAGGGATTAGGCAGAGTGCGGTCAGGGCTGCAGGGAATGGGCAGAGTGCGGTCAGGGGTGCAGGGAATGGGCAGAGTGCGGTCAGGGCTGCAGTGAATGGGCAGAGTGCGGTCAGGGCTGCAGGGAATGGGCAGAGTGCGGTCAGGGCTGCAGGGAATGGGCAGAGTGCGGTCAGGGCTGCAGGGACTGGGCAGAGTGCGGTCAGGGCTGCAGGGAAAGGGTAGAGTGCGGTCAGGGCAGTGGGGAATGGGCAGAGTGCGGTCAGGGCTGCAGGGAATGGGCAGAGTGTGGTCAGGGCTGCAGGGAATGGGCAGAGTGCGGTCAGGGCTGCAGGGAATGGGCAGAGTGTGGTCAGGGCAGCGGGGAATGGGCAGAGTGCGGTCGGGGCTGCAGGGATTAGGCAGAGTGCGGTCAGGGCTGCAGGGAATGGGCAGAGTGCGGTCAGGGCTGGGCAGAGTGCGGTCAGGGGTGCAGGGAATGGGCAGAGTGCGGTCAGGGCTGCAGGGAATGGGCAGAGTGCGGTCAGGGCTGCAGGGAATGGGCAGAGTGCGGTCAGGGCTGCTGGGAATGGGCAGAGTGCGGTCAGGGCTGCGGGGATTGGGCAGAGTGCGGTCAAGGCTGCAGGGAATGGGCAAAGTGTGGTCAGGGCTGCAGGGACCAGGCAGAGTGCGGTCAGGGCTCCGGGGAATGGGCAGAGTGCGGTCAGGGCTGCAGGGAATGGGCAGAGTGTGGTCAGGGCTGCAGGGAATGGGCAGAGTGTGGTCAGGGCTGCAGGGAATGGGCAGAGTGCGGTCAGGGCTGCAGGGAATGGGCAGAGTGCGGTCAGAGCTGCAGGGACCGGGCAGAGCTGCAGGGACCGGGCAGAGTGCAGTCAGAGTTGCAGGGACCGGGCAGAGTACAGTCAGAGCTGCAGGGAATGGTCAGAGTGCAGTCAGAGCTGCAGGGACCGGGCAGAGTGCGGTCACAGCCGCAGGTAATACCCTTCGTAGTGTGCAGAGTCTCCGCATGCTGATAACACACACAAGGTGCCTGGAGGTGCCTCGGCTAAGGAAATAAGCAGCCGGCCAATCAGGCTGCGGCTCCTCCCCGGGGCAGCCAATCAGCAGCTCTCCCTGCAGCAGGGGGCGGGGCGGCAGAGTGGCAGGCGGTAGTGCGGCGGTGATTCCCGCTGGTGACACATGATGGCTGCGCGGCTGTCCCAGAGTCACCTGAAGCTGGAGGCTGAGATAGAGCGCTGCCGGGCGGAGAGCAGCTGGGAGAGGGTGCGGAGCCTGGCCGGCCAGATGTGCCCCAAGGGGCAGGACAGTGCGGGTGAGTGACACACTGTATACTGCTATATACTGCCATACACTATACATACACAGGACAGTGCAGGTGAGTGACACACTATATACTGCTATGTACCCATACACTATACATACACAGGACAGTGCAGGTGAGTGACACACTATATACTGCTATGTACCCATACACTATACATACACAGGACAGTGCGGGTGAGTGACACAGCTATATACTGCTATATACCCATACACTATACATACACAGGACAGTGCAGGTGAGTGACACTCTATATACTGCTATATACAGCCATATACTGCTATATACCCATACACTGTACATACACAGGACAGTGCGGGTGAGTGACACACTGTATACTCCATATACTGCTATATACTGCCATACACTGCTATATACCCATACACTGTACATACACAGGACAGTGCGGGTGAGTGACACACTGTATACTGCTATATACTGCCATACACTATACATACACAGGACAGTGCAGGTGAGTGACACAGGCAGCTATATACTACTATATACTGCTATATACACAGGTATATACACCACCATATACTGCTATGTACTGCTATATACCCCATACACAGGACAGTGCGGGTGAGTGACACTCTATATACTCCTATATACACACCATACATACACTATATATACACTATACACAGGACAGGGCTGGGAGAGGGTGAGGGGCCTGGCCGGCCAGATGTGCCCCAAGGGGCAGGACAGTGCGGGTGAGTGACACACTGTATACTGCTATATACCCATACACTATACATACACAGGACAGTGCAGGTGAGTGACACACTGTATACTGCTATATACTGCTATATACCCATACACTATACATACACAGGACAGTGCGGGTGAGTGACACACTATGTACTGCTATATACTGCTATATACCCATACACTATACATACACAGGACAGTGCAGGTGAGTGACACACTGTATACTGCTATATACTGCTATATACCCATACACTATACATACACAGGACAGTGCAGGTGAGTGACACACTATATACTGCTATATACTGCCATTTACTGCTATATACTCATACACTATACATACACAGGACAGTGCAGGTGAGTGACACACTATATACTGCTATATACTGCCATATACTGCTATATACACCATACACTATACATGCACAGGACAGTGCAGGTGAGTGACACAGCTATATACTGCCATATACTGCTATATACTGCTATATACTGCTATATACCCATACACTATACATACACAGGACAGTGCGGGTGAGTGACACACTATATATTGCTATATACTGCCATATACACAGGTATATACACTGCCATATACACAGGTATATACACCACCATTTACTGCTATATACTGCCATATACCCATACACTATACATACACAGGACAGTGCAGGTGAGTGACACACTATATACTGCTATATATACACCATACACAGGACAGTGCGGGTGAGTGACACAGCTATATACTGCCATATACACAGGTATATACACAGGTATATACACCACCATATACTGCTATATACACCATACACTGCTATATACGCACCATACATACACCCTATACCACTATACATACACAGGACAGTGCAGGTGAGTGACACACTGTATACTGCCATATACTGCTATATACACCATACATACACTATATATACACCATACACTCTATACCATTATACGTACACAGGACAGCGCTGGGAGAGGGTGCGGAGCCTGGTCAGCCAGGTGTACCCCAAGGGCCAGGACAACAATGGTGAGTGACACCATACACTATATACAGCTATATACACCATTCACCATACATAGCTATACATACACAGGACAGTGCAGGTGAGTGACACCATACATACACTATACACCAGTCACCATACACAGCCAGGACAGCGCAGGTGAGTGACAGCCATACACCAGCCATATGCTGCTATATACACCATACACACAGCTATACATACACACTACACTTCTATACATACATAACACAGGACAGCGCTGGGAGAGGGTGCCGAGCCTGGCCCAGCAGATGGCCCCCAAGGGCCAGGACAGGAATGGTGAGTGACACCATACACCAGCCATATACTGCTATATACATATTACACACAGCTATATACACCATACTGTCCTGGCCTAAAGTTTTGAGACTGTCAAAATATTGGAAATTAGAAAAGTTGGTGCTTATATTTTTATAATAGCAATTTGCATATATTCCATAATGTTATGAAGAGTGTTCAGATAAATTGCATAGTCCTTCTTTGCCATGAAAATTAACTGAATCCCAAAAAATCCTTTCCACTGCATTTCATTGCTGTCATTAAAGGGGATCCATCTGAAAATGGCGCCTGCGAATAATGGCGCACGGTGTTGCCGCTAATCCGTTTGCCGCCTATCGCTATTTAACAATAAAGCCTTATTGTTATTTAACGTTAAAGCCTTATTGTTATTTAGCGTTAACACACAGAACCCTCTCTGTACCTATCCCTAACCCCTAAACCCCCCCTGGTGGTGCCTAACCCTAACCACCCTCCTGGTGGTGCCTAACCCTAACCACCCCCCTGGTGGTGCCTAACCCTAAATCTCCCCTGGTGGTGCCTAACCCTAACCACCCCCCTGGTGGGGCCTAACCCTAAGACCCCCCTGGTGGTGCCTAACCCTATACACCCCCCTGGTGGTGCCTAACCCTAACCATCCCCCTGGTGGTGCCTAACCCTAACCACCCCCCTGGTGGGGCCTAACCCTAAGACCCCCCTGGTGGTGCCTAACCCTAACCACCCCCCTGGAAGTGCCTAACCCTAAGACCCCCCCAGTGGTGCCTAACCCTAAGACCCCCCCCCCCCCCGGTTGGTGCCTAACCCTAAGACCCCCCTGGTGGTGCCTAACCCTACCCACCACCTGGAAGTGCCTAACCCTAAGACCCCCCCAGTGGTGCCTAACCCTAAGACCCCCCCCCCCCAGTTGGTGCCTAACCCTACCCACCGCCTGGTGGTGCCTAACTCTAAGACCCCCCTGGTGGTGTCTAATCCTAACCACCCCCCTGGTGGTGCCTAACCCTAACCACCCCCCTAGTGGTGCCTAACCCTAACCACCCCCCTAGTGGTGCCTAACCCTAACCTTGACAGTGTTACATTAAGTCCATTCATCGGTTTGCAGTTAAATAACGTCTGCAGTTTGGCTTATGTAGGGCGCTATTGATAAATAACGTTACTGTGCGCAATAACGTCTGCTGTTTGGCATATGAACGGCACTATTGATAAATAACGTTACTGTGTGGCGTTTTTCTTCGTTTTTCCCTGTGCGTCATTATTATGCAGTACTAACGATAAATAGCGATAAGCGTATCTTTTTAATGCGGCGCCATTTATATGCATAGGCGCTGTGTGCCATTATTCACTGATCCGCATTAAAGGACCTGCTGAGATCATTTCAGTCATCGTCTTGTTATCTCAGGTGAGAATGTTGACGGGCTCAAGGCTGGAGATCATTATGTCAGGCTGATTGGGTTAGGCCTCTTTTCCACGAACTGCTGATAGGCATTGAAATGCCTCCCAAACTCTTACAACTGCTTGCTTCTGCCTGGCAACTGCTGGCTGAGCACACAGCTCAGCAGTCCGTGGAAAGGAGGCCTTAGGATGGCAGACTTGACATGTTAAAAGGAGTGGAATGCTTGAAATCATTGATCTTCCGATGTTAACCATGGTGACCAGCAAAGAAACGCTTGCAGCCATCATTGCGTTGCAAAAAAATGGCTTCACAGGCAAGTATATTGTGGCTACTAAGATTGCACCTAAATCAACAATTTATAGGATCATCAAGAACTTCAAGGAAAGACATTCAAACCCTGTTAACCTCCTGAGTGTTATGCCGCTCAGGAGGTTTTGTTGATTTTTGCCCGATTTTTTTAATAAATGTGGCAAATGGCTATAAACCCTCTAGCTAGCACCAGGCTAGCTAAAAGAAGTCTCTGGCACCCCCCAATCCCCGCCGCTCCCCTGTTTATACATTACCCAGCCTGGATCCAGCGATCGGTGCAGCCTCCAGGGACAGCTGCGGTCTTCACTATGGGGAGGGTCGCACATGACGTCGTGCGCAAACCCCATCCTCCCCATAGAGAGACCGGAGCTGTGCCGGGAGGTATAAACAGGGGAGCGGCGGGAATCCATGGGTGCTGGAGACTCTTACTAGCTACCCTAGTGCTAGCTAGAGGATTTACAGCCATTTGCCACATGTATTTATCTATGGGGGACTCCTGGGGCCACAGAGCGGTATGCCCGACACAGTGTCGGGCATACCGCTAAAGAGGTTAAGAAGGCTTCAGGGCATCCAAGAAAGTCCAGCAACCGCTAGGATCGTCTCCTAAAGAGGAGCAGCAGGCAGGTGTAAGTGCATCTGCACACACAGTAAGGCGAAGACTTTTGGGAGATGGCCTGGTGTCAAGAAGGGCAGCAAAGAAGCCACTAGTCTCCCAAAAAAACATCAGGGACAAATTGATCTTCTGCAGAAAGTATGGTGAATGGACTGCTGAGGACTGGGGCAAAGTCATATTCTCAGATGAAGCCCCTTCCCGATTGTTTGGGGCATCTGGAAAAAGGCTTGTCAGGAGAAGAAAAGGTGAGCGCTACCATCAGTCTTGTGTCATGCCAACAGTAAAGCATCCTGAGACCATTCATGTGTGGGGTTGCTTCTCATCCAAGGGAGTGGGCTCACTCACAATTTTGCCAAAACACAGCCATGAATAAGGAATGATACCAAAACACCCTCCAACAGCAACTTCTTCCAACAATCGAACAACAGTTTGGTGAAGAACAATGCATTTTCCAGCACGGTGGAGAACCGTGTCATAAGGCAAAAGTGAGAACTACCAGTAAGTGGCTCGGGAACAAAAATGTTGAAATTTTGGGTCCATGGCCTGGAAACTCCCCAGATCTTAATCCCATTGAGAACTTGTGGTCATTCCTCAAGAGGCGGATGGACAAACAAAAACCAACTAATTCTGAGAAACTCAAAGAAGTGATTATGAAAGAATGGGTTGCTATCAGTCAGGATATGTCCCAGAAGTTGATTGAGAGCGTTACATAAAGGAGGGAGACTGCTACACTTACATAATATCCCAAATGGGAACAGGGAGTTTCAAAGCCGAAAAGTCCAGAAGTAGTGATAAAAATCCCGCTGCACCAGATGGTAGGGCAAAGTGAAAAATTCTTTATTATGTTAATCCATATCAAAATGTTACAGATAAAATCTCACGCGTATCGGAGCAGTAGATGGCTCCTTAATCATAGCTGATTGAGGGCATGCCCAGTCGAATTGCAGAGTTCCTGGAAAAAGAAGGGCCAACACTGCAAATACTAACTCTCTGCATAAATCTCATTCAATTGTCAATAAAAGCCTTTGAACCGTATGAAGTGCTTATAATTATATATCAATACATCACATAAACCACTGAAATAAATATGTAAAAGCAGTTTAGCAGCAAACTTTGTGAAAACTCATATTTTTGACAGTCTCAAAACTTTTGGCCAGGACTGTATGTACACTATACAGGATCTTCTCAAAAAATTAGCATATTGTGATAAAGTTCATTATTTTCTGTAATGTACTGATAAAAATTAGACTTTCATATATTTTAGATTCAAATACACACAACTGAAGTAGTTCAACCTTTTATTGTTTTAATATTGATGATTTTGGCATAAAGCTCATGAAAACCCAAATTTCCTATCTCAAAAAATTAGCATATTTCATCCGACCAATAAAAGAAAAGTGTTTTTAAAACAAAAAAACGTCAACCTTCAAATAATTATGTTCAGTTATGCACTCAATACTTTGTCGGGAATCCTTTTGCAGAAATGACTGCTTCAATGCGGCGTGGCATGGAGGCAATCAGCCTGTGGCACTGCTCAGGTGTTATGGAGGCCCAGGATGCTTCGATAGCGGCTTTAAGCTCATCCAGAGTGTTGGGTCTTGCGTCTCTCAACTTTCTCTTCACAATATCCCACAGATTCTCTATGGGGTTCAGGTCAGGAGAGTTGGCAGGCCAATTGAGCACAGTAATACCATGGTCAGTAAACCATTTACCAGTGGTTTTGGCACTGTGAGCAGGTGCCAGGTCGTGCTGAAAAATGAAATCTTCATCTCCATAAAGCTTTTCAGCAGATGGAAGCATGAACCCACTTTTGAACCAGAAACAGCGGCAGAAGCGCCTGACCTGAGCTACAGAGAAGCAGCACTGGACTGTTGCTCAGTGGTCCAAAGTACTTTTTCCGGATGAAAGCAACTTTTACATGTCATTCAGAAATCAAGGTCCCAGAGTCTGGAGGAAGACTGGGGAGAGGGAAATGCCAAAATGCCTGAAGTCCAGTGTCAAGTACCCACAGTCAGTGATGGTCTGGGGTGCCATGTCAGCTGCTGGTGTTGGTCCACTGTGTTTTATCAAGGGCAGGGTCAATGCAGCTAGCTATCAGGAGATTTTGGAGCACTTTATGCTTCCATCTGCTGAAAAACTTTATGGAGATTAAGATTTCATTTTTCAGCACGACCAGGCACCTGCTCACAGTGCCAAAACCACTGGTAAATGGTTTACTGACCACGCCGCATTGAAGCAGTCATTTCTGCAAAAGGATTCCCGACCAAGTATTGAGTGCATAACTGAACATAATTATTTGAAGGTTGACTTTTTTTGTTTTAAAAACACTTTTCTTTTATTGGTCGGATGAAATATGCTATTTTTTTTAGATAGGAATTTGGGGTTTTCATGAGCTGTATGCCAAAATCATAAATATCAAAACAATAAAAGGCTTGAACTACTTCAGTTGTGTGTATTTGAATCTAAAATATATGAAAGTCTAATGTTTATCAGTACATTACAGAAAATAATGAACTTTATCACAATATGCTAATTTTTTGAGAAGATCCTGTATATACACAGGACAGTGCAGGTGAGTGACAGCCATACACAACCATATACTGCTATATACACCAGCCATATACAGCTATACATACACTACACTAACCGGTCACTAATCGATCAGGTTATGCAGCAATCCTAAGGGGACTCTCTTTAATCACTGTCCTTTCAACTTCTCTCTCTTTCTTCCTCTTCTTTCCTCTCCTCTCTGTCTCTCTCCTAGGGTTAGACCAGGGGGTATCTGATTCCAAGTATCGCTGCAGAAGCGTTTTGAGTGCCTCTGACGGCAGCGAATTACCCCCCTGGTCCTTCTTCTGGGTTCATCTTTATGCTTCTGTCCATGCTTTATTTTCTATGCCTGTTTTGCACTGTTCTTACTATATGTATCTACTGTATGTACCTGTATATGCTGTATGTACCTACCACTGTATGTACCACCACCGACCCTGTTGTGCCAAAACCAATTCCGGGTACAACTCATGTTGTACTTGGCGAAATAAATTTGATTCTGATTCTGACTATACACAGCGGTATACAACCATATATACAACATACATTCACTATACATACACTTACACACTATACATACATACACAGGACAGCACTAGTGAATGACAGCAGCACATACACCATACACGGGATCAGTGAATAATGGCGCACAGCGCCTATGCATAAAAATGGCGCCGCATTAAAAAGATACGCTTATCGATATTTATAGTTAGTGTTGCATAATAATGGCGCACAGGGAAAAAAGAAGAAAAACGGCACACACTAACGTTATTTATCAATAGTGGCACACACTAACGTTATTTATCAATAGTGGCACACACTATTGTTATTTATCAATAGCGCCCTACATAAGCCAAACTGCAGACGCTATTTAACTGCAAAGCGGTGAATGGATTTAATGTAACACTGTCAAGGTTAGGGTTGGGCACCACTGGGGGGTCTTAGGGTTAGGCACCACCAGGGGGGTCTTAGGGTTAGGCACCACCAGGGGGGGTCTTAGGGTTAGGCATTACCAGGGGGTCTTAGGGTTAGGCACCACCAGGGGGGTGGTTAGGGTTTGGCACCACCGGGGGGGGGGGGGGGGGGGTTTAGGGGTTAGGGATAGGTACAGAGAGGGTTCTGTGTGTTAACGCTAAATAACAATAAGGCTTTAACGCTAAATAACAATAAGGCTTTAACGTTAAATAGTGATAAGCGGCAAATGGATTAGCGGCAACACTGTGCGCCATTATTCACAGCCGCCATTTTCAGATGGATGCACCATACACAGCTATACATACACTGCCAGCCATACATACACAGCTATATACACAGTCATACTTACAGAGCCATTCACATACACATACACAGCCATACAGTACATGTAATCAGAGCAGCTTTGCTTTGCCCTCAGTCCTGCCCCCTGCAGTGCCCGCTCCTCTCTGGCACAGCTGTATACACAGCTCTAGGGCAGCTGGGCAGGCTGGATCTGGTTATTAAGGATTCCAGCCTGCAGGTGAGTTACAGAGAGGCAGGTGACTTGGCACAGGAGGCCGGTGCTTTCAGTAAATATCAGATTATTTGCCATGCAGGAAGCGGCAGGGCGAGGGGGGGGCTCTGATCAGCCATGTGAGGAGACACACTGCTCAGCTCGCTGCTCACCACCCAGACAACTTCCTGAAATGACATGTTGTCAGTTAGCTGATTGCAAGTTCACAGATCACAGTGCTCTGCATCGCTCTCCTGCTATCCGCGTATCATTACGGAAGCCTGCGGGTTAGTCTCAGCGTGAAACTGAATTCTGCTCAAAGCAGTAGGATTAACCATACTATGCCAGGGGAGAAAAACACATATATAAGTAGATAAATACTTGATCTACTTAACACATGTATTGTACTGTCCATGTTTTGATTTCAGTGAATTTTATATAGTTCTGTTCCTGGTGGGAACCATGTCTTTTGCCCACAGTTTGAGGCTAAATACTGATGTAATTTCTTCCCTTAACTTTTTTTTTCTTTTCCCCTCCAATCGCTGAGTCACCTCAGATTTGTTTGTAAACACAAGTGAGCAGAGGATCGTGTTTCAGCTAGGCAGAGAAATAACCGTAAAAGGAGGAATATATTATAGATAAAAAGAACCCCCAGCATGCAACTGAATGGCAAAGACTATTAAAGGGCCAGTGCTCCTAAGGTATGTGGTAACTCCATACCATAACAGCAGAAAAAGTTTTGCAAGTTTTGAATGCAGGATTAACATCTTTATCACTTAATACACTCAGACCAGTTGCTGTTGAAATTTGATTTTTATGGTGACAATCCCGCTTTAAAGAGCAACTGTAACCCAGGATGGAACTTCATCCCCACAGTAGCTGATACCCCTTTTTCCAGGAGAAATATTTACCTTTTCTCAAATAGATCATCAGGGGGGTCTATTTGGCTAATATTGTGGTGAAACCCCTCCCACAGCGTGATGTCATGACCATGGTCCTGACAGGTGCTGTCTGTGAACCTTGTTGCATTGTGGGAAATAACTGCTTTTTTTTTTTTTCCATCTGCCAAGCAACCAGTAACTCCCTCTGTGCATAGAACTCTCAGTAACAAACATTACATACAGTGTCACCACCTCATACATTTTAGAATGTAAATCAGGGAGGAAAGATTTTACAATGGGCAACACTGACTAAATAATCTATAAAATAATATTGTAAACAGTTAGCAATTGTATTTATTATGTTGTTTTCACTACAGTTTCTCTTTAACCCCCCCCCCCCCCCCTCTGGCGCTAATTCTGAGCTGAGCTCGGGCAAGGGCGCAGGACCTGAAAGCAGTAAGCGGGCTAGCTGAAACCGCTGCCCCTTTTGTTTGCCTGGGTCCCGGGCCTGATCAGCGCTGACCAGCGGGACTCCAGACTTCTCTCCCCAGCCACCGGGATCCCCTTTACCTCCGCTCTTGTTCCGGCCAATCAGGATGTAGGCGCGGAGGTGCGGCATGAGGTCGGAGCAGAGTGATGTCATTGTGGGCGGCGCCAAATTTTTTACGTAAAACTTTCGAACTGGAAAGAGGAAAACAGAAAACTGCACCCTGCATGTATGTAGAGAGTTTAGCCTACCTAATCCCCCATCTGGACGCGATATCTTGCAGGGCAGGAGGCAAACATAGAGAAATGCATCCTGTATGTATGTAGAGAGTTTAGCCTGTCTAATCACAAGTTGTAATTCGATCTCTCCTCTGTCACCCGACTACCATGGCAGAGATGGCTGATAAGCTCATTTTGAAGCACAGGATGTTAACAATATAATCATTTGGTTCCTAATTGCTTCGGAACGAAGTGTTTCTGCTGATCTGCCTTACAGTCTGGATTTTGACTACTCTGCCTGTCACCTGTACCGACCTCTGCCTGGATTTTAACTTCTCTCTGCCTGCCGCCTGCACTGACCTCTGCCTGAATTTTGATGACACTGCCTGCCGCCTGCACCGACCTCTGCCTGGACTTTGACTACTCTCTGCCTGCCACCTAAGACTGATAGCAAAGACAAAAAAGTCTGAAAGGAATCCCGCTTCTACTCCCCTGATTGTGATGTCGGCCTCTGTGCCATTCCACAATTTTGTGTTCTAGTCTTTTATCATACGCAGGATGTCTACCAGGCCTTTATTCTGACATATTTTGTTATCGCTTAACAATTGGAGGCTTAAAATTCTTTAAAAAAAATGTACCACTTTTAGACCCATAAATCCAGACAGAAATGCACCGCCAGGGAGGCTAAGGCCTGCATACACTTACAGCTTGGGGCGCGCTCATAACAGTTCCTCAAGATCGTTTCGGATGGTCTTTCCAATTGTGTGTAGGTGTCCATTTATGTTTGCCGAAAGCTTGTTATGGCGGACCTGAACTCAGAACTTTCTCTCTGCTCTAGAATATAAGCAACAGCATAATAACCATTAAAGAAAAACATTTTTTTTTACAGCTGATAAAAATCATGCAATAAATCTGCAGTGTACCTACTTCCTGCTTTCATGGAAGCAGACAAAGGGTTAGCATCCTGTGTAAATTAGCAGCTGGCACAGCTGAGTGGATCACGACAGTGCATGCGGGTCACGGCCGTGTGCCTATTGTGGGGGGGGGGTCGTGGGTGTGCACACAAGATCGTGGGCACAGCATGCGCCAATTGGCCAAGCGCCTGTTATTTAACGTGCCGGCCTTTTTTACTAGTATCTATATGTTGCTGTATATTGGTATATAGCTTTGCCCTCCCTATTAAAGGCCCATACAGACGTCAGATTTTTCCAAACGACGGGTCGTTTGAACGTCCCGTCGTCCGCACGCCAAATCGGGCGTGTGTACATACTGTCGTTCGCGTGATAAGACTGAGTTTGAGTGATCCCCCCCGGCGGATTGCTCAAACTCAGTCCTATCACGCGAAAGACAGTCTGTACACACGCCCGATTTGGGCGTGCGGACGACTGAACGACGGGACGTTCAAACGACCCGTCGTTCGGAAAAATCCGACGTCTGTATGGGCCTTATGTTTAGCCGAAGCTGTTTATTATGCAGAATCCCCCTTCACCCAAGAGTATCCCGGGAGACCAGGTTTATTGTGTACAGTAAACACACATTCCGCAGAGATTACCCGCCAGCATTAAATATGTCGCCGCCTGTGATAAATATCAGAAAACAAATCAGAGAGAGGAAAGACTTTACATGAGCAACAGTGACTAAATAGTTTATAAAAGTATATTGATAAAAAATAAGCAATTTTATGTTATTTTGACTACAGTTCATCTTTAGAATACCTTGCTTACATATAACAGTTGGCTGGGCACATGCCAGTTTGCGTTAGGTCTTTGATTCGGGGTAACCCTTTAGTTAAAAGTTTAAAATAAAGTTGTTGTCAAACTTGCTGGCCAAACACACAACCCAAAGAAGACAACTCATTTTGTAAGGATTTCTCAGCCCATCAATACAAATAAATTCTCAATGGAAAGTAAAAATACTGAGAAGTGTATAAGCCACATTAACCCTCCTGGCGGTCTATTACAAACCACCAGGGGGCAGCGCAGCAGTTTTTTATTTATTTTTTTAATCATGTAGCGAGCTTAGGGCTCGCTACATGACAGCTGCTGTGCATCGGCATCCCCCCACCCTCTCCGATCGCCTCCGGCGATCAAGCCCGTCCGGAAATCCCGTTCTGAACGAGATTTCCATTAGGGCTTCCCCCGTCGTGATGTCAAAGGGAGTCCCGATCCACCCCTCAGCGCTGCCTGCCACTGATTGGCCAGGCAGCGCATGGGGTCTGGGGGGGTATGGGGCAGCGCGGCGGGTAGCGGCGAATCGGCGGGTAGTGGCGGCGATCGGAGTGCACACACAGTTAGCAAAGTGCTAGCTGCGTGTAGCAAAAAAAAAAAATGATGCAAATCGGCCCAGAAAGGCCTGAGAAATCCTCCTGCGGGGTTACCGCCAGGATGGTTAAAAGGGAACATGGAGTAAGAGGGCGATGGAGGCTGACATATTTATCTCCTTTTGAACAATGCACATGGCCCGGCTGCCTCTGCCTCTAATACTTTTAGCCATTGACCCTGAACAAGCATGCAGCAGATCAGGTGTTCTGACTGAAGTCTGACAACAAGCCACATGCTTGTTTCAGGTGTGTGATTCAAATACTACTGATGGCAGAAGGACGAGTAGGACAACCAGGCAACTGGTATTGTTTAAAAGGAAACCGCCTCTGCAGAGAATCTATTGTGTGTACAGCGGCTATTTCTGCTTTTCTGGCTATCAGGATCATCGCCACTTTTATAAATTAGCCCCCTACAGTGTTACCAGTGCAGAGTATTAGGAGGAAGCAGGCAAGGGCAGGATGAGGGAAACACTTGTAGAATGTTACTTGCAACATAAACCAGCAACTATTTCCCAATGCCGTATAAAGTAGCCTGAAAACAAACAAACAAACAGTAATTTGAGGATGGCCTGGCACAGAAGATATGGCTGCTGCCACTGCTGGTATGTACAGTGGGATGCGAATGTTTGGGTAACCTTGTTAATTTTCATGATTTTCCTGTATAAATCGTTGGTTGTTATGATAAAAAATGTCAGTTAAATATATCATATAGGAGACACACACAGTGATATTTGAGAGGTGAAATGAAGTTTATTGGATTTACAGAAAGTACGCAATAATTGTTTAAACAAAATTAGGCAGGTGCATACATTTGGGCACCACAAAAAAGAAATAAAATCAATATTTAGTAGATCCTCCTTTTGCAGAAATTACAGCCTCTAAATGCTTCCTGTAGGTTCCAATGAGAGTCTGGATTCTGGTTGAAAGTATTTTGGACCATTCCTCTACAAAACATCTCTAAGGCCCGGTTCACACTTGCGGTGGCCCTCCGGAATCGCCGTGCCGGAGCCGCACTGCCTGCAGAACGGACGGAACTGACGCACGGCATAGCAATTAAAGCCTATGCGTCCGTTCACATGGGTCCGTTCTGCAGAACCGGAGCCGGACCGGATCCGGGCCGGATCCGGACTCCGGCCTCCGTTCCAACATGCGCTATTTTTTCATCCGGCACCCTCCGGCAGCCGTATCCGGGGCGGAGCCGGACTGCACCATCCGGCCAATACAAACAAATGGGAACCGGAGGCCGCACAACACACTGGCTGAGAAATCCGGATGTTCTACCCCACTTCCTATGCGGATTGTTGCGGCGATATTGGCTGGGGACACATGGGCAAGCATTTTGGAGTGGAGCAGCACGAGCTGGAGGTGTTGGCAGGATGTTGGCAGCATGTCGGAGGTGGAGGTGAGTGCTAAACAGCAGAGGGCCTGATTCCACAGGTCCCCCTTCTGCTGACCTCCCAGACCCCAACATTTTTTTTTTTTTTTTACGTTACTTTGCCAAACGGATCCGGATCGCATCCTGATTACCACCTGATGCAACCTGACCGGATCCGGATCGGATCCGGATCAGAACCGTACGGTTCCGATCCGGATCCGGTCCGGATCCGGTCAGGTCATCCGGTCCGTTTGGCAAACAACCGCTAATGTGAACCGGGCCTAATTCATTCAGGTTTGATGGCTCTTCAACTCACACCACAGATTTTCAATTATATTCAGGTCTGGGGACTGAGATGGCCATTCTAGAACGTTGTACTTGTTCCTCTGCATGAATGCCTTAGTGGATTTTGAGCAGTGTTTAGGGTTGTTGTCTTGTTGAAAGATCCAGCTTTGTCACTGATTCCTGGACATTGGTCTCCAGAATCTGCTGATACTGAGTGAAATCCATGCGTCCCTCAACTTTGACAAGGTTCCCAGTCCCTGCACTAGCCCCAAAGCCCCACAGCATGATGGACCCACCACCATATTTTACTGTAGGTAGCAGGTGATTTTCTTGGAATGCTGTGTTTTACCTCCATGCATAATGCCCCTTGTTATGCCCAAATAACTCAATTTTAGTTTCATCAGTCCACAGCACTGTATTCCAAAATGAAGGTGGTTTGTGCAAATGTGCTTTAGCATACCTCAAGCGGCTCTGCTTGTGCTGTGGGCGGAGAAAAGGCATCACTCTTGTATAAAGCACCTCCTTGTGTTAAGTGTGCCTAATGGTTGAATGAATGATTCACAGTGACTCCATCTACAGCAAGATGATGTTGTAGGTCTTTGGTGCTGGTCTGTGGGTTGACTCTGACTGTTCTCACCATTCGTCGCTTCTGTTTTATCCTAGATTTTTGGTCTGCCACTTAACTTGAACTGAGCTTGTGGTCTTTCATTTCCTCAGTATGTTCCTGACTGCGGAAACAGCTGAAATCTCTGAGACAGCTTTCTGTATCCTTCCCCTAAACCATGATGGTGAACTAACTTTGTCTTCAGGTCATTTGAGAGTTGTGTTGAGACCCCCATGTTGCTACTCTTCAGAGAAAATTAAAAGAGGAAAGAAACTTACAATTGACTCCCTTAAATACTCTTTCTCATAATTGGATTCACCTGTGTATGTAGGTCAGGGGTCACTGAGCTCACCAAGCCATTTTGAGTTCCAATAATTAGTTTTAAAGGTTTTGGAATCAATGAAATGAAAACAGTGCCCACATTTATGCACCTGCCTAATTTTATTCAAACAATTATTGCGCACTTTTTGTAAATCTAATAAACTTAATTTCACCGCTTAAATATCACTGTGTGTGTCTCCTATATGATATTTAACTAACATTTTTTATCGTAACAACCAACGATTTTTACAGGAAAATCATGACGATTAACAAGGTTTCCCAAACTTTCGCATCCCACTGTACATGTAAGTTACACTTCATGAAGCAGCCAGACTTATATGGACAGCTATCTCCTCAGTAAGGCTAGATTCATTTATTCCAGGCTTCAGACCTATCAAATAACCGCAGTAGACACAAGTGGTAAACCGGGCTGTCAGCAGCTGATGTAGATAGCTCCTCCCACCCATACACCTCCTCCGCCCCTCCCATCCCAGCCCCTATCAATACCGTGCCTCCCATCCCAGCTCCTCCCATTTATACACCTGCACCCCTCCCATCCCAGCCCCTCCCATCCATACACCTCATGCATGGCTACAGTAGTAGGAGGGTAAGAAGCAGCATACACCACCTACTGTGAAGCTTAGTGGTGGGAGGGTGATGGGAGGGTAAGAGGCAGTAAAGAAGCATAAGAGGAGAATAAAATAAAGGTATTCAAGTGGTTGTTTTTTACTGCTCAAAATGAATTAAAATACTTTTGGGGGGCTTAGGGAAAGGTAGGGTAAAACGATATTGGTGGAGATGGATTATAAATCTGGTTTTCTGTACTGAAATAATAATAATACGGATTATATAAAAACATTTCACATGCTGGTCACTGAAGTGGCAAATAATAATGAGCAATCACTCTGGAAAAGATTAAATATTTATTCAAGATTACAATGGCAGCTCTTAGCGGTATTACGTAGGTAGCACTGAATTCCTGGAATAGAGATACTTCAGTTACTGATAGTGGGGGCGGGGCTTCATCCACATCCTGTCAGGGGAGGAAGTGATGGAGGAAAGGAAAGACAGACAGTAATAACTGCTACCCCCCCCCCCCCCCCCCAAAAAAGAAATAGGCTTTATACCGGGAGGTGACATTAGATCAGCCTCTCGATATGAATCATATTTGTTATGTATATATGCAAGGCAGCAGTCCTGTTTTCAGTAAGCAGCATTTGATAAGCAAAGGAAAACACTATGCAAAGATTAAAGCGGAACTCCAGTGAAAATAATGTAATAAAAAAGTTTTACAATAATTATGTATGTAGTGGACGTATATGATACAGGGCTGAAGTGTTTTATACTAATTATGTATAAATGATTCAGTCAGTGTTTGCCCATTGTAAAATCTTTTAAATCCCTGATTTACATTCTGACATTTATTGCATGGTGACATTTTTACTGCTGGTAGGGGCTGCATGTTTTTTTGGCAGTTGTAAACAGCTATTTCCCACAATGCAACAAGGTTCACAGACAGGAAACTGCCAGGAGTACCACGGTGCTCATAGCTTCTTGTGGGAGGGGTTTCACCACAATATCAGTCATACAGCGCCCCCTGATGGTCTGTTTGTGAAAAGGAATAGATTTCTCATGTAAAAGGGGGCATCAGCTACTGATTGGGATAAAGTTCAATTGTTGGTCGGAGTTTCTCTTTAACTGCAATAACTGATATGAGGTGGGTCTTTTACACCTCTGTAAACCCTTTACAGATCTGCAAATATTTACCTCTGGGACGTAAAAAGTAGTTACAGGACAACTGTAGTGAGATGTATATTGAGGCTGCCATATTTATTTCCTTTAAAGCAGTGGTCCTCAAACTAAGGCCCGTGGGCCGAATGCGGCCCCCTCAGGCTTTTTCACCGGCCCCCCACTCACAAATGTATTACTTATAGTTGCAGTCCACTGCATCTTTAAATATTGGTGTCTCGCAGGTAGAATAGCAGTGCTGGCACCACCCATCCACATACTGTAGAAGCCAGTGAACAGTCATTCGCTGGCTTCCAATCCTATTCCGCATCAGATGACACTGCTGTCCACTTGGGTGACAGGTTGCTCCCTGAGAATGCTTCACTGTCTGGCGAAAAGAGTTTTTTTTACTATCTGCACATACTGTGTTGGGGGCATAATATCTGCTTTGGTTAAATGGGAACAAAATAGCTGGGCATGTTAACAGGTAATAGTTTACACTACCTAGGTTCAATGTAATGTTTTCTACATCATATTATGTATACTCCGGCCCCCATTAGTTTGACGTATGTTGACCCAGCCCTTGACGGAAAAAGTATGTGGATCCCTGCTTTAAAGAGAAACTGTAACCAAGAATTGAACTTCATCCCAATCAGCAGCTGATACCCCCTTTTACATGAGAAATCTATTCCTTTTCTCAAACAGACCATCAGGGGGCTCTGTATGGCTGATATTGTGGGGAAACCCCTTCCACAGTGTGATGTCAGGACCATTGTCCTGACAGTTGTCTGTCTGTCTGTGAACCTCATTGCATTGTGGGAAATAACGGTTTTCAGCTGTTTCCAACTGCCAAAAAAACCCAAAAAAACCCCCAAAAAGCAGCATCTCCTTCCACTGACATCACCTGCCAGCAGTAAAAATGTCACCATGTGATAAATGTCATAATGTAAATCAGGGAGAGGGAATATTTTACAATGGGCAAACACTGAGTAAATCCTTTATACATAATTATCGTAAAAATGAAGCACTTTTTTGTATTACATTATTTTCACTGGAGTTCCTCTTTAACCTCCTTGCCGGTTCAATTCCTCCGGCAAGGAGGCAGCGCAGGAGGTTTTTTTTTTGTTTTTTTTTAAATCATGTAGCGAGCCTAGGGCTCGCTACATGATAGCCGCTGAGCGGCGGCATCCCCCCACCCACTCCGATCGCCTTCGGCGATCAGAGTAAACAGGAAATTCCGTTCAGAACGGGATTTCCTGCAGGGCTTCCCCGGTCGCCATGGCGACGGGGCGGGATGACGTCACCGACGTCATGGACGTCGGGACGTCATAGGGAATCCCGATCCGCCCCTCAACGCTGCCTGGCACTGATTGGCCAGGCTGCACAGGGGTCTGGGGCGGGGGGGATCGACTCGGCGTGGCGGATTGCGGCGGATCGGCGGCGAGCGGCGGAGATCGGAAGTTACAAGCAGCTAGCAAAGTGCTAGCTGCTTGTAACAAAAAAAAAATTACCGGTATGCAAATCGGCCCAGCGGGGCCTGAGAAATCCTCCTGCGCAGGTTACCCCGAACTGAGTTCGGGATAACCGGCAAGGAGGTTAAGCAATACCAGTTGCCTGGCACCCCTGCTGATCCTCTGCCTCTAATACTTTTATCTATTGTCCCTGAACAAGCATGCAGCAGATCAGGTGTTTCTGACAAGATTAGCAGCATGCTTGTTTCTGGTGTGATTCAGACACTACTGCAGCCTAATAGACCAGTAGGGAAATAAATATGGAAGCCTCATATTCTCATTTCAGTTGTCCTTCAATGCCTGGTACACACCATGCAATTTCCCCTCAGATGGACAGGTTGAATCGATAATCTCCAACAGGTCCAATCAGGTTTTCGATCAATTTTCTGATAACTTCTGAACAAAATCAGAAACCCGATTGGACCTGTCGGAAATTGATCGATACAAACTCCATGCAGATAGTGTTGTGGCCAGGTTTGTACCAGGGATCCCAGTGCTGCAAGTCCAGGCCGCTATCCACTACTCCACCGTAATCTGCAGTAAGATGTTTTGCTGATTCTGCTCAGTTACATACGCTGTATATAACGCTCATTCAGTCAGTATATTTCCAGTAGCCAGAAAGCCGTTACAGTGGAAATCTTGAGATTTTTCCCGACTTCCTAGAGTGTAAACATATCTTCACTGAGTCACTCTTTTATGGAGTGGCACATTTTTTTTCTTACATATTCCCTGCGAGGAACTAAAGTTTCTGGTGAGGGAAAATCAGCCTCATGAGCTCACGTTTCCCATTTACTGGCCGCGGGCAGACGGGGAACTGGCGTGGAAACATTCTGCGCACATGAAGAGCAGTAATAACAGCCTAATGAATGAACACAGGAGACAGCGGGCAAGTGATTCACTCCAGCCCTGGGGAAACGCAGCCACTGCTCAGGCAGGGAAGGGCTGGGAGCTAAAATACTGCAGTACTTCGCTGGCACCAAGATCGGACAGAGGCAGCCCTGCGGGAATTAGAGGCATGCGTGTTGTCTGAGCCGGAGGGCAGTGTAGTCTGGGCCGGATGGAAGTGTTGTCTGGGCCGGATGACAGTGTTGTCTGGGCCGGAGAGCAGTGTAGTCTGGGCCGGAGGGCAGTGTTGTCTGGGCCGGATGGCAGTGTTGTCTGGGCCGGATGGCAGTGTTGTCTGGGCCGGATGACAGTGTTGTCTGGGCCGGATGACAGTGTTGTCTGGGCCGGATGACAGTGTTGTCTGGGCCGGAGGGCAGTGTTGTCTGGGCCGGATGGAAGTGTTGTCTGGGCCGGTTGACAGTGTTGTCTGGGCCGGAGGGCAGTGTTGTCTTGGCCGGAGGGCAGTGTTGTCTGGGCCGGAGGGCAGTGTTGTCTGGGCCGGATGGCTGTGTAGTCTGGGCCGGAGGGCGGTGTTGTCTGGGCCGGAGGGCGGTGTTGTCTGGGCCGGAGGTCGGTGTTGTCTGGGCCGGAGGTCGGTGTTGTCTGGGCC
This sequence comes from Hyperolius riggenbachi, assembly GCF_040937935.1. Classification (NCBI taxonomy): domain Eukaryota; kingdom Metazoa; phylum Chordata; class Amphibia; order Anura; family Hyperoliidae; genus Hyperolius; species Hyperolius riggenbachi. Next base: position 491,892,887 of record NC_090649.1, read on the forward strand.
GGAGGTCGGTGTTGTCTGGGCCGGAGGTCGGTGTTGTCTGGGCCGGAGGTCGGTGTTGTCTGGGCCGGAGGTCGGTGTTGTCTGGGCCGGAGGTCGGTGTTGTCTGGGCCGGAGAGCAGTGTTGTCTGGGCAGGACAGTGTAGTCTGGGCCGGAGGGCAGTGTTGTCTGGGCCGGAGGGCAGTGTTGTTTTGGCCGGAGGGCAGTGATATCTGGGCCGGAAGGCTGTGTCTGGGCTGGAGGGCAGTGTTGTCTGGGCTGGCTGGCAGTGTTGCCAGGGCCGGAGGTCAGTGTCTGGTCTGGTGCACTTCGTTGTCTGGGCAGGGGGGCAGTGTCTGGGGCGAGGGGGCTTTGTTGTCTGGACCAGAGGGCAGTGTCTGGACCAGAGGGCAGTGTCTGGACCAGAGGGCAGTGTCTGGGCCGGAGGGCAGTGTCTGGGCCGGAGGGCAGTGTCTGGGCCGGAGGGCAGTGTCGTCTGGGCCGGAGGGCAGTGGTATCTGGGCCGGAGGGCAGTGTCGTCTGGGCCGGAGGGCAGTGTCGTCTGGGCCGGAGGGCAGTGTCGTCTGGGCCGGAGGGCAGTGTCGTCTGGGCCGGAGGGCAGTGTCGTCTGGGCCGGAGTGCAGTCGTCTGGGCCGGAGAGCAGTGTCGTCTGGGCCAGAGAGCAGTGTCGTCTGGGCCGGAGAGCAGTGTCGTCTGGGCCGGAGAGCAGTGTCGTCTGGGCCGGAGAGCAGTGTTGTCTGGGCCGGAGAACAGTGTTGTCTGGGCCGGAGGGCAGTGTTGTCTGGGCCGGAGGGCTGTGTTGTCTGAGCGGGGGAGCAGTGTTGTCTGGGCCGGGGGTGTCAGTGTTGTCTGGGCCGAAGGGCAGTGTCTGGGCTGGTGGACTTTGTTGTCTGAGCGGGGGAGCAGTGTTGTCTGAGGGGGGGGGGAGCAGTGTAGTCTGAGCGGGGGAGCAGTGTAGTCTTGGTTGGGCAGTGTGCGCGCCCAGTGCTTCTGCACTACTAGTAATAAAACTGGGAATATAAACACAGGCCACACCCACTGGACTTTGGATATTTACATAAGCCGTTATCACTTTATTACTCTACAAGTTCTTCCGTGCTTAAAGTAAACCTGAACTGAAAATTAAAAGTCAAAATTAACATACACACATCATACTTACCTCCTGAGTAGTCTACACCCAAAAAAATAAGGATAATCTTTCATTTTTTTTAATAGAAAAAAAAGGTTATTTTTGACTTTCATTCGATTCTTAACATTTTGGTGTAAAAAACTGTAAACGTTTTTATTGTACCGTGTATGGGCACCATGTGCCCACACAAATTGCGGCAGCTCTCCTCTGCTGTGTGATATTGGGAACCACCAGCGGGGAGCGAAGGGGGCATTCCTAGGGACGAGCTAAGGGAGAGCAACTGCCACTTCCTCCCTGCCCATATTCAATGTTCTGCTCAGAGATTTCAGAGAGCAGTGCGGAGATTCTGGCTGAGCAGAGCGGAGGCCACTGGGGGCGATGCTGCAGGGAGCGGATGGTGCTATGACATATGCCACAGCACCGCACGTACATCAGGGTTAAAAGTATGTTAAAAAATATCCAGTTCAGAGGTACTTTAAAGAAAACCTGTAACGAAAAAAACCTCCCCTAGGGGGTACTCACCTCCGGTGGGGGAAGCCTCTGGATCCTGTTGAAGCTTCCCCCTTCCTCTTCAGTCCCACAGCGGCGGCGATAGAGCTCCCCAAACAGCAGGAATGTAAATATTCACCTTCCCGTCTCCAGCGCAGGCGCAGTATCGGCTATCCGCTCGGAGATAGGTGGAAATAGCCGATCGCTGTGGGGCTGCTCTGTTGCGCAGGCGCAAGTCTCCTGCACCTGCGCAGTAGAGTGGACCCGACAGAGATCGGCTATTTTTGCCTACCTTAGTGCTGAGAGCCGCAACAGCGCCACCCGCTGGAGCCAGGGAAGGTAAATAAATTAGCACTGATCAGGTCTTGTCAGGCTTGTTGAGGGAGGATTCTAGGACACTTCGGCGGAGCCAGCGCTGGACTTCCTGCAGCTACAGGAGTGGGGGAAGCCTCATTAGGACCCTGAGGCTTCCCCCTCTCGAGGTGAGTACCCCCAGTGGAACTTTTTTTGTTACAGGTTCTCTTTAAAGGGAGCTGAGCAGTCTGCTAAAATAAAAATCTGCACTTACCTGGGGCTTCCTCCAGCCCCCCATAGCCTGCGAGGTCCCTCTGCATCCTCCGTGGTCCCTCTGGCGGCCCCGTTAGTGCCGCGACTTCGGCTAAAGTTGTCTGTAACTGCCGGCCGCGCTCCCAGCTTGTTCACGTGCGCGTCGACATAAGCCTCGTGCGCATGCGCAGTTCTTAAAAGACTGTTGATTGGCGCCGATGGTCTCACGGGCGGGACCAGCTCTCTGTCATTGGAACCAATCAGCGCACTCACTCACCCTGTGGTGTTCCCGCCCGCGAGACCATCGGCGCCTATCAACAGCAGCCTCCAGCATTGCTGCTCACCGATTGGACGAGCACATGATGGCAGCATCTCCGGTTGGGCAGCTGCACTTGCTGGATGTTGAGAGAAGATGATTAATGCAACCACCAGTCTGAGTGAGCCTCCTTGCCCACAGCTCCGCTGGCAGTAGCCTCTACTTCCTGCCATGTTCACCACCACCTCTTTCTGTCTCGAGGGCCGGATGCCAACATGGTGCCCTCTCAGCCCCGGGCACCTGGCATTCACACATTTGCTGCGGGTGTGCTGTTTATGTGATAGAGAATCTGTATTTGTGCTCTGTGTTTATCCCAGGGCTGTGGAGTCGGTATAAAAATCTTCCGACTCCAACTCCGACTCCTCAGTTTATGAAACCACCGACTCCGACTCCAGATACCCAAAATGGCTCCGATTCCAACACCTCGACTCTGACTCCTTAGTCTAATACTTACAAGGGCTGTGGATTTTGTCCAAAAATCATCCGACTCTGACTCCTCAGTTTATGAAATCACCGACTCCAACTCCGACTCCGGGTGCCCAAAATTGCTCCAACTCCGACTCCGCAGCCCTGGCTTATCCATGTATTATTTGCAATCTTGGTGCTTGGCAACCCGTAGTGTGGTAGTCAGATGTTTGCGTCAATATCTTTTAAGTTGTTTAGGAAACATAGGATGTCATTTATTGATGGAATAACTCCAGCCATACAGCAGCAGTTATGATGTAATGTAGTGTGCGATAAGGGGGTATATACGCGGGGGTGGTAGCAGTAAGGGCCCCGGTAAACCAGGAAGGGACACATGAGTTAGTTTAGGCTGTTTACACTTAATCAGTTGCTCTCAGTTATCACTGAAAGGACAACTGATTTTCAAGGTAACGCCCATGTTTTCCTTTGGCACAGTTCACACTTAACGCGATTTAACTGAAATCCTTTTCACAAAGTACGCGTACCAACTGATTAAGTGTAAACGGGGCCTTAGGGTACTTGTAGCTGGTAGTGTAGCTGGTGGGGCAGCAGGGGTTAGTTTAACTGGGTAGTGTAGCGTAGATAGGGACAGCTTGGGGGGAAAGGTCCATAACATGCCCCTGGACCATAGGCACACCAGGTTTAGTATATATATTTTTTCCAAGAAGTTTTAATTCAAGATGATACCATTTATTGGCTAACTAAAAATGAATAAGAATAAGCAAGCTTTCGGCCTTGCAGCCTTCGTCGGGCTTAAATCCTGTTTGTTTGCAGGCTGCTGGTACAGACAGCTTTATACATGCAACATCGAAAGGGAAAACATAGATTTTTTTTCAAGCATAAATACATGTCATTAAAGGGATACTGTAGGGGGGTCAGGGGAAAATGAGTTGAACTTACCCGGGGCTTCTAATGGTCCCCCGCAGACATCCTGTGCCCGTGCAGCCACTCCCCAATGCTCCGGCCCCGCCTCCGGTTCACTTCTAGAATTTCAGACTTCAAAGTCTGAAAACCACTGCACAGACCATACTGGGCCTGCGCAGTACATTCCTGGTGCCATCAGCGGGAGCGAGGATACGGCAACGCAGGCGCAGTGATTTTCAGACTTTAAAGTCTGAAATTCCAGAAGTGAACTGGAGGCGGGGCCGGTGCATTGGGGAGTGGCTGCGCGGGCACAGGATGTCTGCGGGGGACCATTAGAAGCCCCAGGTAACTTTAACTCATTTTCCCCTGACCCCCCCTACAGTGTCCCTTTAAGTGAAACAGAGCATCTAAATGGGGTGTATATAAAAAGAGAGAACCGAGAGCCAAATATAGTGTAGTAGGTACTAATAAATGGGTAAAATAGAAAAGAGTACAAAGTTATACTCACAAACCAGGGTTACCTCCAGGCAACCACTGTAATAGGCAGGTGAGGAGATTGTCCTGTCCTCACTCAGGGTTAAGAAGTCTCTGGAGTGTACCAATAAACCTACTTTGTTTTTTGAATACACAGCTTGTTGTGTCTGCTTACAGGAGGTAAGTCCACCAACTGTCTCCAAAGCATTTTTCACAATTGATTTTATCCTTTTGGCACCTCTGTTATCCATTACACTATCTAAATGGGGTGGGAGGTTGTTAGCTGAGATAAGAATCCTTGTTTACTCCCTGCTCACAGACCTGGGAGTTGGACTGGTATCATCAATTCTGAGTTCACGAGTTATTTTTTTCCCTTGTTTTTTGTCCTCTAAACCTAGATGCATCTTATAGTCTGAAAAATACAATACTTTTTATTTGTATGTGTTAATTTTTCTAAACAGTGATCCTTTACCCAGTTAAGGATGACGCTAAGTGAAATCTACGCCCTGTTTTGATGCTGCTGTGACCGGCAGGGCATAGATTTCAACTCACTGACCCCATGGGTTCTCTCCGCTCCTGCCAATCTAGCCGCTTTCTCCCTGCCGCAGCTTACTCCCCCTGCCAGTCTCTGATGGCAGAGCCTTGTGAGCGGGTCAGGAGCAACTTCCATTGGCTTACATGGATAGACATGGTCAGAAGCCAATGAAAGCAGCTCCTGACCGGCTCACAGGAACTCTGCAAGTGGGTGGCCTGAGGTTCCGGGCATGCGGAGTGGGTGGCGGTTGCGGTGGGTTTATGCAGTGATTCAACGGTATTCCGTGCTTTCTGGTACTAGAGGTCCTTAAAGAGGACCTCCAGAGTAAATAAGAATATCCGGCAGCCTGCAAGTAAAAGAAAGTTATATTTACCCGAAAAGCCTTGTCCCGTGATGCCGTCCCGAAGTCCCTACGTCACCTGACCTCCGGTGTTTGGCCCCGCCTCCTCTCTCCGCAGAGAAAAACGCCAAGCTATTTACTACAGTAAAATAGCTTAGCATTTTTCTCCAGGGAGAGAGAGGAGGCGGGGCCGGGCGCCAGAGGTCAGGTGATGTAGGGACTTCAGGATGGCATCGCAGGACAAGGCTTCTCGGGTAAATATAACTTTCTATTACTTGCAGGCTGCCGGATATTCTTATTTACTCTGGAGGTCCTCTTTAAGGGGGCAGAGACTGCTAGAACCCGAGGTGGGGATCTTAGAATGAAATCTATACACAGAGGCTGGGTCTGGCTATAGTGCCCATCCTCTGTTGCTATTTGAATCCCCCCTAAGTCCCCCCTGCGCTCCGCTCTCCCCCATAAATTACAGCCGCGCTGTCGACATGCAGCGTGTCACAGCGGGCTGTATTTACCTCCCTAGTGTCACTCACGCCGCTCCCCCCGCCTCCTGCAAAGCGCCAGTCCCTGCCCCATCCCTTCCCTCCCCACTGATTGGAGGGAAGGGACATGGGTGGGGACCGGCGCTCTGCAGGAGGCGGGGGGAGCAGCGTGAGTGACATTAGCTAGGTAAACATTGCCCGACAGCGCGGCTATAATTTATGGGGGAGAGCGGAGCACAGGGGGAACTTAGGGGGGATTCAAATAGCAACAGAGGCTGGGCACTATAGCCAGACCCAGCCTCTGTGTATAGATTTCATTCTAAGATCCCCACCTCGGGTTCTCTTTAAGTGGTTAAAGGGACCCTGGGCAGAAGAGGTGGGTATGCATACAAGCCATTTAGCAACACGCTATTTAGTAAAGGGGGGACACTCACTGGCCCCTTAAGTAAATGCTCCTGCCCCCAGCTGGGCGCTATAAATTACATTGGATCCGGTGACTCTGACATAAAGTCGCGCTGTGACCCTGGAACAGGAATCCTGCACGCCGTCTCTACGCATGCGCAGCCTTCCTGGCTTCTCCTCTCCACGCTTGGACCACATAATGACGTGCGGCAGATGGAGGGGGAGGAAGCCTGCGCTTGCGCAGAGAGGACCTGCAAGCTTCCTATTCCAGGTCACAGCGTGACTTTATGTCAGACTCACCGGATCCAATGTAATTAATAGCGGCCAGCCGGGGCAGGAGTGCCTACCTAAGGGGCCGGTGCGTGTCCCCTCTTTACTAAATAGCCGTGGCTTATATGCATACCCACCCCTTCTGCTCAGCGTCCCTTTACCATACAGCCCTACCTGACCCAAAACCCTAATTGTAGCCTCCTTCTACCATGTCCTCCAACACTTACCCCCCTAAATGAACTGCGAGCCACTACTTGAGGACCCTGGGCTTAAACACCCCTAAAGACCAGGCCAATTTTTACAAAATAGACCACTGCAGCTTTAAGAGCTTGCTGCAGGGCTGCACAACTCAGCACACACGTGTTATCCCCCCCCCCCCTTTTCTCCCCACCAACCGAGCTTTCTGTTGGTGGCGTCTGATCGCTCCCCCAATGTTTTTTTTTATATACAAATATTTATTTATTCTTTAATACATTTTCCTGTTTTTTTTAATTATTTTTTTAATCCCTCCTCCCCCCCTCCCCCCTCCAGCCATTCAGCTGATCGACTGTCATGTCTCTCAGGGGTACTGTACAGCGCTGCCATAGATAGCGCTGTACGGCTATAAAAGACAGCGGTTTCTCCTAGTGGCGATCGCTGCTGGGAGTCTGATGGCAGAGCTCCATCATTCATGCGGAGATGCGAGTGCATCGGCACGTGCGCGCGATCTCCTGCAAATCCCCGGCCCAGGACTTGTCGCCAAGTGACGTTAGGCGGTCCTGGGGCTGCCGCCTTGGTCACGCCCATTGGTGTTAGGCAGTCTTAAGGGGGTTTATGCTGACCAGTAAGCACCTTCTGTTATTTGCACCATTCAGCAGCAACGTTTGGGAGTCCATGTTCTGCATATCGATGACAAATTGCATTGGCTCTCAGTGTTCTCCCCAGAAATATTTTCCAGCCGGGTGGCATGAAAAAGTAGCCGGGGGGGGGGGGGGGGGGGGGCAAGATGAGGGAATGCAGGCCCAGCGCTTCTCTGCACAAGTCGGCTTACAGCAGATGAGGAGGTGAGCCGACGACAGCCGGGTGCTCACCGAAACTAGCCGGGTGGAGCACTTGGCTAAAAGAGCCTGGGGAGAACACTGCTCTATGGCGGCTCCCAAATGATTGGACGCTCCAGCCAGTTGCTTTGATGACATCATGAATCAGAAAATAAATAAACATTTCAGAATTACAGATTAGTCGAGATCCAGATTCTGATTTCCCCCAGATCAGGTTTAGCTCTTTCCAGTGAGGTATTTAGGATGCTGGGCAGCTCCTCTCCAAGTATCTGTCCGGCTTGTCTAGTTCTGAGGATAACGCCAAGTCCTTTCTTCAGGAACTATATGGCTTCCTGACTTCCTCTATAAACCTCCCATCAGTACCTCCTCTGAGTGGATCGCGCCATTCAAGTCTCTGAACCGGGACATGTAATTCACTTAGGCCTGCTTGTGCTGCCAGTATTCTGGACCTTGCATTGAACCTTGGCCAGTAACTAATCTGACAAACTGAAACTTGATTGTTCGAGGGACCGAACGTAGAGTTGACTTTTATAGCGATACTTCTTTCTGTGTGGGTACACAGGATACACCACGATGGGATTGATTAGCAGAGGTTGGAAGACATAGGAGGCCAATGGGAAATGATCCAGAAAATCTGGGCTAGATATTTTAAAAAAGTCACTTTTTCTCTTAGGAGATATTTTTTATGTTTAAAATAGCTTTTCAGCTCTCTGCAATTGAGAAAGTCCCCAAAAAAGCAGGTGAAAAAGTCCTGTGAAAACTATTCTGAGTATTATATTCCTTGCTGGTGGCTTATAAGACATTTTATTGATAAGGTGTTAAAATAACCACTAGGAGAGAACTTCAGTACCTCCAGCGTAAAAGATAGAGCTTGTCATGTGAGGCTATGGCCTCAATTCTGGTAGCTATGTGAGGTACATTTTTTTTGTAGGTAAAATACCTCATGAGGTATTTTCCTCTTTTTTTTTGTAATTCTGAAATATTTTTCTCCATTTCCAAACATGAGGTAAAACATGAGGTAAATGCATAACGTGAGGTAAATCATGAGGTATTTCAGCGGTAAGCATGCAGTAAATAAATAAATGATAGTCTTTATAGTCTAGTATATTTATAGGCATCCCTTATAAAAAAAATCTAGTAAATATTTGGAGCTTTATTGCTACTATTCTGTTCTATTACACTGCCTGAATATGAACGACGCTAAAATAGCAATAGGAACTCCACTAAAAACTGCAAAATGCATACAAATTGATTTTACCTCCAGGTACAGGCAGGTCTTACACTGATCGGTAAATTCTGTGCTAACCATGCCCCTAATTTCCATGAAAATAGCCGTTTTCTTTAACATTAATGCAAATTCCCTCAAGAATTACCTCATAATTTACCGCATGATGTAAACCATGACTAAAACCTACCAGAATTGCTAAATGTCATTACCTCACGAGGTAAATTACCTCACAATAGGTAATTTGTTTGATAACCCTACCAGAATTGAGGCCAATGTCTCATTGCTACTAAGATGGAGGAGTGGGGGGGGGGGGGGGTGTTAATTACCTGATTACCCCTAATTCACTTGACAGGTGACCCTCTGCCCCCATCTTTGAAGAGCTGCCCATGGTGCTTATTATAAAAAAGTATTCTGATGCTCTGGCCACCCCCACATGCATTGCTGTGGCCCGCCCCCAGTTCAGTAGGCGTGGCCCAATTGGTAACTGCCAAGCTAGGGGCGGGCCACATCAACTCAGGTGGAGGTGGCCATAGAGCTTTGGAAGGCCTCAAAATAATGGGCCCAACTGTCTTGCCAAGAAAGTGGGTGGAGCTTCATGTGTCCAATGAATTAAGGACGAGCAGGTGAGTTATTAATCCAACTAACCTGCAGCATTAAGACAGAGACTCCCGTGACAGGCTGGATCTTTAACACTGGAAATACTCTTTAACTTATTGCTGATCTCGCCGCTCTGCACCCGCCGCAATTCGCTCACTTTGCCGTCTATAAGACAGCAGAGCTCTGTGAGCAGGTCAGGAGCTGCTTTCATTGGCTCCTGAACGTGTGATCACTGAGCCAATCACACTGGCTCATATTGATAGACAGCGTCAGGAACCAATGGAAGAGGCTCCTGACCGGGTGACAGCACCCTGCCGTCATAGAGACGGCAGAGAGAGGAGCCGGAGTCGGGAGGTGGCGTTTTCTGTTACCTGGTCCTTAAAGAGGAACTCCAGTGAAAATAATGTAATAAAAAATGCTTAATTTTTACAATAATTATGTATAAATGATTTAGTCAGCGTTTGCCCATTGTAAAATCTTTTAAACCCCTGATTTACATTCTGACATTTATCACATGGTGACATTTTTACTGTTGGCAGGTGCTGTAGCTGCTGCATGCTTTTTTGGCAGTTGGAAACAGCTGTAAACTGCTATTTCCCACAATGCTACAAGGTTCACAGACAGGAAACTGCCAGGAGTACCACGGTCCTCAGAGTTTCTTGTGGGAGGGGTTTCACCACAATATCAGCCATACAGCGCCCCCTGATGGTCTGTTTGTGAAAAGGAATAGATTTCTCATGGGAAAGGGGGTATCAGCTACTGATTGGGATAAAGTTCAATTCTTGGTCGGAGTTTTTCTTTAAGGGGGCAGACACTGCTGGTATGGAAATGGTTAAAGAGGAACTGTAGTGAAAATAACTTAATGAATAAAATTGCTTATTATTTACAATATTCATTTATAGATTATTTAGTCAGTGTTTGCCCATGGTAAAATCTTTCCTCTCCCTGATTTACATTCTGACATTTATCACTGGTGGTGACATCTTTATTAGTGCTGGCAGGTGATCTCTGTGGAATGTTTCTTACTGAGAGTTCTATGCAGAGGGAGATTCTGCTTGCTTGGCTTTTGGAAACAGCTGTTATTTTCCACAATGCAACGAGGCTCACTGACAGGAAACTATCAGCACCATGGCCATGACATCGCACTGTGGGAAGGGTCTCACCACAATATCAGCCATACAGAACCTCCTGATGATCCCTATGAGAAAAGGAAAAGATTTCTCATGGGAAAGGGGGTATCAGCTACTGATTGGGATGAAGGTCAATTCTTGGTTAAAGCGGGATTGTCACCATAAAAATCAAATTTTAACAGCAACTGGTCTGAGTGTATTAAGCGATAAAGATCCTGCATTCAAAACTTTTTTTGCTGTTATGGTTTGGAGTTATTACATACTTTAGGAGCACTGGCCCTTTAATAGTCAGTGCCAAACAGTTGCATGCTGGGGGTTCTTTTTATCTATAATATATTCCTCCTCTTCCCTTTACTTCCCTGCCTAGCTGAAACACGATCCTCTGCTCACTTGTGTTTCCAAGCAAGGTTGAGGTGACTCAGTGATTGGAGGAGAAAAGAAAAAAAAGTTAAGGGCAGAAATGACATCAGGATTTAGCCTCAAAATGTGGGCAAAAGACATGGTTCCCACCAGGAACAGAATTCTCTTTCTCATTTATTATATAAAATTCACAGAAATCAAAACGTGGACAGTACAATACATGTGTTATGTAAGTAGATCAAGTATTTATCTTCTTATATATGTGTTTTTTTTCTCTGGCATAGTATGGCTGATCCTACTGCTTTAAAGCTCCTCTTTAAAGGATAACTGAAGTGAGAAGTATATGGAAATTGCCATATTTATTTCCTATTAAACAATACTAGTTGCCTGGCAGCCCTGCTGATCTATTTGGCTGCAGTAGTGTCTGAATAACACCAGAAACAAGCATGCAGTTAATCTTGTCAGATGTGACAATAATGTCAGAAACACCTGATCTGCTGCATGTTTGTTCAGGGGCTATAGCTAACAGTATTAGAGGCAGAGGATCAGCAGGACTGCCAGGCAACTGGTATTGCTTAAAGGGATACTGTAGGGGGGTCGGGGGAAAATGAGCTGAACTTACCCGGGGCTTCTAATGGTCCCCCGCAGACATCCTGTGTTGGCGCAGCCACTCCCCAATGCTCCGGCCCCGCCTCCGGTTCACTTCTGGAATTTCTGACTTTAAAGTCAGAAAACCAATGCGCCTGCGTTGCCGTGTCCTCGATCCCGCTGATGTCATCAAGAGCACATAGCGCAGGCCCAGTATGGTCTGTGTCTGCGCAGTACACTCCTGGTGACATCAGCGGGAGCGAGGACACGGCAACGCAGGCGCAGTGGTTTTCTGACTTTAAAGTCAGAAATTCCATAAGTGAACCGGAGGCGGGGCCGGAGCATAGGGGAGTGGCTGCGCCAACACAGGATGTCTGAAGGGGACCATTAGAAGCCCCGGGTAAGTTCAGCTCATTTTCCCCCGACCCCCCTACAGTATCCCTTTAAAAGGGAATAAATATGGCAGCCTCTATATCCTTCTCATTCAGTTGTCCATTAGGAGAAAAGCTGAATTGAATAGTGGCCTATGCCTTTAATCACTCCGGCTTCTGTATGTTAATGTCTCTCTAGTTCAGCCTGAGCAGGGCGCTGACCCAGGGCTGAGCTTTCACAAGGGACATTTCCCTGGGATCGCAGGATTCGGCGGAAGCTCCGATCACCTCTTGTGACCCCCTCGTTTGCTTGGATCGGCTTCCCTTGTCTTCTGCCTGCTGAGCATGTGTCGGGCCCCGGAGTGGGGAGGCTGAGCTATTCTTTATATGGGAATTTAGCGCTAAGTGACTTGTGCCTTAACCCCTTGCCTTCCAGACGACTTCACCAACCTGCTGCTCGCCGAGGCCCTGCTGGAGACGTGTCTAAAGGAGAACGTTGCCAAACTCAAAGACTCCATTCCATTAACGGAGAGCAGGGAACCCAAACTGCAGCAAGCTAAGAACCATCTGAGCGGCATCCTAAACAGAGGCAAGTTACCAGTAAGTACCGATCACCTTCTCACCAGACGGAAGTCTTCGGTTTTTGTTATGATACGATGATAATCTCCAATTTCTATCCTGATATTGAATATGGCGCACATTGTGGATAATATAGTAATAGGTTAAATCGAGGCACCAACAACAATGAAATACACTAAAGGCCCATTCACCCGGTGGATCGCTCAAGACCAGTCTTATCACTAGAACGACACTCTGTACACACGCCCGATTTTGCGTGCGGACGACTGAACGACGGGACGTTCAAACGACCCGTCGTTCGCAAAAATCCGACGTGTGTATGGGCCTTAAGACAGGTAGTGGTGGACTTGCCTCCAAGCAGAAGACACAAATGGTGTTTTTCAAAAACAGCTTAATTCCCATTGCACTGCGTTTTGTAGGACACACCTGCTTCCTCAGGCTTTACTCCTCTTGCGACGCGTTTCGCAGCATGCGTCTGCTTCCTCAGTCTATACTCCTTTCGACACGTTTCGCAGGATGCACCTACGTCCTCAGGAAAAAAAGTTATAGGACTATCTATGTTTGAGACACAGTGAGCTTGGCACCTCGGTCAAGTTCATACTAAATGTTTATTGGGTTCTCTGTAACCGAATCAGGAAAAAACTGCACAGGAGCCCTTACCGAAAAAAGGGCGCCGCCATAGGCGCCTATGATAAACGCCGAAATTTGGGTGCATGGTGGCACCTGCTAAATTTACCTTATTTTCTGCTAATAGCAGCTTTTATAATGGCCACGATTTATGGCAAAGAAGGGCGCTGGGGCATGTAAATATGCAAATTGTTGCATTGCATAGCAGGCGCCCAAATTTATTTTCTTTGATGCAAATCCCGGGTCTGCGGTGGGGATTACTCACCACCAGGTGGCTTAGGCTTCGGTAGTGGATGGTTCTGTGTGAGAGTGGGGTTAGGTTTAGCCATGTTAAAATATCAGATAAGATTACCGATATTTTACTATCGGAATCCATTAGTAGAATAAAGCTAAGCTAAGTATCCTACTAGCAGCAATCCACTGCACCATTTTTTTCCAGGTGGTTTTTTTTCATGTATGCCCCTGTAACTTTTTTTTCTAAAGCGGTCTGAAACTCTGACATAGCATTCAATAAAAATTTGTTTCTAAACTTTTTATTACTCTTACAGTTATTATATTTGATTTTGTGCACAAGTAATATTGTCTGTCTACAAATTACAAGTTTCCAAAGTGTAGTTTTATCTTGCCCTGAAAGCTGCCATTGCATTTTATTCCAGCTGCTTTTTATTATATATTAAAATCTTCAAATGAGTTGTTCTGAGCTGTTTGTGTGCCTGAAGCAGAGAGAGCTTCAAAGAGAGCTGAATTTCAGTTGTTACGCTGTGTTTACACACAATGTAACAACATTTAGAATGTAAACAAAGATACTGTTATCTACAGTCTGGATGCGGATTTGAATCTGAATAGCAGGACAAAGTGCTTTGTTTAACCATTTCAGTGATGTTCTGCTACAATTTTTTTTCTGGGATAGTAGCTTTAAAGGTATGAGGAATCTTTTAGAGCAAAATAGAAATGCTGGCTCACTTTAATTCCGGTATACCACCCAACTACACTTACAGTGTTCTCCCCACCCATAAAATCCTCTCTATATCAATCTCAGAGGGTTTTTGTTTTGGGGCTTATGTGACCCCACTGCCAGTCCAGGCAAAGTCATCCTGGCTGGTGATGGTCTTGTTTGGACTCCTCCCCCAACCCTGACTGCCCCCACCAGCCCTGTGCACCTCATCCTGCCAATCTCCAGGTTCCTCCCACATTGCCACACCCTCTACAACCATCCAATCACCAGCAAAAGGAATGAATTAGTGGTGTGCTTCCATTGGTAAGTCCAAGATGGATGACCTCACTTTTACCAACTTTTAAATTGAATTTGCCGTATACCTACTCTACCCTATACTTACCTTGGTAGAGGGAGGAGGCTTCCCACTTCCTCCTCCTAAACTTTTCTCCTGCTTTTTCTCACGAGATAATTTTTTCACAAAACAATACAAAATACAAATACAAAATACAGGAGATAATTTTTCACAAAACAATACAAAATACAAACAATACAAAATCATTTTTGAGCACCTGGCCATTATAAAAAAACACGAAAAAGAAAGTAGAGAAAGTGATAACAAGCTTACTGGGGACTTAAACAGTGTTTTATTGAGTGTGAAAACATCTCCTGGTAGTAAATTCAGGAGAAAAGTTAATTGAATAAGGTCCAGTAATTCAAATAGCGCATCTTGAAGCACACTAAGCAGACTTCAGTTAAAAAATATAAAACAAAGGGAGGTTTGCAAATGGTGGCGAGCCATTGAGGGGGCAAGCTTTCATTGCCTTTCCCTCCATCTTTTGGTCCATTGGCATAGTTACTTTAGAGTGCCTGCGACTACCTTTCCCAGCATGCATTGCGGCGGGCGGGGCTGTGCTATAACCACTGGCACTTTGAACTGCAGCAGTTAGTGCTTGCAGCCCTCCCACAATGCCCCACACCAGAGCAGGATCATCCACCAGGCAACCTAGGCATGTGCCTGGGACCTATTGGGTGTCAAGAGGCCTACTAGCCACCTTCTCTGACCTCTCTCCAGCTTGCCAAAAAAGACCTTGCCCCAGGCCCCATTATTATTATTATTTATTTATATAGCACACATATATTCTGCAGCGCTTTACAAAGCACAGTAAGGCCTGGGCCACACTAGCTCCGGGTGCGGGACGCATCCGCGGTCCGGGCTCCGATTTTCAAAACCCGGAACGCAAACGGATCCGTGCTGCTTTTTTTGCAGCACACGTTTTGGATCCGCTTGCGTTTTTTGTTTTTTTTTTGCTAGAGGGGGTAGCAGCCAGGACGGGGGGCTGCGGGCAAAGCGGCGGCCAGGGGGGGTCACATCCCCCCCCCCTTGCTCACCTGGGTGCCCCCTGTCCCCGCTCCCCCTCCAGCTCGCATATAATGTAATAATTTGTACCTAATGAAGTTCGGCCGGGCACTTCCGCCCACACCGCTCGCCGTCACTTCCTGCAATGTCGCCCTCTGTATTTCAGTGGGCGGCATCGCAGGAAGTGACGGCGAGCGGTGTGGGCGGAAGTGCCCGGCTCGCCGAACTTCATTAGGTACAAATTATTACATTATATGCGAGCTGGAGGGGGAGCGGGGAAGGGGGGCACCCAGGTGAGCAAGGGGGGGGGGGTGGTGGATGTGACCCCCCCCCTGGCCGCCGCTTTGCCCGCAGCCCCCCGTCCTGGCTGCTACCCCCTTCAGCATGGCGGCCCCCTCCTTCACCATGGGACACTGGAAACTGATCCGTTTCCAGTGTCCCAAAATGTCAGTGAAGAGGGAGGCCCGTTTCCCCATTGATTTTCACTACCCGTACGTGTATACGGGTCCGTGAAAAATGCTGCAAGTCCGGACTCAGCGTTCCGGGTTTAAAAACGTATTCCGCGGATCGCACGCGGATACGTTTTTAACTTGAGTGTGTGCTGTTCCTATTTTTAACATTGGTATCCGTGGCTACGTTTTTCGTCCGGGACAAAAAACGTAGCTACGGATACGTTTTTAAATTAAGTGTGAACTAGCCCTAAGACAACACGGGGAACATAGATACAACCCAAAAAATGTACAGCAGAGTCTCAAGCAGCACAAATATTGCAACAAAAACAGTAAAACATTAGGAGGATGACTCTGCCCTTGCGAGGTCACATCTTATTACAGCTCTGACCCACACCATTTACAAACCGGCCTTATGGGGGGGTTTATTTTATATATTTTAATTAAAGTGCTTAGATCCTTTAAAGGAAAATCAGTAACAAGAGAACACCCCCTGGGGGGTACTTACTTCAGGAGGGGGAAGCGCCTGGACCTAATGAGCCTTCCTCCCTTATCTTCTTCACACTCCGGGATCCAGGGCTGGCAGCCCCCAAACACTGGAGATTTATGTACCGCGATTCTGCACAGGGACAGTAGCTGCTTTCCGAACGGGCTCAGGCAGAAATAGCCGAACCCAAACAGGTCCGCTTTACTGGGCAGGCATGAGTAGAGACGCCTGCCCAGTAGAGCGGACCCGATCAGGCTCAGGCAGAAATAGCTGAACCTTAACTGGTCCGCACTACGGGACAGGCATGAGTAGAGACGCCTGCCCAGTAGAGCGGACCCGATCGGGCTCAGGCAGAAATAGCTGAACCTTAACTGGTCCGCACTACGGGACAGGCATGAGTAGAGACGCCTGCCCAGTTGAGCGGACCTGATCGCGCTCGGCTATTTCTGCCTGAGCCCGTTCAGAAAGCCCCTACTCTGCGCTGGAGCCGGGGAAGGTAAATATTGCAGACGCTGCTGCTCCTGGGCCACAGACGGAATCCTTGGCTGTATTTTTGGCGTCGGCCATCGCTGTATCTCAGAGGCTTAGGAGGACAGGGGAATCCTTATTAGGATCTAGAGGCTTTCCCTCCCGAGGTAAGTACCCCCCAGGGGCTGTTTTTGTTTTTTGTTACAGATTCCCTTTAACCAATTAACGGCAAACTGACTTATTATAACGTCCTGTTTGAGCCTGTTAACGGCAACATGACATTTTAATAAGTCGCTCGCTCCTGCCGCCGCTCCGCACGTGTGCGCACCGCTCCTGCTGCAGTTACCCGTCGGGTCTCTGTGTTCCGTGATTGGCGAAGAGGACCAAGTGGTCCTCTACCCAATCGCAATGCCTGGAATGAATGGACGTGACCGCGATCAGCGGCTGCGTCCGTTCATAAAACAGGAAGCCGTCACTGTTCAGTAAAATGTAAAATAAAAAAAAATAAAAAGTGAACACTTCCTAAACAGGAGAGTTTTCACTAGCGCCATCTTGTCGGCAAAAAGTAAAATTTAACATACAGGCACATACATACACATACACTTATACACATTAATAAAAAAACACTTGTTAAAAAAAATCAGTTTAAAAATAAAATACATAAATAGTTGGTTTAGGAACTCAGCTTTTATATTTTATGAGGGAAAATTACTTTTACTTTACTACATAGGGGCTTGTAATTATGGACCGGACAAAAAAAAAACAAAAAACAGAAAAATGACACCTATATTTCTAAATAATATATTGTCGTCATACATTGTGATAGGGACATAATTTAAACGGTTTAAGAATTGGGACAAATGAGCAAACAAAATGTGTCGGTTTTAACCACAGGAGAACGTTTAATTTTCAAACTATAATGGCCGAAATCTGAGAAATAATGAATTTTTTTCCATTATTTTCTTATTTTTCCAGTTTTTATGCATTTAAAATAAAAAAATTCTTAGCAAAATGTACTACCCACAGAAAGCCTAATTGCTGGCGGAAAAAAAAGGTATAGATCATTTTGTTGTGATAAGTAGTAATAAAGTTATTAGGGAATTAAAGGGAGGAGCACTGACAGGTGAAAATTGCTCTGGTCCGTTAGGGTAAAAACCACTTGGGGTGAAGTGGTTAACTAATCTTTTAGAGTGCTACAGTGTTCTGCCCTCGCACCATATATACTAAACTATACTAACACACATGTATTCAAACTCCTGTACACAGCGCGTTCTGTGGTGAGATGATTGCGGTCTTACGTCTTGTGTTTCCGCAGCATTATCACATGACGGAGGCGCTGCTGATCCTGGGGAAGCTGCACTTTGCGGAGGGCTGCTACAGAGATGCGGTCAGCATGTACGCCCGCTCCGGCTTCGAGAACCTGTCATTGGAGGATGAGCCTCTGTATAAGATGCGCCTGTTTGCAGAAGCTTTTCTTATAAAAGGTAAGATTATTATTATTCATATACATTATTATTATTATTACATTTATTTCACACAGTACATATACAAATCCCTGAAGCAGGAGGAATGACCTGACGCTGAAATCACCTGTTGTGTTATCACTGCAAAAATCCGTCATGTGACAGGAAGTGTCATCACTTCCTGACAGGAAGTGTCCTCAGTTTGGGAGATGGATGACCTGGGACACCATGGTGGGGGCTTAAAGGATACCTCAGTCCTCACAATATTCATAAAATGACGCCATCTGTGTGTGTGGGGAGCAGTGCAATGACTTACTGCACCTCCTTTGCCCTGGCGTCAGCCTCTGTTTTCAAGAAAATCCGCCCGTTTTTAATCCCTGGTCAGCTGGGTCGGCACGTGCAGTATGTTATACCCGACGCGCTCACGCACTGGACTTCAGGTCGGCAGGGATCGTGGTCACAAAGTGCCCAAGCAGACATACTGTGCACGTGCTCCGGGGAAGTCTTCCTGCGGGAGTATGCGCGTACTCTGGCGGACATACTGTGCATGCGCCGACCCTGCCAACTAGGGATTAAGAACAGGTGGAATTTCTTGAAAACAGAGGCTGACGCCAGGGCAAGGGAGGTACGGTAAGTCACTGCATTACTCCTCACACACACACAGATGGCGTAATTTTATGAATATTTTGAGGACTGCGGTATCTTATAATGCAAACCCTAGACTTCCAACATCCTCCTTGACCCCATCACTGCTGGTCGGGGTGCTCGGAGCCAGGAGTTTTCTTTCGCACAGGAGTAGATATTGTCAATGAGATGCTATTAAATTCAGCATACATTCAAATTGAATACAAGGGGCTTGATTCACAAAGCGGTGCTTACAATTGGCACGCTTGTGAAAAACCCTATATCAAGCCATAAATCAGTTAGGTCGCGCTAATTAGCGCTCGCACGCAAAGTCCCACGTGCAAAACTTTGCATGCGCAAAGTCCGGTGCGCGCGAAACGGCGCACCAGGTGCGACAAAAACGGCACACCTGATGCGCCTATAACGTCGCATTGAATGCAACGTTATAGGCGCATCAGGTGCGCCGTGTTATGCGCACCGGACTTTGCACGCGACCTGATTTACAAATTCGGTGCTAACCTACTTAGAACCCAGTTAACACGTCCAAAGTGTTTAGGCGTGCTAACTAGGTTAGCACCGCTTTGTGAATCAGGCCCAAGTTATTAACCTCTTCTAAATGGGCCAGTAAAAATTGGTGGGAAACGCATTTGGTTGACCTACTTTCAAACTTCACACAGTATGCATTTAATTTGCATGCAAGCCTTTATTATGTGGGACGAAACCAGTCAGGCTATACATTAGGAGTGAGCGAGTGGGGAGAGGTAGACAATGGCCTCAATTCACTAAGATTATCTCCTGTCTTTAATAACTCTTCTAGAGTTGTTACCATGGTGATAAGGCATGTAGTATTCAGGAAACATTTTACCTCAGGCAAACCTAAAGTTAACTCTTCTGTCTTTAAGTTAACTCTTCAATCCTTAAAATAACTCCAGAGTTAAAGACAGGCTATTAATTAACTACATGTGAAAATAACTACAGAGGAGGTAAATTAACTACAGAGGAGGTAACTTAAGGAATAAAAAGTTAAGATAAGTTTTCTCTTGCCTTATTATCTCCAGCATGATCTTAGTGAATTGAGGCCATTATAGTCAAGCCGGAATTATGTAAGACGAAACCGGTCGGGCTATACAGAAGGAGTGAGTGAGTCAGAAAAGGCAGATGTTATATTTAAGCCCAAATTGTTAGCATCTCAATGACACCCAATCAATAATTGCGCTCTTTGACGCAGTGCAATCCTATGGGCCATCAATCTATCGCTGCTCCAGTCGGTTGAGATTTTCTGGTCTGATTGTAATTTAATTTCGATCCAATTTTTGATCTAAATTGAATAAAGTTCCGGTTTGGTGCAGCATGTTGTGCTATAGATTTCTTTCCAGCAGGTTCCAGTGAAAAAAGGCGATGTTTGTATGGCTAGCTTTGGCCGGTATGATTGAACCAATTGACTCCGCCCTAACGATTGATGCGCGTGTAGCCTAGGCTAAGAAATGTGGGAGGGACATAAAACTCCCCCGGTATGCTGCTACAATGGATGGATGGATAGTTTATTCAGCATCTTTTTATGAACCAGCTTTGGTCTGACAGCTCTACTGCCCTTTAAGGGAAAAAACGGAATGCGCCACGTAGTAATCCAATTGTAATCCATCGCTCATCGTTTTTACTACCTGTTTATCAGTCTTTATAAACTAAGCATTACAGTTATGCTAACGGCATGTCGTCGTTCTCCTAATAGGGTTCCATGCGACCCGCACCGCATTCTGCGGAGTTATTTCCCAGAAATTGGAACAGTTAGAAGGCCAGGAAGCAGGCGTGGGGCGAGGCCTAGATTCTGTAGTGATCAGAGAACGGCACAGACAAGACAAATAACGTATATATTGCGCTTTTCTCCTGGCAGACTCAAAGCGACTGAGCTGCAGCCACTAGGGGGCGCTCTATAGGCCGTAGCAATGTTAGGGAATTTTGCCCAAGGTCTCCACACTGAATAGGTGCTGGCTCACTGAACAGGAAGTTGAAAAACAAAGAAGATCGAGAGCCCTAATAGTGCAGTATAGGTACACTATGGGCAGATTCGACCAAGAGACAAATTTGTCTCTAATCGAATCTGCCCATACACTACAGGCCGATTCCCGTCCGATTTCTGCATGAAATCAACAGGGAATCGGCTGAGCCGTCGCGTCTGCCCCGCCGCTGCCCCCAAAATGTATAAATGTGTGTTGTGTAGTGCATTTATACCTTACCTGTCCTGTAGCAGCTCGCCGGGTCCATCCGTCCATCTCGCCGGGTAACAGCCGCATACACGTTAGCGGCGCATAGCGTCTGACGTCAGCCGATATGCGCCATTGTGACATCAGAGCGCCGCCAGCGTGTATGCGGAACCCGCGTGGAGGCTGACACCGGACAGGTAATGTATAAATACACTACACTGCATACATTTATACATTGCGGCAGCAGCGGCAGGGGGTTTCGTCGTCTCGTCGCTCGTTCACAATTCGGCCGCCGTACTGCCGCGCACCCGACCAACCAACCTCGGCCCGACGTTTTCCACCATGCGCGATCTGTCCCGAAATTGGCCGCTTTGTCGTTCGGGCATGCACTTGGCAGCACCAATTTTCATTCAATTCGATTATAATAATCGAATTGGATGGTTGATTGGTTGATTGGTCGCCTAGTGTATGGCCCCCTTAAGTGAAACCAATTGGTCATAAGAATAAATATATGAGAATGTACTCACAAAGGTGGGTTACCTCTGAGAGGGGAGATTAGACCCGCCCCCACTCAGGTTTGAAATGTTGCTCTCTGTAGAAGTAGAAGATCGGGGGTAACACCCCTCCACCAAGGGTGGACACTCAGATTAAACAATTGTTCAAGACGGAGGCACCAGATAAGGATAAAATCGTTAAAAAAGTTTAAAAAAAGGGGGAGGTAGTGGTGGACTTACCTCCCACAAGTAGACACACGATCAGTCATTCACTGAAAAATATCTTTATTCAAATAGACTCCAGAGTGATAGCAGCGCGTTTCACGGGTTACATCCCGCTTCATCAGGAGGCGCTCATACCTGGTCTGGATCTTTACACGCTCCACATACTGCCTGATGAAGCAGGATGTAACCTGTGAAACGCGTTGCTATCACTCTGGAGTCTATCGGAATAAAGATATTTTTCAGTAAATAACTGATCGTGTGTCTACTTGTGGGAGGTAAGTCCACCACTTCCTCCCCTTTTTAAATGGTTTTATCTATGTTATCCTTATCTGGCACCTCCGTTTTGAACAGTTGAACAGGAAGAGCTGAGATATGAACCCCGGTCTCCTGTGTCAGATCCAGAGCCCAGCACAGCAGTGCAGGAGAAGAGAGGGATGCTGTCTGTGTCATCCTCTATGGCTTACAGATATTCACTGCTCTTCTGTTTAGGACGGTTCCCCTAAATGTTTGCACAGCTGGTCACCAGACTCTAAACATTTACGGTAGAGAACTTTGCATGAAAATGTAAATAAGAGATGAGGAATCTCTGTGTGTATCATTCTTCTATTTATTATACTTCTGTAAGGTAAAAGCAGTTATAGTCTGACACTGAGATACAATACATATCTGCCTCCCAGCTTCTAACGGCCCCTATAGGTTTTTTTACACGTCTTTGTCCCAAAATAGTGTCACCGGGGCAAAAAATCAGAGTCCTGGGAGGGGGCAGGGCATGGGCTTCCACTCATCCTCCCTAGCACAGCGCTCTATAGGAGGGGCATAGCATGGGCTGCCACTCACCCTCCCCACCACAGTGCTCTATAGGAGGGGGCATGGCATGGGCTGCTACTCACCCTCCCCACAACAGTGCTCTATGGGAAGGGGCATGACATGGGCTGACACTCACAATCCCCACCACAGTGCTCTATAGGAGGGGGCATGGCATGGGCTGCCACTCACCCTCCTCATCACAGTGCTCTATGGGAGGGGACATGGCATGGGCAGCCACTCCCCCTCCCCACAACAGTGCTCTATGGGAAGGGGCATGACATGGGCTGCCACTCACCCTCCTCATCACAGTGCTCTATGGGAGGGGACATGGCATGGGCAGCCACTCACCCTCCCCACAACAGTGCTCTATGGGAAGGGGCATGACATGGGCTGACACTCACCCTCCCCACCACAGTGCTCTATAGGAGGGGGCATGGCATGGGCTGACACTCACCCTCCTCATCACAGTGCTCTATGGGAGGGGACATGGCATGGGCAGCCACTCACCCTCCCCACAACAGTGCTCTATGGGAGGGGGCATGGCATGGGCAGCCACTCACCCTCCCCACCACAGTGCTCAATGGGAGGGGGCACGGCATGGGCTTCCACTCACCCTCCCCACCACAGCGCTTTATGGGAGAGGGCATGGCATGGGCTGCCACTCAGACTCCCCACCACAGTGCTTTATGGGAGGGGGCATGGCTATGAAAGGGGGTATGCTGCCACTCACACTCCCAACCACAGTGATCTATGGGAGGGGGCATGGCATGGGCTGCTACTTACCTTCCCCACCACAGTGCTCTATGGGAGGGGCATGGCATGGGCTGCCACTCACCTTCCCCACCACAGTGCTCTATGGGAGGGGCATGGCATGGGCTGCCACTCACCTTCCCCACCACAGTGCTCTATAGGAGGGGGCATGGCATGGGCTGCTACTTACCTTCCCCACCACAGTGCTCTATGGGAGGGGCATGGCATGGGCTGCTACTTACCTTCCCCACCACAGTGCTCTATGGGAGGGGCATGGCATGGGCTGCCACTCACCTTCCCCACCACAGTGCTCTATGGGAGGGGCATGGCATGGGCTGCTACTTACCTTCCCCACCACAGTGCTCTATGGGAGGGGCATGGCATGGGCTGCCACTCACCTTCCCCACCACAGTGCTCTATGACAGGGGCATGGCATGGGCTGCCACTTCCACTCCCCACCACAATAGTCTCTTAGAGGGGGCATGGCATAGGCTGCTACTCCCACTCCCCACCACAACAGTCTCTGGGAGGGGGCATGGCATGGGCTGCCACTCCCACACTTAGGGCTCTTTCACATTACCAAATGCACAAACCCATTTCTTGCATGTGTTAATGGCCTTGGCGTTGCGGTGGAGCGGCGGTAGTTCTAATTTACCTGGTTGGAAAACTCTGCGGCTGGACGTTACGCAGCTCCCAGATACGTTGTAACGTAACGCTCTGAAACGCTTCGTTTAACGTGAAAGTTAACATAAAAGTCAAATAGACTTTCATGTTACCTTTCTTACTGCAGCCTAGGAGCCATCTGTCAAAACTCACAGATTGGCTTCTAGTGTGAAGGAGGCCTAAGGATCCATCGTCAGGTGAGCATTGAGCTTTAGCTGGATATGTACTGGTAGTGTGTATGTGTTAGCAGTAGAAGAATAAGCAGAACGTTGTACAGACACTCTCCGCTTGGCTC
This sequence comes from Hyperolius riggenbachi, assembly GCF_040937935.1. NCBI lineage: Eukaryota > Metazoa > Chordata > Amphibia > Anura > Hyperoliidae > Hyperolius > Hyperolius riggenbachi. The sequence goes on from NC_090649.1 coordinate 491,916,931, forward strand.
TGCCTCTCCGGGACCTGCTGTTCCTGCGGTAGAAGCAGAACGTTGTACAGACACTCTCTGCTTGGCTCTGCTTCTCCTGGACCTGCTGCTTCTGTGCGCTGCTTGTGAGAGTTCTGATTCATAATTATACTCTCATTGCTGCCCGTTGTCTGTTGTTGTGTGACGTCACGTGTTCCTGTGGTAGAAGCAGAACGTTGTACAGACACGCTTCGCTTGGCTCTTTCCCTGCCTTGCAGTAACATAATAGGCAGAATGTTGTACAGACACTCTCCGCTTGGCTCTGTGTCTCCAGGACCTGCTGCTTCTGTGCTCTGCTTGTAAGTGTTCTGATTAGTGATTGTACTCTTGTTAGTGCCCGTTGTCTCTGCTGTCCTGTGCTCTTGTCACTCTGCGACCTGCTGCTTCTGCTGCTTGTGAGTGTTCTGATTGGTGATTGTACTCTCGTTAGTGCCCGTTGTCTGCTGTCCTGTGCTTTCGCCGCTCTGTAACCTGCTGCTTCTGCTGCTTGTCAGTGTTCTGATTAGTGATTGTACTCTTGTGGGTGCCCGTTGTCTGCTGTCCTGTGCTGTCGCCGCTCTGTGACCTGCTGCTTCTGCTGCTTGTGAGTGTTCTGATTGGTGATTGTACTCTCGTTAGTGCCCGTTGTCTGCTGTCCTGTGCTGTCGCCGCTCTGCGGCCTGCTGCTTCTGCTGCTTGTGAGTGTTCTGATTGGTGATTGTACTCTCGTTAGTGCCCGTTGTCTGCTGTCCTGTGCTGTCGCCGCTCTGCGACCTGCTGCTTCTGCTGCATGTGAGTGTTCTGATTGGTGATTGTACTCTCGTTAGTGCCCGTTGTCTGCTGTCCTGTGCTGTCGCCGCTCTGCGGCCTGCTGCTTCTGCTGCTTGTGAGTGTTCTGATTGGTGATTGTACTCTCGTTAGTGCCCGTTGTCTGCTGTCCTGTGCTGTCGCCGCTCTGCGACCTGCTGCTTCTGCTGCGTGTGAGTGTTCTGATTGGTGATTGTACTCTCGTTAGTGCCCGTTGTCTGCTGTCCTGTGCTGTCACCGCTCTGCGACCTGCTGCTTCTGCTGCGTGTGAGTGTTCTGATTGGTGATTGTACTCTCGTTAGTGCCCGTTGTCTGCTGTCCTGTGCTGTCGCCACTCTGTGGCCTGCTGCTTCTGCTGCTTGTGAATGTTCTGATTGGTGATTGTACTCTCGTTAGTGCCCGTTGTCTCTGCTGTCCTGTGCTGTCGCCGCTCTGTGACCTGCTGCTTCTGCTGCTTGTGAATGTTCTGATTGGTGATTGTACTTTTGTTAGTGCCCGTTGTCTCTGCTGTCCTGTGCTGTCGCTGCTCTGCGACCTGCTGCTGCTTGTGAGTGTTCTGATTGGTGATTGTACTCTCGTTAGTGCCCGTTGTCTGCTGTCCTGTGCTGTCGCCGCTCTGCGACCTGCTGCTTCTGCTGCTTGTGAGTGTTCTGATTGGTGATTGTACTCTCGTTAGTGCCCTTTGTCTGCCGTCCAGTGCTGTCGCCCGCTCTGCGACCTGCTGCTTCTGCTGCTTGTGAAGGTTCTGATTGGTGATTGTACTCTCGTTAGTGCCCGTTGTCTGCCGTCCTGTGCTGTCTCTGCTCTGCGACCTGCTGCTTCTGCTGCTTGTGAGTGTTCTGATTGGTGATTGTACTCTCGTTAGTGCCCGTTGTCTGCCGTCCTGTGCTGTCTCTGCTCTGCGACCTGCTGCTTCTGCTGCTTGTGAGTGTTCTGATTGGTGATTGTACTCTCGTTAGTGCCCATTGTCTGCTGTCCTGTGCTGTCACCGCTCTGCGACCTGCTGCTTCTGCTGCTTGTGAGTGTTCTGATTGGTGATTGTACTCTCGTTAGTGCCCGTTGTCTGCTGTCCTGTGCTGTCGCCGCTCTGCGACCTGCTGCTTCTGCTGCTTGTGAGTGTTCTGATTGGTGATTGTACTCTCGTTAGTACCCGTTGTCTGCTGTCCTGTGCTGTCGCGGCTCTGCGACCTGCTGCTTGTGCTGCGTGTGAGTGTTCTGATTGGTGATTGTACTCTCGTTAGTGCCCGTTGTCTCTGCTGTCCTGTGCTGTCGTCACTCTGCGACCTGCTGCTTCTGCTGCGTGTCAGTGTTCTGATTGGTGATTGTACTCTCGTTAGTACCCGTTGTCTGCTGTCCTGTGCTGTCGCCGCTCTGCGACCTGCTGCTTCTGCTGCTTGTGAGTGTTCTAATTGGTGATTGTACTCTCGTTAGTGCCCGTTGTCTGCTGTCCTGTGCTGTCGCCGCTCTGCGACCTGCTGCTTCTGCTGCTTGTGAGTGTTCTGATTGGTGATTGTACTCTCGTTAGTGCCCGTTGTCTGCTGTCCTGTGCTGTCGCCGCTCTGCGACCTGCTGCTTTTGCTGCTTGTGAGTGTTCTGATTGGTGATTGTACTCTCGTTAGTGCCCGTTGTCTGCTGTCCTGTGCTGTCGCTGCTCTGCGACCTGCTGCTTTTGCTGCTTGTGAGTGTTCTGATTGGTGATTGTACTCTCGTTAGTGCCCGTTGTCTGCTGTCCTGTGCTGTCGCCGCTCTGTGACCTGCTGCTTCTGCTGCTTGTCAGTGTTCTGATTGATGATTGTACTCTCGTTAGTGCCCGTTGTCTGCTGTCCTGTGCTTTCGCCTCTCTGTGGCCTGCTGCTTCTGCTGCTTGTCAGTGTTCTGATTAGTGATTGTACTCTTGTTAGTGCCCGTTGTCTGCTGTCCTGTGCTGTCGCCGCTCTGTGACCTGCTGCTTCTGCTGCTTGTGAAGGTTCTGATTGGTGATTGTACTCTCGTTAGTGCCCGTTGTCTGCTGTCCTGTGCTGTTGCTGCTCTGCTTCTGCTGCTTGTGAGTGTTCTGATTGGTGATTGTACTCTCGTTAGTGCCCGTTGTCTCTGCTGTCCTGTGCTGTCGCCGCTCTGCGACCTGCTGCTTCTGCTGCTTGTGAGTGTTCTGATTGGTGATTGTACTCTCGTTAGTGCCCGTTGTCTCTGCTGTCCTGTGCTGTCGCCGCTCTGTGACCTGCTGCTTCTGCTGCTTGTGAGTAATCTGATTGTTGATTGTACTCTCGTTAGTGCCCGTTGTCTCTGCTGTCCTGTGCTGTCGCCGCTCTGCGACCTGCTGCTTCTGCTGCTTGTGAGTGTTCTGATTGGTGATTGTACTCTCGTTAGTGCCCGTTGTCTCTGCTGTCCTGTGCTGTCGCCGCTCTGTGACCTGCTGCTTCTGCTGCTTGTGAGTAATCTGATTGTTGATTGTACTCTCGTTAGTGCCCGTTGTCTCTGCTGTCCTGTGCTGTCGCCGCTCTGCGACCTGCTGCTTCTGCTGCTTGTGAGTGTTCTGATTGGTGATTGTACTCTCGTTAGTGCCCGTTGTCTCTGCTGTCCTGTGCTGTCGCCGCTCTGTGACCTGCTGCTTCTGCTGCTTGTGAAGGTTCTGATTGGTGATTGTACTCTCGTTAGTGCCCGTTGTCTCTGCTATCCTGTGCTGTCGCCACTCTGTGACCTGCTGCTTCTGCTGCTTGTGAAGGTTCTGATTGGTGATTGTACTCTTGTTAGTGCCCGTTGTCTGCCGTCCTGTGCTGTCGCCGCTCTGTGACCTGCTGCTTGTGAGTGTTCTGATTGGTGATTGTACTCTCGTTAGTGCCCGTTGTCTGCCGTCCTGTGCTGTCGCCGCTCTGTGACCTGCTGCTTGTGAGTGTTCTGATTGGTGATTGTACTCTCGTTAGTGCCCGTTGTCTGCCGTCCTGTGCCGTCGCCGCTCTGTGACCTGCTGCTTGTGAGTGTTCTGATTGGTGATTGTACTCTCGTTAGTGCCCGTTGTCTGCCATCCTGTGCTGTCGTCACTCTGCGACCTGCTGCTTCTGCTGCTTGTGAATGTTCTGATTAGTGATTGTACTCTCGTTAGTGCCCGTTGTCTGCTGTCCTGTGCTGTCGCCGCTCTGCGACCTGCTGCTTGTGCTGCTTGTGAGTGTTCTGATTGGTGATTGTACTCTCGTTAATGCCCGTTGTCTCTGCTGTCCTGTGCTGTCGCCACTCTGCGACCTGCTGCTTCTGCTGCTTGTGAGTGTTCTGATTGGTGATTGTACTCTCGTTAGTGCCCGTTGTCTCTGCTGTCCTGTGCTGTCGCCACTCTGCGACCTGCTGCTTCTGCTGCGTGTGAGTGTTCTGATTGGTGATTGTACTCTCGTTAGTGCCCGTTGTCTCTGCTGTCCTGTGCTGTCGCTGCTCTGTGTCCTGCTGCTTCTGCTGCTTGTGAATGTTCTGATTGGTGATTGTACTCTCGTTAGTGCCCGTTGTCTGCCGTCCTGTGCTGTCGCCGCTCTGTGACCTGCTGCTTGTGAGGGTTCTGATTGGTGATTGTACTCTCGTTAGTGCCCGTTGTCTGCTGTCCTGTGCTGTCGCCGCTCTGTGACCTGCTGCTTGTGAGTGTTCTGATTAGTGATTGTACTCTCGTTAGTGCCCGTTGTCTCTGCTGTCCTGTGCTGTCGCTGCTCTGCGACCTGCTGCTTCTGCTGCTTGTGAATGTTCTGATTTGATGGAATGTGATTTCTTTTCCTGAGTATATCTGTAATCTGCCTCCCTATCTGCTGATCTTTACTCTCTGCAGCCAGCGCACCTCGAGGCCTCAGCTGATCTCATCCAATGGTATGTAATGGCGAAAGTCACTGCATGTCTCTGCATGTCTTATCAAGCAACGCACGGTGTCATTCCAGGCATAATGAGAGCTTTATATCCATGACAATCAAATAAAGCCGCACCCAGTAAAGGGTGAATGAATGTAAATATGGGACAACTGAAGGGAGAGGGATATGAAGGCTGCCATATTTATTTCCTTGTAAACAATACCAGTTCCCTGGCTGTCCTGCTGATATTTCATTCATCAGTAGTGTCTGAATCACACACCTGAAATAAGCATGCAGCTAATCCAGCTACACTTCTGTCAGAGCACCTGATCTGCTGCATGCTTGTTCAGGGGCTATGGCTAAAAATGTTAGAGGCAGAGGATCAGCAGGACAGCCAGGCAATGTGCATTGTTCAAAAGAAAATAGATATGGCAGCCTCCATATCCCTCTAAAATGTTGTCCTTTAAATGGCAAGTATGCTAAGTCAGTTGTATTGCTTCAGTCATTTTGCCCCTTTATGCCATTAGCAGCTTCAGTAGAGTTACCTCGTTTGAGATAAGTGCACTGATTTTGTCTGCAGAACTCTTTGTGCTGTAAATTCTTGGAATGCTTTGCTGTCTCTCTGCAAGCAGAGGATATAAAAACTTAAAGCAGAAGCCCTCTATTATTATCTCACACTGCCCCCTAGTGATATGTGGCCATAAATAAACATTACAGCAGTACTAATTAGAAGCAAGGAAATGTAACAAATAAGAAATTTAAAAAATTGTACTAAAGTAAATTGTCCTGGAGCACTTGCAAGCCTCTAAATAAATTGGCTGCTAAAGGGTTAAAGTGTACCCGCAGTGATACATGAATAAAGTAATTGTGGCCCCATGTACAATGCTGACTGTTCATCCATCTCGGCCTGCTCATTAGTAATGTGATCCCCTCAGTCATGCTCCGATGGTCAGAGCCGTTGAACGTAGCTCTACTCAGATGCGGTGCAGCCTCTGCCTCTCTCCGCCCATATTGTGACATCAGTGCCCGCCCACCTTCTCCTTTCCAAGCACCGCAAGGTGAAAGTGGGCAGGCTTGTTCGTCACACTGTGGGCGGAGAGGGGCGTCGCCTGGCACTAAAACCAGGTGGAGCTCTGGGCGACTGCTTAAAAGAGACCTTAACTGACGGGGAAAAGAATTTCACTGACCTGCGGCTTCCACCGGCCCCCTGCAGATGTCCTGTGACCGCGCCGATTCTCTGGTCCCCCGCAGCGAGCCATTTTCGTTTCGGGCCACTGCGCCTGCATGGACCTGGCCACAGGCATCCTTGATCACGCTCCCATTGCCGACACCATCCTACGCATGCCCAGTATGAGAAATCACCTACTGCGCATGCGCAGGATGGCGACGGGAGCGTGAACGGTATGTTCAGGCGTAGTGGCAGTGGGCCATGTCTGCAGGGGGCCGGTAGAAGCCCTATGTAAGTCAAACTCCTGTTTTTCCCCCTCAGTTAAGGTTCCTTTTAATCAGGTTTGCTGAGATTAAAGTGGACCTGAACTCAGAACTTCCTCTGTGCATTAAAAGATAAGCAACAGCATAATCTTTAAAGCGGAATGAAACCCAGCATTTCTTCTTTGCTCTAAAAGATTATTTACAGCATATTATATACTACCACCATTTTTTTTTACTAGAACAGCATTCAACTAGTTAAACACAGGACTTCAAAGTTTCCTGCAGGGAAAGCTGGACGCATCCGAACTGGAGATAATGTTATCTTGTGTTTACATTCCTCACTTGATACAATTAAGTAAATACTTCTCTGACTGCAGACTCTCCTGGACACAGACAGACACTCAGAAAGCATTTCTGCGTACATTACAAGATGGATAAACCAGTTATGAATAAAATGCAAAGGCAGCTCTCAGAGCAAAATAAATTGTATTTTGGGAACTTGTAATTTCTAAATGAATAATAATACTTCTGCACAAAAGCAAATATGATAACCGTATGGCATATATAAAGGAAACATGTTTTTATTGAATATTATGTCAGGGTTTTATACCATTTTAAAGAGGATCCGTAAAAATAAAAACAGCCCCTGAGGGACATTTACCCCGGGAGGGGGAAGCCTCTGGACCCTAATGTGGCTCCCCCATCCCCCCCCCCCCGTCCTCCTCTGTCCGTCGGTTACACCGCTGGCAGCCCCCGAACACCAGAGAGGTAAAAAATTACCTACCAAGATCCAATAGCAGCTTTCCGATCGGGTTCAGGCAGAGATAGCTGAGCCCGATGAGGTCCGCTCTACTGTGTGCCTGCTCTGTAGATTAGAATGACTATTTCTGCCTCAGCCCGACGGAAAGCAGCTACTGCGCCTGCGCTGGATCTTGGTAGGTAAATATTGCATTGCTGGCGCCTCTTTCGGATCGGTCAAAACAACCATTAGTCGACCACTTCGATCTCTGCCAGATTAGATCATTATGATCGAGTCTGCGGGATATCGATGCCACACATCGAAGAATGTATGTGCAACGTTATTTTTCACCGCAACTTGAAAGAGAGATAATTGATGAGATACACAGATAAGGAGAGATAATACATAAGATACCAGCTTACATGGAAATATAGCAAAGAAATGAACAGCGCTACTTAAAAACAGATGAGTGCTTACCTGCAAAAGAGTGCAAGCCCCACTCATGGGATAAAATACACACTGAGCACACACATGACCTGTCTACCACTTGGAGGATGTTAGTTTCCTATAACAGCTTGCATGCAATTTGTTAGGTACTCGTCCCTCCCACTGTCGAAGAAGTCAATCCTCCATGGGAGGGGGACCTAACACTAACTAAATCCTACCTATGCATATGCATAGCCTGGGCGCGCTACCAAATAAAATTGAGAATTGCGCAAAAAAGTGGGATCAGCGCATCACCAGGCCGCCTCTGGTAGTGCGCAATTCTCAATTTTATTTGGTAGGCCGCCCAGGCTATGCATATGCATAGGTAGGATTTAGTTAGTGTTAGGTCCCCCTCCCATGGAGGAAAGACTTCTTCGACAGTGGGAGGGACGAGTACCTAACAAATTGCATGCAAGCTGTTATAGGAAACTAACATCCTCCAAGTGGTAGACAGGTCATGTGTGTATGCTCAGTGTGTATTTTATGCCATAAGTGGGGCTTGCACTCTTTTGCAGGTAAGCACTCATCTGTTTTTAAGTAGCGCTGTTCATTTCTTTGCTATGTTTTTAAATTTATTTCTGGTCAGCTGCTCCCACTTAACAGTTTTGCCTTTGGTGTATATGCAGAGCTTCTGTTTGGGTTCAAGGTGCGTTTGTAGTTCCTGGGGGGGCTCAGCGCATCTCTGAGCTGAGGCCATTCAGAGGCGGCCTGGTGATGCGCTGATCCCACTTTTTTGAGCTTACATGGAAAGGTTGAAACTGGACCAATCAGAATGCAGGAAGTGTCATCGATTGGCTCATTTCCAAGCTGTATACATTTACCACGCAAATTATTATCACCTCATGGACTGCCTCTAGCAGTGATTTATACTATATAGTTTGATGTAAGCAGAGTATCCCTTTAAAGTGGACCTGAACTCTTGCACAGGACAGAAGAAAACCAGAGAGAAATACACCCTGTATGTATTTAGAGAGTTTAACCTGTTTAATTCCACCTCATCTCTCAGCTGTGTTAGCTGGCTTCCTCAGCAGAACAGATAATTTGTAAACACAGGATGTTAACCCTATGTCTGCTTCCATGAAAGTAAGAAGTAGACACACTGCAGATGTATTGCAGGATTTGTATCAGCTCTGTAACAAAGAAATGTTTTCCTTTAAAGGTTATTATGCTGTTGCTTATCTTTTAGAGCAGAGAGGAAGTTCTGAGTTCAGGTCCGCTTTAGGTCTTCAGCTATTTGCTTGTAAACTCGCTGTAGAGAAGCCTCTCTAGTCTGTTCTCAGTGCTCTCTGCCTGCAGCTGACCCCCGGAGCTCCCAGCTGGGAATAGTGTCCCCTCCACTTCTTGTTTTTGTTGATCCCCTTCCAGAGAGTTCTGCACGTCATTCATAAATCACCACGTCCAATGAGAGGCGTTTCCATGGCCTGTTTACTGAACTTGGCATCCGGTGTAATTTATTGCCATCAATGCTTTTTGCACAAGTTCCAAAATATACTGGTGGTCCCAACTTACAAACAGGTTCTATTCTGGGAGATTGTAAGTTGAATTAGTTTGTAAGTTGAGTCACATGCTAAACATAGTGAAACGTGAATAAATGGTTTACTTTTGGATAACTCTGGATTTGGACATATAGTAAAGATTTTTTTTTTGTTGCTTTCAGTGTGTTTTTAATATGTTTTCAATTATCAACAGTATATAAAATATTATAACAGAACAACAAAAATATGTACCGTATATGCTTGGATATAAGTGACCTCAATGTCTGACCCTCTAAAGTTGGAATTTTTTAATGACTCCAGTATAAGCATACTTAGGAAAGTTACTGGTTGCACTTGGGGACCAGGCGGGGTTAATGGCTGCACTGTAAAAAGCAGGGGATGGGAAACCAATTTGGCTGAGAGATCCATAAACGCCACATATTTAAAAATGTATTTCCGTGAGAGACATACAATATGTTTCAAACTGGCACAGTGCGCATGCACAGCAGAGGGCTCATGTCCCTGTTGCCATGGTGATGTATATACAGTCGATTCTCCTGGCAGCGGAAGTGTCAGACACGTCTTCAGCCTCTCTTGGGTTTCAGTAAGATCAGTAATTTCCCCGAGAGCCAGACAGGAGAAATACCGACTAACAGCTTGTACAATTAGCTAGCTGGGGGTTGATTCACTTTGTAGGATGAGATCCCTGCACTTTGGCCCAATAGGCTACCTGTCAAGTGACAGACAGTCTGTTGGGCCAATCAAAGTCCCAGGATCTTGTCCTACAAAGTCACTGGACCTGACAGGATCCAGGGTGGGACAATTGGAGCGGCCGTTTGTTTTGGGGGGGAGTGCCAGTAAGTTAGTAGTGCAGCAGTAGCATGTCTACTTTTAAACTGTTACTTGCGCTGCCACACTAAGCTGTGCTGCTTGAGCAGTGTAGCTTAGTGAATTAACCCCCTTATGATTTGGCTCCCCCAAGCCATAGGTTCCCTACCCGTTTGTATTGCAGTATTGCAGCCATTAACTCCTCCTGCAGCCTGTAACCCTCCTGGTCCCAAAGTGCAGCAATTATCCACTCCTCCACCCCCCTAGTATGCCAATATCTTTCACCCCCCCCCCCCCATAATCACCCCAATATAATTAGAACAGGCAGCCTATATCTGTCCCTGTTCCCCTCTATAAGTAGTCCATGTAGGCAGCATGGTGGTGTAATGGTTGGCACACTCACCTTGCAGCACAGGATCCCTGGTTTGAATCCTAGCCAGGGCACTATCTGCATGGAGTTGGTATGTTCTCCCCATGTCTGCGTTGGTTTCCTCCGGGCACTCCAGTTTCCTCCCACATCCCAAAATTCTACAGATACGTTTATTGGCTTCTCCCTAAATTGGCCATAGTCTATGATACATGCACTACATGATACATACATAGACATATGTCTATGAGAGGGATTAGATTGTGAGCTCCTCTGAGCAGGGGCGTAGCAATAGGGGTTGCAGAGGTAGCGACCGCATCGGGGCCCTTGGGTCAGAGGGGCCCCAAGGGGCCCTCTTTCAAGCACAATATTAGGTCTCTATTGGCCCTGTGTTGTTAATAATCAAACTGTTTCCATCCCCTTCTTGCACCTCTGACTCTGTTGTTGTCCTTTGCAGATCTTGGCGTGCCGTATGAATTGTAATGTATAGAGTGTTTGGGGGGGCCCCATGCAAAACTTGCATCGGGGCCCACAGCTCCTTAGCTACGCCACCGCCTCTGAGTCCCTACCTATTATATCTTCTCCCCCTACCATCTTCACTGTGTCATCTGCAACCCTCTGTCTATTGTAAAGTATTACATAAGATCGCCGCTTTTTGAAATAAAAGATAATAAATAAGGCCACTTTGTTACTATGAATATCACGATTGTGTCGGGGAATTCATCTCCATAATGCTATTATTACAATAGGAAGCAGACGAGGAGGAAGACGTCCTCATCCAGTCAGACTTTATGAATGACTTCTTCATAAACTGCTGTTTTTCCCATTGCCCTGAGCTGGGCGAGTCTCCAAGGTCCTCAAGCAGCCATTGTACGTGTGTTTATCCTCCACTTCCTCCCACAGAGGCAGGTCTACGCACAACAATGCCTTGGACAAATATTTCATCTCACAATTCTTGTTTTTAACAGGAAGTGCCCAGAACAAGTGCAGCTGTTATCCTTACCTCACACTTATTGACTTGTGCTGCATAAGCTGAGAAACAGGCCGACTTTCACTGCTGTGTGACTTGGCCTGTCATAGCAGTCTGGCCTATGGGGTGTATGCCCTAAACTGCGATAAAGCGGGATTCAACTGTGTATATGATGAATTTAAAAAAAAACATTTGGCACCCTCACCATAAATGTTCTGTACCTGTAACACCTTTTCATGTGTCCAAACAATGGTAAAAACGTTCCTTTCCTTTATATGCAGCCTGGGTGAGCGTCCATCTTGAGCTTACTTCTGCATGAAAAACAAAACACAATTGCTACAAAATCGCTTCGAAAATTGCAATAGCTCCAAAAGTCGAAATTGCTGAAAAAAATGACTTTCTCTTTCTTGGCTTACAGTAGTTGTTATCAAACTTTTTTTGGGTGAGAGCGCCCTTGATGGCTTTGAAATTTTTTCAAGGCACATCTCAGCAAAAACAACTACCAAAAATGCTGTGATGACCCTTTTTAGCCCCCCCCCCACTCCTCACAACACACACTGCCCCCTCCCCCTTCCTAATAGTCAGTGACTCCCACATTAGCCAGCACCCCCACTCCAGTTAGTCAGTGAGGCAGCACTCCCTCTATTATGCAGCAAAAATGACTTTTTAAGATATTCCACAGTTTTATTTTATGTTTAAATCTAGTTTTTAAATTTGAACTGTTTTATTGTTTTTGCTCAATGACACATTCATTGAAGTATGCCAGAGGTAAAATATATGAACAATTGTCCCTTTTTATTTTGTTCCTGCTCTCAGAAGCTATTTTCTGCTAGGAAAGTGTTTTATAGTTGGAATTTCTTATCAGTGAGGGTCACACTGTAGTCACTTCCTGTCTGAGTCAGGACTGAGTCAGCCACTTACATACCTGATATTTAACTCTTTCAAGCAGAGAAAAAAAAAAAGAAACATAGCATAGTTATTTGTGTGCTAGGCACTGTACATACCCATGTCTATCTCATCATGTCACATGTCACCTCGGTTATCCTTTAAACGAATCCATCTCCTCAAGGGGTATTCTCAATGATTTCATTATTCTGTAGAAAAGCACTCCCTGGAAAGAATCTATAGAAAGATGTCTTACTTACTGTATTGAATCGGGGCAAGATAACTCATAAGAAAATATTTCCGCATCACCCACTTTGCCCCTCCTTGTGCCGTGCAGAGTGATTTGTAGCTGTATGAAACTAAAAATGTAAAGAAAGAAAATTAAACATGCAGCAGCCTAGTAGAGAATCTAATCTTCTTGTTCCTTTTCCCACTGTGAAGGTTTGTCATTAGAGCGCTCTACAGCCACCATCGCCTCCAGAGCTCGCCTGTCGGAGAGGGAAGAGGAAGCCATGATGTGTTTTGAGAAAGCCAGTTACATTGCCCAGATCTTCTTGCAAGAATTGGAGAAGGTGAGTAACCGGCCCTCAAAGCAATCTGGAGTCTTTATTAAGTTTCCTAAAATTACACGTGCTGTGACATTATTTTGAATAATTTTACTCGGTTGAGGTTTAAAGTTCTTACTGGATTCAACGTTTGTTGGTTTGATGTCTGCATATCTGACCACAGGGTATTTTACAGATTTGGCCAGAATGTTTTCATGGTAACGGATTTTCATAGTTGAGAATATCATCAGTAAGAACATCTGCCGGAAACATATTATTATTATTTTTTTATTATTTTTTTATTTATATAGCGCCAACATATTCCGCAGCGCTTTACAAAGCACAATAAGACGACACGGGGAACATAGATACAACTAACAAATGTTCAGCAGAGTTCCAAGCAGCACAAATATTGTTACAAGATCAGTACACATTAGGAGGATGACCCTGCCCTTGCGAGCTTACAATCTAAGGGTTGTGGGGGACACACTAGGTAAGGGGGTGGAGGATGGATGAGGCAGTGACCCTTTGCCTCTGATTATAATGTGACAGATAAGTAAATAAGGGCTATAGAATGTTATAAGCTTGTCTGAATATGTGTCTTTTAAGAGTGCGTTTGAAGATGCCCAGGTTTGGAGCATGACGTACAGGCTGTGGAAGAGAGTTCCAGATAAGGGATGATGCTTGTGTAAAGTCCTGGATGCGAGCATGAGAGGAGGTGATCAGCTTAGAGGCCAGGAGAATTTCTTGGGAGGAGCGGAGGTTGCAGGAGGGACAATATCTTGAGATTAGTGAGGAGATGTATGGAGGAGACAACTCGTGGAGGGCTTTGTATGTTAGAGTCAGGAGTTTGAACTGGATCCTCTGGATAATGGGTAACCAGTGGAGAGAACGGCACAGTGGGGCTGCATCAGAAGAGCGTGTGGAGAGGTGAATGAGGCGGGCCGCTGAATTTAGAAGGGATTGGAGAGGTGCTAGCCTGTTTTTTGGTAGCCCACAGAGCAGGGTGTTGCAGTAGTCTAGGCGGGAGATGATTAACTACTTTGGCCTCCTGGACGTAGTAGCTACGCCCAGGAGGCCATGTGTGCGTCCGCGCGCTCCCGTGGCCGATCGCGCGCGTGCACGCGCGCTCCCGGCCGCGGTTCGTTAGCCTGGCAATCAGTGAATCGGGCTATGGTGCCCGATCACTGATTCCTCTCCCCCGCTGAAAAAGCGACAGCTTCTCTCGGAAGCTGCGCTTTTTCTGGCTGTAACGTCCCCCATGCGTCGCTCTAAGCATATTTTACGCTTAGAGTGACTTCATGTAAACAAACTCATGGCCGCCATCTTGTGGCCAAAAAGTAAAACTACAACTAAAAGTGAAAAAAATAAAACTCAAGACACATTTACATTATAAAACTATGGCTTACATCCCACCCTCCCAAAAATACCCAAATAAAATGTTTAATACAAAAAAAAACAAAAAAAAACATTACAATAAAAATAAAAACATGTAAATATTTACCTAAGGGTGTAAACTTTTTAAATATAAATGTAAAGATGAAATATTTCTAAATGTTTTTTATTTTAAACTTGTAAATAGTGATAGATGCAAAACGGAAAAAATGCACCTTTATTTCCAAATAAAATATTGTCGCCATACATTGTGATAGGGACATAATTTTAACGGTGTAATAACCGGGACATATGGGCAAATACAATACATGAGTTTTAACTATGGAGGCATGTATTATTTTAAAACTATAATGGCTGAAAACTAAGAAATAATGAATTTTTTCAGTTTTTTTCTTATTCTTCCTGTTAAAATGCATTTACAGTAAAGTGGCTCTTAGCAAAATGTACCCCCCAAAGAAAGCCTAATTGGTGGTGGAAAAAACAAGATATAGATCAGTTCATTGTGATAAGTAGTGATAAAGTTATAGGCTAATGAATGGGAGGTGAAAATTGCTCGGATGCATAAAGTGAAAACGACTGAAGGCTGAAGTGGTTAAGGCATGATCAAGCATTTTGGTGGCCTCTTGTGTGAGGAAGGGACGGATACGGAATATATTTTTGAGCTGGAAATAGCAGGTGGTGGTTAATGAGGCAATGTGAGGTTTAAAGGAGAGCTCTGAGTCCAGTATAACCCCCAAGCAGGGGGCCTTAGTGGTGGAGATTATTGGGGTGTTGTCTACAGTTATGGTTGCAATTGGTGGGGGTGTAGATAGCCATGGTGGAAAAATCACAATTTCCGTTTAAGTCATGTTGAAACGGCACGTAGACAGTCGGGGACTCTGGATAGTAGTGATGACAGATCAGGAGCTGAGAGATAGATGTGGGTGTCATCCGCATAGAGGTGATCCTGGAAGCCAAAAGAGTTAATTAGTTGTCCCAGGCCACGAGTGTAGTTGTCCCAGGCCACGAGTGTAAATTGAGAAAAGAAGTGGATCAAGAACAGAGCCTTGAGGTACACCAACAGACAGTGGGTGTGGGGAGGAATTGGTGTTAACATGTGAAGTGTATGGTAGTTTGGCATTGCATGGGCGGGGTTAGGATGGCACAGAGCCGAGCAGTGGTGGGGTTAGGATTGCACAGAGCCTAGCCCTGGTGGGGATAGGATGGCACAGCGGTGATCCCTGGTGTTTTTACTGAACCTGTGATGTGAGGTCTGTGGTAGTTTGGCATTGTATGGGCGGGGGTTAGGATGGCACAGAGCCTAGCCCTGGTGTTTGTACTGAACCTGTGATGTGAGGTCTGTGGTATGGCCGGGGTTAGGATGGCACAGAGCCTAGCCCTGGTGGTTGTACTGAACCTGTGATGTTAGGTCTGTGGTAGTTTGGCATTGTATGGCCGGGGTTAGGATGGCACAGAGCCGAGCCCTGGTGTTTGTACTGAACCTGTGATGTGAGGTCTGTGGTAGTTTGGCATTGTATGGGCGGGGTCAGGATGGCACAGAGCCGAGCCCTGGTGGTTGTACTGAACCTGTGATGTGAGGTCTGTGGTAGTTTGGCATTGTATGGGCGGGGTCAGGATGGCACAGAGCCGAGCCCTGGTGGTTGTACTGAACCTGTGATGTGAGGTCTGTGGTAGTTTGGCATTGTATGGGCAGGGGTTAGGATGGCACAGAGCCGAGCACTGGTGGTTGTACTGAACCTGTGATGTGAGGTCTGTGGTAGTTTGGCATTGTATGGGCGGGGTTAGGATGGCACAGAGCCGAGCACTGGTGGTTGTACTGAACCTGTGATGTGAGGTCTGTGGTAGTTTGGCATTGTATGGCCGGGGTTAGGATGGCACAGAGCCTAGCCCTGGTGTTTGTACTGAACCTGTGATGTGAGGTCTGTGGTAGTTTGGCATTGTATGACCGGTGTTGGGATGGCGCAGAGCCGAGCCCTTGTGTTTGTACTGAACCTGTGATGTGAGGTCTATGGCAGTTTGGCATTGTATGGGCAGGGGTTAGGATGGCACAGAGCCTAGCCCTGGTGTTTGTACTGAACCTGTGATGTGAGGTCTGTGGTAGTTTGGCATTGTATGACCGGTGTTGGGATGGCGCAGAGCCGAGCCCTGGTGGTTGTACTGAACCTGTGATGTGAGGTCTGTGGTAGTTTGGCATTGTATGGCCGGGGTTAGGATGGCACAGAGCCTAGCCCTGGTGTTTGTACTGAACCTGTGATGTGAGGTCTGTGGTAGTTTGGCATTGTATGACCGGTGTTGGGATGGCGCAGAGCCGAGCCCTTGTGTTTGTACTGAACCTGTGATGTGAGGTCTATGGCAGTTTGGCATTGTATGGGCGGGGTTAGGATGGCACAGAGCCGAGCTCTGGTATTTGTACTGAACCTGTGATGTGAGGTCTGTGGTAGTTTGGCATTGTATGGGCGGGGTTAGGATGGCACAGAGCCGAGCTCTGGTATTTGTACTGAACCTGTGATGTGAGGTCTGTGGTAGTTTGGCATTGTATGGGCGGGGTTAGGATGGCACAGAGCCTAGCCCTGGTGGTTGTACTGAACCTGTGATGTGAGGTCTGTGGTAGTTTGGCATTGTATGGGCGGGGTTAGGATGGCACAGAGCCTAGCCCTGGTGTTTGTACTGAACCTGTGATGTGAGGTCTGTGGTAGTTTGGCATTGTATGGGCGGGGTTAGTATGGCACAGAGCCGAGCCCTGGTGGTTGTACTGAACCTGTGATGTGAGGTCTGTAGTAGTTTGGCATTGTATGGGCGGGGTTAGTATGGCACAGAGCCGAGCCCTGGTGGTTGTACTGAACCTGTGATGTGAGGTCTGTGGTAGTTTGGCATTGTATGACCGGTGTTGGGATGGCGCAGAGCCGAGCCCTTGTGTTTGTACTGAACCTGTGATGTGAGGTCTGTGGTAGTTTGGCATTGTATGGGCGGGGTTAGGATGGCACAGAGCCGAGCCCTGGTGGTTGTACTGAACCTGTGATGTGAGGTCTGTGGTAGTTTGGCATTGTATGGGCGGGGTTAGGATGGCACAGAGCCGAGCACTGGTGTTTGTACTGAACCTGTGATGTGAGGTCTGTGGTAGTTTGGCATTGTATGGTCGGGGTTAGGATGGCACAGAGCCGAGCACTGGTGGGGGTTAGGATGGAACAGAGCCGAGCACTGGTGTTTGTACTGAACCTTTGTTCTCCATCTTTTATCAGCAGAGTGGAAGCAGCTCACACTCCCGGAACTCCAAGGGCAGCACCTCTGGCCCGGACTTTGAACTCAGCTACTTTCTGGAAGCCGCCCTGCAGAGCGCTTACGCTGCGCAGCTGAAACGGGGGTGAGTGGGCGGAGCTACCTTTTTTTTAACAATCATCTTTTTAATAAACATACCTGAAGCGAAAATAAAAGGCATACAGTGTATTGTATTCATGATTTTCCTGTTTTTCTCTTTAAAATGCATAGAAAATAATTACTTAAGAAAAAAATACTTACAAAAAACCTAATCTATCCGAAATAAAAATGGATAGATCGTTTAGGTGTGATAAATGGTGATAAACTTATTGGCGAATGAATCTCCCATTCCTTTGCCACTACTTATAACACCTAAATGATCTATACTCATAGATTATAATCATTTTTATTTTAGGATGAATTAGGCTTTTTGGAGGCTATTTGTTTTATAAAGTAACTACTTTATTTTCTATGCATTTTAAAAAGAAAAACAGGAAAAAAATGAATACACTATTTGTCCATTTGTCCTTGTTATCACAACATTCACATTTTGTTTCTAGTACAATGTATGGGGACAATATAATATTTGTGGATATTTGAGCGCTGAAAGGGGAAAATTGCTCTTGTCCATAAGGGGACATAATCTATAGTGGTTATTGCTAAAAGAGAACTAAAAGCCCTCCTACTAAAAAAGCTATTCCAAATATAAATTCTCATTCTTAAAGTGAACCTGAGGTGAGAGTTATATGGTGCCTGCTATATATATATATATATATATATATATATATATATATATATATATATATATATATATATATATATATATATATATATATATATATATTTTAAGCAATACCTTTTGCCAGGTTGTCTTATCCTCTGACTCTTTCAGCCATAGACCTTAAACAAGAATATGCAGATCAGGTGTTTCTGACAATATTGTCAGGACTGTTTAAGTGAACCAGAGACGAAGCATCCTCCTGTATATTACCATACAGTGGGTTGCAAAAGTTTTCGGCCCCCTTGAAGTTTTCCACATTTTGTCACATTATTGCCACAAACATGAATACATTTTATTGGAATTCCACGTGAAAGACCAATACAAAGTGGTGTACATGTGAGAAGTGGAATGAAAATCATACATGATTCCAAACATTTTTTACAAATAAATAGGTGCAAAGTGGGGTGTGCGTAATTATTCGGCCCCTTGAGTCAATACTTTGTAGAACCACCTTTTGCTGCAATTACAGCTGCCAGTCTTTTAGGGTATGTCTCTACCAGCTTTGCACATCTAGAGACTGAAATCCTTGCCCATTCTTCTTTGCAAAACAGCTCCAGCTCAGTCAGATTAGATAGACAGCGTTTGTGAACAGCAGTTTTCAGATCTTGCCACAGATTCTCGATTGGATTTAGATCTGGACTTTGACTGGGCCATTCTAACACATGGATATGTTTTGTTTTAAACCATTCCATTGTTTCTCTGGCTTTATGTTTAGGGTCGTTGTCCTGCTGGAAGGTGAACCTCCACCCCAGTCACAAGTCTTTTGCAGTCTCCAAGAGGTTTTCTTCCAAGATTGCCCTGTATTTGGCTCCATCCATCTTCCCATCAACTCTGACCAGCTTCCCTGTTCCTGCTGAAGAGATGCACCCCCCGAGCATGATGCTGCCACCACCATATTTGACAGTGGGGATGGTGTGTTCAGAGTGATGTGCAGTGTTAGTTTTCCACCACACATAGCGTTTTGCATTTTGGCCAAAAAGTTCCATTCTGGTCTCATCTGACCAGAGCACCTTCTTCCACATGGTTGCTGTGTCCCCCACATGGCTTGTGGCAAACTGCAAACGGGACTTCTTATGCTTTCTGTTAACAATGGCTTTCTTCTTGCAACTCTTCCATAATGGCCAACTTTGTACAGTGCACGACTAATAGTTGTCCTATGGACAGATTCCCCCACCTGAGCTGTAGATCTCTGCAGCTCGTCCAGAGTCACCATGGGCCTCTTGACTGCATTTCTGATCAGCGCTCTCCTTGTTCGGCCTGTGAGTTTAGGTGGACGGCCTTGTCTTGGTAGGTTTACAGTTGTGCCATACTCCTTCCATTTCTGAATGATCGCTTGAACAGTGCTCCGTGGGATGTTCAAGGCTTTGGAAATCTTTTTATAGCCTAAGCATGCTTTACATTTCTCAATAACTTGATCCCTGACCTGTCTTGTGTGTTCTTTGGACTTCACGGTGTTGTTGCTCCCAATATTCTCTTAGACAACCTCAGAGGCCCTCACAGAGCAGCTGTATTTGTATTGACATTAGATTACACACAGGTGCACTCTATTTAGTCATTAGCACTCATCAGGCAATGTTTATAGGCAACTGACTGCATTCAGATCAAAGGGGGCCGAATAATTACGCACACGCCACTTTGCAGTTATTTGTAAAAAAATGTTTGGAATCATGTATGATTTTCATTCCACTTCTCACATGTGTACACCACTTTGTATTGGTCTTTCATGTGGAATTCCAATAAAATTCATTCATGTTTGTGGCAGTAATGTGACAAAATGTGGAAAACTTCAAGGGGGCCAAATACTTTTGAAACCCACTGTATAGATCAGTGGTAACATTAGAGAAAACACCTCCCCTGCTCCCTGTTTCATCCTTCACTGCTCAGCCTGCTTGTTAGCAGCCCTGATAAAATCCCAGACTGAGCATTCAGTCTGGCTTTGCTCAGGAATCAATATAGCGGAGTGTCTTCTCTGATGACTTTTCAAGCCCAAGCCTGCCCCCTTCTGGCTCTGCTTTCCTGCTCTGTATAGTAATTGCAGCATCACAGAGAGCTGCGATGAGATGAGAGGAGCTGCTGATGTAAGGACATATTGAAAAACTTTTTTTTTCTATATTTGTTAGTCATAAGAAGTTTTTAGAAATGGTAATTTCATTTTGCACAAAGCCCACTAAATAATATGCTTTTCTGATGAACTGTTTTACATGGAGTTTTAGTAAAAAAAAACCCCACAAAAAATGGCACACCAGAGCGGCGAAAATACCACTTATAGTATTTTTTTTGTAAAATCTATCGGGGGATATGTTTATTTTGTGCCAAAGCGTTCATCTCTGCTTTCCTTTAAGATTAGCTGCATACTTGTTTCTGGCGTACTTCACATACTACTGCAGCCAAAAAGATCAATAGGGCTGCCAGGCAGTTGGGATTGTTTGAAAGGAAACAAATATGGCAGCCTCCATATTGTACACCGTTCTGCAAATGAACAAATCCTTGTTTATTCCGTCATCTGCTCAGTTCTGACAATTGTTTCAGAGCCACAAAAGGTCCCCCTTTTTCAAGGTATGCAGCATGGTGTGCGGACCTTCATGACTTCCTCTGGTGTGCGGACCTCCATGACTTCCTCTGGTGTGCGGATCTCCATGACTTCCTCTGGTGTGCGGACCTCCGTGACTTCCTCTGGTGTGCGGACCTCCATGACTTCCTCTGGTGTGCGGACCTCCATGACTTCCTCTGGTGTGCGGACCTCCATGACTTCCTCTGGTGTGCGGACCTCCATGACTTCCTCTGGTGTGCGGAACTCCATGACTTCCTCTGGTGTGCGGACCTCCATGACTTCCTCTGGTGTGCGGACCTCCATGACTTCCTCTGGTGTGCGGACCTCCATGACTTCCTCTGGTGTGCGGACCTCCATGACTTCCTCTGATATGTGCGGACCTCCATGACTTCCTCTGGTGTGCGGACCTCCATGACTTCCTCTGGTGTGCGGACCTCCATGACTTCCTCTGGTGTGCGGACCTCCGTGACTTCCTCTGGTGTGCGGACCTCCATGACTTCCTCTGGTGTGCGGACCTCCATGACTTCCTCTGGTGTGCGGACCTCCATGACTTCCTCTGGTGTGCGGACCTCCATGACTTCCTCTGGTGTGCGGAACTCCATGACTTCCTCTGGTGTGCGGACCTCCATGACTTCCTCTGGTGTGCGGACCTCCATGACTTCCTCTGGTGTGCGGACCTCCATGACTTCCTCTGGTGTGCGGACCTCCATGACTTCCTCTGATATGTGCGGACCTCCATGACTTCCTCTGGTGTGCGGACCTCCAGGACTTCCTCTGGTGTTCGGACCTCCATGACTTCCTCTGGTGTGCGGACCTCCATGACTTCCTCTGGTGTGCGGATCTCCATGACTTCCTCTGGTGTGCGGATCTCCATGACTTCCTCTGGTGTGCGGACCTCCATGACTTCCTCTGGTGTGCGGACCTCCATGACTTCCTCTGGTGTGCGGATCTCCATGACTTCCTCTGGTGTGCGGATCTCCATGACTTCCTCTGGTGTGCGGACCTCCATGACTTCCTCTGGTGTGCGGATCTCCATGACTTCCTCTGGTGTGCGGATCTCCATGACTTCCTCTGATATGTGCGGACCTCCATGACTTCCTCTGGTGTGCGGACCTCCATGACTTCCTCTGGTGTGCGGATCTCCATGACTTCCTCTGGTGTGCGGACCTCCATGACTTCCTCTGGTGTGCGGATCTCCATGACTTCCTCTGGTGTGCGGATCTCCATGACTTCCTCTGATATGTGCGGACCTCCATGACTTCCTCTGGTGTGCGGACCTCCATGACTTCCTCTGGTGTGCGGACCTCCATGACTTCCTCTGGTGTGCGGACCTCCATGACTTCCTCTGGTGTGCGGACCTCCATGACTTCCTCTGGTGTGCGGACCTCCATGACTTCCTCTGGTGTGCGGACCTCCATGACTTCCTCTGGTGTGCGGACCTCCATGACTTCCTCTGGTGTGCGGACCTCCATGACTTCCTCTGGTGTGCGGACCTCCATGACTTCCTCTGGTGTGCGGATCTCCATGACTTCCTCTGGTGTGCGGACCTCCATGACTTCCTCTGGTGTGCGGATCTCCATGACTTCCTCTGGTGTGCGGATCTCCATGACTTCCTCTGATATGTGCGGACCTCCATGACTTCCTCTGGTGTGCGGACCTCCATGACTTCCTCTGGTGTGCGGACCTCCATGACTTCCTCTGGTGTGCGGACCTCCATGACTTCCTCTGGTGTGCGGACCTCCATGACTTCCTCTGGTGTGCGGACCTCCATGACTTCCTCTGGTGTGCGGACCTCCATGACTTCCTCTGGTGTGCGGACCTCCATGACTTCCTCTGATATGTGCGGACCTCCATGACTTCCTCTGGTGTGCGGACCTCCATGACTTCCTCTGGTGTGCGGACCTCCATGACTTCCTCTGGTGTGCGGACCTCCATGACTTCCTCTGGTGTGCGGATCTCCATGACTTCCTCTGATATGTGCGGACCTCCATGACTTCCTCTGGTGTGCGGACCTCCATGACTTCCTCTGGTGTGCGGACCTCCATGACTTCCTCTGGTGTGCGGACCTCCATGACTTCCTCTGGTGTGCGGATCTCCATGACTTCCTCTGGTGTGCGGACCTCCATGACTTCCTCTGGTGTGCGGACCTCCATGACTTTCTCTGGTGTGCGGACCTCCATGACTTCCTCTGGTGTGCGGACCTCCATGACTTCCTCTGGTGTGCGGACCTCCATGACTTCCTCTGGTGTGCGGACCTCCATGACTTCCTCTGGTGTGCGGACCTCCATGACTTCCTCTGGTGTGCGGACCTCCATGACTTCCTCTGGTGTGCGGACCTCCATGACTTCCTCTGATATGTGCGGACCTCCATGACTTCCTCTGACATGTGCGGCGTACACCAGACACCGCCAGTCTAGCACCGGTTCATTACATGGAATGACGTACCGCTGTATCTCTCTACATTCCGAAAACAGAAGGTACTTGCAATTATTCAGCTTCAGGTGGGCAAGAAGTATCTCCCATGATGCATCACTGCTGATTATACAAATCATCCCTTTATCCCCCTAAAAGCCAGGCACACATCCACAACAAGTGGTGGGCAAAATGTGGCTATTGCTGATTCACTTTACAGAGCCGTATTAATCCGTTATGCATACAGCTGTTTCTGAGTGATTGCACCTCATCGGTGCATGATAGTGATGACATCACACAAAGGACCGCCCTCCCAATGATGCTTCGCCTAGGCTATGAGGTCACGCAGCCTTCTG
Source organism: Hyperolius riggenbachi (assembly GCF_040937935.1). Taxonomy (NCBI): domain Eukaryota; kingdom Metazoa; phylum Chordata; class Amphibia; order Anura; family Hyperoliidae; genus Hyperolius; species Hyperolius riggenbachi. The sequence goes on from NC_090649.1 coordinate 491,940,029, forward strand.
CCCCAGAGCACTCTGGGAGACTAGCAGTTATATCTGCTCACTTCAGAACACACATCAAACAAACATTCCACAGTTCTGCACCTCCCCAGCAGTAAAGATGTCGCCATGTGATAAAGTAAATCAGGGAGAGGAAAGGATTTTCCAATGGGCAAACACTGACTAAATCATTATTAATGAATATTTTTTTTTTTAAAAGTAGAGCCGGGAAGGTAAATATTTACATCCCCGCTGTTCGAGGGGGCACAGCGAGACCGTCGTGGGATGGAGGAGGACGGGGGAAGCCTCGATAGGATCCGGAGGCTTCCACCTCCCGAGGTGAGTAGCCCCAGGGGAACTTTTTGTTGTTACAGATCCTCTTTAAAGGATACCCGAGGTGACATGATGAGATAGACATGTGTATGTACAGAGCCTAGTACACAAATACCTAGGCTGTGTTCTTTTTTTTCTTTCTCTGCCTGAAAGAGTTAAATATCAGGTATGTAAGTGGCTGACTCAGTCCTGACTCAGACAGGAAGTGACTACAGTGTGACCCTCACTGATAAGAAATTTCCCTTTTTATCTCTTTCCTGCTCTCAGAAGCCATTTTCAGCTAGGAAAGTGTTTCATAGTGGGAATTTCTTATCAGTGAGGGTCACACTGTAGTCACTTCCTGTCTGAGTCAGGACTGAGTCAGCCACTTACATACCTGATATTTAACTCTTTCAGGCAGAGAAAGAAAAAAAAGGAACACAGCATAGTTATTTGTGTGCTAGGCACTGTACATACCCATGTCTATCTCATCATGTCACATGTCACCTCGGGAATCCTTTAAGTATCCTGTGACTGGCTTTTTAATGTTGGAACTATTCACCATCCTGTATTAGCGCCTTACAATATTTCTGGTGTACTGTCATCATCTATAACCTGGTCTGTGTAGGTGTGAAGGATTCTGGGACTTGGTAAGCCAGGCCTGTACAGTGTGGAGGCATCACAGCTATATAGAGTGCAGTGTGTGGTCTCTGCTGATTCCGCTTAATCTGTGAATCACATGCAGGAAATGACTAACTGAATCTTTCATAGCTGAGGAGGAGAGATGAGTCACAATGTGACTGTCATAGATTTAGAGAGATATTACCATGAAATCTTAACTGTTTTTTAGTTTTTGTTTTTATGAAAACACTAAGGAAAACTTTTTAAACTCCAGGCAGGGGGCTAATGATATTACCGATGTACATAAAATCATGTGAACCGGACCTACCGTATATCCCCAAATATAAGTCGACCTCGTGTATAAGCCGACTCCAGTATTTGACCCTCTTAAAGTGGTCTGAAACTCCCACATAACATTCAATAAAAATGTGTTTTCCTACTTTTTATTGCTCATACAGTTATCCTATTTGCTTTTGTGCACAGGTAATATTATCTGTTTACACATTACAAGTTTCCAAAGTGTAGTTTATCTTGCCCTGAAAGCTGCCATTGCATTTTATTCTTTTTCTATTATAACTGCTTTTTATTATATATTAAAACCTTCTAATGAGCTATTCTGAACACTGTGTGGGCCTGAAGCAGAGACAGTTTCTCAGAGAGTGTTTGTTTACATTCCAGTGTTGATACATTTGTGATTAACAAGTAAAAAAGATACTGTTATCTCCAGTTTGGATTGGATTTGAAGCTGAATAGCAGGATAAAGTGCTTTGTTTAACCATGTCAGTGATGTTCTGCTAGAATTTTTTACTGGGATAGTAGCTTCCAAGCTTTGAGGAATCTTTTAGAGCAAAGTAGAAAGGCTGGCTTTTAGACTACTTTTAAGCTGGAATTCTTTATTGACTCAAGTATAAGTCTGCCCAGCAAAGTTATTGGCTGCACTTGGGGCCCAGGAGGGATTAATGACTGCTCTGCATACAGTAATGCTGCCATTAACCCCTCCTCTCACTTAAGTGCAGCCAATACCTCCTCCAGGCCCCCAAGTGCTGCAATTATGCACTCCCTCCCTGCAGCCCAGTATCCCCCCCCCCCCCCCCCCTGCCGCTTTCCTTGTTAATTGTTGTGGCCAGGACTTTCACACCTGTGTTTTCTTAACATTTCTTTCCTCAAAGTATCCCTTACCACTGGGTACATTGCTGCAAATGGGAATGTCACTAACAGTACACATATTACTCAGTGTGCTCAGTGTATAAGTCGACCCCTGTACTTTTATTTAGTGAATCAGACCTAGATTTCTAGATGTACTGCTCTGACACATCGGTGACACCATACTTTACAGTTTCCATAGTATGGTGTCACCTGTCTGGTCTCTGACCCATGAATCATCATCATCTCACAGCTAATTCTACTAGTTACAGTTTACATTAGAATCTTATTACAGAAGGTGCAAGTCTACCTTAGAGTGGAACTAAACTCAGAACTTTCTCTCTGCTTTAAAAGATTACTCACAGCAGGATAACCTTTATGGAAAAAAAATTTCGTCGTTATAATTTATGGAAATCCTAACTAAAGTTTTAACTTGGTTTCACTTTTGCAGGGAGAACTGAAAGGGTTAAGCCTCAGTGTTTACTGTAAGGAAAGAGCTTACTCTCTCCTGCAGTCTATTCACTGCTGCTGATAATAACCAATTAGGCACTTTTATCTGGCTAAACTGTACTAAATGTGGAATAAAGACTTTTCACTGTGTGCTGTGTAAGAGTTCGGGTCCTTTTTAAAGTGAACCTGAGATCAAATCAAATAAAATATATATACATACCTGGGGCTTCCTCCAGTCCCATTAGAGCTAATCGGTCCCTTGCCATCCTCCTCTGCCTAATGGATCCTCCGTTAGAAGCCCTGGTAAGTCCGCAAATTGGGACGCACTGCTCATGTGTGGCCTGGTCCCGCGTGTGCCTGGGCCTGCTCTCCTCGCCAGGAGCGTTCTGTGCAGGCACAGAATGCTCCCGGCCGCGAGAGACATCTCAGGTAAACTTAAAAGAGGAACCTTTAACCAAGAATTGAACTTCATCCCAATCAGTAGCTGATACCTCCTTTCCCATGAGAAATCTTTACCTTTTCTCAAATAGATCATCAGGGACGTCTGTATGGCTGATATTGTGGTGAAACCCCTCCCACAGTGTGATGTCATGACCTTGGTCTTGACAGTATGCTGTCTGTGACTAGTTGCATTGTGGGAAATAACCAGTTTTTGCAGCTGCCAAACAAGCAGTATCTCCCTCTGTGCATAGAACTCTCTGTTATAAACATTTTATACAGATCACCTGGCAGGACTAAAGCGGTCACCATGTGATAAATGTCAGAATGTAAATCAGGGAGAGGAAAGTTTTTACAATGGGCAAACACTGACTAAATCATTCATAAGAGATTATTGTAAAAAAAAAAAAAAAAAGCCATTTTATTCATTATTTTCACTGCAGTTCCTCTTCTAGGGCTCGTCCACATCTAGGATGTTTTTGGCCTTTTTTCAAGCGCAGGCGATTTTCAAATGAATGCAATGAATCTCTATGAGAAGGTTCATATCAGCGCGTTCCGTCCGCTTTGCACTACGCAAAGCGGTGTCTGTACTACCTACTGTAGGGCGCAGGGGGGCGTGGCGCACGGGTGACAGACAGCTAGGGGGGGTGTCGCCACGACCCCCCACAGCAGCAGAGCAGGAGGGGGGAAGCAGCGCTAGAAGGAGGGGCAGTGGCGGGAGCGGTGGGGAGGGGGGAATTATCCCCCCCCCCTCCCTCACCTGGGACCCCTCCTTCTGCCTCTCTCCCCCTTCATAGATTAGCGGTGGCAAGTGCGGGCTCGGCGGCGGGGAGACATGCGCAGAATTACTCACCTCATTTCCGCGATCCAATCGCTGGCTGCGTCATGTCGTCACAGATCTCCGCCTTCAAAGCTGCCCACTGTGCTTCCTGATTAGCGGAAGCACAGTGGGCGGCATTGAAGACGGAGATCTGTGACGACATGACGCTGCCAGCGCTTGGAAAGCGGAAGTGGTGAGTAATTCTGCGCATGTCTCTCTGCCGCCGAGCCCGCACTTGCCACCGCTAATCTATGGAGGGGGAGAGAGGCAGAAGAAGAGGTCCCAGGTGAGGGAGGGGGGGGATATTTCCCCCCTCCCCACCGCTGCCCCCACTGCCCCTCCGTCTAGCGCTGCTTCCCCCCTCCTGGGGCATCTATACTGGGGGCAACTGTACTAGCTATACTGGGGGCAACTAAACTAGCTATACTGGGGGCAACTATACTAGCTATACTGGGGGCAACTATACTAGCTATACTGGGGGCAACTATACCAGCTATACTGGGGGCAGCTATACTAGCTATACTGGGGGCAAAGCTATACTGGGGGCAACTATACTAGCTATACTGGGGGCAGCTATACTAGCTATACTGGGGGCAGCTATACTAGCTATACTGGGGGCAGCTATACTAGCTATACTGGGGGCAACTATACTAGCTATACTGGGGGCAACTATACTAGCTATACTGGGGGCAACTAAACTAGCTATACTGGGGGCAGCTATACTAGCTTCATTGGGGGCAACTAGTTTCACTGGGGGCAACTATACTAGCTTCACTGGGGGCAGCTATACTGGGGGAAACTACTAGCTATACTGGGGGCAACTATACTAGCTATACTGGGGCAACTATACTAGCTAATACTTTAAATTACAGTTAGCTCCGCCCTCATCCGGTCATGACCACGGGCATTTTTGCCGCAAAGCACGCCGCAGGTTGTGGCCATGCCCATTTTTTTAGGGGGGGGGGGTGTCTTTTAATACCCAGCACCGGGTGCCAAATGTCCTAGGTACGCCACTGGTCTGTACCATTTTTGGGGCAAAAAACGCAGTGCACAGGCAAGCGCCAGGAGGCGCTAAAAAAAAAACGCACACAAAATTACAAAACGCTTGTGTTGCGATTTTGATTTTAGACGTGGACAAGGCCCTAGTGCCCTTGTTTCACTGATCAGTACTGTGAGGGTTAAAGTGTGCTTCAGGTCACAGAGATAGGACATTATTGCATTCATGTGACCAGGCTGAAACCATGTAGCCGACCACCTACGTCTGGCAACAGCATAGTCAGTTCTCAACCATAGTACAGCCAAATCCCGGCTTTCTTTTCCAATGCTTCCATGTTGAATACTTTGGACACTGGCGCTCAAATGTTCTATATAGCCAAGTGTCTGCTATGATGTACGTGGAAGAGATGGAAGGTGGGTGTTGCCTAAGGATGGACGGTCAGGGTTAGGCATAGGTTTAGGAGGGTAAGTTTTGGGGGGTAGGGGAGGTTAGTTAGAAGTGCAGATAAAATTGGCAACAGGACCTTTGCAAACCTCCCAGTATAATATTGGTAATCACATGATACCTGTTAGCATCCCCCGATGCACAAACTAACACACGGCTCTTCAGTACGGCGCACTCACCGGAGGATGCGAGACAATGTCAGTGACTGAAGGTTTGCGTCCTATCCTATACAATAAAGCTTAATTGTCCCTGCGTACACTCCTGTCCGTGTCCGTGGATTTGTGTTACTTCGCATGTGCAGCACGGACAGCCATTGGGACAGGGGGACATAGCCAGGGAGCCAGGCAGGCGTGTGCATGGGCGGACGGGTGCGCGCGGCAGCGAGTGAGCGGCGCATGCGCACTGACATGCAGCAGTGGCGGCGATGAAAGAGAGAGACCTAGAACCCGTTTTTAAACAGGCTTAGGTCTACTAGTTAAAGAATAACTGTTTGCTGTTTGCTATATAATCAGTTTCTGATCACTATAGTGGTGGCCATACATGGTACAATTTTTTCTTCCAATCTACCATTTCTATGTAGTATAAGGGTAAATTAAGTGAATATACTGAAAGGATAATTTAGGCAGTTCCCTTATATTACATAGAAATGGTAAGATTGGATGAAAACATTGTACCATGTATGGCCACCATAGGACAGATGCACCCAGTTTGTTTATTCCAGGTGACTAAATTGTGTCAGTCAGAAGTGCAGCACATTTTAATGATTGATATTATCAATAATATATCATATTCTCACCTACATTAGTTAAACTGCAGCATCTGGCAAATATGTATGAATTTGTAAGCCAGAATATTAAGCTATTCCAAACAACCGTCCAGTTCACACAGGCAACTGCCAGCATCTGCGCACATCGTTTAACGCCAGGATCCACCGTGTCCCGCGTTGAGATGAATGGCAGCGTTCATCTCAATGCGTTACCCCCGATTGCGTTAGTGCCTCAGTCGATCAAATTTTCCAAGATGCTGCGTGTAGATTCTAGCGTCAGTTGCGTTTATGAATCCATATCCCACTAGGGGTTTAAAGAAAATCTGTAATGAAAAAAACGTCCCCTAGGGGGTACTCACCTGGGGTGGGGGAAGCCTCCGGATCCTATTGAGACTTCCCCCATCCTCCTCGGTCCCACGACGGCGGAGAAAATCCTACCGGAGCGGCGGCGATGTAAATATTTACTATTTGGCTCCAGCGCAGGCGCAGTATCCGCTCTTCCCACGGAGATGGGCGAAAATAGCCGATCTCCGTCGGGCCGCTCTACTGCGCATGCGCCGCGCAAGTCTCCTGCGCCTGCGCAGTAGAGCGGACTTGACGGAGATCGGCTATTTTCGCCTATCTCCGTGGGAAGAGCCGCAACAGCGCCCCCGCTGGAGTCCGAAAAAAGGTAAATATTGCACAGGCTGTCGGATTTGTCGCCTGTGCGTTCCGTGGGCTTCAGCGAGACCGCCGTGGGACACAGGAGGACGGGTGAAGCCTCAATAGGGTCCAGTGGCTACTGAGGTGAGTACCCCCCAGGGGAACTTTTTTTTTTCAGTACAGGTTTTCTTTACAGACAAGGGAGCGATGGGAACAGATGACAAGCGCTGGTCTGCTCGGTTTCAGAAAAGCGTTTAGCATTTAGAGCCGGCAAAACGAACTGCTAGCAGTCGCTCACAGCCTTAATCTTGCATTTAAATGTGCAGATTGCACACCAGTCACAAAGATGTCCCCCCCCCCCCCCCATCTTTTTGGCAGATCGTTAGCGACACCAATGCCTGCCCAACACCCAAGCCCATTGTACCCCTACTCACCTCCGCTGCCCGAAGCTGCCCTGTTCTGCATCTTGCTGTTGTCCCACCTCCCCCTTCTAAAGCATAGTGGAGCCCAGAACTGTCCCAATCCCTGCAGGGGGGCGGTATTTGTGCATTTGTACACACTATATGGGCCCAGGTGTTGTTTCTGCTGACTTCAGAACATATAGCAAATGAACATTTCACAGTGATGCACCTGCCAGCAACAAAGATGTTGCTAACGGTGATACATTAAAAAAAGGAATTAAGCAATTTTTTTTATTGCGTTATATTCAGTAAAGTACCTCTTGAACTTGGCACCCTGTAATTCTATAATAATAATAATACTCTGTCACATGATCGTCACACATTTCTCTTATTTCGCACTTCCTTTGCGGGCAGTAAAAATGGTAAGAGCCTTTGCCTGTCTAGAAATCTCCGGATCACTTCTGTTCACTTGTCACTAATGAAACCACCAGACTGGACGAGCTGGATCTTATGCAATATCGCTGCAGGCCAGGAGAACAGAGGCACTGCACTGCCCCGAGCTGCCCTGAGCCTAAGTAAAGACAGCCTGAATGGGAACCTGTCATTTCTTCTGCTTACATTAGTGTGTGTGTGTGTGTGTGTGTGTGTGTGTGTGTGTGTGTGTGTGTGTGTGTGTGTGTGTGTGTACAGTGTGTGTGTGTACAGTGTGTGTGTGTACAGTGTGTGTGTGTACAGTGTGTGTGTGTACAGTGTGTGTGTGTGTGTGTACAGTGTGTGTGTGTGTGTATGGTGTGGGTACGGTGTGTGTGTGTGTACAGTGTGTGTGTGTGTGTACAGTGTGTGTGTGTGTGTGTGTGTGTGTGTGTACAGTGTGTGTGTGTGTGTGTGTATGGTGTGGGTACGGTGTATGGTGTGGGTACGGTGTGTGTGTGTGTGTACAGTGTGTGTGTGTACAGTGTGTGTGTGTGTGTGTACAGTGTGTGTGTGTGTGTGTGTGTGTACAGTGTGTGTGTGTGTGTGTACAGTGTGTGTGTGTGTGTATGGTGTGGGTACGGTGTATGGTGTGGGTACGGTGTGTGTGTGTGTGTACAGTGTGTGTGTGTGTGTACAGTGTGTGTGTGTGTGTACAGTGTGTGTGTGTGTGTGTGTGTGTGTGTGTGTGTGTACAGTGTGTGTGTGTGTGTGTGTGTGTGTGTGTGTACAGTGTGTGTGTGTGTACAGTGTGTGTGTGTGTGTACAGTGTGTGTACAGTGTGTGTGTGTGTACAGTGTGTGTGTGTGTACAGTGTGTGTGTGTGTGTGTGTGTGTGTACAGTGTGTGTGTGTGTGTGTGTGTGTGTGTGTACAGTGTGTGTGTGTGTGTGTACAGTGTGTGTGTGTGTGTGTGTGTGTGTGTGTGTGTGTACAGTGTGTGTGTGTGTACAGTGTGTGTGTGTGTGTACAGTGTGTGTGTGTGTGTGTGTGTGGGGGGGGAGTTTCAGGTATTTTTCCCCGCTTGTCTCTACTCTGGTCTAAGTTCCCTCGAGCTAAAAGTAATGGTTGTAAAATGTTAGCTAAATGCTTTTTTGCTTGAGGCATGGGAGGAGATTACAGTGACTGTTCCGGATTTTTATGTCCGATTGGTCTCTCTCTACCTCGTTGGCTACTATAGAACATACACATTTGAAAGCACACCTGAACTCAGAACTTCCTCTCTGCTCTAAAACATAAGCAACAGCATAATAACCTTTAAAGAAAAAACATTTCTTTCTTACAGCTAATACAAATCCTGTAATAAATCTGCAGTGTGTCTACTTCCTCCTTTCATGGAGGCAGACGTAGGGTTAACATCCTGTGCTTACAAATTAGCCCATCTACCATGGCAGTCAAGTGACACGGGGAAAGTAACACAACTATGGACCTCATGAAATACATCAGTATATCAAAAATCGTGCCCTTGGGTTGAACCAAAACACCATATACACCAAGAAAATGCTATAAAGTGCCAAAAACACTCATCTCCAATATAAAAAAATTATTTTGTATTGGAGATGAGTGTTTTTGGCACTTTATAGCATTTTCTTGGCATCTGTCTTTCTCAGCGAGTTTTTGGGTTATTTTTATACCATTTGAGTAAGATTCATATATACCATATCAGAGAATTATAATTGGCGCGGGCAGGAGATCTGTTTTTGTTTTTATAATTGCTTGTTTATTAATAAAGAATATGTGATTTTTTCCATTGATATCTGACCTATTCTTGAGATATTAGTTTGTTGTTTGTGGCCCAGATAGGTTCTTTTCTTGGTGTATAAAGTGACACGGGGATAGATCAAATTACACTGGTGATTAGTCACAGATGAGGGGGAATTAGACAGGCTAAACTCTCTGTTTTCCTTCTGTCCTGTGCAAGAGTTCAGGTCCTCTGTACTGTAAGTTACATACAGGTTTGAATCGGGCAAATCAAAAGTCATTTCTTTGGAAGTTGATTGGTCCAGTTTCAGGGTAGGAATACCGCGCATAATATAAGTCAATGGGCCCCGGTGGGGTCTTCTGCTGTTGTAGCCCATCCGCCTCAAGGTTGTGTGTGTTGTGGCTTCACAAATGCTTTGCTGCATACCTCGGTTGTAATGAGTGGTTATTTCTGTCAACATTGCGCTTCTATCAGCTTGAATCAGTCGGCCCATTCTCCTCTGACCTCTAGCATCAACAAGGCATTTTCGCCCACAGGACTGCCGCATACTGGATGTTTTTCCCTTTTCACACCATTCTTTGTAAACCCTAGAAATGGTTGTGCGTGAAAATCCCAGTAACTGAGCAGATTGTGAAATACACAGACCGGCCTGTCTGGCACCAACAACCATGCCATGCTCAAAACTGCTTAAAATCACCTTTTTTTTCCCATTCTGACATTCAGTTAGGAGTTCAGGAGATTGTCTTGGCCAGGACCACACCCCTAAATGCATTGAAGCAACTGCCATGTGATTGGTTGATTAGATAATTGCATTAATGAGAAATTGAACAGGTGTTCCTAATAATGATTTAGATGAGTGTATTTTTCCAAGACGCACATAATGTATGTCATGGTGATGCAGAGGTATTGCGTTTTACTGCGTTTTTTATGCATTTTTATGATGATTTATTTCGCTTCCTGTTGACTTCCTGATGAAGTCATGCAAGAATGATGCAAGAACATGCTTTTATACTGGCCACATTCCCAAAAATGTGTATAAACTCATATCAGAAACGCATACTAAACGCACAAAACTGCACTTGCGATTCATATGTGCGAAACGCAAACCAAATGCATGTGCGAAACACGTACGCAAAACGCTCTTCAGGGTAGGAACACACTAGGCAGAATCACATATTCGTTTTCCTCTATGTGCTATGGAAAACGCATATGGGATTCTACCTAGTGTGTTCCTGCCCTCATTAGGAGAAAAATTGCACAAACGCATAGGCAACAAAATGCAGCTTTTCACGCACCGCCTAGTGTGTTCCCAGCCTTTGGCGTTAGCAATTCATTTGCATACGAGACAGAATTATTTCAATATCATTTCAGTATCACTGACGGAAACATTTCTTGAGGCTAGTTTCACACCAGGACGTTGCGTTTTAGGGGACGTTATGGTCGTCTAACGTGCCCCTAACGCAAGGCCTGGTGCTCTCTAAGGTGGACGTCAGAGTGAGCCGCGTTGTGCAGCTCACTCTGGCGTCCGTGATGCCGTGATGCGCACTCTTGGACGCATGCGGCATCACGTGGTCCCGCCCGGCCAATCGCCACACAGAGCGGCCGCTCCAGGAAGTAAACACTGCACGTCACTGAGTGCAGTGAATATTAATTAGCCATGTGCCTGGCCGCTCTCCGCTCCTCCCCAACATTACTGAGCATGTGCAAGCAGTCTAACGCGGCTCTGCCGCTTACAAAGTACTGCATGCAGTACGTTGTCTTATGGCGCAGCGTTACTAAGTAACGCAACGTGGGCACTGTGAACAGCCCATTGATTTTTCATTGCTGTGCGGTGGGGCTGCGTTACAGGCTGCTCTAACGTGCGCCTGTAACGTCCCACTGTGAAACCAGCCTGAGAGAAAATGGAGACTGGTCTGACTGACGGTCCCATGAAGAATGGGCTAAGATACCCGTAGATCGCTGCAAGACACTTGTGTCAAGCTATGCTTCATGTTTAAAAGCTGTTATAACAGGAAAAGCATGTTGTACTAAGTACTAAGAATGAATGGCACTTGGGGGTTGAATAAAACTGATAAGGATGTGAGCACAGAAAAGACATTTGTGGTTATTTCATTATAAATGTTATATTTGTCTGACTTACAAGTGCCTCTTTGATTTAATTGTAAACAAGATGACTGAAATGATCAACATCAAATGTCAAACTGGCCAAAACACTCAATTTCAGTGGGGGTTGAATAATTTTGAATACAACTGTATGTCATCAGCAGAAGAAACGCCACTGACCTCTACGGTCTCCTTGTTTCAATCTCTTTTGTCACGGAGTAAATAGGTGGCCATTTGTCACTCTTTGCTGCATCATGGACGGTAATTACCTTTCCACCAACTCAAGCCTTTTTTCAGCCATCGTTTAGCTGACCACAAGTGTTTCGACTTGATTTGGCAGAGCCGATGTATAACCGCTGGGCGGTGTAACTAAATTATAGCGTTCCGGAGTTGGCTGCAATTACACTGAGCTCTAGAATGTTCTATGGCTTCTAATCAGGCTGAGCTCTCGTTCAGCGATCGATTTCTCCTCCACAGAGGACAGGATCTAACGCTTTGGTCTTCATGGAATGGTTATTTGGAAGTAAAAACTCAGCCTTTCTGAATTTCACTCTGGCCTACTACCCTCACAAGTGCTCTAAACCCACAGCTGAACTCTGGTCTCCTACCTCTCGTGTCCCTACCTCTCCCTTTAGATTGTAAGCCTTTGGGCAGGGTCCTCCTCCTTTTGTGTCCAACCTGATCATGCAACTCCGTTACTGTGAACCCATGCTAGGCATCTGAGTGAACCTAACTTGCCTAATCTCTATGCTCCATCCAGTGACTGACTAAGCATTACCTTGTACTCATACTGTGCTGTGTGATCTCCATGCTCCATCCAGTGACTGACTAAGCATTACCTTGTACTCATACTGTGCTGTGTGATCTCCATGCTCCATCCAGTGACTAAGCATTACCTTGTACTCATACTGTGCTGTGTGATCTCCATGCTCCCCTCCAGTGACTAAGCATTACCTTGTACTCATACTGTGCTGTGTGATCTCCATGCTCCATCCAGTGACTAAGCATTACCTTGTACTCATACTGTGCAGTGTGATCTCCATGCTCCATCCAGTGACTAAGCATTACCTTGTACTCATACTGTGCTGTGTGATCTCCATGCTCCATCCAGTGACTAAGCATTACCTTGTACTCATACTGTGCTGTGTGATCTCCATGCTCCATCCAGTGACTAAGCATTACCTTGTACTCATACTGTGCTGTGTGATCTCCATGCTCCCATCCAGTGACTAAGCATTACCTTGTACTCATACTGTGCTGTGTGATCTCCATGCTCCCCTCCAGTGACTAAGCATTACCTTGTACTCATACTGTGCTGTGTGATCTCCATGCTCCATCCAGTGACTAAGCATTACCTTGTACTCATACTGTGCTGTGTGATCTCCATGCTCCCCTCCAGTGACTAAGCATTACCTTGTACTCATACTGTGCTGTGTGATCTCCATGCTCCATCCAGTGACTAAGCATTACCTTGTACTCATACTGTGCTGCGTGATCTCCATGCTCCATCCAGTGACTAAGCATTACCTTGTACTCATACTGTGCTGTGTGATCTCCATGCTCCCCTCCAGTGACTAAGCATTACCTTGTACTCATACTGTGCTGTGTGATCTCCATGCTCCCCTCCAGTGACTAAGCATTACCTTGTACTCATACTGTGCTGTGTGATCTCCATGCTCCATCCAGTGACTAAGCATTACCTTGTACCCATACTGTGCTGTGTGATCTCCATGCTCCATCCAGTGACTAAGCATTACCTTGTACTCATACTGTGCTGCGTGATCTCCATGCTCCCCTCCAGTGACTGACTAAGCATTACCTTGTACTAATACTGTGCTGTGTGATCTCCATGCTCCATCCAGTGACTAAGCATTACCTTGTACTCATACTGTGCTGTGTGATCTCCATGCTCCCCTCCAGTGACTAAGCATTACCTTGTACTCATACTGTGCTGTGTAATCTCCATGCTCCCCTCCAGTGACTAAGCATTACCTTGTACTCATACTGTGCTGTGTGATCTCCATGCTGCCATCCAGTGACTAAGCATTACCTTGTACTCATACTGTGCTGTGTGATCTCCATGCTCCATCCAGTGACTAAGCATTACCTTGTACTCATACTGTGCTGTGTGATCTCCATGCTCCATCCAGTGACTAAGCATTACCTTGTACTCATACTGTGCTGCGTGATCTCCATGCTCCCCTCCAGTGACTAAGCATTACCTTGTACTCATACTGTGCTGTGTGATCTCCATGCTCCCTTCCAGTGACTAAGCATTACCTTGTACTCATACTGTGCTGTGTGATCTCCATGCTCCATCCAGTGACTAAGCATTACCTTGTACTCATACTGTGCTGTGTGATCTCCATGCTCCCATCCAGTGACTAAGCATTACCTTGTACTCATACTGTGCTGTGTGATCTCCATGCTCCCATCCAGTGACTAAGCATTACCTTGTACTCATACTGTGCTGTGTGATCTCCATGCTCCCCTCCAGTGACTAAGCATTACCTTGTACTCATACTGTGCTGTGTGATCTGATCTTTCTTGTATTCCTGTATTGTCATTTTGCTGTCTGTCACCCCTAAATATTGTATGTATCCCTATTTATTGTCCAGCGCTGCGTAATATGTTGGCGCTTTATAAATACAAAAAATAAATAATAAAATAAATAAATAATAAATTTACTTGACAAGTCCTGAAACTCTTGAGGTTAGTGGTGGGCAACAGATTCTCCTTAAAGAGGAACTGTTGCGAAAATCTTAAAATGTAAAACACATACAAATAAGAAGTAAATTTCTCCCAGAGTAAAATGAGCCATAAAATACTTTTCTCCTATGTTGCTGTCACTTACAATAGGTAGTAGGAATCTGACAGAAGTGACAGGTTTTGGACTAGCTCATCTTCTCATAGGGGGGTTCTCAGGGTTTTCTTTATTTTTAAAAACAGTGAATGGCAGTTGCTCCGACCAACTGCCAAAATTGTGTACAGTGAGTAGGGAGGCTGGCCAGCATCTTTGTATACATCTTTTTCTGGGAATGTCTTTATAAAGAATAAAAGCCATGCTGAGAATCCCCCATGAAAAGATGGACTAGCCCAAAATCTGTTGGTAATGTCAGATTTCTACTACCTACTGTAAGTGACAGCAACATAGGAGAAAAGTAATTTATGGCTCATTTTACTCTGGGAGAAATGTACTTCTTATTTGTATATGTTTTACATTTTAAGATTTTCAGGGACAGTTCCTCTTTAAGGAAAACAAAAAAGGAAAACCTCTTATCAGACAGACTTAAAGGGAAACTGAGGTGTGATGAATATAGAAGCTTTTCTTTTCAAAGTGAACCTGAGGTGAAAATAAACTGATGAGATAAACAATTGTATCTATCCTCCTACTCCAAAAAAAATGACCTTTTTTTTTAGATTTCCCACAGGGGGAGCAGTTCAACATACTATACAATCGGGACAACTAGTGATACAATTACCAATACACACGATTTTGATGTGTAGTTTCAAAAACATCACCAATACTGATCGATTTTCATTTGATAAAGTGCACAGAAACAGGAAACACAAAGGAAAGTTCCCTGCCCTTGTGAGCTTACACTCTAGAGAGTAGAGGGGTGGAGACAACGGGGGAGGAGCCTGCCCTTGTGAGCTTACACTCTAGAGAGTAGAGGGGTGGAGACATTGGGGGTGGAGCCTGCCCTTGTGAGCTTACACTCTAGAGAGTAGAGGGGTGGAGACATTGGCGAGGAGCCTGCCCTTGTGAGTTTACACTCTAGAGAGTAGAGGGGTGGAGACATTGGGGGAGGAGCCTGCCCTTGTGAGCTTACACTCTAGAGTAGAGGGGTGGAGACATTGGCGAGGAGCCTGCCCTTGCAAGCTTACACTCTAGAGAGTACAGGGGTCGAGACATTGGGGGAGGAGCCTGCCCTTGCGAGCTTACACTCTAGAGAGTAGAGGGGTGGAGACATTGGGGGAGGAGCCTGCCCTTGTGAGCTTACACTCTAGAGTAGAGGGGTGGAGACATTGGCGAGGAGCCTGCCCTTGCAAGCTTACACTCTAGAGAGTACAGTGGTCGAGACATTGGGGGAGGAGCCTGCCCTTGCGAGCTTACACTGTAGAGAGTAGAGGGATGGAGACATTGGCGAGGAGCCTGCCCTTGCGATCTTACACTCTAGAGAGTAGAGGGGTGGAGACATTGGGGGAGGAGCCTGCCCTTGTGAGCTTACACTCTAGAAAGTAGAGGGGTAGAGAATTTGGGGGAGGAGCCTGCCCTTGCCAGCTTACACTCTAGAGAGTAGAGGGATGGAGACATTGGGGAGGAGCCTGCCCTTGCGAGCTTACACTCTAGAGAGTAGAGGGGTGGAGACATTGGGGGAGGAGCCTGCCCTTGCGAGCTCACACTCTAGAGCATGGGTCCCCAACCTGGGGGCCGTGGCCCCCTGGGGGTCCTTGGGCAGATTTCTGGGGGGCCGCAGCTTCTCCCTCTCCCCCCGCGGCCGGCGCTCCTGTTACCTTATGAGCGGGCGGCCGCTTCCTTCCTTATATTCCTTCAGTCGCGGCTCTCCTCTCCGCAGCATGTCGTATGCTGTAATACGACATGCTGCAAAGAGGAGAGCCGAGGCTGGAGGAATATAAGGAAGGAAGCAGACGCCCGCTCATAAGGTAACAGGAGCGGCGGCCGCAGGGGGGAGAGGGCACCTATACTAGCTACACTGGAGCAGCTATACTGGGGTAACTACTGGGCTAACTGTACTGGCTACACTGGGCTAACTGTACTAGGTATACTGGGCTAACTGTACTAGGTATACTGGGCTAACTGTACTTGCTATACTGGGCTAACTGTACTTGCTATACTGGGCTAACTATACTTGCTATACTGGGCTAACTATACTTGCTATACTGGGCTAACTATACTTGCTATACTGGGCTAACTGTACTTGCTATACTGGGGTAACTGTACTTGCTATACTGGGCTAACTATACTTGCTATACTGGGCTAACTATACTTGCTATACTGGGGTAACTGTACTTGCTATACTGGGCTAACTGTACTTGCTATACTGGGCTAACTGTACTTGCTATACTGGGCTAACTGTACTTGCTATACTGGGCTAACTGTACTTGCTATACTGGGCTAACTGAACTTGCTATACTGGGCTAACTGAACTTGCTATACTGGGCTAACTGAACTTGCTATACTGGGCTAACTGTACTTGCTATACTGGGCTAACTATACTTGATATACTGTGGTAACTGTACTACCTATACTGGGGTAACTGTACTTGCTATACTGGGCTAACTGTACTTGCTATACTGGGCTAACTGTACTTGCTATACTGTGGTAACTGTACTAGCTATACTGGGGTAACTGTACTAGCTATACTGGGGTAACTGTACTAGCTATACTGGGGTAACTGTACTAGCTATACTGTGGCAACTGTACTAGCTATACTGTGGTAACTGTACTTGCTATACTGTGGCAACTGTACTTGCTATACTGTGGTAACTGTACTTGCTATACTGTGGTAACTGTACTTGCTATACTGTGGTAACTGTACTAGCTATAGTGTGGTAACTGTACTTGCTATACTGGGGTAACTGTACTAACTATACTGGGGTAACTATACTAACTATATTGGGGTAACTATACTACCTAACTATACTGAGGCAACTATAGTCCTTATACAGGGGCAACTGTGTTAGCTACCTATACTGGGGGCAACTATACCTAGATACCTACTTACCTATATACTACACTCAAAATCAGGGAAAAGAGGGGGGGCTGCCGCCGCCACTAGCCACGGCCCCCTCCCCCCCGCCCCCCCCGGGGGGCCCCAGAGAAAAGTTTGGTCGGGATAGTGGGCCCCGGGCTTAAAAAGGTTGGGGACCCCTGCTCTAGAGAGTAGAGGGATGAAGACATTGGGTAGGAGCCTGCCATTGCGAGCTCGCACTCTAGAGCATACATGTCAAACTCTGGCCCGAGGGCCATATTTGGCCCTTGGAGCCATTAAATTTGGCCCGCAAGTGATTTCCCCACTTTGCATTATGTTTGGCCCGCTCTAGACCACCAGGGAAGCTATACTGGAGGTGAATCCCTAGATCACCAGGGAAGCCATATGAGAGAGGTACGGGGAAAGCACTAAACACCAGGGAACTGTAAATGGGAGGGTGGGGGCCTCTAGACACCAGGGAACTATATAGGGGAGGGAGGACCACTAGACACCAGGGAACTGTATAGGGATTGGAGAAGGGCCATTAGACACCAGGGAACTTTATAAGAAAGGAAGGTGGCCAGTAGACATTGAGGTTGGCCCGCGACTAGCTCTCATTGTACAATTTTGGCTATCTTTGTATTTGAGTTTGACACCCCTGCTCTAGATAGTAGAGGGATGGAGACATTGGGGAGTAGCCTGCCATTGCGAGCTTACACTCTAGAGAGTAGAGGGATGGAGACATTGGGGAGGAGCCTGCCCTTGAGAGCTTACACTCTAGAGGGCAGAGGGGTGGAGACACTAGAGGAGTAGATTAAGGGGTTAGCAGATGAGGCAGTGAGCGTTAAATTATAGCTATAGCAAATTATAGCCTTTTTGAATAGGTGTGTCTTGAGGAGACGTTTGAAAATTTCCAGGCTTTTAGCAAGACAGGCTGTGATAGAGAGTTCCAAAGGAGAGGTGACACTCGTGAGAAGTCCTGGATGTGAGAGCAGGTGACCAAGATGGAGAACAAGAGGGTCTCTTGGGAAGAGCGAAGGTTCCGGGATGGATGATATCTGGAGATTAATAAGGAAATGTATGGAGGGGACAACCTTCGTAGAGCTTTGTATGATAATGTTAGGAATTTGAACTTAACCACCCTGGCGTTCTATTAAGATCGCCAGGGCGGCTGCGGGAGGGTTTTTTCTAAATAAAAAAAAAACTATTTCATGCAGCCAACTGAAAGTTGGCTGCATGAAAGCCCACTAGAGGGCGCTCCGGAGGCATTCTTCCGATCGCCTCCGGCGCCCAGAATAAACAAGGAAGGCCGCAATGAGCGGCCTTCCTTGTTTTGCTTACATCGTCGCCATAGCGACGAGCGGAGTGATGTCATGGACGTCAGCCGACGTCCTGACGTCAGCCGCCTCCGATCCAGCCCTTAGCGCTGGCTGGAACTTTTTGTTCCGGCTACTCTGGGCTCAGGCGGCTGGGGGGACCCTCTTTCGCCGCTGCTCGCGGCGGATCGCCGCAGAGCGGCGGCGATCAGGCAGCACACGCGGCTGGCAAGGTGCCGGCTGCGTGTGCTGCTTTTTATTTCACTAAAATCGGCCCAGCAGGGCCTGAGCGGCAGCCTCTGAGCTCGTCCATACCGCCCAGCTGGTTAATCCTTTGGGTGATTGACAGCTAATGGAAGGATTGGAAAAGAGTGTCAGCATCAGGGGAGCAAGAGGAGAGGTGGATGAGTCGAGCAGCAGAGTTCATTAGGGACTGAAGAGGTGTCTTGTGTGTCTGTTTTTTTTTTGTTTTTTTTTGGTAGGCCACAGAGTAGGGTGTTACAATAATCAAGATGGGAATTGATTAGTGCATGTACAAGCACTTTAGTTGCCTGGTCACTGTGCGTGGGGGGCAGAGAGAGAGATGGAGGAAAAATCACAATCTCTGTTTTGCTCATGTTAAGTTTGAGGAAACGGGATGACTAAAATGCAGAAACATCAGACAGAAAGTCAGGAATTCAAGATAATAGTGTAGAGAGGAGCTAAGAGATAGATTTGAGTGTCAGCAGCGTACAGGTGATACTGTAAATGAAAAGAGCATATTATTTGTCCATGAGTATAAATGGAGAAGAGAAAAGGTCCTAGAATGGAGCCTTGTGGTACACCAACAGACAGCGGGCTTGAAGAGAAGGTAGTGTTGGAATAGGAGACTGTGAAAAGGTCTCCAGGTAAAAGTTAATACAAGAATGTGCTAGCCCCTTGACACCCAGTGACAAGAGTGTCCGGAGAAGCAGAGAGTGATTGACAGTGTCAAAGACACTGAATATATTTTAGATAAAAAGAACCCCCAGCATGCAACTGTTTGGCACTGACTACTAAAGGCCCAGTGCTCCTTAAGTATGTGATAACTCCAACCCATAACAGCAGAAAAAGTTTTGAAAGTTTTGAATGCAGGATTAGCATCTTTATCACTTAATACACTCAGACCAGTTGCTGTTGAAATTTGATTTTTAGGGTGACAATCTTGCTTTAACGGAAAAAAGTGAGTTTAGAGGGAGGATTGTACTAAATCTTTAGGGACTGTATAATGTCCCATTTCCATGAAATCCTCATAGCAGACAAACGCAACCGTCATTGGATAAGTTCCTCGTTGAAGTCACACACACAAAGGTTGGGTGAGCCTACAGATGATTCTGTTATAGTGAAAGTATTACAGACCTAAACAGAGGAACAGAGGTGACCACAGTTTGCAGCAACACAGATACTGAGAAATCCTGGAAATACTGTGCAATAGTGTTTATTGCAAAACAAACGGGCGTACAAAAATATTGAATTATAATATACATTTTTTTCCAACTCTGCTTTGGTAGGGAGCCACCAATCCAAATGTTAAAATATGCTGTATCGTCACGCTCTTGGGATGGGTTACCCTTCATGGTTGGTTAGACAAAGTAGAAAATAAAAAATGTAACAAAAACAGGATGAAGTGAAACAAACTACTACCATCCCTGAATATAATATAATGCAAATGAAATGCAACCCGCGTGCATAACACTCTATATACAGGTCAAAAGGGGGTATCAGTAGAATTTATTTGTGAAATGGGTTGTTTATTGCCAAACAATGAGCCTTGTGTATAAAGGTCAGAGCCAGATCATCCACCAGGCAATCCTAGGCAGTTGCCTAGGGCCTGGAGAAAGTCTAGGGGCCTGGTGGATGCTAATCCCCACCAAATCTTACTGAAAAAGCCAGGTGACCATCAGGAAATACTGCTATCTTGCCCAGAGCCCCAATTTCATCGTAGTCCTTCCCTAATAAAGGTGTGATGTCTGTAGCAGAAAATCAGTTTCAGCCTTTCGTTTTTTTGTCTGCATAAAGAAAATAGTAGTTAAAGCGGATCCGGGATGAAAAACTAACTATAACAAGTAACTTGTCTATATATCTTATCTAAAGTGTAGATAGTTTACACAGCTGCAAACAGCTTCAACAGTATATGATTATTTATTCATGTGATTCAATGATGGCAGCCATGTTCTGTTTGTCACATTGTCACAGGCTGAGGGCTGGAGATGCTATCAGCTTGCCTGTGTGTAAATTCAGTCCCCTCTCCTCCTCCCCTCTGCCTCTGAAATCTCTGGCTAGTAACCTCCTCCTCCTCCTGCCCAGACTGAGATCCCATAAGCCCTTGCTACAGTGCCATGGCACAAAAGGAGCTGTGGGCGAGGCTTGTTTAGTTTATAAGGAATTAGAGTATTAAAACAAAACAAAAAAAAGTATTTGGCTTGAGGAATGTCCTATAAACTGTATGAAAGGAACACAATTATGCAATGAGTAAAAGTTTATCTCGGATCCACTTTAAACAATACATAGACATAGCCTTAGACAAGACAAATGTTTACTAACAGAGACTGAACACCAGAGGGCAGCCTTTCTCCATGTAACACTATCAGGCCAGCCTGTGCTTTTGCAGTGACTGTCATGTTTAGGTTTATATATATCTTTTCTCTGCTGCCATATGCTCTGTGAATAACTCCCAATGGGTTTTGAGCATCTTTATGAGATTTTTTTCTGTGAGTGATACATGCGTCGTTTTATTAATTTCTGCAAAAAGTGTTCATTTATCTAGCAGTGGTTAAACATTGCAGTACGATACTGAAGGAAAGGATTACCTGGAGAAGTGCATGTTGGTAGCTGGTCTTTGTGGTGCAGCGCATGGGGATCTAGTTACTGTAACCTGCCACTGCTAGTATCACTAGTACTGAGAGCTAGTTAGGTCAGTACGGGTTAGCAGGGGGGAGAGTAAAGGAAGCCATACATCTAGAGATGACAGGCAGATTCGACCAAGAGACAAAATCTTTCTCTAATCCATACATGTCAAACCCTGGCCCGTGAGCCAAATCTGGCCCTCAGAGCCATTCAAGACACCAGGGAACTGTATAGGGGAGGGTGGGGGACTCTAGACACCAGGGAACAGTATAGGGGAAGGTGGGGGACTCTAGACACCAGGGAACTGTATAGGGGAGGGTGGGGGTCTCTAGACACCAGGGAACTGTATAGGGGAGGGTGGGGTCTCTAGACACCAGGGAACTGTATAGGGGCGGGTGGGGGTCTCTAGACACCAGGGAACTGTATAGGTGAGAGAGGACAACCACTAGACACCAGGGAACTGTATAGGGAAGGGTGGGGGTCTCTAGACACCAGGGAACTGTATAGGGGTTGGAGGATGGCCATTAGACACCAGAGAACTTTATAAGGGATGAAGGTGGCCAGTAGACATTGAGGTTGGCCCGCAATATGGTCCCTGTGTACAATTTCGGCCCACTTTGTATTTAAGTTTGGCACCCCTGATCTAATCGAATCTGATTAGAGAGAGAGCCCATACACCGCAGGCCGATTCCCAATCGATTGCAGCATTAGATCTCTCAGGAATTGTCCTTGTGACGCCACATTTGCCGGCTTGCCGCTGCCCCCCTAGTGTATAAATGTTCCCCCGTGTGTGAATTAATACAATACCTGTCCTGTGTTGCCCCCCAGGGCACAGTGCCCACCCATTTACGGATGGACACCCCGGGATGGGTGACACAGGACAAATAAACAAATAAGTTGCACCAGTTTCAGAACACTGACCCTGGGTAGCTGTGAAGAAAGATCAAATCTACTTAAATCCTGAGCCACCTGGTAATATAAATAAGTTGCTTTGGACGCCCGGGTGATTTTATTTCTGTAGTTTGTACAGATGGAGCTTCTATGAAATCTTTTGAGTGTTTATTCAAGCGGTACTTTTCAAAGTCAGGATTAAATCACACAACAATCACATGTTCTGCTTTCTTTCAGGAATATTTTAAAAGGAATCCGAGAGCTCAGAAGTGTTTTGCAGGTGGTAGAAACAAAAGCAACGCTGAATTTCCGAACGGTAAGTGTTCCAGTTTATTTCTCATCTGGAGCTGGGTGAGCCGGGGGAGGGAGGGTTGCTTTCCAAAAGTGTTTGAAAAGTTTGGTGAACAGTAATAGTGAATTTGTGTCCATACAGTCAAGATTACAGAGACTCTGTAACAAAAAAAAGTTCCCCTGGGGGGTACTTACCTTGGGAGGGGGAAGGCTCAGGGTCCCAATGGGTCTTCCCCCTCCCCGTAGCTGCAGGAAATCCAACGCTGGCTCCCCTGAAGTTCCCGGGATCCTCCCTCGACAAGCCTGACAAGCGCTGATTTATTTACCTTTCCTGGCTCCAGCGGGGGCGCTGTTGTGCCTTTCCGCACGGAGATCGCCAGAAATAGCCAATCGCTGTCGGGTCCGCTCTACTATGCAGGTGCAGGAGGCTTGCAGGAGACTTGCGCCTGCACAGTAGAGCTGCCCGAGAGCGATTGGCTATTTCCTCCTATCTCCGAGCGGAGAGCCGATATTGCGCCTGCGCTGGAGCCGGGAAAGTAAATATTTACATCCCCGCTGTTCGGAGGGGCACAGCAAGACCGCCGTGGGACACAGGAGGACGAACGGGGGAAGCCTCTATAGGATCCGGAGGCTTCCCCCGCCCGAGGTGAGTACCCTGTGATTCTTTAACCTCCCTGGCGGTAAGCCCGTGCTGAGCACGGGCTATGCCGCCGGGAGGCACCGCTCAGGCCCTGCTGGGCCGATTTGCATAATTTTTTTTTTTTGCTGCACGCAGCTAGCACTTTGCTAGCTGCGTGCAGTGCCCGATCGCCGCCGCTACCCGCCGATCCGCCGCTATACGCGTCGCCGCAGCCCCCCCCCCCCCCAGACCCCGTGCGCTGCATGGCCAATCAGTGCCAGGCAGCGCCGTGGGGTGGATCGGAGTCCCCTTTGACGTCGTGACGTCATCCCGCCCCGTCGCCATGGCGACAGGGGAAGCCCTCCAGGAGATCCCGTTCTTTGAACGGGATCTCCTGATCTCCGATCGCCAGCGGCGATCGGAGGGGCTGGGGGGATGCCGCTGAGCAGCGGCCATCATGTAGCGAGACCTCGTCTCGCTACATGAAAAAAAAAAAAAAGAAAAAAAAAAACGTATTTGCTGCCCCCTGGTGGATTTTGCCAAACCGCCAGGAGGGTTAAAGCACGGCAGCAGCGATAAAGCACCCCAAATGGAGGTATATTTTTATTAAAGAGACTCTAACAAAATGTTCAGCCTTATTTCTTCTATCCTAGAAATTCCTATACCTGTTCTAATGTGGTCTGGATTACTGCAGCCTTTCCTAGTTGCACTGTCTATGTAATATAGCTAATCTTCTTTTCTTTGTCAAGCTTTGTCGACCCAGAGAGGAATGCACTGCCTCTGCTGTGATAGAGAGAAGTTATGCACGCCCCCTGCAGGCTCTGTGTGTGTGTGCTTTGTTTATCCCTCACAGACAGGTCTCTGCTCTCAATTTCAGCTTGTCTGAGGGGGGAGGGAGCTGCCTATGCTGAGAAACTGTGAGAATCCCAGACTGGAGTGCAGATAATTCACTATGTAATAAAAACTTGTAGTATACTGTAACATGATATATATATGTACAGGTATATATATACACAAACATCACTTCCTGTTAGCGGCCATGTTTTTTGTTTGTAAACACTGCCTAAAACTGGCAATTAAGAGCCAGGGCCGGCGGAAACGGCAAAGAGGGATCCAGAAGATCAGTGACTCGATTGGTATGTTTTTTATTGTACAAACCGGACAGTACACATGCTCTTTAAAGAAAACCTGTACTGAAAAAAAGTTCCCCTGGGGGGTACTGACTTCAGTAGCCTGTGGGCCCTATTGAGGATTCCCCGGTCCTCCTGTGTCCCACGGAGATCTCGCTGCAGCCCCTGGAACACACAGGCGATAAATCCGACAGACTGTGCAATATTTACCTTTTCTGGCTCCAGCGGGGGCGCTGTTGCGGCTCTTCTGACGGAGATAGACGAAAATAGCCGATCTCCGTCGAGTCCGCTCTACTGCGCAGGCACAGGAGACTTGCGCCTGCGCAGTAGAGCGGCCCGACGGAGATCGACTATTTTCGCCTATCTTCGTGGGAAGAGCGGATACTGCGCCTGCGCTGGAGCCACGGAGGTAAATATTTACATCGCCGGTGCTCCGGGAGAATTTTCTCCACCGCCGTGGGACACAGGAGGACGGGGCAAGCCTCAATAGGATCCGGAGGCTTCCCCCACCCAAGGTGAGTACCCCCAGGGGATGTTTTTTTCATTACAGATTTTCTTTAAAGAGTAACTGTCAGGCTGCAGAAGCTAATTTAAACCTCTATTCTCCTGTGTTAAACAGTTTAGAAGGAAGCCAAAAAGGCAATACTGTAGTTAAAAATCTCTCTTACATTTGATGTGTGCTTATCAGCAAAGCTGTTAGACCCAAGCTCTTAAGAGGACGCAAGCCGCATTCCATACTGCAAAGCATTCTGGGGCCCTCCCCTCGGCTGCTAAGGAGAAGTTACAGGATCAAGTTTCAGCAGCTTGTAACTCAGTCCAGCGCACAGCACTGATAAATCTCAGGGCAGAGTACACTGCAGGAGTCCGCTATTGTTCCTAGCCACATGGCTAATTAATATTCACTGCACACTAGTGTTATTCAGTACGAGCTTTTCTGTGATCAGGAAGCAGGCAGGACATGACGACACATTTGGCTTCATAGGAGACAGACAAACATGGAACCTGCCATGAGCTGTCAGGAGCATCTATCTCTGCATATACTATATACAAATTCTGTGAAATCCAAACGTGGACAGTGAAATGCATATGTAATGTAAGTACAGCCAATCTTTAGCTACTGATATATGTGTTTATTTTCTCTGAGACCTTATACCTAACAGCTCCTCTTTAAGTCAGTGGTTCTGCACACTCTCCTGGGAGCCGGCCCTGTTTAGCACACCAGCCCACGGTTTGGCATTAGTTCCATGTCCTTATTGCCATTGCCATAGATTAGCACGGTGAAGTATAACGTACTGTGCAAACAGCTACAAGAGTCCACTTGTGTTGGCCGTCAGATTAAATCCCGTGTAAACAGATTGTGCTCTGTTCCTGTCGCTTGTCACGTCAGGTATGTCCGCTTCCTACATTTACTGAATATGCCCAATGCAAATAAGGTTACGCTGATAAGTTAAATGATGCATTAAAAACAGAAGTGACATCAAGATAAGGCTTTATATCAGCCATAAACATAGTGCAGTGCATTAGTGCTTCAGCCGACATGAGGAACTTAGATAAAGAGGTATTATATGCCTGTGGGGAGATGTATAGAAACGCCATCTCCAGGCAAACATGGAAAATCACCAGCAACCAGCTCAGAAATCAAAAAACTCAAGTTTTTGAGTGAAAAATGGATAAAGTTTATGGGCTCAATTCACTAAAGCAAAAGCTTTTCCCTCGCAAACTCCCGTACAAACCATTGTGGGCGGGTGTTGCGCGTGAAAAGTTTAGCGATCTCGTGATAATTTTTATCGTGCGTACGGCGTTCCGCTTCATACGCTTTTTACGCGATAATTACGTGCGTTAACCTCCTGGGCGATAATCCCCAGCTGAGCTCGGGGTAAGCTGCCGCGGAGGATTTCTCAGGCCCTGGTGGGCCGATTTGCATATTTTTTTTTTTGTTACACGCAGCTAGCCGATTCGCCACTACCCGCTGCGTTAGAAGGCCCCTCCCCGAGACCCTGTGCGAAGCCTGGCCAATAACCGACAGGCAGCGCTAAGGGGTGGATCGGGACTCCCTCCGACGCCATGACGTCGATGACGTCATCCCGATCGTCGCCATGGCGACGGGGGAAGCCAAAATGGAAATCTCGTTCTGAACGGGATTTCCTGTTTGCTCTGATCACCGGAGGCGATCGGAAGGGGTGGGGGATGCCGCTGCACAGCAGCTATCATGTAGCTAGCGCTAGGCTAGCTACATGATTGATTAAAAAAAAAAAATTTAAAGTGCTGTGGCGCCCCCCTGTGGAGATATTATTGTATCACCCAGGAGGTTTTAAGCAGATCTGGTACTGAAATCAGCAATGGTGCTACGCTGATCACGCGCAAAGTTTCAAGCGGATCGCGTGATGTGCTGCGTGCCGTGATATCACGTGATACTGATGTCTATCACGTGATATCCCGCCTTTCTGCGCAAAGTCATTAGTTATCGCGCGTAAAGTCAACTTGAAATCACGCGCAAAAGTGCTTTTCACGGCTCTTAACGCGCTTTAGTGAATCAAGCCCTATGTCTTAAAAATGTAATGGCCAGAGGCAGATGATTTATAATGAACCTGAACCAAGTCATTATTTAAAATAAACACATGATGAACCTGCAAATGAATATTACATACTTACCTCGTCGTCAGTTCCTCTCAGAAGCTCACCATTATCTTTTAACAATGATTCCTTCCAGTTCTGACAAGATTTTGTGAGAACCTAAATTTATCAGTTGTTGTCAGTTGTAACTGAAAGGACAATTGGTGTGCAAGGTAATGTTCATGTTTCCCTGTGGCTCAAGTGGGCGATATTACAGTTTAACATTCTGCTGACCAGGAAGCTGTTATGGGGTAACGGCCAGTTTCAGAATGGAGGGCAGAGAATTCCATTGATCACAGTGGAAAAACGGGTCGCAGGAGAGGAGAAAGAGATTAATGAGTAGCATACATGGGAGGTAAGTATGACGTGTGTATGTTTAGTTTGACTTTTAATTTTCAGTTCAGGTTTGCTTTAAGGCAGTTAGTTTCAGGTTCTATGGGCGGGGCTTGTACTTGGATTGCTTCATCCTGCTGCTCATACTGCAAGGGGTAAGGCACGGATTGAATCTCGCTGAAACGATTTCATCCTATAGGGGCCCATACACCTAACGATTTTCCCACCGATATACAGCAGATTCGATCACTGTGATGGAATCTGCTGTGAAATCGTTGCGCAAACGCTGACCGAACGTCCGAAATCGATCGTTCCCGTCGATCCATCCGTGTGGAAGATTTCGCTCGATCGCGGGCGGGTCGGGAGCGCGTAGAGAGCGGCGTTCGAATGTCCGATGCCCGACGCTAGCGGCAATACATTACCTGCTCTGCCGGCGTGTGTCCCTGCTGTCACTGCTGCTCCTTCTCCGCTGGACTCCGGCAGGCTTCACTTCTTCCTGTCCCGACAGGATGCTTAAACAGTAGAGCGCCTTCTACTGTTTAAACTTCCCCGAACAGGAAGTACAGTGAAGCTTGAGCCCAGAGCGGAGAAGAGACAACGGAGACCAGGGGACTCGCGCCGACCGGATCAGGTAATGTATAGCTGGTGGGGGGGTAGCGGCTGCTTAACAAATGGTGAATCGATTTCATGCTGAAATCGATTCACAATCTGTTTGCAGTAAAGGCAGCCATACGATCCCTCTCTGATCAGATTCGATCAGAGAGGGATCTATGGCTACCTTATAGCAGTGGCATTCTGTGATACAGGATACGGCCAATGTCTCACTTTCTTAACATGTACTTTAAAAAAATGACCCCATTGTTTTCCCTTTTACCTTTGTAGCCTCATGTGTCTTCTGCATGCTGATTGGGCAGTGAGTCAGAAGAGTGATAATGCCTGTTTACTGTCCAGTGAGCAGGCATTGAACCAATGAGACTGCGAACAATACACTGGTCCTAATTCACTAAACTGCAGTAAGAATGCTTTGTGCAGGCAGTTATACAAGTAGTCGATCGGGTGCATAGCAGGTACAGTACTGATGCTCCTCTGTCCACATTTCTGTGCAGCCTGGATGATGCTGTAGCGTTGCAGCCATGCACAAGCTAGTCACAGATGACAGGCAATTCCTCCTGTCCTCATTTCTGCTGATTGTACTTATAATGGTGCTTGGCCGAGACCTGGACATTTAGTTTACTATTTCAGAGTATAGTATACTGTATCTGTGCAGCTAGCTCCACCCCCTGGGTTTCTGGGTCCCCTTATTCTGTTCGGACTCTAAGAACCTGCCCCCCTGCATGCAGCAACCAGGTCTCTCTGTGTGAAGACGAGGGGGGGGGGGGGGGGTGACCGGCTGCCTATTCTTTTATCCTCACCAAAGAGGAACCTTGAGTGGATTCTGTGCCCACAAATGTTCTCACGCGGTCGTTTAACGACCTTCTCCTGATGACCGCGTGACAGCCAACAATACGCGCATTAAGCTTTGTACAGCATTAAGTGTGTCGCCGTGCTCAAGGCCACGCTAATGGGAAACTGCGACAGGGTTTGGTCAAGTTTAATTCCAGTTTTACTTCTGTGGAATGTTAAAAGTAAATACTGATGTGTGTTATCCTGTATTCCCTTAATGATAACAACAGTAAAGCAAAACAGTCAGTGCAGCAATGTGTATCAGAGGCGTAATAACAAATCCTGACCCCCCCCCCAACCCCCCAGCAACTTACCCGTGGTCACACCCATTCCACATCCTGCTATGGTGGCTATTTTTACATTAGGAAGGCGATTATGTTTGGGAGGCTATATTATAATTGACCTCTTCTTATCTGAGGTAGTTCCAAAATGGCAAGTTCCAGATACAGAATAATCATAGGTTTCCTATGATCTTAGCCCGAGTTCTTCTAAGCTGTTTGAAACACCCGCCAACCCTGTCTTACTAGGCCACTTTTGCCATTCAGGTCTCATCCGCTGGTGTCTTCTGAAGGCGATCGCACTGTGAGCAAAGTAAATGTTTAAAGTGAACCAGAGACGAAGCACCCTCATGTATTTTACTCTCTCTCTCTCTCTCTCTCTCTCTCTATATATATATATATATATATATATATATATATATATATATATATATCAGTGGGAACATTAGAGAAAACACCTACCTTGCTTTCTGTTTCACCCTTCACTGCTCAGCCTCCTTATCAGCCCTGATAAATTCCCTGACTGAGCATTCAGTCTGGCTTTGCTCAGGAATCATTATAGCTGAGTCATTATAGCAGAGCCACAAGGGGGCAGATTTGGGCTTGAAAAGACATGAGAGAAGACAGACGCAGGTATAATGATTCCTGAGCAAAGCCAGACAATGCTCAGTTGGGGATTTTATCAGGGCTGCTAACAAGCAGGCTGAGCAGTGAAGAATGAAACAGACAGCAGGTTAGGTGTTTTCTCTAATGTTCCCACTGATATGTATGTTAAAATACATGAGGGTGCTTCGTCTCTGGTTCACTTTAAGGTTTAGCAGTTGATCATACAATTGAGATTGTGATACAATCTCAATTGTATGAACTATTGCTAAAAAAAAGTTATCGACTTGGCTCTGGAAATCTGGTAATTTGCTGCCACCACTTTCCAGATTAAAATGAGGTAGAGAGACCTGGGACTAGCTATTCCTAAAAGGAACAAAAGGTTATTTGCAACCTAACTAGCCAACTCAAACCATTTATGAAGATAAGACAATGCGGTTTTGTGTCTCTTCTGAAGACAGAGAACTAGCATGGATCAAAATAAGGGCAAACACTGGAACAATTAAATTGTAAGTTTTTATATATAAACTATACATAAAAAATATACATTATAACTGCCAAATAATATCTAGCAGTTGAACAGATTGGATGGATAGAAATAAGCAGAACAGAGAGAATGATAAAGAATGTCTGAAAAGTTCAAAATACCGTGTTCAGCTGCGTCCAATAAGTGGTAAAGTCCTTATGCTAAAATAATCCAAAGTATTGCATTTTGGCCATTGTCCTTCTGGCCTGTCTGTAGATGGAATTCGACAAAGAAGATAGACATAGGACCTTGGGCTGAGTTGGTCGCTGGATTTTACGCCCTCTGCAGCTGAGAGTGGCTATGACAAGGAAAGTCCAGCCTTGCTGCAATTGGAGCTGGGGGCATCAGAATCAGAATCAATTTATTTTCGCCAAGTAAGTTTGCACCTACAAGGAATTGGTCTTGGCAGTTGCTTAACAAACACAAACAAAAACAATACAAGGACAGGCAGTGTGACTATTACAAGTTAAGGACATTATAAGTATAGTGGCAGTAAGCAATGTGAGAATTGTTCATGTTTAGTTCTGTGCTGATTACTTTCAGTCCTAGCAGCTCTAACGTGGTTCAGCATTAAGTATGGCTACCGCTTGAGGAAAAAAGCTGTTCCTGTGTCTGGAGGTTTTGGTAGCGATTGACCGGAATCTTACTCCTGAAGGCATGCGCTGGAAGATGGAGTGAGCTGGGTGAGAGGGCTCAGAGGCAATTTTGGTTGCTCTCTTTCTGCACCTGCTAGTGTAAAGATCCTGCAGGGAAGGTAAGCTACAGCCAATTATCCTTTCCGCTGATCGGATGATGCGCTGCAGCCTCCCCTTTTCTAATGCTGAGCAGGAGCCGAACCATACAGTCATAGATGATGTTATGGTGGATTCGATGATTGCAGTATAGAACTGCACCATTAGCTTTTGAGGTAGGCCAAACTTTTTCAGCTGCCGCAGATGGTACATTCTCTGTTGTGCTTTCTTGACAACAGTGGCGGTGTTGTTGTCCCATTTTAAGTCGTTTGAGATCGTGGACCCTATTCAGTGATAGAGATCTGGCAGAATACCTGGTATGCCGATTTCTCAAAGCTCATAAGTCAAGAAATGAATTGCATATTTGCATTCAGTAAGGCATTACATATTCACACATATGAAACATGAGTATCAACTGTAAAGTACTACTGAGAACCTTTCTTTTTCAGCAGCTGGATGTGCAATGTGTGTGAAAATCTCTCAGTGTGTCAGACTGACTTTACTAACGTCTGTAAAAAAAAAATGGTTCAATTAGCATGTTCGGAGTGCCTAGAAAAACTACAAATTTCATGGTTATGGAGAAGACTTTCAGGCTGGTAAATGTCTATTTTATGAGGTTCTGTCGAAAGTGGCGGATGCTTTTTAGCTAAAAGCTAATTAACTCTGTGTTTGGTCTGTGCAGCTTAACCATTTGCTGCTCTGGCTCTGTTGCGCTACTGTATTTGAGTCATGATGCATTCGATATGAAAAATAGTGAAGGCGTCACAGAAGTGATAAGTGGTCTTACCTCGGATGATGAATGGATTATTAAAGATATTTATTGGACACAAAGGATGACGCGTTTCTCCGGTCTTAACTTAAAGAGACACTGAAGCGAGAATAAATCTCGCTTCAGTGCTTATATATAGCAGGGGCATGTGTGCTCCTGCTAAAACGCCGCTATCCCTCGGCTAAACGGGGGTCCCTTCACCCCCAACCCCCCCTGCAAAATCAACGACGAACTTGGTCGTAGATTTTGCTGCTGCTGGAGGCAGGGCTAACGGCTGCAGCCCTGCCTCACAGCGCGTCTATTAGCGGCGCATCGCCGCCTCTCCCCCGCCCCTCTCAGCAAAGGAAGACTGAGAGGGGCGGGGGAGAGGCGGAGATACGCGCTGACAGGCTGCGGGGGCTAGCCCTGCCTCTATGCGGAAGAGGGGATGCGCTGCACGGAGGGGGATTTGAGGGTGAAGGGACCCCCGTTTAGCCGCGGGATATCGCCGTTTTAGCAGGGGCACACATGCCCCTGCTATATATAAGAGCTGAAGCGAGATTTATTCTCGCTTCAGACTCTCTTTAAAGGGAACCTAAACTGAGAGGGATATGGATGTTTCCTTTTAAGCCATACCAGTTGCCTGGCAGTCCTGCTGATCTCTTTAGCTGCAGTAGTGGCTGAATCACACACCTGAAACAAGCATGCAGCTAATCCAGTCTGACTTCAGTCAGAACACCTGATCTGCATGCTTGTTGAGGGGCTGTGGCTGAAAGTATTAGAGGCACAGGATCAGCAGGAGAGTCGGGCAACTGGTAATATTTAAAAAGGAGAAACCCATATCCTTCTCAGTTTAGGTTCCCTTTAAGAGCGCCTCTGTCTTGTTTCGATTGTTTGGAAAGTTTTGTCCCCAGACCATCCCACATAGAACGACTGTTTTTAACCCAGTGGGGGTTTGGTTTATTCTCCCTATCTGCACATCGGTTGTCGTTTATTTCGGTGACCTCCTTCTGTATATTACTACAGGTAGTCCCCAATTAACAAACGAAATAGGGACTGTAGGTTAGTTCTTAACTTGAATCTGTTCTTAAGTCAGAACACTGTGCCATCTCTGTCCCCTGTACTTCCTCTGTGCCCCCACCCATTCCTCCAGTGTCCCCCTCTGAGTCACCTCTGCCCCCTGTACCTGCTTATACATGTTTAAAAGCCATTTTTTCTTTTAATTTTTAAAATCGATTTTCTCAAAAACTACAAGTCCAATTTTAAAAAAATGACTTGTTCCCACAGAATCCATGCCGTTCGTTTTTTTTCTAAAAAGATACTACACTTTATTTGGTTCTCGTTCTCCCTGTTATATCTTGATTTTCCATAGCTCCCAGCTGTCCCTCTTTCCTCCTCATTTGTCCCTCTTTCAGGACTTTGTCCCTATTTCTATGTAATTATACATATTTATCTACTAAAAAAATGTGTTTGACTCTAAACTTTATTCCCATCCTTTAAATTGATATATTACTATTTTAAAATGTTGCTATGAAGGAAAATGAACCAGGATAGAACGGGCCAGTGTGGTTTGAACTAAAACTTTATGCGCGCAAAACTTTATGCGCATAAAACCTTACGTGCGCACTGCACAGAGCGCAGGGCGCTCCGCGCGAAGTGCCCATTAAAGCCTATGGGACTTAGCACGCGCATAGGACTTTGCGCGCGTAAAGTTCTGATTGAGAAATCCGGTGCTAACCTACTTAGCACCCTGGTTAGCGCGTCTAAAGACTTTAGACGTGCTAAGTAGGTTAGCACCGCTTTGTGAATCAAGCCCTAAGGCTGCTTACACACTAAGACGTTACAGGCGCACGTTAGTGCAGCCTGTAACGCTCCCCCTACGCACAGCAATGTAACACAAGTGGGCTTTTCACACTGCCCACGTTGCGTTACCTGTAACGCTGCACGTTCTCCCGAAAGTGCAGCATGCTACGGCGTTACAGCGGCTTAAGCCGCGTTAGACTGTTTGCACATGCTCAGTCAGGTTGGGGAGGAGCGGAGAGCGGCCAGGCACATGGCTAATTAATATTCACTGCACGTTGTGACGTGCTGTGTTTACTTCCTGGTGCGGCCGCTCTGTGCGGCGATTGGCCGGCGGGACCACGTGATGCCGCATGCGTCCAAGAGTACGCATCACGACATCACGGACGCCAGAGTGAGCTGCACAACGCGGCTCACTCCGACGTCCACATCGAAGAGCACCAGGCCTTGCGTTAGGTGCACGTTATGCGACCTTACCGTAGCACCTAACGCAACGTCTTGGTGTGCAAGTAGCCTAAAACCACATATTTTTCTTAGGAAATCTTTATGGTATGCGTGTCTAGGGGCATGGTGGAGGAGTGGTTAGGGGTGTGGCAAGGGTGTGGCTTAAGTGTCCCTCTTTCTCATCTCAAAAAGTTGGGAGGTATGATTTTCTGTTGGGCGGGACTTCTGCGCAGGTTCCTGGGAGTCCCGTCGGCAGAGCAGGGCTGGAACTATTTCTCAGTTTTCGGAAATTTCGATTAGCTACAGACTGAAATACAGAACTCATTTTCATATCATTGAATTACAGAATGTGCCAGGCAGCCGTTTCATAAGTCTTAGCAATGCCTGGAGACGTCCTGATCTCTGCGTGGAAAATGCATTCCTTTTGCCTTATTATCTTTTTGTAATTTTGAAACAGATTGTGCGGCGACATGGGAAATAATGCTATTTTTTCCCCATCTCTGGCAGAACATATGTTGCTGTGTGTTGTGTGTGACGATTGTTACCTTAACAGGCGACCCGTATTTAAAGAGACTCTGTAACAACATTTTCAGCCTTATTTCTTCTTTCCTATAAGTTCCTATACCTGTTCTAATGTGGTCTGGATTACTGCAGCCTTTTCTAGTTGCACTGCCTCTGTAATATATCTAATCTTCTTTTCTTGGTCAAGCTTTGTCGACCCAGAGAGGAATGTGCTGCCTCTGCTGTGATAGGGAGAAGTTATGCGCACCCCCCCTCCACGCCCCCTCCAGGCTCTGTGTGCTTTGTTTACTCCTCACTCTCTGTCTGCTCTTAGTTTCTGATGCAGTTTGTGAGACTATGTAATAAAATGTAATAAAAACTTGTACCGGTATATCACTTCCTGGTTAGCGGCCATGTTTTTTGTTTGTAAATACTGCCTAAAACTGGCAATTAAAAGCCAGAATCGCGACGGGTAGCGGCGGAAACAGCAAAAAGGAATCCAGGAGATCACAATGACTCGATTGGTACCGTATGTTTTTTATTGAAGAAATCGGATAGTACAGGTTCTCTTTAAAGGACGACGATCGCAAAAAAAAATAAAATAACATGTAAAACGCGAACATATAAAATGTAGGTTTCTCTCAGAGTAAAATGCGTTATAAATTACTTTTTTACCATGTTATTGCCCAGCAGACAATGAAAATCTGACAGGTTTTGGACTCGTCCATCTCCTCACGGGGGATTTCCAGGAATTTGTTTATTCACAAAAGCACTTACTAAGCCCTTTTTTCGCTGGACTGTTGAGCTGTGAGCACAGCAAGCAGTTACCAGGCAGCAGTGAGCAGTTGTCAGGCAGCAGTGAGCAGTTGTCAGACAGCAGTCAGCAGTTGTCAGGCAGCAGTCAGCAGTTGTCAGGCAGCAGTTGTCAGGCAGCAGTCAGCAGTTGTCAGGCAGCAGTCAGCAGTTACCAGGCAGCAGTGAGCAGTTACCAGGCAGCAGTGAGCAGTGGTGAGAGTTTGAGAGTCTTTTCACTGCCTATCAACTACTCGTGGAGAAGGGCCCTTGGTGTTAGGCATTATGTGGGGGTGGGGGCTGGGGGAGGTGGTTTTAGGCACTAGGAGGGAAGGTTCAATCAAATATGGGTACCACATAGTGCATTTTAAAATACTGATCGTGTCATTTACCAATATTTTACTGCTAGCGGCACCTCCGGGTGCCCAACTAAAGCAGCAATATGTCTTCAAGCGATGTCCTGCCAGAAATGTGTTTGAACAGTGGGTCATGTTCTCGAATTATTGCTAACGTTGCCCTATGCAGGAAGCACACAGCAATTTACTGTTAATTACGCCCACTGTTGTGCAATTACCTCGCATTGCGCAGTTAGCGCAACTTGCGTTACCTAGGCAGCAGAAGTTATTCAAACTCTATGACACAAATCATCTTGTGAGTTTTGTTTAGCGGTCCGGGCCCCCCTGTTTATCTTGTGTACTTTCTCTCGATACACACAGAGCTCTTTACCTGCCGTATACTCGGAAACGTAATTAAGTTCTGTGGAAGGAGCGAAAATAACGTCTCATCCTATTCTCTGTGCTTCATCCGGCGTTCTGCCCTCTCCTCTTACCGTCATTATCCCCCGCCATTCTCCTGTAAGCCACAATAACGCCGACCGTTTAGTATAATTGCGCGTTCTGTTACTAAGGGAAAGTGATCCCCTGGTGGACATTCAGTACGCATCTCCTATTGTCTCATCCTGAAAAGCGAGTCTATATCTCAGCATTGCGAGTGATCAGAGTGTTTCCTATCACCCGAGCTGCTCGCTAAACCATCAGCAGAGAGTAGGACAGGTGGCAGCACAGAGGGGCGGAGCCTCTTGCTGTACCATCAGCAGAGAGTAGGACAGGTGGCAGCACAGAGGGGCGGAGCCTCTTGCTGTACCATCAGCAGAGAGTAGGACAGGGGGCAGCACAGAGGGGCAGAGCCTCTTGCTGTACCATCAGCAGAGAGTAGGACAGGGGGCAGCACAGAGGGGCGGAGCCTCTTGCTGTACCATCAGCAGAGAGTAGGACAGGGGGCAGCACAGAGGGGCGGAGCCTCTTGCTGTACCATCAGCAGAGAGTAGGACAGGGGGCAGCACAGAGGGGCGGAGCCTCTTGCTGTACCATCAGCAGAGAGTAGGACAGGGGACAGCACAGAGGGGCAGAGCCTCTTGCTGTACCATCAGCAGAGTATAGGACAGGAGGCGGCAGAATAGATCATCAGGGAGGTCTGTATGTCTGATATTGTGGTGAAACCCCTCCCACAGTGTGATGTCATGACCATGGCCCTGTCAGTTTGCTGTCTGTGAACCTTATTGCATTGTGGGAAATAATGGCTATTTTCAAATGTCAAGCAAGCAGTGTCTCCCTCTGTGCTGCCCTCTCAGTAACAAACATTCTGTACAGATTACCTGGCAGAACTAAAGATGTCACCATCAATGATATATTTCAGAATGTAAAGATTTTACAATGGACAAACACTATCTGAATAATTTATAGATAAATATTGTATAAAAAAAGCTATTTTATTCATTATGTAGTTTTCAATACAGCTTCTCTTTAACCACTTCAGTACCAGCAAGCCCCTTACAGAGAATCTGTACTGTCCTAATTGTACAATAAAAAACATACAAATCGAGTCACTGTGATCTACTGGATCCCTCTTTGCCGTTTCCGCCGCGATCCTGGCTTTTAATCGCCAGCTTTAGGCAGTGTTTACAAACAAAAAACATGGCCGCTAACCAGGAAGTGATGTGTGTGTGTGTGTACAGACAGGATCTTCTCCAAAAATTAGCATATTGTGAAAGTTCATTATTTTCTGTAATGTACTGATAAACATTAGACTTTCATATATTTTAGATTCAAATACACACAACTGAAGTAGTTCAAGCCTTTTATTGTTTTAATATTGATGATTTTGGCATACAGCTCATGAAAACCCCAAATTCTTATCTCAAAAAATTAGCAGCTAGCTATCAGGAGCACTTCATGCTTCCATCTGCTGAAAAGCTTTATGGAGATGAAGATTTCATTTTTCAGCACGACCTGGCACCTGCTCACAGTGCCAAAACCACTGGTAAATGGTTTACTGACCATGGTATTACTGTGCTCAATTGGCCTGCCAACTCTCCTGACCTGAACCCCATAGAGAATCTGTGGGATATTGTGAAGAGAGAGTTGAGAGACGCAAGACCCAACACTCTGGATGAGCTTAAGGCCGCTATCGAAGCATCCTGGGCCTCCATAACACCTGAGCAGTGCCACAGGCTGATTGCCTCCATGCCACGCCGCATTGAAGCAGTCATTTCTGCAAAAGGATTCCTGACCAAGTATTGAGTGCATAACTGAACATCATTATTTGAAGGTTGACTTTTTTAGTTTTAAAAACACTTTTCTTTTATTGGTCGGATGAAATATTCAAATTTTTTGAGATAAGAAATTTGAGTTTTCATGAGTTGTATGCCAAAATCATCAATATTAAAACAATAAAAGGCTTGAACTACTTCAGTTGTGTGTATTTGAATCTAAAATATATGAAAGTCTAATGTTTATCAGTACATTACAGAAAATAATGAACTTTATCACAATATGCTAGTTTTTTGAGAAGATCCTGTATATATCATCATATATCATGTTACAGTATACTACAAGTTTTTTATTACATAGTGAATATTCTGCACTCCAGTCAGGGATTCTCACAGTTTCTCAGCATGGTCACCTCCCTCAGACAAGCTGATATGAGAACAGAGACCTGTCTGTGAGGGATAAACACAGCACACACACAGAGCCGGCAGAAGGTGTGGAGGGGGTGTGCATAACTTCTCCCTATCACAGCAGAGACAGTGCATTCCTCTCTGGGTCGACAAAGCTGGACAACGAAAAGAAGATTATATATATTACAGAGACAATGCAACTAGAAAAGGCTGCAGTAATCCAGAGCACATTAGAACAAGTATAGGAACTTATAGGATAGAAGAAATAAGGCTGAACATTTTGTTACAGGGTCTCTTTAAAGAGAACCTGTACTGAGTAAAAATATTTAAAATAAGCACATGAGGTAACTTCAAATGAACATTAAATAGTTACCTTGCCATCAGTTCCTCTCAGAAGCTCACCATTTATTTCTGACAATAATCCCTTCCAGTTCTGACAATATTTTGTCAGATCTGAAATATATCAGTTGCTGTCAGTAAAATATCAGTTGCTGTCAGTTATAGCTGAGAGGAAAACTGATGTACCAGGTAATGTTTATGTTTCCCTATGGCTCAAGTGGGCGATGTTACAGTTTAACTGTATGCTGACCAGAAAGCTGTTATGGGTAATGGCTATTTTCAAAAAAGAGGACGGAAAATTCCCTTGATCACAGTGAATAAACAGGACGCGGGAGAGGAGAAAGAAACTGAGGAGTAGACTACACGGGAGGTAAGTGTGACTTGTGTATGCTTATTTTGACTTTTATTTTCAGTTCAGGTTTTCTTTAAGGAACAGAGACAGCTGATACAAAAGCTGGGCTTAATAATCTCTACTAGGGACCCCTTTTGTCTTCATTCATTTACTTATGTGTTAGTCCTCTCATTGGCGGGCCACCATCATGTGATGATATCATATTTTAGCTTCCTGTTTTACCTGACACAGGAAGCAGAAGTGTGATCATCATTCAGACACAAAATAGTCACATGACCAAATCGATCACATGATCCTCCTTGAGGAGAGCTTGTGTAAAATAGCGTATATCTCTGTTATTAGTCACTGGTGTATCTTCTTGCACTGCATATATTTTTAGATAACGGCTCATCTGCATGCAGGATCACTGATTGTTTATTCTCGCCATTATCGCTGAACACCGCGCTGTGCTCACACTGAAGGGGATTTGCTGGTATAATGTCCTAGCTATTATTAGTGGCTTAATGTCGGTTCAGGTTCTGCAGGAGACAATCGCTAAACATGATTGTTTGTTTACACCCGATAAATGAACGGCGCATGTTATTCCAGGCTCACAGGATTATATCTGCATTACATCTGGTTTCTTTATTTTACCTTGACTTTTTTTACGCATCAGTTGTCTTGTATTGTTAGATGTTGGATTGTTTAAATTGTACAAATATTCCTCCGACTCTCATAAGAATCACGCGTGCTCACCACAACTGCTGCACTAAGCCACCACCCACAACTATGCCGCCCACACTAAGCCGCCGCCCACACGTGCACGAAGGCAGCTGCACGCTCACCACAATCGCTACACTAAGCCACCGCTCACACTGAGCCGCCACCCACAACTGTACTGCCCACACTAAGCCACCGCCCAGAGGTGCACGAACACAGCTGCACACCACAACCGCTGCACTAAGCCACCACCCACAACTGTGCCGCCCACACTCAACCACCGCCCACAGGTGCACGAACACAGCTGCACACCAAAACCGCTGCACTAAGCCACCACCCACAACTATGCCACCCACACTCAGCCACCGCCCACACGTGCACGAAGGCAGCTGCACGTTCACCACAATCGCTACACTAAGCCACCGCTCACACTGAGCCGCCACCCACAACTGTACTGCCCACACTAAGCCACCGCCCAGAGGTGCACGAACACAGCTGCACACCAAAACCGCCGCACTAAGCCACCACCCACAACTGTGCCGCCCACACTCAGCCACCGCCCACAGGTGCACGAACACAGCTGCACACCACAACCGCTGCACTAAGCCACCACCCACAACTGTGCCGCCCACACTCAGCCACCGCCCACAGGTGCACGAACACAGCTGCACACCACAACCGCTGCACTAAGCCACCGCCCACAGGTGCACGAAGGCAGCTGCACGCTCACCACAACCGCTACACTAAGCTGATGCCCACACTGAGCCGCCACCCACAACTGCACCGCCCACACTAAGTCACTTTCCAAAGGTGCATGAACACAGCTGCACACCACAACCGCTGCACTAAGCCACCGCCCACACTGCGCCGCAGCCCATACTAAGCCACCGCCCACAGGTGCACAAAGGCAGCTGCACACGCACACCTCAACCGCCTCACTAAGCCGCCACCCACACTAAACACCGCCCACACTAAGTCACCGCCCACAGGTGCATGAACACAGCTGCACACCACAACCGCTGCACTAAGCCACCGCCCACACTAAGCCACTGCCCACACTGCGCCGCAGCCCATACTGCGCCGCAGCCCATACTAAGCCACCGCCCACAGGTGCACGAAAGGCAGCTGCACGCTCACCACAACCGCTACACTAAGCTAATGCCCACACAGAGCCGCCACCCACAACTGCACCGCCCACACTAAGTCACTTTCCAAAGGTGCATGAACACAGCTGCACACCACAACCGCCGCACTAAGCCACCGCCCACACTAAGCCACTGCCCACACTGCGCCGCAGCCCATACTAAGCCACCGCCCACAGGTGCACAAAGGCAGCTGCACACGCACACCTCAACTGCCTCACTAAGCTGCCACCCACACTAAACACCGCCCACACTAAGCCACCGCCCACAGGTGCATGAACACAGCTGCACACCACAACTGCCACACTAAGCCACCGCCCACACTAAGCCACCGCCCACAGGTGCACGAATACAGCTGCACACCACAACTGCCACACTAAGCCACCGCCCACACTAAGCCACCGCCCACAGGTGCATGAACACAGCTGCACACCACAACTGCCACACTAAGCCACCGCCCACACTAAGCCACCGCCCACAGGTGCACGAATACAGCTGCACACCACTAACCTTTGGTTAGTATATGTGATTCCTGGCACATTGGCTGTTGAATGGGCAGCTGCTGCTTGCTGAGTGTGCGGTTCAAAGGACCATGATCGCAAAAAATTGTAAAATTAAAAATACATTAATACACAAAAATAAATAGTACATTTCTCCCAGAGTAAAAATTACTATAAATTACTTTTCTCCTATGTTGCTGTCACTTACAGTAGGTAGTAGAACTAACAGGTTTTGGACTAGCCCATCTCATGGGGGATTCTCAAGGCTTTCAAAACCATTTAGTGAACGGCGGTT
This sequence comes from Hyperolius riggenbachi, assembly GCF_040937935.1. Classification (NCBI taxonomy): domain Eukaryota; kingdom Metazoa; phylum Chordata; class Amphibia; order Anura; family Hyperoliidae; genus Hyperolius; species Hyperolius riggenbachi. Next base: position 491,981,238 of record NC_090649.1, read on the forward strand.
GCTCAGTCCAACTGCCAGAATAGTGCGCAAATAGTTAGAGGGGGTGGCAACCTGCATCGTTGTATAGATCATTTCCAGGAAGAGTTTTGTAAATAATAAATTAAATACCGAGACTCCCCCATGAAGTGATGCACTAGTCAAAACCTGTCAGTTCTGTCAGATTTCTATTACCTACTGTAAGGCTCCTGCTTCCCTTGTGCTGTCTTTCTTTTCTCTTTGAGCTTCCCCAAGTCTAGTAGTATTTTCGCAGGCGTTAGTCTGAATCCTGACTAAAGACAGCAATTAGCACATAGAAGAGAAGTAATTTATGGCTCATTTTACTCTGGAAGAAACATGCTTCTTATTTGTATGTGATTACATGTATTTTACAATGGACACTTTTTCTTGATAGTGATCCTTTACCTGTAGACTTGCTGCAGTGTGTCCGTGCATAATGACATCCTTTGTTTATTTATAGGACTGTTACAGGCGCATAGCTAGGCTTTTCAGCGCCGCCCGGGGACAGACAGTTTTTGCGCCCCCCTCTGGACAAATTGGGCATCAGAATGTGGGTGTGGTCATGAGTGGAGACAAAAGTAAAAATGCTGTTTAGATGTGCCCCCCCCCCTTCCCCCCGTTTAGATAGCCAAATGTGCCCCCTATAGTTATCCAGGTGTGCCCCTCTTGTTCTGCTGCTATTAACACTTTCCTCTGCAGAGGGAGGGGGAGAAGCAGGGGCACTTCGGGCAGCCAGCGAGCCGCCTCTCAGTCACTTGGGGGTGCGGTAGCCATGCTCTGCTCCTCCTTACAGTGCGGCGCCCGGGGACATGTGTCCCTCCAGCCCACCCATAGCTACGCCTTTGGTCTGTTATATCTGTATTCTGTTGTACAACACCACAGAACATGCTGGCGCTATATAAGTCAATAATAATAATAGTCCTGTCTTTCTCTTGTCAGACGGCAGCCCGGCACCTGGCAGAAGTCCTGCTCCATTCCCTCAGCGAGTCCTGCTACTGGCAGCCGGTGCTAATCACCTCACCTGAATCCGGCAATAAAGAAGACAGCTTGTTTCCTGCTCACATCCTCAGGCAGAGGCTCCAGATCCACTCCGGAGACCAGTAAGCTCTATACGGGGAGGAGTATCAGGGCTGCACTGCTCACCCACCTGCACAAATGTTATAAAAAGTTCCCGAAAGGACCGGAAATTCAATAAGAATGCTGGCTGTCATTTTATACCTATTATTTTGTTATCAGCAGCAGAACTGCTGTCTTTAGTCAGGATTCAGACTAATGCCTGCGAAAACACTAATAGACTTGGGGAAGCTCAAAGAGAAAAGAAAGAAAGCACAGGGGAAGCAGGAGCCTTCTGTAGTATGACAAGTCCGTTAGGGAGTATATTGTGATGGACGCTACACAATTGGGCCATATTCACAAAAGCATTGTAAAAAGGCTGTGTGCAGTGAGAGCATAGATAGATGTGCCCCAGTATTAGGTACCCCCCCCCTCCCCAGTATATATTGCCAGATGTGCCAGCAGTATTATGTAGCCCCCTAGTATAGATAGCCAGATGTGCCCCCAGTATTAGGTACCCTCCCCAGTATAGATAGCCAGATGTGCCCCAGTATTAGGTAGCCCCCCAGTATAGATAGCCAGATGTGCCCCAGTATTAGTCAGCCCCTCCCCAGTATAGATAGCCAGATGTGCCCCCAGTATTAGGTACCCTCCCCAGTATAGATAGCCAGATGTGCCCCAGTATTAGGTACCCTCCCCAGTATAGATAGCCAGATGTGCCCCCAGTATTAGGTACCCTCCCCAGTATAGATAGCCAGATGTGCCCCCAGTATTAGGTACCCTCCCCAGTATAGATAGCCAGATGTGCCCCCAGTATTAGGTACCCTCCCCAGTATAGATAGCCAGATGTGCCCCCAGTATTAGGTAGCCCCCCAGTATAGATAGCCAGATGTGCCCCAGTATTAGGTACCCTCCCCAGTATAGATAGCCAGATGTGCCCCCAGTATTAGGTACCCTCCCCAGTATAGATAGCCAGATGTGCCCCCAGTATTAGGTACCCTCCCCAGTATAGATAGCCAGATGTGCCCCCAGTATTAGGTACCCTCCCCAGTATAGATAGCCAGATGTGCCCCCAGTATTAGGTACCCTCCCCAGTATAGATAGCCAGATGTGCCCCCAGTATTAGGTACCCTCCCCAGTATAGATAGCCAGATGTGCCCCAGTATTAGGTAGCCCCCCAGTATAGATAGCCAGATGTGCCCCAGTATTAGTCAGCCCCTCCCCAGTATAGATAGCCAGATGTGCCCCCAGTATTAGGTACCCTCCCCAGTATAGATAGCCAGATGTGCCCCAGTATTAGGTACCCTCCCCAGTATAGATAGCCAGATGTGCCCCCAGTATTAGGTACCCTCCCCAGTATAGATAGCCAGATGTGCCCCCAGTATTAGGTAGCCCCCCAGTATAGATAGCCAGATGTGCCCCAGTATTAGGTACCCTCCCCAGTATAGATAGCCAGATGTGCCCCCAGTATTAGGTACCCTCCCCAGTATAGATAGCCAGATGTGCCCCCAGTATTAGGTACCCTCCCCAGTATAGATAGCCAGATGTGCCCCCAGTATTATGTACCCCCCTTCCCCAATATATATTACCAGATGTGACCCCAGTATTAGGTAGCCCTCCCTCCATATAGATTGCCAGATGTAACCCCAGTATTAGGTACCCTCCCCAGTATATATAGCCAGATTTTCCCCCAGCATAAGGTAGCCCCCCTTGTACAGAGCGCAACGTGCTTGTATCTGATACTCACCTGTTGGTGCCGCCAGGATTCTTCAGTGTTGCAGCATCTCTTCTCCATAACGCCCTCTAGTGGCGCACATAATGAGAGACCGGTGGCGCACATAGGTGAGTAGCTACAAGCACGCTCCGCTTACAAAGGCCAGGTTGGGTCTCCCGGGAGGAGGGGGAATCACTGGTGAAAGAGGTATAGGAACACTTTATGGTATGTAATTTATGACACAAAAGGCCACAGTTTCTGCGAGTTAAATTATTTCCAGAACTTTTCTTTTGCTATTGTGATCAGCATAAAATATTATAGGGCCCCTCCCTGCAGGAACTGATGTGGAACGCAGGGCTGTGAGGAAGAGGCTCATAGTAAATATTACAGGGCCCCTCCCTGCAGGAACTGACATTGGGCGCAGGGCTGTGTGGATGAGGCTCATAGTACATATCATAGGGCCCCTCCTGCAGGAACTGACGTGGAGCGCAGGGCTGTGAGGATGAGGCTCATAGTACATATTACAGGGCCCCTCCCTGCAGGAACTGACATTGGGCGCAGGGCTGTGAGGATGAGGCTCATAGTACATATTATAGGGCCCCTCCTGCAGGAACTGACATTGGGCGCAGGGCTGTGTGGATGAGGCTCATAGTACATATCATAGGGCCCCTCCTGCAGGAACTGACGTGGAGCGCAGGGCTGTGAGGATGAGGCTCATAGTACATATTATAGGGCCCCTCCTGCAGGAACTGACATTGGGCGCAGGGCTGTGAGGATGAGGCTCATAGTACATATCATAGGGCCCCTCCTGCAGGAACTGACGTGGAGCGCAGGGCTGTGAGGATGAGGCTCATAGTACATATTATAGGGCCCCTCCTGCAGGAACTGACATTAGGCGCAGGGCTGTGAGGATGAGGCTCATAGTACATATTACAGGGCCCCTCCTGCAGGAACTGACATTGGGCGCAGGGCTGTGAGGATGAGGCTCATAGTACATATTATAGGGCCCTCCCTGCAGGAACTGACATTGGGCGCAGGGCTGTGAGGATGAGGCTCATAGTACATATTACAGGGCCCCTCCCTGCAGGAACTGACATTGGGCACAGGGCGGTGAGGATGAGGCTCATAGTACATATTACAGGGCCCCTCCCTGCAGGAACTGACATTGGGCGCAGGGCTGTGAGGATGAGGCTCATAGTACATATTACAGGGCCCCTCCCTGCAGGAACTGACATTGGGCGCAGGGCTGTGAGGATGAGGCTCATAGTAAATATTACAGGGCCCCTCCCTGCAGGAACTGACGTGGCGTGCAGGGCTGTGAGGGTGAGGCTCATAGTACATATCATAGGGCCCCTCCTGCAGGAACTGACATTGGGCGCAGGGCTGTGTGGATGAGGCTCATAGTACATATCATAGGGCCCTTCCTGCAGGAACTGACATTGGGCGCAGGGCTGTGAGGATGAGGCTCATAGTACATATTACAGGGCCCCTCATGCAGGAACTGACATTGGGCGCAGGGCTGTGAGGATGAGGCTCATAGTACATATTATAGGGCCCCTCCCTGCAGGAACTGACATTGGGCGCAGGGCTGTGTGGATGAGGCTCATAGTACATATTATAGGGCCCCTCCCTGCAGGAACTGACGTGGAGCGCAGGGCTGTGAGGATGAGGCTCATAGTACATATTACAGGCCCCCTCCTGCAGGAACTGACATTGGGCGCAGGGCTGTGAGGATGAGGCTCATAGTACATATTATAGGGCCCCTCCTGCAGGAACTGACATTGGGCGCAGGGCTGTGAGGATGAGGCTCATAGTACATATTATAGGGCCCCTCCCTGCAGGAACTGACATTGGGCACAGGGCGGTGAGGATGAGGCTCATAGTACATATTACAGGGCCCCTCCCTGCAGGAACTGACATTGGGCGCAGGGCTGTGAGGATGAGGCTCATAGTACATATTACAGGGCCCCTCCCTGCAGGAACTGACATTGGGCGCAGGGCTGTGAGGATGAGGCTCATAGTAAATATTACAGGGCCCCTCCCTGCAGGAACTGACGTGGCGTGCAGGGCTGTGAGGGTGAGGCTCATAGTACATATCATAGGGCCCCTCCTGCAGGAACTGACATTGGGCGCAGGGCTGTGTGGATGAGGCTCATAGTACATATCATAGGGCCCTTCCTGCAGGAACTGACATTGGGCGCAGGGCTGTGAGGATGAGGCTCATAGTACATATTACAGGGCCCCTCCTGCAGGAACTGACATTGGGCGCAGGGCTGTGAGGATGAGGCTTATAGTACATATTACAGGGCCCCTCCTGCATGAACTGACATTGGGCGCAGGGCTGTGAGGATGAGGCTCATAGTACATATTACAGGGCCCCTCCCTGCAGGAACTGACATTGGGCGCAGGGCTGTGAGGATGAGGCTCATAGTACATATTACAGGGCCCCTCCTGCATGAACTGACATTGGGCGCAGGGCTGTGAGGATGAGGCTCATAGTACATATTACAGGGCCCCTCCCTGCAGGAACTGACATTGGGCGCAGGGCTGTGAGGATGAGGCTCATAGTACATATCATAGGGCCCCTCCTGCAGGAACTGACGTGGAGCGCAGGGCTGTGAGGATGAGGCTCATAGTACATATTATAGGGCCCCTCCTGCATGAACTGACATTGGGCGCAGGGCTGTGAGGATGAGGCTCATAGTACATATTATAGGGCCCCTCCTGCAGGAACTGACATTGGGCGCAGGGCTGTGAGGATGAGGCTCATAGTACATATTACAGGGCCCCTCCCTGCAGGAACTGACATTGGGCGCAGGGCTGTGAGGATGAGGCTCATAGTACATATTATAGGGCCCCTCCTGCAGGAACTGACATTGGGGGCAGGGCTGTGAGGATGAGGCTCATAGTACATATTACAGGGCCCCTCCCTGCAGGAACTGACATTGGGCGCAGGGCTGTGAGGATGAGGCTCATAGTACATATTATAGGGCCCCTCCCTGCAGGAACTGACATTGGGCGCAGGGCTGTGAGGATGAGGCTCATAGTACATATTATAGGGCCCCTCCTGCAGGAACTGACATTGGGCGCAGGGCTGTGAGGATGAGGCTCATAGTACATATTATAGGGCCCCTCCTGCAGGAACTGACATTGGGTGCAGGGCTGTGTGGATGAGGCTCATAGTACATATTACAGGGCCCCTCCTGCAGGAACTGACATTGGGGGCAGGGCTGTGAGGATGAGGCTCATAGTAAATATTACAGGGCCCCTCCCTGCAGGAACTGACATTGGGCGCAGGGCTGTGTGGATGAGGCTCATAGTACATATTATAGGGCCCCTCCTGCAGGAACTGACATTGGGGGCAGGGCTGTGAGGATGAGGCTCATAGTACATATTATAGGGCCCCTCCTGCAGGAACTGACATTGGGTGCAGGGCTGTGTGGATGAGGCTCATAGTACATATTACAGGGCCCCTCCCTGCAGGAACTGACATTGGGGGCAGGGCTGTGAGGATGAGGCTCATAGTACATATTACAGGGCCCCTCCCTGCAGGAACTGACATTGGGCGCAGGGCTGTGAGGATGAGGCTCATAGTACATATCATAGGGCCCCTCCTGCAGGAACTGACGTGGAGCGCAGGGCTGTGAGGATGAGGCTCATAGTACATATTATAGGGCCCCTCCTGCAGGAACTGACATTGGGCGCAGGGCTGTGAGGATAAGGCTCATAGTACATATTACAGGGCCCCTCCCTGCAGGAACTGACATTGGGCGCAGGGCTGTGTGGATGAGGCTCATAGTACATATTACAGGGCCCCTCCTGCAGGAACTGACATTGGGGGCAGGGCTGTGAGGATGAGGCTCATAGTACATATTACAGGGCCCCTCCCTGCAGGAACTGACATTGGGCGCAGGGCTGTGTGGATGAGGCTCATAGTACATATTACAGGGCCCCTCCTGCAGGAACTGACATTGGGGGCAGGGCTGTGAGGATGAGGCTCATAGTACATATTACAGGGCCCCTCCCTGCAGGAACTGACATTGGGCGCAGGGCTGTGAGGATGAGGCTCATAGTACATATTACAGGGCCCCTCCCTGCAGGAACTGACGTGGAGCGCAGGGCTGTGAGGATGAGGCTCATAGTACATATTACAGGGCCCCTCCCTGCAGGAACTGACATTGGGCGCAGGGCTGTGAGGATGAGGCTCATAGTACATATTATAGGACCTCTCCCTGCAGGAACTGACATTGGGCGCAGGGCTGTGAGGATGAGGCTCATAGTACATATTACAGGGCCCCTCCCTGCAGGAACTGACATTGGGCGCAGGGCTGTGAGGATGAGGCTCATAGTACATATTACAGGGCCCCTCCCTGCAGGAACTGACATTGGGCGCAGGGCTGTGAGGATGAGGCTCATAGTACATATTACAGGGCCCCTCCTGCAGGAACTGACATTGGGCGCAGGGCTGTGAGGATGAGGCTCATAGTAAATATTACAGGGCCCCTCCCTGCAGGAACTGACATTGGGCGCAGGGCTGTGAGGATGAGGCTCATAGTACATATTACAGGGCCCTTCCTGCAGGAACTGACATTGGGCGCAGGGCTGTGAGGATGAGGCTCATAGTACATATTACAGGGCCCCTCCTGCAGGAACTGACATTGGGCGCAGGGCTGTGAGGATGAGGCTCATAGTACATATTACAGGGCCCTTCCTGCAGGAACTGACATTGGGCGCAGGGCTGTGAGGATGAGGCTCATAGTACATATTATATGACCCCTCCCTGCAGGAACTGACATTGGGCGCAGGGCGGTGAGGATGAGGCTCACAGTAAGGGATACAGATGTGATCAGTGTTAATGATGAGCAGGCCGCGGCCGGTATTAGGTGACGTATGAATCATGCATGGCGTGTTTTCGGTTACTGCTCTCGTTTGTATAACTCCATTCTTCGCTTGTCTTTCCTCTCTAGGCTGTTTTGCCCTCAGGACAACATCGAGGAAGCTCTCCTGCTCCTGCTGATCAGCGAATCCATGGTAGGCTATCAGCTAAAACTAGGACTGAGATCTGTAAAGGGGATTTATAGACTTTCTGGGAGTATTTTAGACCTGTTATGTATGTGAATTTTATCAGCCTTATGTACATCTGTGGCCGTCGCTCCCATCCATCTGAAACGTCCGTCATGCTGATCCTCTGATTATAGTCCCTGCAGTAAGCAGGCAGAGGAGTCGTGCTCTCTCTTTTCTGACGCTTGGTCCAGGTGAGTAATTCTGAAAGTATTCCAGTCAGAGGATAAGATGGAATTTCACATGGTAGTTTAATTAACTGGAGGACTTCAATTTTTTTGCTGGGCTGTTAGGTACCTTACTCTTGGTCTTGGACACGCCCCCTATATATTGGTACAGTTGAGCAGAGTGCTGTGATGTTAACATCAAGCTCACGGTGTCCATCATCAAGTGTATACACTTAGAATAGTGTATTGAAAGGACAGGACAGGAGGCAGAAAAGAAAACTTTACTTTATGGCTCAATACAAATAAAACGCTCCATTTGAAATGTTTAACTGCTTGCTTTGGACGGGCATAGCTGTATGTTACTATAACAATAACAATAACATTTCTATAGCGCTTTTCTCCCGTAGGACTCAAAGCGCTTAGGCTCTCTCAGATTCAGTAATTAGTAGGATGAAGTATTCACACAACACAAGTTATATTTCTGCAAATGCCAAACTGAACAGGTGGGTTTTCAGTCTGGATTTAAACACGTCCAGGGATGGAGCTGTCCTGATCTGCTGAGGTAAGGAGTTCCATAACGTAGGAGCAGCATGACAGAAGGCTCTGGGACCAAAAGATTCCAAGTGGACTCTGGGTATGACTAGATTATTAGAACCTGTGGATCTGAGAATGTGGGGATTGCTACGCAGCTATAACATTTCTTTCATGTATCCAGGGCCTAGATTATTCAGGGATTTAAATGTCAGTAGGCCGATCTTGAATAGGACCCTCCATTCTATAGGTAGCCAGTGAAGGGAGTGCAGGACTGGCGTTATGTGGCAGTGACGGGGTTGGTTGGTTAGCAGTGTGGCAGCAGTGTTCTGTATCAGCTGTAGGCGGTACAAGACCTTTTTTGGAAGGCCAGTGTAGAGAGCTATGGAGGTACAGTTATACTTTCATTTGTACCCCAATTCAAAAGTTATAATCTTTTAATTTGTCTCTCTCTGACACAAAAAAGTACAAAAAACTAAAAATAAAAAGCCCTTTCACACTAGAGGGCTTTCTTGGCGTTTTAAGGCCACAGCCATAGTTGGCGTTTTCCAAGGTAAAATGAAAGTCCATAGACTTTCATTTTACTTTTCACACTTAAAGAGACTCCGTAACAAAAATTGCATGCTGTTTTTTATCATCCTACAAGTTCAAAAAGCTATTCTAATGTGTTCTGGCTTACTGCAGCACTTTATACTATCACTGTCTCTGTAATAAATCAATGTATCTTTCCCCTGTCAGACTTGTCGGCCTGTGTCTGGAAGGCTGACAAGTTCTTCAGTGTTGTGGTTCTGCTATGAACTCCCCTTCCAGGCCCCTCTCTGCACACTGCCTGTGTGTTATTTAGGATTAGAGCAGCTTTTCTCTTCTCTCTTATCTTTTACAAGCTGGATAAATCGTCCTCTGAGCTGGCTGGGCTTTCACATACTGAAGAATTACAGACAAGGGCAAAGCTGTTTGCAGGAAGAAACAAGCAGCCTGAAACTTCAGTGCATGAGAGATGGAGGGGGAAAGAACACACAAATGATCTCTTGAGATTCAAAAGGAAGGGTGTATACAGCCTGCTTGTGTATGGATGTATTTTCTATGTGTGGACATGCTGTACATCAACCTACTTCCTGTTTTGGTGGCCATTTTGTTTGTTTATAAACAAAATTTTTAAAACTGTTTTTAACCACTTTTAATGCGGCGAGGAGCAGCGAAATTGTGTCAGAGGGTAATAGGAGATGTCCCCTAACGCACTGGTATGTTTACTTTTGTGCGATTTTAACAATACAGATTCTCTTTAACGCTGCGTTTTGGAGCGTTGCGTTTTGAAACTCCCAGGAGCTTTTTTTAGGGCTGAACGCCCTATGGGATGGTCTAACGGACCCGTTGTTTGCAAAAGTATGACGTGTGTACACACCTAAAGTGGGTCCCAGGCCTTGCTGATAACTAAACAGAGGTCAGAAAACATCTGCATGCCAAGAACAGATAAAAAGTTGGATAGTTCAAATTGTGACTTTATGGGAGCTGAATAAAAATAAAAAACTGCTGCCCTTCAAAACTTTAAATTTAAAATAAGACTGTGGGACCCCAGGGAAGTCTTTTTAGTATTAGGAATCTAGATAAAACCGGTTTGCCTCGTTAGTGTATTTTCACGTCAGGATTGTTTCAAATGTGCTAGGGCCGATTCACACTTGCAGCGAATCAAAACGGATCCATATTTTGAGAACGGATCAGTTTTTTACAGTTTTGTACTTTTTTGTCGCACACATTTCCAGTGCATTTTAACAAATGGTAAAAATGTGATGGGCGTTTTTATTATGTTAATGTATTTTTTTTTTTTTTGACCAATCGGAAGGAATTGGGAGTGGTTATGCTACACCGAGCAATTTCTTACCCATATGGCCTTGTTTAATGTACCGCTTTATTTTGAATGTACCATTTAAAGAGAAACTCCAACCTAGAATTGAACTTTATCCCAATCAGTAGCTGATACCCCCTTTTACATGAGAAATATAATGCTTTTCAAAAACAGACCATCAGGGGGCGCTGTATGACTGATTTTGTGCTGAAACCCCTCCCATAAGAAGCTCTGGGACCGCGGTACTCTGGGCAAACTGCCACAATGTAACAATGTTCACAAACAGGAAATGGCTTTTTACAGCTGTCTCTAACAGCCAAAACCGCTAGGAGCAGCTACATAACCTGCCCACAGTAACAATGTCACCATGTAATAAATGTCAGAATGTAAATCGGGGAGAGGAAAGATTTTACAATGAGCAAACACTGACTAAATCATTTATACATAATTATGGTAAAAATGAAGCACTTTTTTTACTACATTATTTTCACTGGAGTTCCTCTTTAATGTTAGTCAGTGGCGTAGCTATGGAGCTCTGGGCCCCGGTGCAAGTTTTACATTGGCCCCCCCAAGAACTCTATACATAACACTTGATACGGTGCACCAAAACCTGCCAAGGACAACCACAGTGTCAGAGGTGCAAGAAGGGGATAGGGAACAGTGTGTTAATGATTACTACTGTTCAAAGCCTCTATTGAAGTGATTATTACCAGTACAGGACCAATAAACAGCTTACCTCTGGCCCAAGGGCCCCGATGCGGTCGCTACCTCTGCAACCCCTATTGCTACGCCCCTGATGTTAGTGTACCCTTTTACATGTTTACATGTTAGTGTTAATGTGAGACTGCTGGTACGCAAGTGGTTAATGTACTGCTAAAACACCGATTGGTCGGCATGTTTGGCGCCCTGCACGAGCCCTGCTTGTAACAGGAAGTCTGCAGAGATGGTGCTGAGGGGAGGAGCAGGAAGTTTAGGCACTCCGCTTTGACATACGATTTGTGTGCAAAGTTGTGTGTGTGAACGGAAGTTTAGTATTTGCATTGGCTCCCATTGCCTCCGTGGGGATCCGCTCTTCCTAAAAAAGTGCCGAGTTCGGACTCTCCACTCAGTTCTCAGGAACGTATCCAACGGATCCGCTTTTATTTGCAAGTCAAGCCAATATTTTTAACGATAACTTCTTGCAATTGGCATGAACGCGGCGGCAGCCCCAGGACCGCTCCACAACACAACGGAGCAAGGTCTTATGAAAAATAATGAAAATCATGATGACCTGTACACACTGGTGCGATGCATTTTTAGAAAAGCGCAATCGCAGTGCCTGCTGCGCTTTTTTAAGCGCAGCGCTTAAAAAACACATGAAAAAAAAAAGCAATGCAATGCGATCCCATTGCGTTTTTCAGAAGTCAGTATCCCAGAAGACTCTGCAATTTCCTGCTTCCTGTTGAAATGTAAACTAGAAAAAAACAAAGGATTCTTTAGCCAATCAGCAATTACAAGAAAAACGCAAACGCATCAAAAACGCAGGCAAAAGCGCATTTAAAAACGCATACCATGTGTTTTTAGGGCCTTTTTCCACTACCCTGCGATGTGCGATCTGATTCTGATCGCAAATTGCAAGGTACATTAAACTAATGGAAACTGCAGCAGCAATTTCCATTAGTGCGATCCGATTGCGATGCGATTTTGGTAAAAACGCAATCGTCATCCTGCCGCGTTTTGGGTGCGATTGAGCTTTACTATAATGAGTATAGTAGCTCAATCGCAATCGCATGGTGGAAATTGAAAAGCGATCGCAAATGCAACCGCGATCGCATTTTATAGTGGAAAAGAGCCCTTAAAACGGCATGCGCTTGCATCTTTGGTCTTTAGGGGAGTTTAAAAACACTGCGGTCCTTAAGTGGTTTAGATCCGTTTAATCCGTTTTTGACCGCCGCAAAAAGCGTACCAAACGGATGCGTTTTTTTTATTGCAAGCGTGAACCTTTTTATTTGTGCTAAGATGTGACATTACCAGAGAAGCGGAGTGTCAGGTTAGACCCCAGGTGTGCTGTGTGTCCTTGTGCTGTGACAGTAGCTGTGTCCCCCGCGGCCTGGCCTGACCTCCTCCAGATACACACAGGAAAGCAGCGGCTGTGTGACGTGTGCAGCACTCAGAGGGGAGAGGGAGGATTGATAGAGCTGTTCCTCCATACACAGAATAGTCCTCACCTTGGAGATAGCTCTGTTAGCCCCGGATGTTTGCCGAGGAGAATGAGTCCATTTAGTGATGAGGTTGGAACATTCCTGTGTGACTAGTAATAGTCTGCCAAATGCTTCTGTTGTGATGTGTGGCCCTGCGGACATTCAGTTTGTTTACACAGAGCAGATGAACTGAAAACTTCCTCTCTGCTCTAAAAGATAAGCAGCAGCATAATAACCTTTAAAGGAAAACATTTCTTTGTTACAGCTGATACAAATCCTGCAATAAATCTGCAGTGTGTCCACTTCCTGCTTTCATGGAAGCAGACATAGGGTTAACATCCTGTGTTTTACAAATTAGATGCTCTGCAGAGGCAGCCAACTGACACAGCTGAGGGATCAAATTACAGTTGTGATTAGTCACAGATGAGAGGGAGTTAGACAGGCTAAACTCTCTAAATACATACAGGGTGTATTTCTCTATATTTTCCTTCTGTCCTGTGCAAGAAGTCTGCTCCACTTTAAGACTGCTTTTCCACAAAAAACAAAAACAAAAAAAGACAGTCAGGAACAGAGCGTGATCGCATCAAAAATTGTGCAGCACGGCTATTGCGATTAAGGAAAAAACAAAATACGCTAAAGAAAAAAGGGGCGCGACAATTTACATGTAAATTGGGAAAATGGAGCGATCTGTTTTTTGGAGTGGATTGCGGCATTTGGAGGAGCAGCTTAAAGGGGCCCATACACTGGTCGATTTCAGCCATCAATCCATTAATTGATTCTATGGAATCGATTTATCGATCAGAAATCGATTCTATCATATCTATCGATCGATTTGCAGCCGATTTCGATCGATATGATCTATCTGACAGAATGGAAGATCTAGGTCGATCTCCTGCTGGCAGCAGATTGATGGCCCAGAGAGTTGCATTGGATCTTATGGTCCAATAATGCATTTAGATAGATTTCCAATAGATTTCATTCTGAAATCTATTGGAAATCTGTTCCTAGTGTGTGGCACACATCAGATAGATTCCTGTCAGTTTCGACTTGACAGGAATCTGCCAGAATCTATCTAATGGTCGAATCTGTTGCAAATCTATCAGTGTATGGCCACCGCCCCTTCAGGGTGGGTCTCCACTATGTCACTTGCAGTGATGCTGGTACACGTCCTTGCCATGCATTGCTATAGGTATTCAGATGCGTGCTGCGGTAAACTGCACCATGCCGTCTAAATCATGCGATTCAGACAGTAAGTCTATTGACGGAATCGGCTCCAATCGCTTGCCAGGAAACATGAAAATAGGTCTTCATACTTGAAAGCATTCATACGTGAATTGCGGTTTTCCAAATTTGCGTTCAGCAGTGGTTTTTTTTTTTTTACTATGATGTTGCTTAACTTTTAGCATAGAGGGGAAGTTCTGAGTTCAGGTCCGATTTAAAGAGAATCTGTACTGTCCGATTTGTACAATAAAAATTATACCAATCAAATCACTGTGATCTCCTGGATCCCTTTGTGCCGTTTCCACCACTCCCCGCCACGATCCTGACTTTTAATCGCCATTTTTAGGCAGTGTTTACAAACAAAAAACATGGACGCTAACCAGGAAGTAATGTATGTATGTATGCATGTATGTGCAGAGCAGCCAATCAGACTCTTGGGTTCTCCTCCTCAGACTATTGCAATGAATTAATAACAAACAGGACAATGTGATTGTATCTGCAGACCAATCAAATGGACCTAAAAGAAAAGGAAAAAATTTGCTCTGCAGGTGCTCTGCACCTCACTGTGCTTCAGCCTCCTGCTGTGTCATGGAGTCAGTTAGTGTCACACTGCCGGTTTCCCGGGCGATGTCACTGTTAATGATGGCAGTGTGTACCTCGTGTGCTGTGTCTTAGCATGAGTCAGTTAGTCACACTGCCGGTTTCCCAGGCGATGTCACTGTGAATGATGGCAGTGTGTGCCTTGTGTGCTGTGTCATGGCATGAGTCAGTTAGTGTCACACTGCCGGTTTCCCGGGCGATGTCACTGTGAATGATGGCAGTGTGTAGCATGTCCTTTGTCATGTAGTCAGTTAGTGTCACACTGCTGGTTTCATAGGCGATGCCACTGTGAATGATGGCAGTGTGTACCTTGTGTGCTGTGTCATATAATGAGTCAGTTAGTGTCACACTGCTGGTTACACAACGCTCCCGCCTCCCAGCACAGCCTAAGCTTATTAATTCTCTTCCAACAATAAGAGGCCCTGTTGAAGCGTTTGTTATATAACATGGTAATTGATGCAGATCACACCGGATTTGTGGATTAAGGAAGAGTCGGGATTCTTTCCACGTTTTACAGATTGGAATGAATCATGTTATTTCTGTCAGATTGTACTTGCCTCATGTGTGTGTGTGCGCCCAATACGACCCGCTGATCTGCGGCAGCTGCGTGCCTATCAGGAATGAAGGGCAATACAATGCACTATTGCTATTCTTCTCTTAGGCCTGGAACCCACTGAAAACCGCAAACGCAAAACGCAACCGCTAGCGTTTTGTCTGAGCGGTTTGCAAGCGGATTCATGAGCGTTTTGGGTTGTGTTTTGCAACATTGTATTTTTTTCCCCAGCGGGTGCCTAGCGTTTTGCGTTTTTATCCTGATTGGTCCTGTGAATTATTTTTCATTTTGTTACAGTGTGCTGAACCGCAAAACGCTAGCAAAACCGCTCAGTTTAGGTTTTGCTGAGCGTTTCTGCTAGCGTTTCAATACTTTACATTGAAGCGCTAACGCTCCCAAAATGCTGCAGGTCCTGCGTTTGCGTTTCTGGGAAACGCAAACGCTCCTGTGGAAGTTGCCCCATCCATTAACATTAGCCCAGCGTTTTGGCAAACTGCTAGCGTATCGCAGTGCTGCCAAAACGCTGCCAAAAGCGCTCCTGTGGGTTCCAGCCCTTAAGGTGGCCATACACTTGTTAGATTAGCAGCAGATTGATCCGATCGGATCAATTTACGGCCAATTTCGATCGATTTCAATCGATCTGACATGCTGGAAAATCTAGGTCGATCTGATAAGATTGCTTATCATTTTGCATTGGCCCTAATGGAAATCTGATGCCAAAAAAATGCCATCAGATCAATTTTCAGAAATCTATTGGAAAACTGTTCCTAGTAAAAAATGTTCCAAAACACATCAGATCAGAAATCTATCTGATGATCTATCTGCTGCTAATCTAACGAGTGTATGGCCACATTAAGAGAAGAATAGCAATAGTGCATTGTATTGCACTTCATTTCGATTTGATTGATGGGCTGAGTGTATGGGCCCCTTTACTGAGGCTCAGTACACAAAATGCAACGTCGTCTGCACCTGAACGCTTGCACAAGACAGCAGGAAAACATGGAGAAATGCAGCCTGTGTGTATTTAGAGAGTTTAGCCTGTCTAATTCCCTCATCTGTGACTGATCACAACTGTAATTTGATCTCTCAGCTTTGTCAGCTCAGGAATCTAGGCAGCCTCCGCAGAGCAGCTAATTTGTAAACACAGGATGTTAACCCTATGCCTGCTTCCATGAAAGCAGGAAGTAGACACACTGCAGATTTATTGCAGGATTTGTATCAGCTGTAACAAACAAATGTTTTTTCTTTAAAGGTTATTATGCTGTTGCTTATCATTTAGCGCAAAAAGGAAGTTCTAAGTTCAGGTCCACTTTAAATGACAACTCAAGTGAGAGGTATATGGAGGCTGCCATATTTATTTCCTTTTAAGCAATACCAGTTGCCTGGCTGTCCTGCTGATCCTCTGCCTCTAATACTTTTAGTCATAGACCCTGAACAAGCATGCAGCAGATCAGGTGTTTCTGACATTTTTATCAGGTCTGACAAGATTAGCTGCATGATTGTTTCTGGTGTTATTCAGACACTACTGCAGCCAAATAGATCAGCAGGGCTGCCAGGGAACTGGTATTGTTTAAAATGAAATATGTCAGCCTCTATATTCTTCTCTCTTCAGTTGTCTATTAAACCAGGGTTCTCTCGCACGCGGGAGAAACAATTGAGAAAACGCCTACAGTGTGAACGAGCATTGTCATATCAATTATTTCCAACATGTTCCATCTGATTTCCAATCGATATCCCCTAGAAGTGAATGGAAAATTGATCGGAAATCGGACACGTTGGAAATAATCGATGTGACAGTAAATCTGCCCGACAATCTCATCATGTGTGCCTAGCATTACTGTATCTTCTCAAACATACAATTTAATTACCATATAGAGGGCTTCAATGGGTACATAATAAAAGCAGGTCCACATTTTTAGGGTTTTTCTTTCCATCTGGATCCATCTGGGTTCTCAGTGCTAATCATTTATCAGTTCTAATATTTTTTTTTTTTTTGCCGGATTGCTCTTAATATCACCGGAATCAACGTTTGTTGGTTTGATGTCTGCAATAGAGCACATGTATACTTTACATTAAACCCATAAATACTGCCTGCTGAAGGATTTTAGTTTTTGCCCGGGGACACTCTTTAATTCGAAAGCATTTTTCAAACCAAAGCAAGTAATAAAAGCAGAGCAGGTGGGTGAAACACAACATAATCAGAGGGTGCGTACCATGAAAATCCGATGCTTAAATGTCCAGCAGTTCTCGAGATTGAAGCACATAAATCAGAAGCAAACTGAAACAGCTGAGCCCCCCTACGCATTTCTGTTGGTCAACGGAGAAGGATTTCATCAGAGAAGGATTTCGGACTTGTTCACACTTACGCCTCGGTCACATCATAATCGCAAACGCAAGCGTTTTGCAATTTTGTGCTGCGTTTTTTTCCTCCCTCCCGGCGCTCCACTGCGTGCTGCGTTTTTGGTAAAAGCGCTTTTCTAAGCGATTTTCCAGAGCGGTTTTGTCCTTCACTCCCTGACGTCAGAAAGTGAACTCCTTGACCCGGCAAAGAATAATTACAATGTATTTATTCTAAAAAACGTGAACGCAATCGCCGTATAAAAAGCAGTTTTGTGAGCGTTTAGCGCTCTTCCTATACTCTCCATTATACAAAAACGCCCCGCAAATGGTACAGGCATTGCTTTGTGGAGTGCAAAGCGGACGCAACGCCCTGATATGAACCTTCTCATAGAGATTCATTGCACAAGCGTTTTGTGGCCGATTTTGAAAATTGCCTGCGCTGGAAAAAAGGGGAAAAACTCCCTTATTTTGAACGGGCCCTGAGGGCATTTTTGCCCTTTTTTCCTAAATGCTCGCAAAACCAAGTCATGTGGCGATTGCGCTCCTGTTTTTTAGAATAAATACATTGTATTTATTCTTTTCTGTGTCAAAGAGTTCACTTCCTGACTTGCGTCAGGGAGTGAATGACAAAACCGCTCTGGAAAAGCGCTTAGAAAAGCTCTTTTACCAAAAACGCTGCATGCAGTGGAGCGCCAGGAGGGAAAAAATGCTGCACAAAATCACAACGTTTGCGATTACGATTTTAGATGTGAACGAGGCCTTCCTCCTGATACTTAAGAACTTTCTCCTGACTCTCAGCAGCAGTACTCATTTGCATATCATTCTCCAGGGCATATCTCCAGATGGAAACATTTTTTCTGCTGCTGTTTTCTCCGCAGGTGACTTCCGATTCTCCACTCTCTCATCATGTGATTTCTGTTGTTCAGGCCTAATTCACCATCCCTTTAAATTGAAATATGAAAGGTTTCACATTGAGAACTGGCAGCAGCAGTCAAAAACCGGCCTTCGAGAATTACCGCTTTACTACGCAGTATACCCCTTCTGGCTGACAGCCAAACAGGAAGTGACGCTCGCTTCCGCTCACTTCCTGTTTGGGAAATGCGGCAGTGCATGGAAGCATATTGTAACTATACGCTTTCCACGCAACGGCACCACCGTGTACATTTTAAAAAAAACCCTGTGTCACCATAGAATTGCATGACTTCCGGTCTGCCGCAGATCGCCGCACGGCAACATAGGTATGCGCTCGCGTTAGATAGGGGACTTCCTGCACACCACAGGCAATGTGATTTAGCCCATAGAGTTACATTGCCCTACAGTAGGAATGCAGTAAAATGCTGCATCGCCCCGCCCCAGTGTGAAAGGGCCCTTACAGTGATGACTAAGGCCCCGTTTAGACTTAAAGAGTAACTCCAGTGAAAATAATGTAATAAAAAAAGTGCTTCATTTTTACAGTAATTATGTATAAATGATTTAGTCAGTGTTTGGCCATTGTAAAATCTTTCCTCTCCCTGATTTACATTCTGACATTTATTACATGGTGACATTTTTACTGCTGGTGATGTAGCTGCTGCATGCTTTTTTGGCAGTTGGAAACAGCTGTAAACTGCTATTTCCCACAATGCAACAAGGTTCACAGACAGGAAACTGCCAGGAGTACCACGGTCCTCAGTTTCTTGTGGGAGGGGTTTCACCACAAAATCAGTCATACAGCGCCCCCTGATGGTCTGTTTGTGAAAAGGAATAGATTTCTCATGTAAAAGGGGGTATCAGCTACTGATTGGGATAAAGTTCAATTCTTGGTCGGAGTTTCTCTTTAATCAGTTGGTACATGTTTTTTTTTTCTTCTCCATAGCAGTGCATTGTGAAAAAGATTTCAGTTAAGACACGTTAAAGAGAACCTGTACTGAGTAAAAATATTTAAAATAAACACATGAGGTAACTTCAAATGAGCATTCCACAGTTACTT
Source organism: Hyperolius riggenbachi (assembly GCF_040937935.1). Taxonomy (NCBI): domain Eukaryota; kingdom Metazoa; phylum Chordata; class Amphibia; order Anura; family Hyperoliidae; genus Hyperolius; species Hyperolius riggenbachi. The sequence goes on from NC_090649.1 coordinate 492,000,467, forward strand.
TGCCATCAGTTCCTCTCAGAAGCTCACCATTTTCTTCTGACAATAATCCCATCCAGTTCTGACAATATTTTGTCAGATCTGAAATATATCAGTTGCTGTCAGTAAAATATCAGTTGCTGTCAGTTATAGCTGAGAGGAAAACGGATGTACCAGGTAATGTCCATGTTTCCCTATGGCTTAAGTGGGCGATGTTACAGTTTAACTGTGTGCTGACCAGAAAGCTGTTATGGGTAATGACTATTTTCAAAATGGAGGACGGAAAATTCCCTTGATCACAGTGAACAAATAGGACGCGGGACAGGAGAAAGACACTGAGGAGTAGACTACATGGAAGGTAAGTATGACTTGTGTATGCTTATTTTGACTTTTAATTTTCACTTCAGGTTTTCTTTAAGTGTGAAAGGTGCCATAGGAAAACATGGACATTGAAAATCAGTTGACCTTTCAGTTATAACTGAGAGCAACTGTTTAAAGAGCAACTCCAGTGAACATTTTACTGTTGGCAGGTGATGTAGCTGCTGCGTGGTTTTTAGCAATTGGAAACAGCTGTAATGCTGGGTACACACGTTGAGATTTCCCGCTCGATTCGCGGTTCGATTCGATTATTTCAAACATGCTCGATCGGATTTCGATCGTTCCTGCCGTTGATTTTGTATGCTTAAAGTGAAAAAAACGATCGAAATACAATCGAGCATGTTTGAAATAATCGAATCGATCCGTTCGATCCCGCGAATCGAGCGGGAAATCTCAACGTGTGTACCCAGCATAACAGCTATTTTCCACAATGCGACAAGGTTCACAGACAGCAAACTCCCAAAAAAAAGTATGTACTTTTCTTGTGGGAGAGTTTTCACTACAATATCAGTCATACAGCACCCCCTGATGGTCTGTTTGTGAAAAGGAATAGATTTTTCATGTAAAAGGGGGTATCAGCTACTGATTGGGATAAAGTTAAATTTTTGGTCGGAGCTTCTCTTTAAGTGTAAACGGGGCCTTTGGCTTTTTATTATGCTTTCACATGCAGTGGTATTTAGTAACTTCCTGTTATTGGAATTGAGAGATTTTCTGAAGCTCTTGATTAAAGAACCGACAAATATTCTGACACAAATGTCTCCTCATTCCAGGCCAACCGAGATGCTGTTATCAGCCGCGCCCCGGAGCAGAAAGAAGACCGCGCTGTCAGCCTGAAGAATGCTTCTGCCGTATATGACCTGCTGAGCATCACCATGGCCAGGAGAGGGCAGTATGCCATGCTCTCTGAGGTAATGTGGTAGAAATCAGTCTCTCTCCTCATCATCATATTATTTTATGATACAGGAACTGCTTCTTCATGTATGGAGTGTGAGTGATGAGATGAGGGGCTCGGCCTTATTCCATCAACCTCACCCTAAACTGAATGTGGGGGAAAAACCACATTCCTGACTCCGTTTAGAAAATGCTTATTTCTGCCTCGGTTTGGCTCTGTTTCTGCCTTTAACCCTCCTGGCGGTTTGGCAAAATCCGCCAGGGGGCAGCAAATACGTTTTTTTTAATTTTTTTTTTTTTTCATGTAGCGAGACGAGGTCTCGCTACATGATAGCCGCTGCTCAGCTCATCCCAAAGAACGGGATCTCCTGGAGGGCTTCCCCCGTCACGGCGACGGGGCGGGATGACGTCATCGACGTCGTGACGTCAAAGGGGACTCCGATCCACCCCACGGTGCCTGGCACTGATTGGCCAGGCAGCGCACGGGGTCTGGGGGGGGGGGGCGGCTGCGGCGATGCGTATAGCGGCGGATCGGCGGGTAGCGGCGGCGATCGGGCACTGCACGCAGCTAGCAAAGTGCTAGCTGCGTGCAGCAAAAAAAAAATTATGCAAATCGGCCCAGCGGGGCCTGAGCGGTGCCTCCCGGCGGCATAGCCCGTACTCTGGGGGGGTACTCACCTCGGGGGGGGGGGGGAGGGGGGGGTGGAAGCCTCAGAGTCCCAATGGGGCTTCCCCTTCCCCTGTAGCTGCAGGCAGTCCAGCTACAGGGGAAGGGGAAGCCCCATTGGGACTCTGAGGCTTCCACCCCCCCCCCCCCCCCGAGGTGAGTACCCCCCCAGAGTCTCTTTAAAGTGGATCTGAGACATTTCAGATAAAATGATTAATACTTACCTGGTGCTTCCTCCAGCTCCCTGTAGAGTCCATTGGCTTCCTCGGTGTCAGTCTGGTCCCGCCCGTTTTCTCACAGTCAGCCCTGATAAAGTCCCTAATGCTACGTACACACATGCGACAATGATCGTTCGTTGAGAACGACGAACGAACTTTTAATTGATGAAAGAACGACCTAAGTAAAGTTAGTTTTAAAATGTGTGTAACGATCTGATAGTTAGAACGAACGTTACATCACGTAAAGCAACTATTGCGCCTGCGCATAAAAATGAGAAGTTTCACGGAGAAATAGTGAAATGCGCATGTCAAGCCTAGTACGAACGACCGTTTCCAACGATGTACTACTTTTGCAAACGATCGTCGTTGGGAAAAATCCGCCGAGACAGAACTTTCTTTTGTAGCGATTTGGCTCGTTCGTCGTTTGCCTTAATAGTCGGTGGTTCGTTTTTTGTAACGATCGTCGTTGGTAAAGATCGGAGAACGATCGTTACAAACGACTATAGTCGCATGTGTGTACGCACCTTTAGGCTTGGTTTCCACTTGTGCGTTTTGTGTCAGATTTTTCTCTCAGAAAATTTGCATTGATTTGGCAACTAATGGTAGCGAATGGGGCAGTTTCCATTCAATGCGAATTTTCGTACAAGTGAAAAATCTCCTGCATCATTTTTTCAGACATCACGTACAATTTGCATACAATGCTTTGCATAGGTAACACATATTTGTGTGAAAATTTGCATTAAATCCATGGTTACAGGGAGTTGTCAGCAGTGACTTATGACATGACTAAGCTGTTACTAGGCAGATTGTCATATTTCACTAATGTAAATTTTTGCTTTACGAAAATTTGCATAAAACGTGTACAAATTTACAAGCGATTTTTCACCAATCAGAAAAATCTTAAGATTTTTTTGGACTTGAAAATTTCACACTACAGTGGAAATGGAGCCTGAGCAAGATGTGGACTGCTGTGCTTGCATAGCACAGGCCACGCGCTTCCTTGATTGCCCTCCCGGCGGTCGGGAGTGTTCTGCGCCTGCGCGATTACAAATCATAACTAACGGTACTGGTGCAGAATGCTCCCGGCAATAGGAGGGCAGCCAAGGAGGCGCATGCGCAGTAATACCCAACTACTGGGGCTGACGGCGGGAGAAGGGAGGGGACCAGACAAACTCCACAGAATACAGGGGGCTGGAGGAAGCCCCAGTTAAGTATAAATCCTTTTGTTCCCTTTCATCACAGGTTTACTTTAAAGGATACCTGAAGTAACATGTGACATGATGAGATAGACATGTGTATGTACAGTGCCTAGCACACAAATAACTAGGCTGTGATCCCTTTTTGCTTGAAAGAGGCAACATTCAGGCATGCACGTTTCTCTCTTATTGGACTCTTGGTATTATATTGTAACCATCACTGATAAGGAATTCAGTCATAATACTTTTCCCTGCAGAGAACAACTTCTGAGAGCAGGGGATAGCTAAAAAAGGTCAATAGTTTATGTATTTTAGCTCTGAGGCACTCTATAGACTGTCGTTAATTAGAGACAAGAAAACATTAAATCTGCTTTGTAAATGTTTAAACATAAAATAAACCATGGGATATCTAAAAAAAGGTCATTCTTAAGAGTAGAAGGAGGAATACAAGCTTCCTCCCTCCCAGATAGCCAGATACCCCCCAGGTGGCCAGAAGCTTTCCCCCTCCCTCCCAGATAGCCAGATACCCCCCCCCCCCCTCAGATGGCCAGAAGCTTTCCCCCTCCCACCCAGATAGCCAGATACCCCCCCCCCTCAGATGGCCAGAAGCTTTCCCCCTCCCACCCAGATAGCCAGATACACCCCCCCCTCAGGTGGCCAGAAGCTTTCCCCCTCCCTCCCAGATAGCCAGATACCCCCCAGGTGGCCAGAAGCTTTCCCCCTCCCACCCAGATAGCCAGATACACCCCCCCCCCCCTCAGGTGGCCAGAAGCTTTCCCCCTCCCTCCCAGATAGCCAGATACCCCCCCCCCCCCTCAGATGGCCAGAAGCTTTCCCCCTCCCTCCCAGATAGCCAGATACCCCCCAGGTGGCCAGAAGCTTTCCCCCTCCCTCCCAGATAGCCAGATACCCCCCCCCCTCAGATGGCCAGAAGCTTTCCCCCTCCCTCCCAGATAGCCAGATACACCTCCCCCCCTCAGGTGGCCAGAAGCTTTCCCCCTCCCTCCCAGATAGCCAGATACACCCCCCCCCCTCAGGTGGCCAGAAGCTTTCCCCCTCCCTCCCAGATAGCCAGATACCCCCCCCCCCTCAGGTGGCCAGAAGCTTTCCCCCTCCCTCCCAGATAGCCAGATACCCCCCCCCCCTCAGGTGGCCAGAAGCTTTCACCCTCCCTCCCAGATAGCCAGATCCCCCCCTCCCAGGTTGCCAGAAACTCCCCCCCCCCCTCCCAGATAGCCAGATACCCCCCCCCCCCTCAGGTGGCCAGAAGCTTTCACCCTCCCTCCCAGATAGCCAGATACCCCCCCCCCAGGGGGCCAGAAACTCCCCCCCCTCCCAGATAGCCAGATACCCCCCCCCCCCCTCAGGTGGCCAGAAGCTTTCCCCCTCCCTCCCAGATAGCCAGATGCCTCTCACCCCAAGGTACCAAAGGCCAAGGCCTGAGGAAGAGATATTTTTTAATGTGGCAGACCTCCCTTTATCACAAAATGTTTCCATAAAGGTTTTAAAGAGAAACCGTAACCAAGAATTGAACTTCATCCCAATCAGTAGCTGATACCCCCTTTTACATGAGAAATCTATTCCTTTTCACAAACAGACCATCAGGGGGCGCTGTATGGCTGATATTGTGGTGAAACCCCTCCCACAGTGTGATGTCAGCTCTGGGATTCTGACATCACACTGTGGGAGCCTCGTTGCATTGTGGGAAATAACACCTGTTTCCAACTGCCAAAAAAAAAAAAAAAACAAGCAGCATCTCCTTCCACTGACATCACCTGCCAGCAGTAAAAATGTCACCATGTGATAAATGTCAGAATGTAAACCAGGGAGAGGAAAGATTTTACAATGCAATAGTTTTTAATCACATTATTTTGACTGGAATTCCTCTTTAAGGCTGCACTGTATTATCAGAATGCATTATATTTGCCTGCTTTTTTCCATTAGGGATGTGCAGTCGTCCTACCAAAGCGTCGCCTGTTTACAGCAAATCATTCCCGAATAATTCATAAATCCGTTTGCCGGGATCCCGCGGTTTTTGGCAGCTCTGATCCGGCAGATTTCAAGCAGCTTAATTGCTCACGTTCCTGGAATAGCGCTGTGGGGTTAACTGCTCTTCAGTAAGACTTCAGCATGAAGTCACTCTGTCACAGCTGCAGCCACTGGCCGGAGAGTCACCAGTGTCGTGACAGGTGCTCACTCTGAGCCAAGCACTCCACAGAATGAAGAGGCAGCAAGGGAGCACTTATGTCCAATCCGTCTTAAGGCCACAATCTCCACACTCTTTTCTTTGAATTGGATGGATTACATCTATTAAAGGGGCTGTGCAGGCTGAATATGAAAAGCTACATTTAAAGGTTGAATCCACTTTTGCTGTGAAATTGCCGCAAACATACTGGATATTTGAGAGACACAAGTCATGATTCCGTGTGGACACTTTCCAAACATTGTGACTTGTTTACCTGAGTCACCTTCTCAGATTTTTTATTGTTTTTAAAGGACCACAACAACGAAAAAGTTAGCAGTTTAAAGAGAAACCGTGACCAAGAATTGAACTTCATCCCAATCAGTAGCAGATACCCCCTTTCCCATGATAAATATTTTCCTTTTCTCAAATAGATCATCAGGGGGCTCTGTATGGCTGATGTTGTGGTTAAACCCCTCCCACAGTGTGATGTCACAGTTTCCTGTCTATCAACCTCATTGCATTGTGGGAAATAGCTGTTTACAGCTGTTTCCAACTGCCACAAAATCAAGCAGCATCTCCTTCCACTGGCATCACCTGGCAGCAGTAAAAATGTCACCATGTGATGAATGTCAGAATGTAAATCAGGGAGAGGAAAGATTTTACAACGGGCAAACACTGACTAAATCATTTATACATAATTATTGTAAAAATGAAGCACTTTTTTATTACATTATTTTCACTGGAGTTCCTCTTTAAAGGGAACCAGAGACGAAGCACCCTCATGTATTTTACCATATATATCAGTGGGAACATGACAGTAAACACCTACTCTGCTTTTTGTTTCATCATTCTCCGCTAAATCTGCCTGTTATCAGCCCTAAAAAGAATCCTCGACTGAGCATTCAGTCTAGCTTTCACCGGCAGGATTATAGCTGAGTCAGTCTTCTGTGAAGTCTTTTCAACCCCAAGCCTGCCCCCTTGTGGCTCTGCTTTGCTGCTTTGAGAATAAATAGCAGGAAAGAAGAGCCACAAGGGGGCAGACTTGGGCTTAAAAGACTTCACTGAAGAGTGGCTCAGCTATAATCATTCCGGTGAAAGCCAGACTGAATGCTCAGTCGGGGATTCTTATCAAGGCTGATAACAGGCAGATTTAGCGGAGAAGAATGAAACCAAGAGCAGAGCAGGTGTTTACTGTCATGTTCCCACTGATATATATGGTAAAATACATGATGGTGCTTCGTCTGTGGTTCTCTTTAAACCGGACAGAACTGACAGGTTTTGGACTAGTCCATCTCCTCGTTTTCAGAGTTTTCTTTGTTTTCAAAAGCATTTCCTGAATGGCAGGTGCGAAGTCTAACTGCCAAAACAGTAAGATGTCAGCCAGCCTCCCTACTCACTTGCACACTATTTTGTCAGTTAGACTTTGCAACTGCTGTTCAGGAAATGTTTTTGAATACAAAGAAAATCCTGAGAATCCCCCATGAGGAGATGCACTAGTCCAAAACCTGTTGGTTCTGTTAGATTTTAGCTGCTTACTTTTTTTTGCTGTAGTGGACCTGTAAAGGACCACTATCACGAATAAAGTAGGCAGTTAAAATCTGACAGAACTGACAATATTTGGGCCAGTCCATCTCCTCATGGGGTATTCCCAGGGTTTTATTTTGTTTTCAACAGCAATTGCTGTGGTCGTCTAAAGTGGGCCAAACATAAAGCAATGTGGGGAAACCATTTGAGGGCCACAGTTAATGGCTCTGAGGGCCAGATTTGGCCCACGGGCCTGAGGTTGACATGTATGACCTAGAAGAAAAGTGAATCGGTGAACTGGATCGGGCCCATAGACTTTAACCACAGGTTATAAATTAGCAATGGTCTCCTTTCATGAAGCTCTGTGAGCAGCAGCGATGCCTGGCAGGGTATAAAGTGGGCACCTATCACCCCCTTATGAATAGGCCCCAGAGGGCTCTGAATCACTCAATGCTGTAGAAAGTTTTTAGGGTGCAGTTTGTCTCTGACACGTCATGTGATGCTGTTTCTCCCTCCATGTTTTCTAGTGTTTGGAAAGAGCCATGAAGTTGGCGTTTGGAGAATTCCACCTCTGGTATCAGCTGGCATTATCTATGATCTCCTGTGGCAAGGTAACGACATCACATCCTGTCTCTAGTCAAGCGTTTCAGCTGTAGACTGACTTAGAAATGCTGGGACAGAAAAAATGCTTTTAATGGGATGTTAAAAAATACAAGTTAACACCTGATTGTCCGCTGCGTCTCCATAAAACAAGAACTGCAGATAATTGTAGACACATAATCGCTTGCATATAATTTCTCCTAGAGGAGTCATCAATGTTAAGCATGTGATGGATTTGGCCATGTGCTCATGTGCTAGCCTCAGATTGGCTGATCACAGTAACCTGAACATGTGTCTCTTCTGCTTCCTGTTTTACACTACACAGGATGCAGATGTGATCACATGGCCATGAGCAGCCAGTCAGAGACTTAGAAATCTGGCATATGCTTTTCTATGATTTTTCTTACAGGAGAAATCATGCAGCAGAAATTGATTATCTGCAAGTGAAGAGCTGGATATCTAGTTTAGAAACTTAAAGAAAACCTGAACTGAAAATAAAAAGTCAAAATAACCATACACAGGTCATACTTACCTCCCGTGTAGTCTACTCCTCAATCTCTTTCTCCTCTCCCGCGTCCTGTTTGTCTAATGTGATCAATGGAATTCTCTGTCCTCCATTTTGAAAATGGCCATTACCACTTAACAGCTTCCTGGTCAGCACACGGTTAAACTATTATGTCTCCCACTTGAGCCATAGGGAAACATGGACATTACCTTGCACATTCAGTTATAACTGACAGCAGCTGATATATTTAAGCTCTGACAAAATCTTGTCAGAACTGGAAGGGATCACTGTAAGGAAAAAATGGTGAGCTTCTGAGAGGTAAGTATGTAATATTCATTTGCAGGTACATCATGTGTTTATTTTATATAATTTTACTCAGTTCAGGTTCCCTTTAAATATGAACCTTTACAATGGACAAGATAGTTTTAATTCTGCTCAGTTAATATTATATTCTTAGATAGCAAGGAGAGGTGGCAGCGCTTCCCAAGACAGGCTGCATCTGAATGAGTAACAGCATAGGTGTGCAGAGCCCAATTATAGGCAGGATACACATGCTGCATTCAAAACAGATGTATTAGCATTAATGGAGGATGTTAGCTTCCAAAACAGTTTGCATGTAAAGTATTCCGTACTGGACCCTTCCACCACGATGAGGTCATCCTTCATGAAAGGGACCCTAACCTCTAACTAATTACCAAACAAGCATAGTGTGAACCTGGGAGCAGCTGACCAATACAATGGTTTACACATTTATTTAGACAACCAAGGCCTTGTGCAATTCACTTTTTCACCTGAGTTTTCTCCTTGGGGATGTTTTCACAACTTGTAAATAAAATGCCCTTTAAACCCCCAGCAAGCAAACAAATACTTAAAATAATTTTGACAGTACTTTATCCCCTACTTTTCGGTACTTTTTCCATCGCAAAGTGCTAAAAAGTGTTTTGTAGTCGAAGAGGAAAAATTATCTCCTAGGACAGCGATGGCTAACCTTGGCGCTCCAGCTGTGGTGGAACTACAAGTCCCATGAAGCATTGCAATACTCTGACAGCTCTAAGCATAACTCGGGGAGGCAGAGGCATGATGGGATTTGGAGTTTTGTCACAGCTGGAATGCCAAGGTTAGCCATCACTGTCCTAGGAGAAAACTCAGGAGAAAAAGAGAATTGCATGTGGCCCAAGGGGAGAGATGGCAGCGCATCCTAAAACCAGGCTGCATGTGAAATGACTACCAACAGAGGCGTGCAGACCCCCTTAGAGGCTAAATACACACCTTGTATTCAAAACAGACGCTAGGAGCCCTTACGTCTGGATAAATACGGAATGCAAACATCTGGGCCAAGCTAGCCAGAAGGTAAACTTACATTTCTTACACAGCAAGGAGAGGTTCTTAGACAAACGGCATACCTATACTATCAATTTCACTTTTTTCCCCATTTATGATGCAACTTTATTATTGTCCTACATCTGGCGTATGAGAGAAATCGCTGCCAGGAGACTTGGGCGCAGGATACAGCCGATATATGGCTCACCCTGCTCCTGCACAAGTCCTGGCGGCGTTAATTACTGTTCCCCCTCCAGGTCCACGTGGATAGTGGGGAATTAGGTAATTTGGCTTCTAGCTATTGCTGGCAGCCGAATTACAGTGTTTTAAATGTAACTTCAGCTCCATCTTCTGTCAGCGCCGAAGTTACTCACATTACTCCGCTATAGATGTAATTTCTATTAAGCTCTATGGTGGCGCCGGCTGCGCCCAAATCTCCTGCGTTATAATCCATGTTATTGCTACATCTGTGATTAGACGGTGGAAGAGAATCTTCATTGTGCTACACTTGCTAACTGAACAATCGTGGAGGATCTGCCCACTGACATAGACAGCACTCTGCCCTTCATCCAGTATCAGTGTTGGATTACTAGAGTTATGCACTGAAATGAAGCATGATTGCCCACAATGCTGTTCCTCCCCATCTTTGTCTGGTATCTGCTGTGCAGGGGATTAGAGAGGGCCATAGGAAACCACACCTGGCCAATTACTGGCTGTAGTTAAAGCACACCTGACGTGAGCGAGATATGGAGGCTGATGTATTTATTTCCTTTTAAACAATGCAGATTGCCTGGCTGTCTTGCATATCCTCTGCCTTTAAAGAGACTCTGTAAGATCAAAAAGTTCCCCTGGGCGGCACTCACCTCGGGAGGGGGAAGCCTCAGGGTCCTAATGAGGCGGCTTTCCACGCCGTCCTCTGTCCCACGGGGATCTCGCTTCATCCCTTCGTACAGCGGCCCGACAAATCCGTCAGCCTGTTCAATATTTACCTTTGCAGGCTCCAACAGGGGCGCTGTTGCGGCTTTCGGCTCCGAAGTAGGCGGAAATACCCGATCTCAGTTGGGTCCGCTCTACTACACAGCTGCAGGAGACTTGCACCTGCGCAGTAGAGCAGACCCGACGGCGATCGGCTATTTCCTCCTATCTCCGAGGCGGAGAGCCGATACTGCGCCTGCGCAGGAGCCGGGAAGGTAAATATTTACATCCCCGCTGTTCTGAGGGCTGCAGCGAGACCCCCGAGGGATGGAAAAGGGTGTGGGAAGCCTCATTGGGACCCTGAGGCTTCCCCCTCCCGAGGTGAGTACCCCCCAAGGCACTTTTTGACATTACAGGTTTTCTTTAAACATTTAGCCATAGACCCTGAACAAGCATGCAGATCAGGTGCTCTGACTTGAAGTCTAACCAGATTAGCCACATGCTTGTTTCAGGTATGTGAATCAGACACTGCTGCAGAGAGACGCAGGACAGCCAGGCAACTTGTATTGTTTAATCACTTACTATAGTCGTCCAATACACACCGCTCAAGTCTAACTGGATGTGTGAATACGTCCAGTGTTACTGCAGTGGGTACGCGTGCATGCGCGTGTGCCTGCTGCTCAATCCCTGTGGCATTTATGTGGTTTGGTGGCATTTACACGATTGGTGAAGGGGAGCAAGTGTTCCCCGATCCAATCGTAGTACCTGGAATAAATGGACACGACCCTTATCAGGGGCTATGTCCATTCGTAATTACAACCGTAAAGTACCAAAAGAATTGTAGATGAGCACTTCTGACCAGACAAAAAAGCCCAAAACTGAAAAAAAATACACTTTTATGTACAAACTAGTAGACATAAGCCCGTTTAAAAATGGGCTGTGGGTCTGTGCCGTAACCCCCCTCCTGCCCCTCCCCTCTCCTCCCTCCCCTGTGACCGCCGCCACCGCACATGCGCGATCCCGCCACACACACTGCACACACACGTGCGCCCGGCTGTCCCCTGGCCCGTCCTACTCCCTGTCCAAAGGCTGTCCCTGCGGCACATGCGTAGTAGCGCAACTGTAGGGGAGACACAGGGGTTTTATTATAGAGGATGATACATTGGCGCCATACATTATACTAGGAAAATCATTTAAATGTTGTGATAGCCGGGACTTACGGGTGCGCATAACTCTTCCCCTCATCTTTCAGGCCTGCGGCATCCGGCGATCAGCAGCAAATTAGCGGTGGCGACCGGCGGCAGCTCGCGTGCCCACAGAGACAGCTCTGCATGCCGCCTCGGACACGCATGCTATAGGTTCGCCACCGCTCTACTAGGAAAATAATTTAAATGTTGTGATAGCCGGGACTAACAAGCAAATAAAGTGGATGGGTTTTATTTATAGTAGCATTGCTTATTTTAAAACTATAGGGAATGGAATTGGAGAAATAGTGTATTTTTTCATTTTTCTTCTTGTTTTTCCCTATAAAGTGCATAGAAAATAAAATAATTATTGAAAACAAGTATTGCCCACAACATTCCTAATTTGTAGCGAAAAAAAATAAGATATAGATTATTTAGTTGTGAGAAGCAGTGATAAAGTTATGGCCAAATGAATGAGAGGAGCACTGACAGGTGAAAATGGCTCTTGGCCGTAAGGGTACAATGGCCTGTGAGCTGAAGTGATTGAAAGGAAATACGGCATCCATTATATGTCTCTCACTTCAGGTTCCTTTTAAAAATAAATCTTGAGTAAGCTCTTGTCCTTGTCTTCAGCTTAAAGTGAATGTTTACCAATTTAAAAATAAAAAAGTCGGATACTCACCTAAGGAGAGGGAAGGCTCGGTCCTAATGAGCCTTCCCTCTCCTCTCCCGGTGCTGCGCTGGCTCTTCCGTAGCAGTATTCGACCAGTTCGGTCAAATACTGCCACTTCCGCAGCCGAAGGGAGGTTTCGGAAGCCTTCGGGAGCACTCGGGCTCCCGAAGACGGGCAGCTGCATACTGCGCATGCGCGAGCGCCCTCTATGACGCACTCGCGCGTACGTAGTACTGAGCCTGCGCAGTACAGCCCGGAGGACGTCCGATGACGTCAGCGCGCCGCCGTGAGGCGCATTTTGGAGCGCAGAAGAAGCCCGACGTGGCCGTCAGCCTGGCCAGGTCGGGCGCACCACCGGAGACCACCGGGAGCCTGCGGAGCGGCGCCGAGGGCACCTCCTGCCTGCCACGGGCTGGAGGAAGCCCTAGGTAAGTGGATGCGGATTTTTATTTTTTTCGGATAGTCCCTGAACCTTCCCTGTAGAAGAGGAACTCCACTTAAAATAATGTAATAAAAAAAGTGCTTCATTTTTACAATAATTATGTATAAATGATTTAGTCAGTGTTTGCCCAGTTGTAAAATCTTTCCACTCCCTGATTTACATTCTGACATTTATCACATGGTGACATTTTTACTGCTGGCAGGTGATGTCAGTGGAAGGAGATGCTGCTTGCTTTTTTGGCAGTTGGAAACCGCTGTAAACAGCTGTTATTTCCCACAATGCAAAAAGGCTCCCACAGTGTGATGTCAGCACCATGGTCCTGACATCACACTGTGGGAGGGGTTTCACCACAAAATCATTCATACAGAGCCCCCTCTGGTTACGGTTTCTCTTTAAGGTTCCTTTCCTCCAGGTTCCTGCTGGACAGGAAATACATTGTCCTGCTGGACAGGAAATACATTGTCGTTCACGCTCACTGTGTCGCCATAGACTTGCATTACTGTATAATCCATGTGTTAGGCACGGTCACGCGGCAACGTGCGGATGGCTTTGCAGAGGCTTTGCGGCGAATTATCTACTACCGGCGCATCGCATAAGTATAAAAGTCTGCAGTGGCTGGATGGTGTAATGGTTACGGGCTCTGCCTCTGACACAGGAGACCTGGGTTCAAATCTCGGCTCTGCCTGTTCAGTAAGCCAGCACCTATTTCAGTAAGGAGTTTCTTGGGCAAGTCTCCTTAACACTGCTACTGCCTACTGAGTGCGCTCTAGTGGCTGCCTCGCAAGCGCTTTGAGTCCGACAGGAGAAAGGCGCTATACAAATACTGCCATTATTACATAGACTTTCATTGACTTAGTGGCCCCTCAGCTTACCACAATGCCATAGTGTGAAATCGGCCTGGATATCTTTGAATTTCGGAAAACATGCATTTATAAAACTCTGTCCCCAAACGGGGCTTTGAGTAACGTCTGTCCTCATCCATACAGAGCATTGCCAAGATCTAGAGAGGCCATCTGCCAGCCTTTCTGTGCAGTGTCATAAACTAAACAGTAGGAGGTGCCTAGCAAATTAATAAAAATGTAAAGTGTAGACATAAAAAATGTGCCTTGTGGCGAATGGCGAGACCAGAACTGGTATAAGATATTTATTCACAACGCCAATAATACATTTCCTGGTTTGATGTTTCAGGTATAATGCCTTAAGGTGGCCACACACAATACAATAAAATGATCCGATTTTATGGCAATTTGATGAATAGGATTGGATCTCCCGAAAAAAATCGAAAGCTTTTTTTTTTTCATTTGACTGAAAAATCCGATCGGATTTCTCATATTTTTTTTCGATTTTTATTGATCCGGAATGCTGGAAATTTTTTTTCAATTTTCCTAAAGATTGTATGGTGTGTGTTGGATTGTCAATTTATTAATATACACACCCTAACAATTTTGTCAGAGTTTCCAATCATTTTTATCATAATTGGGGAAAAAATATAGGTGTGTGGTACATTGGTCAGATTTTTTAAATGTTACAATCAGTCAGAAAAATTGATTGCCATTCTTGAATTGAACAGATATTTAAAAAATTGTATGGTGTGTGGCCACCTTAAGGCTACGTTTACAATGGGATGTTATTGTCTTGCGTTAAGTCAATATAACGCAGGTTACCGCGCTGCAATGTTAACCCTATGCGACATTCACAGTGCGACGTTAAAGTCGCGTTGTAAATGTTGCGATATTTACCTCTAAACGCAGATGTTACCAGGTACAGGGAAGCACACTTCTCATTGCCTGTATCCTCCACTGTATCTACTGTATGCGACATTAGGGCCAGTCCACATTAGGCACGTTTGCAGAACGGAGTCCGCGGTCCGTGCTCTGGTTTGAAAACTTGGAACGCAAATGCATCCGTTTTACAAAATGCTGCTAAGTTGCAGCATACATTTATAGTCCGGACCCAGGGAGGGGAGGGGGCCGCCATGCTGGAGGGGGTAGCAGGCAGGAAGGGAGGCAGCGGGCACACCTTACCTGGGTGCCCCTTCCCCACTCCCCCTCCACCTAGTTTCTCTTAAATTATTATAAAATCAACATAGCAGCGAGCGGCAAACTCACTTACTTGCGCTCCACTGCTCAGTGCGTCACTTCCTGCAATGACGTACAGAGGGCGGCATTGCAGGAAGTGCCGCGGCAAGCTGTGGAACGCAAGAAAGTGAGTAAGTTCCCCGCTCGCTGCTACGTTGATTTTATAGTGATTTAAAAGAAACTAGCAGGGAGGGGAGCGGGGAAGTGGGCACCCAGGTGAGGGGGTCCGACCCCCCCCCTCCCCCTCCCCGACGTCCCCCTTCCTGCCTGCTACACCCTCCACCATGGCAGCCCCATCCCCAGGGCTGGGATACTGGAAACTGACCCGTTTCTGTGTACAAAGCTGTCTGTGTAGAGGGGGATCCGTTTTTTACATGATATGTCACTACCCCTCTGTGTATCCGGGGTCCGTGAAAATCCTGCAAATCCGGACTCTCTGTTCAGTTTTTTAGCACGGATCCCCCGAATCACCCACTGATCCACTTTTGAAGTGGGTGAAGACTGCTCCTATTTTTAACACTTGTATCCGTGACTCCAGATTTGGTCTGGGCCCAAAAACGAGCCATGGATTCACTTTTTAGACAAATGTGAACCCAGTCTAAATGTACGTTACCACCTTTTGTTGCGTTGTAATGCTGCATTAACGTCGCATCACAAGGCACCGTCCCACTATGCTAATTGCTTGGCTGGCCTGCTGATCATCTGCCCCTAATACTTTCAGCCATTGGCCCAGAACAAGTATGGACATTAGTTGCTCTGATTAAAGTCTGGCCGTAGTAACTGCATGCTTGTTTTAGGTGTGTGTCACAAACAGTACAGGGGCCAAAGATTTCACCAGGACAACAACCTGACCGGCATTCTTTAAAAGAAAATGAATATGGAAGCCTCCATATCTCTCACTACAGGGTCCCTTTAAATAATTATCAGGATCATAATATTATTATTTATTATTGATTGAATGGAGGCAGTGCCCAAATCTGTGTATCAGATTTCAATGCATTTTTTGAGGCAGGTAGTTCATTCTTTTAATGTAAGAGTACTGTTGTACTTTAAAACAGAACGACAGGCATGATTTTTGAAGAGGAACTTCATCCCAATCAATAGCTGGGAAATCTTTACCTTTTCTCAAATAGATCATCAGGGGGCGCTGTATGACTGATATTGTGGTGAAACCCCTCCCACAGTGTGATGTCATGACCATGGTCCTGACAGTTTGCTCTCTGTGAACCTCGTTGCATTGTGGGAAATAACAGCTTTTTCCAACTGCCAAGCAAACAATATTTGGTGGGAGTTGGCGGCGCTACAGTACAACTAGCTGTGTCTAAGAGCTAGTCCACACTAGGTCCGGAAACGTATCCATGGCTGCGTTTTTCAAACCTGATGAGTGCCGGATACTAATGTTAAAAATAGCAGCCGTCCTCACCCAAAAAAAAAACGAATCCGTCTGCGTTTGCAGGGACCCGTTTTCAAAACCTGAACGGAATGTCCAGAATTGCTGCATTTTTACGGACCACGGATACCCGGATGGGTAGTGAAAAGCAATGAGAAAATGCAACTCCATCTCCACAGGCAAAATCGCACCAAAAACTGATGAAAAACGGATAGCCTGAACTTTATTATTGGCCCAAAAAATCCTCCCACTACCTTCCTAATAATAGAGACATTTTCTGTCCGTTTTTTGGGGTAGGAAACTGAAGCAAAACTGATGCACTTTGATCAGTTTGTGGTCTGGTGGTACTTCTCCTGATCATCCACTGATCCCGGACTGCAGTGTCCATCCTGCAACCGTGCCTAGTGTGGACCTAGCCTTATGCTAGATTGCAATAGACTAGGGTAGAAAAGGTACCAAATTTCCTACCTTGAAGAAGTAACATTCACGTTCAAGGTTATGATGAAAGCTTCTCAAATGTTATTATGGACACTCGACAACGCGTTTCTCGGCCAATGCCGCTTCCTCAGGTTAATAGGTGTGCAGGGCCGGCGCTCCCATAGAGGCAAATGGGGCATTTGCCCTAGGGCCCCCAACCTCTGCAGAGGCCCCGCGCCACCGGCCCTCCTAAATGTTGCCTGATCCCCGCTCGCTCTGCTCCCCGGGGCCCTTGCTAACAAACTGCTGCAGCAATTACCTCCTCCAGCGGATGGCAAAGTCCAGGAACTCTTGCCATGTTGTCCTCCACCTCCTCTATGACCTGGCGCGTGTTTACAAATTACGCGTGCCGGATCATAGAGCAGGTGGAGGACAATATGGTAAGAGTGCCCTGACTGTGCCGTCCGCCAGAAGAGGTGAGTAATTGCTGCTGCAGTTTGTTAGCAAGGGCTCCGGGGAGCAGAGGTAGTTACCAGGAAAGGGGGAGGGAGTGTTCGGGTAGGGGGCTCCCCATTCAATTTGCCCCAGGGCCCCGGAGCCCCTTAAGCCGGCCCTGTAGGTGTGCCATGGGCCTTGCACTCTAGCTGCAATTGCTCAAACACATAAGTTAAGCTGTCCTCCCACAAGCAGACACACAATAGGTTATTCACTAAAAAATATCTTTATTCAGATAGACTCCAAAGTAATAGCAACGCGTTTCACCGGCAACATCCCGCTTCATCACGCAGTATATGGAGCTATGAGCCCCTCCGCCTGGAGGAAACCCACCCAGACACAGGGAGAACATACAAACTCTGTGCAGTGACCTGGCTAAGATTTGAACCGGGGACCCAGCGCTACAAGGCCAGTGGGCTGACCACTACACCGCCCGTGCTTTTTTTAACAGAAAATAAAAATCTTCAAAGCACCGGTGAATGTTTACAGCAGAGGTTCCCTGTTTCTTTCTGTGTCAGTTGTGAGGGTTTTATGTGTGAACTTGCATCACAGCTGATAGTGTTATGTGAAGTTTGTATTTCCTGGTGGGTGAAATCTGAGCCAGAGATGTAATGGAGCTGTGCCTCAAAATACCAGGCCCGCTATTCGATGTCACCGCGCCAAATGCCCTCATTAAGTGAACATGACACAATGAATCATCTTATGTCATATCGTCCTGCAGGGCTTAAATAGCTCCCCGCAAATAAACGTTCTGCAGTAATCCAACACAACCGTCGTCTCATAAATTACGAGATCCCCGAGTCAGGACTGCCGAGCTCGTCACATCACATCTGAAAGAGAGACAATGAAACCAGGGCTGTGGCAACAGCTGTGTGCAGAGGGCTGAGCAGGATCTAGCCTGTCAGCCAGGCCTAGCTTACCGGACACAGGCCGGGATCTCATCCTCTGCCAAAAGGGAAGAGAGGGATTTTTTAAAGCAGCAGGGGACGGTACAACACCAGCCTGCACCCTCACATATCTCTGCTGATCCAGAGGAAGCCACAACACCAGCCTGCTCCCTCACATATCCCTGCTGATCCAGAGGAAGGCACAACACCAGCCTGCACCCTCACATATCCCTGCTGATCCAGAGGAAGGCACAACACCATCCTGCTCCCTCACATATCCCTGCTGATCCAGAGGAAGGCACAACACCAGCCTGCACCCTCACATATCCCTGCTGATCCAGAGGAAGGCACAACACCAGCCTGCTCCCTCACATATCCCTGCTGATCCAGAGGAAGGCACAACACCAGCCTGCTCCCTCACATATCCCTGCTGATCCAGAGGAAGGCACAACACCATCCTGCTCCCTCACATATCCCTGCTGATCCAGAGGAAGGCACAACACCAGCCTGCTCCCTCACATATCCCTGCTGATCCAGAGGAAGGCACAACACCAGCCTGCTCCCTCACATATCCCTGCTGATCCAGAGGAAGGCACAACACCATCCTGCTCCCTCACATATCCCTGCTGATCCAGAGGAAGGCACAACACCAGCCTGCACCCTCACATATCCCTGCTGATCCAGAGGAAGGCACAACACCATCCTGCTCCCTCACATATCCCTGCTGATCCAGAGGAAGGCACAACACCAGCCTGCACCCTCACATATCCCTGCTGATCCAGAGGAAGGCACAACACCAGCCTGCACCCTCACATATCCCTGCTGATCCAGAGGAAGGTACAACACCATCCTGCTCCCTCACATATCCCTGCTGACCCAGAGGAAGCCACAACACCAGCCTGTTCCCTCACATATCCCTGCTGATCCAGAGGAAGGCACAACACCAGCCTGCTCCCTCACATATCCCTGCTGATCCAGAGGAAGGTACAACACCAGCCTGCTCCCTCACATATCCCTGCTGATCCAGAGGAAGGCACAACACCATCCTGCATCCTCACATATCCCTGCTGATCCATAGGAAGGCACAACACCAGCCTGCTCCCTCACATATCCCTGCTGATCCAGAGGAAGGCACAACACCAGCCTGCACCCTCACATATCCCTGCTGATCCAGAGGAAGGTACAACACCAGCCTGCTCCCTCACATATCCTCACATATCCCTGTTGATCCAGAGGAAGGCACAACACCAGCCTGCACCCTCACATATCCCTGCTGATCCAGAGGAAGGCACAACACCAGCCTGCACCCTCACATATCCCTGCTGATCCAGAGGAAGGCACAACACCAGCCTGCACCCTCACATATCCCTGCTGATCCAGAGGAAGGTACAACACCAGCCTGCTCCCTCACATATCCCTGCTGACCCAGAGGAAGCCACAACACCAGCCTGTTCCCTCACATATCCCTGCTGATCCAGAGGAAGGCACAACACCAGCCTGCTCCCTCACATAACCCTGCTGATCCAGAGGAAGGTACAACACCAGCCTGCTCCCTCACATATCCCTGCTGATCCAGAGGAAGGCACAACACCAGCCTGCTCCCTCACATATCCCTGCTGACCCAGAGGAAGGCACATCACCAGCCTGCAACCTCACATATCCCTGCTGATCCAGAGGAAGGTACAACACCAGCCTGCACCCTCACATATTCCTGCTGATCCAGAGGAAGGCACAACACCAGCCTGCAACCTCACATATCCCTGCTGATCCAGAGGAAGGCACAACACCAGCCTGCACCCTCACATATCCATGCTGATCCAGAGGAAGGCACAACACCAGCCTGTTCCCTCACATATCCCTGCTGATCCAGAGGAAGGCACAACACCAGCCTGCACCCTCACATATTCCTGCTGATCCAGAGGAAGGCACAACACCAGCCTGCAACCTCACATATCCCTGCTGATCCAGAGGAAGGCACAACACCAGCCTGCACCCTCACATATCCCTGCTGATCCAGAGGAAGGCACAACACCAGCCTGCTCCCTCACATATCCCTGCTGATCCAGAGGAGGGCACAACACCAGCCTGCTCCCTCACATATCCCTGCTGATCCAGAGGAAGGCACAACACCAGCCTGCTCCCTCACATATCCCTGTTGATCCAGAGGAAGGTACAACACCAGCCTCCACCCTCACATATTCCTGCTGATCCAGAGGAAAGCACAACACCAGCCTGCACCCTCACATATCCCTGCTGATCCAGAGGAAGGCACAACACCAGCCTGCTCCCTCACATATCCCTGCTGATCCAGAGGAAGGCACAACTCCAGCCTGCTCCCTCACATATCCCTGCTGATCCAGAGGAAGGTACAACACCAGCCTGCTCCCTCACATATCCTCACATATCCCTGTTGATCCAGAGGAAGACGCAACACCTGCCTGCTCCCGGGAGGATGTCATCAGTCATGATATAATTCAGAGGGGGGCTCCCGGGAGGATGTCATCGGTCAGGGTAAAATTCAGGGGGAGGAGCTCCGGGGAGGATGTCATCGGTCAGGGTAAAATTCAGGGGGGAGGGGCTCCGGGGAGGATGTCATCGGTCAGGATATAATTCAGAGGGGGGGGGGGGGGGCTCCTAGGAGGATGTCACCGGTCATGATATAATTCAGGGGGGGCTCCTGGGAGAATGTCATCGATCAGGATAAAATTCAGGGGGGAGGGGCTCCGGGAAGATGTCAACGGTCAGGGTAAAATTCAGAGGGGCACTCCAGGAAGGATGTCATCAGTCAGGGTAAAATTCAGGGGGCAGGGGCTCCGGGGAGGATGTCATCGGTCAGGATATAATTCAGAGGGGAGGGGCTCCTGGGAGGATGTCTTGAGTCATGATATAATTCAGAGGGGAGCTCCTGGGAGGATGCCATCAGTCAGGGTAAATTCATGGGGGAGGAGCTCCCGGGAGGATGACATCGGTCAGGGTAAAATTCAGAGGGGCGCTCCTGGGAGGATGTCATCGGTCAGGATAAAATTCGAAGGGGGAATTTCAGCCTCGCCCTTTGTGTCTAGATCTGCATTCTGGATGGGAATTTGCAGAAGGCTGATGGAGACAGCTGCCGCCCTCCTGCTATGATTTCATCATCGCGCTGAAACAGGAGCTGAGAATTAGAGGAACTTGATTCGCACTGCGGTGACATGTCATGTATGTGGTCACTCCTGTACAAGACAGATTAGCAGCAGATGCAGTGACAGGTTTCTATGCAGCACAGTGGCCAAGTTGTCCCAGGTTTTAAGTCACCGGGACTGGCGTGTGCCCGTTCCGGTTACTGCCGGGTGCTCTGCTCTGACAGGCCAGACACACAGAGCAGGTGATTTATTGACTTTGGAGGAAACTAAAAAAACATTATTATTATTTTGCATTAATATAGTGCTGACGTTTTCTACCACACTGAATATTACATGTTACTAACTGTCCCTTTAGACAACCTAATCTCTACCATAGTCTGGTCATTTGTGCACGAGGATCAGCAGTCGCCTAATAGACGCCTGTGTTAAATATCAGTATTTAGACGGCCAAGCTGTGAGTTGAGCGCCAAAAGGCATAAGTACCCGATCGGCTACTACAACTAGCGTTCATTTCGGCCAGTGAAGCCTAAAACTAATCCTCTCTTCTAGTGTCCAAAACCAATCCCCTACCTAATGCCTAAAACAAATCCCCCTTCTAATGCCTACACCTAACCTCCCCCTCCAGGCGTGCATAATATACAGTGAAATTTAGGCGCCCGGGAGTAGCCGGTAGTAGAATATTTTTTTAGTTAGTTAGTATTTTTTGTTAGTAAAATATTGGTAACATTTACCGATATTTTACTACAGCAAAACCTATTCCTATTCTCACACAGAACCCTCCCTCTATGATACCCAACCTTAACCAACCCGCCTGGGACGACTGACCATAACACCACCCCCAAGGCTAAACGTAAGCACCCCCTACCCATGCCTAACTTTAACCGTCACCCCCTGGCTAATTTTAACCTTGTCCCCCCACAGCTATCCTTATCCTCCTCCCCAAGCCCCCACACACCTGATCTTAACCACCACCACTCCCCCAAATCCCCCTCCCCCACACACACACCTAACCTTAGCAGACCACTCGACGCCAATCCACCCCAAAAAAGCAAACGTCTTGGGCTCTACCATAGAAGCCTTTATAAATAGCAGACATTAGTGTGAAACTTGAGTGCAAGATACATATCGGGCGCTGTAGGCACCCACTATGCAAAATATGGCTACAAATACCCAGCTATTTATCAGGCACTGCAATCAAACTATTGCTGCTATTTATAAATGTGCCTATAACGGTGCCCAAACCTCCGCCTGTAGTGGGTGTCCAAATTAAAGTATCTCTTCAGCTTCCTATGTAGCTAATCAGTTATCACTCCCACATTGGGCGTCCAACTCACTGCCAGAGCACTCTGTAAATATCAGCTCTATATAAATGCACAATGATAATAACATGAATTCTACATAACTCTTTCACAATCTCTTACTCAGACCAGATCTCTTCTCTACATCATTTGTCTGTGGGGGTACCTCAGGGCTCTGTCCTTGGCCCCCTCCTCTTCTTCATCTACATGCACAGCCCTGACAACCTAGTAAACTCATTTGGGTTTCAATACCACCTATATATAGATGATACACAACTGTACCTCTCGGCCCCAGACCTAAACTCCCTCCTCACACGTGTTCCTGACTGCTTGTCTGCTATATCCTCCTTCATGTCCTCACGCTTCTTAAAACTTAATGAGTAAAATGGAACACCTCTCTGCCTTATATAACAATAAATAACGCCCCTATAACTTCAGTTCCCAAAGCACGTTGCATAGGGGTATTATTTCTCTCTCTCTCTCTCTCTCTCTCTCTCTCTCTCTCTCTCTCTCTCTCTCTCTCTCTCTCTCTCTCTCATTTATTCCTCACATTCACTCTCTAACCAGCTCCTCTCATCTCCAGCTTAAAAACATATCTTGTTTGTGACCTTTTCTCACCCATGACACAACTAAAATGTTAGTGCTTGCTCTTTTACAGGTTGATTCACTAAATGTAACGTGCTGGTGAGCACCAGTTAATTTTAATGAGCGAACGCTACATGTGGTCCTGGCAACGTAGCATTCGCACATATGTTACATGCGAACCTTTGAAATGCCACGCAATGTGTTTGTATCAAAGTTTACCCGAGGCGGTGGGGCAGATGGGACATAGAGGCATGTTCCCTGCACGATAATAAACTTCTTAAATCCTACATAATAACTGCAGTTTAGCTTGAATTTATAGAGCTGCATTACTTTAAGAAAAGTGCAAATCCATCCCTAAACTGTCACAGATTAAAAAGTGCCTAATAGCAGTTCTACAGATTGTGCAGTATGCATACTAGAAATGAGTTGTGAAGGGCTCCTCCCCCTGCTGAATTCCTCACTGAGCCTGCCTGTATGTATATGGCAGATGTATTGGTTACCTCAGCAACAGCAATTTCCCTCACACACTGCACTGTCTGAGAGACATCCCTAACTCCTCCTATTTTACAACAGTTTCAGAAGGAAACTGCACTATTTGGTGATTGCTTAATATGTTTGAGACAGTTCTTCACGGATTTAAAAAAACCTACCAATATTGTGTCTCAGACACTCTTGATAAATGTCCCCCCACCAATGATTGTCGCTAATCTCGAGGGGAAAAGAGGAGAGGTATTTCCTGCTCAAAACACCCACTGGGGGGCGTTCTTGCACGCATTCCACAGCTGCCATTGGGCAGCTCTCTCTCCCTGGCCACGCCCTCTGCCGCTCCCCCACCTCCCTGCACGCTGACAGAGCATCTCTCTCTCCTTCCAGTGTCGTGACCCCAGAGGTCACGAAAGTGAAAGTAAGGAGATGTGGGCCACAGGAATGGCGGAGATGGCAGCTACATGATCCGCCCAGCCCCCCGGATCAGATAGTATTGGGTTTTTTTTAAATTAAGTCCCCACCTCAGGTTTCCTTTAACCTATAAGTGGCCGCGCTAGTAAAGTATCGCGGTCGCGCTACCATCACATAGTGCGCGGAGCACTTCAAACGATCGCCTGTAACTTATGAGTGCACGCTACACTGACAGGTCCATGTGTAGCGTGTACTCGTTAAAATTAACTCGACCTGACGAGCGCGTTACATATAGTGAATCAACCTGTTAATATCTCATCTGGACTACCAACTAACAGACTGGCACCGCTCCAATCTGTACTGAACTCAGCTGCTCGTCTCATTCATCTCTCCTCTCGCTCCTCCTCTGCTGCTCCTCTCTGCCAAGCTCTTCACTGGCTGCCAATTAACCAGAGGATCCACATCAAACTCTTAAAGTGTCCCCGAGATGAAAACAATACAAGAATTTATACTAACCTGGGGATTCCTCCAGCCCCCTGTAGTGTGTGGGCTCCCTCTGTGTCCATCACCTTCACCCCTCCTGAGAAACCCCCCTTGTCATCCAGATTGGTCACTTCCTCTCTCTCTCTGGCATCCAGGACTTCTCACCAGTGTCACCTCTCCTTTGGAACTCTCTCCCACAATCTGTCCTTTTTGCTAGAAGCCTGGAAATTTTCAAAAGGACCCTTAAAACACAGCTAGTCAGACAAGCTTACAATTTGCCATAGCTAGAATTTTAAGGCTCACTGCCTCACCCGCTAATCTCTTAGTTTACTCTCTTAGTTGCTCACCCCACTACCCTCTAGATCAGGGGTGTAAAACTCAAATACAATGCAGGCTGAAATTGAACACTGGGATAAATTCATGGGTCACCTCAATGTCTAGTGGCCACCTGCCTCCTTTATGAAGTTCCCTGGTGTCTAATGGTCCCCCTCCCTCCCTTATACAGTTTCCGGGTGTCTAGTGCCCCCCCCCCCCCCCGTATAGTTCCCTCTGACTCCTCCCTCCTCTATACAGTTCCCTAGTGTCTAGTGGTCTTCCCTCCTTAAATGGCTTCCCTGGTGATCTAGGTCTTCACCTCCAATATAGCTTCCCTGGTGGTCTAGAGTGGGCCAAACATAATGCAAAGTGGGGAAACCGCTTGGGGGCCACATTAGATGGCTCTGAGGGCAAGATTTGGTTTGCGGGCAGGAGTTTGACATGTATGTCCTAGAACAGTGTTCCTCAACAGTTTATTGGTCTGTACCCCCTTGAAAACCCTGCACTCAGCAAGTACCCCCTAGCATAGTAAACATTATCACAAGTAGCCCATGACAAATATATATTTAATCCTAGTACATGATAATTGGTTCTAAACAATTTCCAAACATTTACTATTGCTTTTAATTAGCTAAAACACTAATTTGGTGTTGTTTAAATAAGATTTATCATTCTCTAAAACTCTAAATGTGTTATACTTGGTTAAGTATATCGAGCCCGAGTACAGGGGCATAACAATAGGGGCTGCAAGGGATGCGGCCGCGGGGGAGGGGGGGGGGGCTCGGGCCCGCCCAGGGCCGTGTTGGGGGGCAGGAGCCTGGAGGGGACGCAGCGCATGAAGGGGGAGCGATGCCCACACACAGCGGCGGGGAGGGGGGCCACTCACCCCCTCCCTCACCTTGGGCTCCCCCATCAGCGTTTCCTCCTCCGGCATTAATTAGCAGCAGTAGCGGTGTAAAGGGAACGCGGACTTACTTCCGCGTTCCATGCTGGAGGATCTTCTCTGTATCAGCACCCGATGACGCTACTTCCTGATAAACAGGAAGTAGCATCATCGGGCGCTGTTACAGAGAAGAATCTCCGGCGTGGAACGTAGTAGTAAGTTTGCGTTCCCTTTACACCGCTACTGCTGCTAATTAATGCCAGAGAAGGAAGCGCTGATGGGTTAGCCCAAGGTGAGCACCTATACCTAGCTAAACTGGGGGCACCCATACCTGGCTATACTGACGGCACCTATACCTAGCTAAACTGGGGGCACCCATACCTGGCTATACTGACGGCACCTATACCTAGCTAAACTGGGGGCACCCATGCCTGGCTATACTGGGGGCACCCATGCCTAGCTGTACTGAGGGCACCTATACCTAGCTATACTGGGGGCACCCATGCCTGGCTATACTGATGGCACCTATACCTAGCTAAACTGGGGGCACCCATACCTGGCTATACTGACGGCACCTATACCTAGCTATACTGGGGCACCCATGCCTGGCTATACTGAGGGCACCTATACCTAGCTATACTGGGGGCACCCATGCCTGGCTATACTGAGGGCACCTATACCTAGCTATACTGGGGGCACCCATGCCTGGCTATACTGAGGGCACCCATGCCTAGCTGTACTGAGGGCACCTATACCTAGCTATACTGGGGGCACCCATGCCTGGCTATACTGAGGGTACCCATGCCTGACTTTACTAGTGGCACCCAAGCCTGGCTAACCTGTGGGCACCTATGCCTGGCTAACCTGTGGGCACCTATGCCTGGCTATACTGATGGCACCTATACCTAGCTATACTGAGGGCACCTATACCTGGCTATACTGGGGGCGGGCACCTATACGGGGGAGTGGGGGGCCCATCCAAAGTTTCGCAGGGGGGCCCAGTGATTTCTAGTTACGCCCCTGCCCGAGTACACTCTGGAACGATCAGAGGTACCCCCTGGGGTACGCGCACCTCACGTTGAGAACCTAGGCTCTAGAATGCAAGCTCGCAAGGGCAGAGACATCCTCCTAGTGTTTCCTGTTTCATTTGCACTTAACCAAATAAACATGTACAAGTATTGCCAATGTTTTTAACCTAAACATTAATTGCATGTACTTGTACTTGCGTCACTGGATGCCATGATTGCGTGGCGTGTTGAACTTCTCATGTATCTATGCGCCTCATCATTGTATGTTTTGTACTATGGACAGAGCTAGGAAAGACATCGGTGATATATAGATTAAAAGAATAATAATACATAGATCTTGGGTGAAGCAGCCGGTTGGAGCTGCAGAGGAAGTTGATGACATTGGGTTTCCTTCACTTAGATGGGTTGCTAGGAAACCATCGCCGGGGAAGTATGTTTGTCTTTGCCTGGTCGCCAGGAGCCTTGAGAGAGAAGATTCCTCTTATGGCTCCTTATATAGAATCATCGGGGAATGAAACCTGAAAATATGAACTGTTTCCTTTGGAGAATGATGGGATTGGAAAGGTCAGCAGATCTGGGCTCAGACTCGAGGAAAATAATTACATTTGGAGGCATGTGCGGAATGTCGGAGGGATCTCGCTGAGGAAAGAGACGCAGGCTTGGGAAATAACGACAACGATGTTATATTCAGGAGGATACGCTCACATCTCTACTCGAGGCCCATATGCCTTCCCAGCCCTGTCTAGGTTGTTTTTATCAGTATGTAAGCGGTTTCATTGGGTAATGGCAGAGAAATCACTTTTTTCTTTTCAAGTTTTTATTGAATTTTGTATATACAGGTCCCGACCAGCAAGCTCATGGTGAACCAGAACTCATTGGAGTGTGTAAGGGCAGGAGCATAACTAGAAATCAACGGGCCCCCCTGCAAAAATTTGGATGCCCCCTCTGGGCCCGCTTAGGGCCATTTGGGGAGGCAGGAGGGGTCGCAGCATGAGGGGAGAGCTTGGCCACACTTCGGCGGGGAGGGGGGACAGTTCCCCCCCCACCTCGGGGTTTCCCCTCAGTGCTCCCCTCCATCATCTATTAGTGGCGGCGGGCAGGACACATATCTCCATCCACCGCGGAGGTCCAATCTCTAAGTGCCTCACTCTACTTCCTGTTTAAACAGGAAGTAGCGTCAGACACTTAGAGAGTGGAACTTCCGGCGGTGGAGCACATGAAGGTTTGTGTTCCTGCCCGCCTCCTGCTGCCACTGATTGGAGCTGGAGGGGAGCGCTGAGGGTGGCCCTCCTCCCCGCTGATGTAGGTGACCATGCTCTACCCTCAAGCTGCGACCCCTCCTGCCCCCCAAAATGGCCCTGAGCGACCCCCCCTTAAAACAGAAAGTATTGGCGATAATTCAGGTTGGAATGAGCTCCGAGATGTCTCCCACAATGCAACACTGCTGAATATGCAAATCAACCATTGTTGCCCTTGGAAGCTTAACACACCTCCAGATCCGCTGGAATGCAATGATGTGTCTTGTACATACAGTAAAACCTTCCATTGCATTGCATTCCATTACAGTTTGCTTTAAACCTAATAAGTTGCCAAGATATATACAATCACACATAATAAAGTGTGCTTTCCTCACCCCCAGGGTCCGTATTCCACATATGGTCTTGAAATCTCTGCCCCTAGCGTGAAATTGGGCCCTGGCATTTTTTCTTTTTCCAGACCATAGGTGTGAAGGATGCTGGGGGATTGATGTCATAACTCCACCCCTCATGTCCATGTGAACTAATCCAGGCAGACAGACAGACATCTGGCCCATACACTGGTCGATTTCAGCCATTGATTGGAAATCGATTCTATCGAATTAGCCAATCGATTGATTTGCGCCTAATTTCGATCGATTTCCGGCCAATTTGATCTATCTGAGTGGGTGGAAATCTAGGTCAGTCTGCTGCTGGCAGCAGATCGATGACCCATAGAGTTGCATTGGATCTAATGGTCCAATAATGCATTTAGATCGATTTCCAATCATTCTGAAATCTATTGGAAATCTGTACCTAGTGTGTGGCACACATCAGATAGATTCCTGTCAGATGCGACCTGACAGGAATCTGACAGAGATCTATCTGATGGTTGAATCTGCTGCAAATCTATAAGTGTATGGCCACCTTAAGAATTATAGCAAACAGACATGCTAAAACAGGCTGCAGCAGTTCTCCTGTCTCCTCTCTGTTACACACTGTGAAAAGAGAAGTAATTTGATCCAGGCAGGCAGAGGGCAGGGGAGGGAGGGGCAGGGGAGGGAACCAGGCTGGAGAGGAGGGCACAATGCTGAGAGCCGAGCGTAGGGGAGGGAGGAGCATGGGAGGGAACCAGGCTGGAGAGGAGACAAAAATAGGAAGTGCTGCTACAGATATAAATGTGAGTCTGTTCTATCCACTATGATGTACCAGATGTAAACTTTATATGTTCATCTAACTCTACACAGTGCCTAGACTGCATACAGTATATGTATTGCCATTCAGACCTTTTTTTGGCTGGAGGTGGTCTGTAATCTGAGTGTAAAACTAGATTTGACATCAGATAATGAATAGCCTTATATGCAGACACAATCAGGTTCTACCGCTGATACTCTACAGAGGACTAGGGAAACATTTGGGCCTGGAGAGGGGTTTTCAGAAAGCTGATCTTTTGCTTTGATGAAAACAGGTCCTCCTCAGAACTTAGATGAATGTACTGTGGCCTTCATGAACCTTTGTTCTGACAGCCACATTCGGCCATGAGGCGCATCACTTATCCCGGTCTAGCCCCCATCTCCGTACTCCTGCAGCAGGCCATTGGACAGGGTTTTTTTTTCAGTCTCATCTTCTTCTTTTAATGTTTATTTCTCGAGTGCTTGAAGGAAGAATTGCGTGAGAGAAAACTCTCATGAAGAAGCCTTATTACGTGAGTTATAAAAATAAACTATTTATAGATGGGATCTCATTGAAAGACATGCGGCAGCGTGGACTCTGAAGACCTCCAGCTGTGCACATTCATTATATCCTCGTTTGAGGCAAAGCCGCCTTAAACGTTGGACAATTCTTGTGTAGATTTAGCAGAGTGGTAGAAAGTAGCGGTAATGAATATGCCGAGGCCCAGGGAAAATGAGATAATGCTTCAGTGTTATCTTTGTATCTTTTACTTTAGTATTATATTACTTAAAGGGAACCTGAAGCGAGTAAAATTATTTAAAATAAACACATGACGTAGCTGCAAACGAATATTACATACTTACCTCATCATCAGTTCCTTTCAGAAGCTCACCATTTTCTTCTTACAGTGATCCCTTCCAATCCTGACAATATTTTGTCAGAACTGAAATATACCAGTTGCTGTCAGTTATATATCAGCAACTGTCAGTTACAACTGAATGTGCAAGGTAATGTCCAGGTTTCACTATGGCTCAAGTGGGTGATTTTACAGTTTAACAGTGTGCTGACCAGGAAGCTGTTATGGGGTAATGGCCATTTTTAAAATGGAGGACGGAGAATTCCTGTTTTGACTGTTAAGTGTATTTGCTGTATTTTTGGATACAGGACTTCATAATATAGCTGCAGTCACAGGAAATGTCTTATGCAGCATTGCGGCCAGACCAGAATGAAATATAATGAGAAGGGGTAACTCAGGGTTGTGCTCATCCCTTTGAAGGGGAATGTAACATCCAAAAATATTGCCAAAGAGCTTCTAAAATAGATCCCCATATGTCTCTCATTTTTTTTTTCCTTTTACATGGTTTGGGTGCCTCTGCCTAACTGCAGGAACTGTGGAGTGCCAGTGGGATTGTGGGAAGTTTTTTTTAACCTATATAGCTTCCTAGTTCAGATAATTGGGGAAGCCAATTAACAGATAAGTTAATTGGCTTTCCCCTAAAATTGGCCCTAGTTACAATACATACACTACCCAATACACACATAGGCATATGACTATGGTAGGATTAGATTGTGAGCTCTTCAGATGACAGTCAGTGACATGACTATGTACTCTGTAATGTGCTGCAGAAGATGTCAGTGCTATATAAATACATAATAATATGGTAGGACATTACACTATGACTATGGCAGGATTAGAGTGTGAGCTCCTCTGAGGACAGTCAGTGACATGACTATGTACTCTGTAATGTGCTGCAGAAGATGTCAGTGCTGTATAAATACATAATAATATGGTGGGACATTAGACTATGACTATGGTAGGATTAGAGTGTGAGCTCCTCTGAGGACAGTCAGTGACATGACTATGTACTCTGTAATGTGCTGCAGAAGATGTCAGTGCTGTATAAATACATAATAATAATATGGCAGGACATTAGACTATGACTATGGTAGGATTAGAGTGTGAACTCCTCTGAGGACAGTCAGTGACATGACTATGTACTCTGTAATGTGCTGCAGAAGTTGTCAGTGCTATATATATATATATATAATAATAATATGGTAGGATAACTGGGGGCGCTCACCTTAGCTTTATACAAGGACTAACTAATCAGAAAACAAAGGAATCCAAAGTAACCAATCCAATAGCAGAGTGTGAGCAGGAAGGTTGACACGCAATGTGCACACATGTTTGCTGTTTACAGCGGTGGAGTGCGTACTAAGAACGCTTCCGTTGCTTATCCAATGGGAGCCGAGCGCCATGCGCTCCAGTGACGTCAGATGTCCGCCGAGACCCAGAGGCTTGCGCCTCAGCGTGGGCCTAGGCGATCCACCGCCATGATCGGCCCACAGATCTTACTAATAATATGGTAGGACATTAGACTATGACTATGGTAGGATTAGTGTGTGAGCTCCTCTGAGGACTATGTACTCTGTAAAGTGCTGCAGAAGATGTCAGTGCTATATAAATACATAATAATAATATGGTAGGAGATTAGACTATGACTATGGTAGGATTAGATTGTGAGCTCCTCTGAGGACAGTCAGTGACATGACTATGTACTCTGTAAAGTGCTGCAGGAGATGTCAGTGCTATATAAATACAAAAGTTTGCTTTCCTAAAACAGAAAGAATTTGCGATAATTCAGGTTGGAGTGAGCTTGAGATGTCTCCCAGAGCAACACTGCTGAATATATGCAAATTAACCATTGTTAATATATAATATATATATTGTTGCTATATAAATACATAATAATAATATTGTAGAACATTAGACTATGACTATGGTAGGATTAGACTGTGAGATTCTCTGAGGACAGTCAGTGACATGACCTTAATTTCCTCTGAGGCCCGGTGCACACCAAAACCCGCTAGCAGATCCGCAAAATGCTAGCAGATTTTGAAACGCCTTTTCTTCTTTTTCTGTAGCGTTTCAGCTAGCGTTTTGCGGTTTTGTGTAGCGGTTTTGGTGTAGTAGATTTCATATATTGTTACAGTAAAGCTGTTACTGAACAGCTTCTGTAACAAAAACGCCGGGAAAACCGCTCTGAACAGGCGATTTTCAGAGCAGTTTGCGTTTTTCCTATACTTAACATTGAGGCAGAAACGCATCCGCAATCCAAAATCTGCAGCAGCCCGGGAGTATGCGTTTCAGCAAAACGCCTCCCGCTCTGGTGTGCACCAGCCCATTGAGATACATTGACCAAGCGTATCCGCAGCCGCAAGCGGCTGCAGACACACTGAAAAAGCCGCTCGGTGTGCACCAGCCCTTGTTGTGTGAATTGCTTGAGCTGTAATATTTCTGCCTCTAGGAAGGGTTGAATATGACAAAACAGCCTATTTTCCTCCCAGCTTGTCCATGACTCGCCACAGTCACCGATATGAGTCATATTATTCCGCGTGGATCATGTGCTGGAATTCAGGCTTCCTTTGTGTGGCCTCCCTGAGCTGTATATTGTTTTGCAGTTATCAGGGGTGTGCTGGCCAGCTGGAGCCACATAGCGTCCCACATGACTTGTTTATCAGCGCGGCTTCGTACGGCGATATCATGCCCGGCTCAGGATGCTGCAAGGAAACGTGTTCCATAACGATTGCCATGCTGCTGAACTATCCGGCAGATATATTTCTAAGGCCAGGTTCACACTGGCCACAACGGCAATCCATACAATAGAAAGAACGCAACAGAGCGGAAGAGCAGCGTCGCACTTTACCTGTGTCACACAGTGAAGCATGCAGTCAATGAAAAGTATGCTTCACCACACCGGTAAGGCACATTTTTGCAATGCAAGACGCGTTACAATGCTGCACGCCATTGTTCTACAACGCAAATGCTGCACTTTGATTATATCGCATAGGTTATGCCGCAAAGCCATCACTGTGAATAAAAGCTGAAAGTTGCAGTCAGCTGGGTAAATAAATTAAAGAGGAACTTAAAGTATACCAGAGACTAAACATTTGATACTTACCCGGAGCTTCCACCAGCCCCATAAACACGTCTGAGTCCCACGCCGTCCTCCCGCAGTCTCCCGTTCCGCCGCGACCAGCCCCAGTAACTGTCTCAGTCAGATCCAGTCTGAGTCTTCTGCACATGAGCAGACCTCCTGTGCATGCGCAATAGACTGGACTGATGCGACTGAGAAAGTTACCAGGGCTGATTGTGGCTAAACGGATGGCGTAGGAACCACGCGTGTTTATGGGGCGGGAGGAAGCCCCAGATATGTATCATATCTTTAGTTTCCAGGGTGTCTGGTACACTTTAAATAAAAAGAAGACCAAAAAAAATCAATCAGTACATTGCAAAGTGAGAAGTTACAAAATATCTATTTAAAGGATGGGAATAAAGTTTA
This sequence comes from Hyperolius riggenbachi, assembly GCF_040937935.1. NCBI lineage: Eukaryota > Metazoa > Chordata > Amphibia > Anura > Hyperoliidae > Hyperolius > Hyperolius riggenbachi. The sequence goes on from NC_090649.1 coordinate 492,033,767, forward strand.
GAGTCAATAAAACACATTTTTCAGTAGATAAAGACACATAACTACACAGATCTGTACATCAGTCCTGAAAGAGGGACAAATGAGGAAGAAAGAGGGACAGAGGGGACAGGGTTACCACAGAGGGACTGTCCCTCCAAAAGAGGGACAGCTGGGAGCTATGGTTAAGGTCGCATTCACAGTGGGACGTTATGGTCGCACATTATAAAGTCTTATAACGCAGCTTTCCGCACTGCAATGCTCATCCTACGGGCCGTTCACAGTGCGGCGTTAAATTTACGTTAAAATGTTGCATTGTGCAACTGTGAATACAGCCTAAGACCCCTAGGGCTCGATTCACAAAGCGGTGCTAACCCAGTTAGAGACTTTAGGCATGATAACCATTGCACCACGCTGGTGAAAAGCCAGTTCAGGCGTGATAAGTTTAGGCGTGATAAGTTTAGATAAGTTTAGATCGCTTGCAAAGTCCCGCACGCAAAGCAGCGCCATTAAACTATATGCAAAGTGCACCAGACTTTGCTAGCGCAAAACTTCTTATCAGCTGTGCACTGCGGTGCTAACCCAGTTGGCGCTTAAACTTATCATGCCTAAACTTATCACACCTAAACTTATCATGCCTAAACTTATCACACCTAAACTTATCACACCTAAACTTATCACGCCTAAACTTATCACACCTAAACTTATCATGCCTAAACAGAGTTTAGGCATGATAAAGGGCTTTTCACCAGGGTGCTAACTGTTAGCACCGCTTTGTGAATCAGGCCCCTAGAGAGAAAAGGTCTAATAACTCGTCAGGTCGGCCACCTCGTCCAAGTTTAATTCAGGGTGTGTACAAGGCTTTAGGGCCCGTTTCCACTTGTGCGGTGCAAATTAGTCATGGAAAACGAAAAAAACGAATTCGCACGGAGATGCAAATTGTAATTTGCGGGCGTTTTCGCAAATATTAATGAGTATGCAAATTTAACCATGTCAGTGCCTGTATGCTTTTACATTGATTTTATGCGAAAACGCCCACGAATTTGCTTTAAAATTCGCCTACGAAAACGCATGCGAATTTCCTATTAAATACATTGTATGCGAATCGCACACCGTTTTTCTGCACAGAAAAACGCTCAGAAATCCTAACAAGTGGAAACAGTCCCATCCACTTGTACTGTCTATGCGAATCTGCATGCAGAAAACGCATGCAGAGTCGCTCTAGTGGAAACGGGCCCCTAGTCTTTCCTGCTATACAATGAAGCAAAGGCCTTTGGAAATTCCCAAATGGGGCACAGACATCAGTAAAAACCTCCTAAAATGGTTGTAACCCTCCTCCACACTATCCTAAACTTTTTTTTACTGTCATTTGCATTTAAAGTGAACCAAAACCGAACTGTACAAAACTACTTTCACTTATTAGGGGCTTCTACCAGCCCCTTGCAACCGCCCTGTGCCCGCGTACTGAACGATCTTCCCGTCCCCCGCAGTGCCCCTCTATCATTTGCATGTGCGGCCTCGGTCCACGCGTACGGGGAAATCTCTACTGCACATGTGCAGAATGCTCCTGATGACGTGATTGGCCACGCATATGCAGTGGCTGTTGAGTCGCCAACTCAAAAGAGGGGCGCTGCGAGGGACTGGAGATTGTTCAGTGACGGCGCGGGCACAGGGCGGCTGCAGGGGGGGCTGGTAGAAGCCCCAGGTAAGTGAAACTTTTTTCACAGTTTGGTTTAGGTTCCCTTTAACATAACAGGAGGGGGATAAAGGCTTAGCATGGTGTAATGTTATGTTATGTTATGGACTTGCGTTGACATTTGCGTGTAAATAGCAATCTGAATAATGATTCATGAATGTCTTTTGTGGTTGTGTGCGACTAATGCCTTGTCCACCTCTCCTCCTCCAGTTTGCCTATGCTGTGTCAGTGCTGAGAGAGTGTGCAAAGCTGCGTCCCACAGACCCAACTGTTCTGCTGCTGGCTGCCAAGGTCTGCGCTGGCCCCCTGCACTGGGTAAGTCAGCTGAAGGAAGAGATCTTACATAATGCATGAGGTGCCGGAGTGTGTAAAAATAGTAGCAGAAATTACATCCCAGCGTGTAAACCTGCTGGAGGAATGGCTGCTATGCAGATATTACAAGCAGCGGGCTTAAAGAGAACCGGTGTCCTGCAAAGAGAACCTGTGAAAAGAATCTACGTGTCGCCATCTTGTCATCGCCTCATGTCTGGCTCTGATAGTGTTTGTTCCTGCTCTGAAATTGCCTTTTTTATATATTTATGAAGCGAGACACTGGCCTCTCCATCCTCCCTCACTAAAGCTGCTGCCTTTGACCAGCTGTCGCCATTTCTATTCATATGATCTTGGTTGAGGATTTTAGGAAATTTTGGTCCTCTGCTATCTTATTATAGCTCCTATTTAGGTTGCTGCACAAACTACAACTACCTTTCAAGGTTTTTACTCTGGAACACAAAATTAACCACTTCCCTACCCTGGTAGTTTTTACAGCTCCGCTCTGATTACTTTGGCAACGACTTTATCAATAATTATCACAACTAAATGATCTGTATATATTTTTTTCAGGACAAACTAGGCTTTTAGTGGCTGATATTTGTTTTTAGTAATTACATTATTTTCTATGAATTTTAAAAGGAAAATAAGAAAAAAAGTGAAAAAAATACACAATTTATCCACTTTCATACATTATAGCTTTGATGGAAACAGTTCTATTGTACATTAAATCCACGCATTTTATTTGTCTATCTGTTCTGTTTATTTAAACAGTTCCTATGTTTTCATAATGTATTAGTAACACATTGTATATACCCTACTCAGTTGCTCCTCTGTCTTCTCCTGGAATGTGTATTTTACACTTGTTTACTCATTAGCCCTGCCATTGAATTCCCTGGAGGAGAAGAGTGGTTTGCTGTCATTCCTTTTCAACTCTGTAGTGTTTTTATCAGCTCAGAGAAAAACAGTGTTATCTAGGATTTTGTACAGAGGAGAGCGCAGTGACTTATTTTTACGTCATGTGACAGGAAGTGGTTAAAAGACAACTGAAGTGAGGGGGATATGGAGGCTGCCATATTTACTTCCTGTTAAACAATACCAGTTACCTGGCAGTCCTGCTGATCTTTCTGGCATCATTAGTTTCAGAGTCACACACCTGAAACAAGCATGCAGCTAATCCGGTCACACTACAGTCGGAGCACCTGATCTGCCGCATGCTTGTTCAGGGGCTGTGGCCTCTTCAACACAAGATAGAATTTTTGTGCGATTTCCGCTTTTGCAAATTTGCATTTGCCACAAATCTAATGCAAGCCAAATTTACCGTACGATGTTGGGCAAATTTTCACATCTGGAGTTTTTGCAGAAAAAGCAAACGTGTATGTATGCTTTTTTTTTTTCGGGAAGGATACGATTACCATGCAAGTCAGTGGAAATGCAAATTTTTGCATTCCACGCAAATGCGAAAAATCATATGCAAATGTGAATTGAGATACGTCATCGGTATGCGTGGAAAGATTGCAATGCGAAAACTCACATCAAAACTCAAACAGAAAAAGAAAAATCTAACGTGAAAAATTGCAAAACGCAGAATCGCAAATACAAAAATAAGAGCTGGTTCACACTAGGGGCTTCATTCACAAAGCAGCGGTGTGGCAGTTTGGACATCTTAAAGGTTAAGACGACCAAACTGCAGCGCAAACGACTTTGTGCGGCGAAAACGTCGCACTGCGCGCGGTACAGCGGTGTGCCGAAAAGGCTGAAAACATTGCGCGATGCGATGAAAATGGGGCAGATGGTGCCCCTTTAACATCTCACCTGTGCGCCCGACCTTTAGGGTGCACTGGTGCGACGTTTCAGGGACACCATATGCCCCATTTTCGTCGCACGGATTAAAGTAAAAAATGAGTCCTCACATGAAAAAAATCATTTTATATATTTTTTCTTTTGCACAGAATGGGTGTAAATACACCTCATCTAGCCGTGCAATAGCTAAAGCGGGGTCTACAGCTTAGTTATCAAAACTAACAAATTGGGACAGAAAAAGAAGATGAACTTGCACCCCTATGTTCCAAAAATGCAAAAAAGCTTTATTGACAACCTTCAGTGTGACACACGGTCACCACACTCAATAAAAACGTTTAAAAATCACAAAACTGGACTGCACAGACTCTTAAAGAGGAACTCCAGTGAAAATAATGTAATAAAAAAAAATCTTCATTTTTACAATAATTATGTATAAATGATTTAGTCAGTGTTTGCCCATTGTAAAATATTTTAAATCCCTGATTTTTATTCTGACATTTATCACATGGTGACATTTTTACTGCTGGCAAGTGATGTAGCTGCTGCTTGCTGTTTTGGCAGTTGGAAACAGCTGTAAACAGCTATTTCCCACAATGCAACAGGGTTCACAGACAGGAACCTGCCAAGAGTACGTACTCAGAATTTCTTTGTGGGAGGGGTTTCACCACAATATCAGCCATACAGCGCCCCCTGAAGGTCTGTTTGTGAAAAGGAATAGATTTCTCATGTAAAAGGGGGTATCAGCTACTGATTGGGATAAAGTTCAATCCTTGGTCGGAGTTTCTCTTTAACCCATCCATCATGGAGGTTGCACACACACACCTCAACACGCTCTAAGACCCACAGGCACATTCACTCTGTGAGCATGAAACAATAAGATTCCTGCTGCAGCTATTCTATGCACCAATGTTGCTCGTGAAGTCAGTGTTTTCGGCGCACCGCTCTTTTCGCACAGTGCAATGTTTTCAGCGTGATGTAGCTTTGAGCGACTATTAGTGCACACAAAGCTACTTTACATGCGCTAATGGGCTTTTCACTGCGTGAATCGAGCCCTAGGTCCGGAAACGTATCCGTGGCTCTGTTTTTAAAAACCTGATGGAAACCGGAGCCACGGATAGCAATGTAAAAAATAGCAGCCGTCTTTACCTAAATAAAAAACGGCTCTGTCTGCGTTTGCGGGGACCAGTTTTCAAAACCTGGTCCGGATTTGCAATTTCCCACAACGCATCTGGATCCTGATTCACCAAGGGGTAGTGGCAGGCAATAGGAAAACGGATCCCCCTCTACACAGGCAGATTTGGACACAGAATCGGATCTGTTTCTGTGTCACAGCCTGTGGGGAGAGAGGGGGCCGCCATGCTGGAGGGTAATAGGAGCCAGGACGGAGGTGGCAGGCCCCCCCCCCCACTCACCTGGATCCCCCTTCCCTGCTCCCCTCCAGCTACTTGTTAAAATATAATGTCCAAATAATAATAGCACCAGATACTGCACACATACAATAAATTGTCTTGCATGAGAATGAAAAAGGTTAAAATGAAGCAAGCATTAATATAACATAAAAACAGTCTCTAGTTGACATGAATTAAAGGGGCGCTCTTCTCAGTTGTGTGCAGATAAGCGCTCATCAATGTTTTTATATAGCTGCACGTATATTATTAACCACAGGAAGCCCCCTTCAGGTTTATCTGTGTAGACAGGGATGGGGTAGGGACAAGACAAAAGAGGAAGAGCGCACTCAGTTTCAAAACAATATAGACGACAAGACTCTCCGTGGAATATTCTCACCTCTATAAGTTGCCGACTCGCCCGTATGGGTTGGTCAGTGTTGTGGTGGCCATACATGGTACAATAAAAATGTTCGATTATCCCGTTTATTCGATCTAAATGATCGAATCGACTGAAAGTTGAAAATATTTTTTTTTAGCAAGAAATTCGAACGTTTACCCCGTTTTTTTTTCGAGAAAAATCAGATCGGACATGCTGGAAAAATCTGTATATTCGATCTAACGGAATAATCGAACTAAACTATCTAATAAAAAAAAAAAAATGAAAAATTGTACCATGTATGGCCACCCTTAGCGCTTTTGTCCCTTTGTAGGCCAGGGACATAGGCTCTGGATACAGTGTTGCCGATCACCTGCTGTCCCCTTTTGGTCGCAGGACAACTCCGCCTTGATACTTCCAAGTGTGGTCTCCAAGCTGGCTGGTACTTGTAGTCTTGATTCTGTTGCCGTTCGCCCTTATTTTCCATAAGCATAAAACCGGGGGGGGGTTGGCTGGGGGGTGGAGTACCGAACCGGATCAGTTTTTGTTACGGACTTAGTGTGGAACTAGTCTTGGAAACCTCAGGGGTGAGTAGTAGTGGCAGAGGAGCAGCAGGACAGTCAGGCAGGGAACACACTAGGCTGGAACACTACCGGCTTTTGCAGTTAATGCAAGTCTATAGGCCGCATGTAAAAAACATAGGGCCCTTAGGCCAGGAGCCGTGCGTCAGCATAGCTCTGCATTACACGTGACTCCCCCAGGGGCGGCGCTTGCGATCCCATTCATTAACGAAATGCGTGCGACCATGTGCTGCGATTTAGACGTGAATCGCAGCTCATGTATGGAAACAGCAGACAGTGCAGTCTATGCGCTCTCTGATGTCCCTGCGATCGCGTTTCCAGACGCGCGGCTGAAAGCACACATATGAAAACGAGCTCTTACAGCAGGGCGGACCCCATCGTGCTCGGGCTATTTCTGCCGCCATCTTCGGCAAAGTTTTTTATCCATTCCGCAAATCGGAATTTTGATTGCACCTGGATGGCGCTCTTGGCGAGGAGGCTGGAGGCAATCACATTGTCACACAGCGATCACAGGGCCAGGAGCCAATGAAATCAGAGCTCTGCTGTCATAGCGACAGCAGAACGAGTTGGCTTCAGCTACGGTTGAGCGTGCAAATAGCAAGAGTGATGGCTCCGTGCTGCGTGACATCGATTAGCCCTGTTTGTGTACCAACAGTCTCTGGTCCTTAAAGGATACCTTAGCGCAAAAAGAATTTGAAAAACAGGGGGAGCAGGCAGGTGTAGTGGGCTCTCCTCATGCCCACCACGGCTACCCCCATTCTCCTCCGCGCCCCTCCGGTACTGCCTAACGACCCCTCGAACTTACTTCCTGGTCGGGGTGGTCACGGCTGACTGAGCAGCTGATGCTCGGTGACATGTGTCCGGGAGTGCTCTGCACTACATCACAACTACGTAGTGCACATGTGCAGAGCGCTCCTGGCTGCAGGCGTCACCGGGCAGCGCCTGCGCAGTCAGCCGCAACCACCAGGAAGTAAGTTCGAGGGGTCGGCAGGCAGTACCGGAGGGGGACGGAGGAGAACGGGGGAGCGGTGGGCGTAAGGAGAACATGCTTGCTTCCCCCTTTTTTAAATTCTAAAGTATCCTTTAACCCCTTGCCAACCGCTACACGCCACTTAGCATGAACGCAGGCAGCAGCCCCCCCCCAGGACTGCTTGACGCCAATTGGCGTGCATTCCTGGGGCGGGGGTTTTGCAGGAGATCGCGGGCGCTCCAATGCGCACTCCAATGCGCTCTGCTCCGTCCTCAGTCTTCCAGCGGAGATCCCCGCTAGGAGACTGTTAGATGGCGAAACTGCCTTCTATTTACACTGTACAGCGCTGCAAATGCAAGGCAGCGCTGTACTGGGGACAGCCGCGTGCCCCTGGGAGGCAGAAGAGCGATCGCTGTGATTGGCTGGCGGGGGGGAGGGAGGGGTGTTTAAAAAAAAAAAATAGTAATATGTATTCAAAAATAAATAAATAAATAAATAAACAAATAAACATGCCGGCAGGGATCAGAGCCCACCAACAGAAAGCTCTGTTGGTGGGCAGAAAAGGGGGGGAGAATCACTTGTGTGCTAGATTGTATGGCCCTACATCAAGGCCTTAAAGCTGCAGTGGCCTAAATTGTAAAAAATAGCCTAGTCACTAGGGGAGGGGGGGGGGGGGGTGTAAGCCTACGGTCCTCAAGTGGTTAAGGGGCCAGAGACTGCTGGTACTCAAGTGTTTAATAATACTGTATATCGCCTTCCTTAACAAGTGCCATTGTAATAAAATAATCAGTGCTGGGCCTCATTCACTGGAGGCTGAAGGCTTATCAGTTGTTCCCATCCACCATCCAGGCACTTGCTAGCCCTCGGTGGTGGTGGTGGGGAAGGGGGGCCCCGCCCACAAGGAGTCACATGTGCACAGACGCAAAATATTGTGTTATTCTGATGCTGATTATCACCCCGCATGTCAAGCCATGACACGTGCGGCTAGGGCTGCACGGTTTTTCGGTTCAAAACCGAAACCATGGTTCGAGGCAAGACGATCTGCTGATCGTCAGTGCCTTCGGTTTTTCGGTCCGCTGTCTAACTTGCTTCTGGCCCCTCTGTGCGCGTATTGGCCAGAAGCAGTGAATATGTATAAGTGTTAATGAGCAGGCGGGGATCCACTCGAGCGAGCGGCGGGCACATACAGCATTACTAATCACTGGCTAGCGATGGAATGACGGCAGCGGTAGGCGGAGCTGTATGCTCTGTACAGCTCCGCCTACCGCTGCCATCATTCCATCGCTAGCCAGTGATTAGTAATGCTGTATGTGCCCGGCCGCTCTCTCGAGTGGATCCGCCCCCCGCTCATACACTTATACATATTCACTGCTTCTGGCCAATCCGCGCACAGCGGGGCCAGAAGCAGTGATCCTCAACACTAGCGGCTTAACTAACATTAAGCTCGACTGAGATTTTCAGCTTGTGCTGCAAGGAGGGCACGTCTGAGTCAAGCGCAGATAGTACCAGACTGGTACTAGCGCTTGACTCAGACGTGCCCTCCTTGCAGCACAAGCTGAAAATCTCAGTCGAGCTTAATGTTGTTAGTTAAGCCGCTAGTGTTGAGGATCACTGCTTCTGGCCCCGCTGTGCGCGGATTGGCCAGAAGCAGTGAATATGTATAAGTGTTAATGAGCGGGGGGCGGATCCACTCGAGAGAGCGGCCGGGCACATACAGCATTACTAATCACTGGCTAGCGATGGAATGATGGCAGCGGTAGGCGGAGCTGTACAGAGCATACAGCTCCACCTACCGCTGCCGTCATTCCATCGCTACCCAGTGATTAGTAATGCTGTATGTGCCCGCCGCTCGCTCGAGTGGATCCGCCCCCCCCACCTGCTCATTAACACTTATACATATTCACTGCTTCTGGCCAATACGCGCACAGCGGGGCCAGAAGCAAGTTACAGACAGCGGACCGGGCATTGCGGACCGTGAACAACTGACCCCCCCCCAAGTGCAAAAAGCAGGATTTGAAAAAAAATCGGGGGAAAATCGAAATTGCGATTTCTGAGAGAAAAATCGCAATTTCGATTTTCCCCTAAAATCGTGCAGCCCTACGTGCGGCGCTAAAAACACCGCCGTATCGCTGCACTTTGATTGCACCCGGATGGCTCTCATGGCCCTCCATGGCGCTCATAGTGATGAGTGAAAATGCCAATATTCCTTTCACATTCATTTTTGTGCCAATAATGTTATATTCGATTTTCGAGCGAAAATGCCATCAAAAATAAGTTTCGATATTTATTATTCAAATTTTTCTTGAATTTTCACATTAAAAATTATCACATTTTTGTGATAAAAATGTTTGCAGTAAAAATATTGTTTTTCAGATTTCCTGTGTTTTTATCGAATTATGGCGATAAAACATCAAAAAAATACAAGCTATTTCCACAAAAAATGTTCTTGAAATCGAAAATAGCATTTTCGATGCTAAAATTACTTTGGCAAAAAAATCAGCAAGCGATGCCTTATTCACTGTCAGCGGTTGAAGTGTTATGCCTAACATGCTAAAGATATGAAAGTAATGATTGTTCACTTATATCCTGGCTCGAGTGATGTGAATTGTATACAGCTGGACTTGTTTTTTCGGATCCCCGCCCCTCCCCCGCGCTCGCTGGCGTCTCAGTTCGCAGCCGCCCCTTCGCCGCTATACTTCATACTATCATCCGATATTTGACAAACCGTTTTTGTGCCACAAAAACTGTAATTTGGACGCCCGTAATTACAGATATGTTCACATTTTCCAGGACATTTCACTGCTCAGACCCAGCAAATGACTACTTGTCATGTTTATACAAACTCCATTCAAAAGCAGCATTTCTGAATTAAGTCCAAACATAAAAATTATATTTAGCAGCTGATGTGGGTGCAGCAGAGCTGGCTGTGGAGTAATAGAGGACATCTGTGCGGAGTAAGAGGTGATTGATATCGCACTAAGACTGAGGCCTTGTTCATATTATAAATCGCCAGCGCTATCGCAAGCACTGAGCGATTTATAGGGTTATTTGTGAAGCGCTTTTCCAAGCACTTTCTGAGCGATTTTCACTTAGAAACCGCTTTTCTAAGCGCTTTTGTGCAGCAATGATTTTTTTCACTTCCTGACGTCAGGCAGGAAGTGAACTTTTTGACCCGGAAATTAATAAATACAATGTATTTATTTATGAAAGCGTTCGAGAAATCACAATTCAAAGAGCGTTTTCAAGCGCTTTGCTATTTTCCTATACTTTCTATTGAATCGCAAGCGCTCAGAAAATGGTGCAGGAGCCGCGTTTGCGATTGGATAGAAAGCTCATCGCTTATGTGAGAACATTCACACAAGCGGCCATTGCACTAGCGCTTTTAAGGCGCTTTTTGAAATAGCCAGCGCTAAAAAAAGAGCAAAAACGATCTTAGTGTAAAGAAGCTATTACAGATTGCCCAGCCAGCTCATGGTGAACCAGAACTCCTAGCAGTGTGTAAGGGGCTACAAAGGACCAAAAAGCCTTCTTACTAACATGCTATGCAAAACAGAAGGTATTTGCAATAATTCAGGTTGGAGTGAGCATATGATATCTCCCACAATCCATCACTGCTGAATATCAGATATTAGAATATTTTATTTCGCCAAACAAGACTGGATCATGCCCGGAATTGGGTTTGGCACAATACATAGCTCTAGAACACGACATATACAGTTGGATAGGTGCGCAAGCATGCAGTAACAGCAGAGACCAGCAGGAGCAGCACTTTGCATTCAGCATAAGAGCTATAAGAACATTAAAAACATTAAGGACATAACAAAAACATAAGAACACAAAGGCTAGGTGCGCACATAGCAGAAACGCTAGCGTTGTGGAAAATGCTGCATTTTTACTGCTAATGGAAGTCTGAGGGCCGCAGGAAAAATGCATATTCGTTCTATATGCGTGCATTTTTAAACATGCTGGTTTTGTTGCATAATATGCAAAACCGCATAAAAAACGCACATAACGAAAGTCAATGGGAACGCAATGGTATGTGGTTTTCATGCATTTTCCATGCGTTTTTATGTGCGTTTTTTCCCCAAACAATTGTTTCGTAATGTATTTCTGCTTCCTGTTGTCTTCCTAGTGATTTGCATAAATGGAAATACTGTATAAAATGCCTACAAAACGCATAATGTGAACCGCAAACGCATTAGAAACGCACTCAAAACACTTGAAAAATGCATCTGCTGTAAAAAACGCAAACGCACCAAAAAATGCAATAAAAAATGCGCAAAAAATAAAATGAAAACTTGACATAAAACGCAGCCTTTCATGTTATGTTGTGTGTGCACCTAGCCAAAAAAGTCTGATCAGTTAAGACTTTTGGGCCGGTTGACTAGTTAGCCATGACATAACTTCGGGCCGCAGCTCGTTGGGGCAGGGAGCGCTGATGGGAGTATATGGAGAGAATTTAAGAGGCTGACTGCCAGGGGAGAGAGAGAGTTCCTGCGTCTGGCGGTCCCGGTGGAGATTGCCTGTAACCTCCGGCCCAATGGAAGCAGACGGAAGTAGGTATGGCCGGGGTGAGAGGGATCGTTGGCGATCCTCAGCACTCTAGATTGCAGTCTGGTGTTGGATAGGTGAGCAAGTGAGGGGAGGGGTCGTCCAATGAACCTCTCCGCCAACCTAATGACCCTCTGTTGTTTGTGCCTGACGCTGCCGGTTGTGCCGGCATACCAGACCAGGATGGAAGAACCTAGGATTGATTTGATGGTGGTGGAGTAGAAACTTGTTAGAATCTCTTAAGCCATGCCGAACATCCTCAGTTGGCGAAGAAAGAAAAGTCTTGGTTGGGCCTTCTGCTGGGTGGCAGTGACATGTGGCTTCCAGCTGAGATCGCTTGAGATGGTAGTGCCCAGCAGACAGGAGTAGGATACTTTGACTAGAGTTGGGCCGAACCTCCGATTTTAGGTTCGCGAACTTCCGCAAAAGGTTCGGTTCGCGAAAAAGTTCGCGAACCGCAATAGACTTCAATGGGGAGGCGAACTTTCAAAGTTTTAAAAAATTCTATCAGCTGGAAAAATGATAGAAAACATGTTTCAAAAGCTCTAATACCTGGAGCCACACCTAATTGAGTGAAATACACATCACTGCTGGAGGACCTGCCCACCCTCCCTCCTCCAAGCAAGGTCCTTTATACCATTTGCCTACCTACACTAATTAGTTATGGGACAGCTGCTACACACTCTGTTAGGGAGATTTTAACCTCCCTCCTACCGGAGGGAGGAGGGTCTCTTATGCCAGGGAATTATACTATTTTAAAAACCAGCATACATCATACCATAGCTGGGAATACATACATGAGTATACATCATACCATAGCTGGGGATACATACATGAGTATACATCATACCATAGCTGGGAATCGAACCCAGATCTCACTGTGTGGTGGGCACGTCACCCTAAGCACTGTACCACTACAGAAGTAAGTGAAGCTAGCCTAAAATTTAACATTTATGCTCAATGCAATAGAACCATTAGGTTGCTTAAAGGAGAACTGTAGTGAAAGGTATATGGAGGCTACCATATTGATTTCCTTTTAAGCAATACCAGTTACCTGGCTATCCTGCAGATCCTCTGCCTCCAATACTTTTAGCCCTAGACCCTGAACAAGCATGCAGCAGATCTGGTGTTTGACATTTTTGTAAGATCTGACAAGATTAGCTGCATGCTTTTTTCTGGTGTGATTCACACTACAGTGGCTGGATAGTGTACTGGTTAAGGGCTCTGCCTTTGACATGGGAGACCAGGGTTTGAATCCTAGCTAGGTCAAGTACCTATTCAGTAAGGAGTTCAAGGCAAGACTCCCTAACACTGCAGGGTGGCCTCTTGAGCGCGTCCCTGTGGCTGCAGCTCTTGAGCGCTTTGAGTCCGACAGGAGAAAAGCACTATACAAATGTTTGGATTATTATTATTATTACTGCAGCCAAATAGATCAGCAGGGCTGCCAGGCAACTGGTATAGCTTAAAAGGAAATCAATATGGCAGCCTCCATATACCTCTCACTACAGTTCTCCTTTAAGCAACCTAATGGTTCTATTGCGTTGAGCATAAATGGTACATTTTAGGCTAGCTTCACTTACTACTGTAGTGGTACAGTGCTTAGGGTGACGTGCCCACCACACAGTGAGATCTGGGTTCAATTCCCAGCTATGGTATGATGTATACTGGTTTTTAAAATAGTATAATTCCCTGGCAGAAGAGACCCTCCTCCCTCCGGAGGAGGGAATGGGTAGAAGGGTAGGAGGGAGGTGGGAGGAGGGAGGCCAATTAAAATCTCCCTAGCAGAGTGTGTAGCAGCTGTCCCATAACTAATTAGTGTAGGCAGACAACTGAGTCAAATGGTATAAAGGGACCTAGCACTGAAAGCAGTGTGTTTGACAATAACATGTCTGCTGACAGTGAAATGGAGGCTAAAAATTTTGCTCAATACAGCATTATGGGGCGAATCGAACTTCCGCAAAAGTTCGCCTGATGCAGGCGAACGCGAACCCCCAAAGTTTGCCTGGAACCGTTCGGCCCATCTCTAACTCTGACCACCTCTATACCTTAGATCGGAGGTGGGGTGGTAGCAGGCTTCCTGAAGTCAACAATCTGCTTAGCGGATTTAGCAGTGTTCAGCACTATGTTGTTCTCCTTGCACCAGTGGCAATTCTCTCCACCTGTGGACAGTACTCCTGAACGTTGTCCTTTGTGACAAGGCCTACAATGGTTGTGTCATCCGGGAACTCAATGACCTTATCAGAGTCCACCATGGATCTGCAGTTATTTGTGTAAACGGAGAAGAGCAGTGGAAACGACGCAGCCTTGGGGGGCATCTGTGTTTGTCAGCTTGACTACTTGGGGACCTGTTGGTGAGAAAGTCTGAGATCCACAGGCATAGGGTGGGATGGACTTCGAGTGCCGCTAAACCTTTCTGTAGAATGTGGGCAGATGGTGTTAAAAGCCGAGCTAAAGTCCAGGAGCAGTTTTCTGGCGTACACATCTGGTCTGTCAAGGTGGTCGTTGATGAGCTCCAGGCAGATTCCCGTTACCCTCCGGAATAGTGGCAATTATTGTTGTTAATTTTGGGGGGCTATAGCGCGGCTGTGGAGGGGCAGAGAGCGGCGTAGGGGGGACACAGAGACATGTCATGGGGCAGAGAACGTGCCTCTGTGTCCCATCTGACACACACACACACACACACCACCTCGGGTTCTCTTTAAAGAGAATCTGTATTGTTAAAATCGCACAAAAGTAAACATACCAGTGTGTTAGGGGACATCTCCTATTACCCTCTGTCACAATTTCGCCGCTCCCCGCCGCATTAAAAGTGGCCAAAAACAGTTTTAAAAAGTTTGTTTATAAACAAACAAAATGGCCACCAAAACAGGAAGTAGATTGATGTACAATATATCCACACATAGAAAATACATCCATACACAAGCAGGCTGTATACAGCTTTCCTTTTGAATCTCAAAAGATCATTTGTGTGTTTACCTTCTGTCCCCTTCTTCTCTCATGCACTGAACATTACAGGCTTCCTGCAGACAGCTCTGCCTGTGCCTGTGTTTGTAATTCCTCAGTATGTGTCAGCCAGCTACTTTCACAGCCTAACAGAGGAGGATTTTTATCCAGCTCTCTTCTATCACTGATAAGATAGCAGAGAAGCTGCTGGCTTATGTAAATAAAACACACACTGGAGTGTGCATAGAGGAACAGACCAGCAGGAAGAGTTGGCAGCCTTCCAGACACAGGCCGACAAGTCTGACAGGGGAAAGATACATTGATTTATTACAGAGACCGTGATAGTACAAAGTGCTGCAGTGAGCCAGAACAGATTAGAATAGGTTTAGGAACTTGTAGGATGGTAGAAAAAAACGTTGTAATTTTTGTTACAGAGTCACTTTAAGGATGGCTAAGACAGCTCTCTCCAGGGTTTTCATAATAACGGACATCAGGGCCACGGGCCTAAAGTAACTCCGGGACCCCCTGTATGTTAGGGACAGGAATGGTGGTGGATCTCTTGAAGCATACACGCACCTTGCCTTCCGTCAGTGACTTGGTAAAAATGGCAAAATATGCAAATCATCCCGTGTTGTCCCTGTAAGCTAGCCACACCTCCAGATCCGCTGGAATGCAATGATGTGTCAGCTTGTTAATTGTACAGAGCCACACTAATCCAACATGCATACAGACTGTTTCGGATTGGTTGATCCTCATCAGTGCATGGCATGGATTATTATGACTCTATGGGCCTGATTCACAAAGCGGTGCAAACTTTTTCGCGGACTTTTGCGTGCGCAATTTGCCACGATTCACGCGATCGCGGACTTTTGCGCGCACAATTTGCCGCAAATTGCACGCGCAAAAGTCAGTGATCGCGTGAATCGCGGCAAATTGCGCGCGCAAAAGTCCGCGAAAAAGTTTGCACCGCTTTGTGAATATGCCCAATGGGTTAGGACTTGAAACACCCAGAGTTACATATTACCCAGCAAGCTCATGGTGAACCAGAACTCCTAGGAGTGTGTAAATCCCCAATACACACGTTAAACGGCAGTCTTTTATGCAGCACAATTGTTGAACAACTTTTGTGGTGAAACAAGTTGAAAACAACTAAATAAAGTCTTTTGTTATTGTTCAAACAGCAGCTAAAACTGATAAGAAGTCAATCCAACAGTTGGATTGACTTCTTATCAGTCTTATCAGCTGTTTAAACAATAGCAAAAGACTTTATTTCGTTGTTTCAACTTGTTTCACCCCAAAAAGTTGTTCAACGATTGTGCTGCATAATGCTGGGAATACACGGCTCGTTTCTGAGCTGATTAGATGGTTCGATAGATAATTTCCGACACGTCCGATCACCGTTCGATCATTTTGCCGCTCCATTTCTCATTGAAGTGAATTGAAAAAAGATAAGAAAAACAAGCGTAAGATAATAGAATCGAGCTGGAATCGAGCAGAAAAACGATCAGAAACGACCTGTGTATTCTCAGCATAAAAGACCGCTGTTGAGCGTGTGTATGGACCTTAAAGTGAACCAGAGACGAATCACTCATGTATTTTACCATATATATCAGTGGGCACATTAGAGAAAACACCTACCCTGCTCTCTGTTTCATTCTGCACTGCACAGCTTGTTTCTTATCAGCCCTGTTAAAATCCCCGGCATAGCATTCAGTCTGGCTTTGCTATAATTACTCAGCTATAATGATTCCTGAGCAGAGCCACAAGGGGGCAGGCTTGGACTTGAAAAGGCATGAGAGAACACAGACTCAGCTATAAATATTCCCGAGCAAAGCCAGACTGAATGCTCACTCTGGGATTTTACCAGGGCTGATTAGAAGCAAGCTGTGCAATGCAGAATGAAACAGAAAGCAAGGTAGGTGTTTTCTCTAATGTTCCCACTGATATATACATGAGGGTGCTTCGTAGATAAAAAGGGAAGGTGCAAACAAGAGAGATATGACCAAAATTTCGTCTCTGGTTGAGATAAGACCAAAACTTCGTCTCTGGTTCCCTTAAAGGGGATAAAAAGGACCAAAAAGCCCTCTTACTAAAAGTTTTGCCTTCTTGAAACATTAGTATTTGCGATTATCTAGGTTGGAGTGAGAGGTGATTGATAGTGCTTGAGTTACTGGACTCTGTAGTGCTGTAACCAGAGAGGTCATTACTGCTGCTTCTCGGGCAGGATGCAGGTTACAGGCAGGTTATTACCATTATGCATTAGCTCTGAGCGGAGGTGGATAAATCACCCGTAAGGCCTGATTTCCGGAGACATGCTGGGCCCAATTCAATTACAAGACAGATAATGATCACCCTGCATTACACACGGGTAACACAGCCCATTCAGCCGCCACTGGGAAAATAAACTTATGACATGATTAATCGTATGTGTCTTACTAATGGTAAATACTGCAGAACATACAACCCAGTCTTGTATATTTATATTTACAGCTTAATTTTCAATGAGCGCCGGTACAACAATAAATGTTAAAGTGGACCTGAACTCTTGCACAGGACATAAGGAAAACATAGAGAAATGCACCCTGTGTGTATTTAGAGAGTTTAGCCTGAAAACTTTGCACAGCCCAGGACGCATCCCTAACATGCCTGGCATCCTTCTCCCTCTTTTACCCCCTCCCTCCCTGCAGAGTTGCGAGTGGGCGATTAGCGGGGGTTAACTAGCGGGTGGACGAAAAAGGCGCCGCCATAGACTGTAATGCAATTATTGTTAATACAGCGAAAAAAGCAGAAAAACCGGCGCTGCAATAAATATAGACATTAACATTAGAACATTACAGTTTTTGAAGTATGTTATCGTTTTAGGAGCTTGCAACGTTATAGTTTTTGTCATAATATTTTGTTTCTATGTACAGATCTTACGTTATCAAAGATATTGTTTCTATGTGTACAAGCATGTATCTGCAGACGGGATAGTTAGGGTTAGGCACCACCAGGGGGTTGGTTAGGGTTAGGCACCACCGGGGGGGGGGAGGTGGTTAGGGTTAGGCGCCAACAGGGAAGTGGTTAGTTTTAGGCACCCCCAAGGGAGGGTTTTGTGTGAGAGAAGGGTTGGGTTAAGCTGTATTGTTGAATTACATAACAATTATTATCGTTAACATCTTTTCGTTAATATTTACTGTTTGTTTGTACAACGGTATTTATCGTTAGCCAAGTTTGACAACGATGTTTATCGTTATCAGATTTCGTTATCCACTGGTGCCATTTCATTATCCAGCCTAGCCCTTTTTTCACGGCGCCCTTTTTTCATGCGCGCAAAAAGTTATATATTTATAATATAATAAATAGCCTTACAATCACGTACGCATTACATAGGTACATAGATATTTGGGTTGAAAGAAGACGCACGTCCATCGAGTTCAACCAGAAAACAAAGTACAACACCAGCCTGCTCCCTCACATATCCCTGCTGATCCAGAGGAAGGCGAAAAACCCTTACAAGACATGGTCCAATTAGTCCTTCCCGACTCCAGATGGCAATCAGATAAAATCCCTGGATCAACACCACTGGGCATTACCTAGTAAATATAGCCATGGATGTCAAATCTTACAATAACATTATTTTAAGATTTTAACGTTATTTAAGATAATCTTACAATCTGTTATTTTAAGATTACAAATGTTAATAACGGTAATATTAAAAGCGATATATTGGTAAGATAATAAATCTGAAAACTATAATTTACGCATTATAATTTTGAAAACAAAGTTAATACCAAAAGCGTTATATTTTAATACAATAAGCTGGAAAACGATATTTAAGCATTATACTTATGAAAACGAATTTTAAAACGATAAAATAAGTGAAAACGAAAATTTACTTATTACTCTTATGAAAGCAACATTTAAAAACGATAAAATAAGTTAAAGTCAAAACTAATTTGTAAACGATATTTGTCATAAACCTTATTCTGTAAACGAAAAGTTTTGTTATCACGATCCCTGTAAACGCTATTTGTCGGGCGCCCTAATTTCTTTTCTGGCGCCCAATAGCCGATATTTTTCATTGCAGCCTATGGTGCACCCTTTTTGTCCACTAGCCATGTGCGCCCTTTTTTTCCTGCTTCCATGTGCAGTACATGTGAGCTTAGACCTGTGACAGAGACCAGCAAGCTTGAGGGCCTGTTCACACCAGAAGCGCTTTTCTGAGCGTTTTGCGATTGATTCGCTTTTTTTTTAAATTGCTCCCATTCAATTTCATTAAAATTGCAGTAAAAATTGCAGAAAAATCTCTGCGATTTTCAAATACGCGATCGCGAAATCGCAGCAATTTTTCCACAATTTTAATGAAAGTGAATGGGAGCGATTTTGAAAAACGCTAATCAATCACAAAACGCTCAGAAAAGCGCTTCTAGTGTGAATGGGCCTTGAGTGAGCAGAAAAAGTTAGGCTGCAGATCATTTCTTGTTGGCCAGCAGAATATTTAGTCATACCTCCCAACATTTTGAGATAAGAAAGTGGGACACTTAGGCCACACATTGACGCAAATTTACCTGCGCGATCCGGCGCGATGCGACGTGGGGTAAATTATGGATAGCATGCTGCAGTTTTCCGCCGCACGCATCCGAGTCCCCATTGCCGCCGACGGTAAGCCGCATGACGCCGCATCCGGTTGTACAGAAGACAACCAGAAGTACCTGCGGAGGGATGCGAGTGGAAAGGGGCCCTAATTTGACCAATGACACTGAACTACTGTTATCAGAGACATTTGCATGATCTTGTTTTGTTGTGAGCTCCTTGTATATCCCGCCTTGTATGGTCCTTGTATGCTCACCCCATTTATCTATTGTGCAGCGCTGCGTAATATTTTGGCGCTTTATAAATACAATAACTAATTCTTGCTCAGTTTATTGTAAGCAAGTTTAGTTCAGGGTCATTTTAAGCTGCTGTATTGTTGTTTTCCCACCTGTCTTTCTGCACGGCTGCCCCCCCGACATACATTATGTATCGGAGGTACTCGCTGCCTTTGCGTCTTCCGCTTTTACGGCGTAATTGGGATGGAATTTCCTGAATGCGCAGAACCTGTCCGCGGTGTCAGCTGAACACAGATCTCTGCCTTTCTCTGGCCGAGGTGAGGCTGTGCAGGGAGTTCTGATGAGGGCTGCTTGCTTAAGGTGAATTAATGCTGGGATTTCATGCTCCAGTTCTAGCCGTTCCCATCGCCGCGGCGGTAATGTACATCTGGCACGCTCGTTCCTGGGTGCGCTATTGTTGCAGATTTCACACTGAGGCTCCTGAAAGGGCTGCGCACACACAGGAAGCAGGTGAAACGAGGACACTGGAATAAACGGCCCACCTAGACGCTGCACTCCGCAGGAACTGACAGCAGCAGAACGCAGTCTCTGGGTAGAGCAGATGTAAGCTGGGCTGCGGTGGAGCTGTGATGCCAGTATGGCCCCTGACTGGAGAAGCCAACATTAACCACTTCACCCCAAAGCGTTTTTACCCTAACGGACAAGAGCGATTTTCACCTTCCAGTGCTCATCCCTTTCATTTGCCAATAGCTTAGTCACTACTAATCACAATAAAATGATCTATATCTTGTTTTGTTCACCACCATTTGGGCTTTTTGGGGTTGATATTTGTTTTCAGTAATTACTTTATTTTCTATGTATTTTACAGGGAAAAACAAGGAAAAAATGAAAAAATACACAATTTCTCCAAATTTCATCCCCTATAGTTTTAATATAAACACTGCTACTGTAGATAAAACCCACACATTTTATCTGCCTATTTGTTCTGGTTATCACAAGATTTTAATTATGTCCCTAGTACAAAGTATGGTGACAATATAGTATTTGGAAATAAAGGTGTATTTTTTCTTTGGTGTTTTTTCCCCCCACTATTTTCACGTGCACGGGAGCGCGCACGTGCACACGTACAGCGGCAGCAGCACTGACTGACTTATAAAAACGTGCTGGAGCCATTAAGAGGCTCTAGCAGGACATTTTTAGAAATCAGCTTGTCATTAAGTGGTTAACCCTCTGGGCGATACAATTATATCGCCCAGGAGGGGGCACAGCACTATTTTTTTTTATTTTTTAAATCATGTAACGAGCCCTGGGCTCGCTACATGATAGCCGCAGCGCAGCGGCATCCCCCCACCCACTCCGATCGCCTTCGGCGATCAGCGTAAGCAGGAAATCCTGTTCAGAACGGGATTTCCTGCTGGGCTTTCCCGGTCGCCATGGCGACGGGGCGGGATGACGTCACCGACGTCATGGACGTCGTGACGTCAGAGGGAGTCCCGATCCACCCCTCAGCGCTGCCTGGCACTGATTGGCCAGGCTGCGCAAGGGGTCGGGGAGGGGGGGCTGCGTGGCACGGCGGGTAGCGGCGGATCGGCGGCGAGCGTAAGTTACACGCAGCTAGCAAAGTGCTAGCTGCGTGTAACAAAAAAAAAATATGCTAATCGGCCCACCAGGGCCTGAGAACTCCTCCTGTGCGACATACCCCGAGCTCAGCTCGGGATTATCGCCCAGGAGGTTAAAGAGGAACTGTTGTGAAAATCTTAAAATTTAAAACACATACAAATAAGAAGTACGTTCCTTCCAGAGTAAAATGAGCCATAAATTACTTCTCTCCTATGTTGCTGTCACTTACAGTAGGCAGTAGAAATCTGACATTACCGACAGGTTTTGGGCTAGCCTATCTCTCCACAGGGGATTCTCATCATGGCTTTTATTCTTTATAAAGACATTCCCTAAAAAAGATTTATACAAAGATGCTGGCCAGCCTCCCTGCTCAACGTACACTTTTTTGGCAGTTGGACGGAGCAACTGCCATTCACTAAGTGCTTTTTGAAAATAAAGAAAACCCTGTGAACCCCCCATGAGCTGATGGGCTAGTCCAAAACCTGTCGGTTCTGTCAGATTTGTAGTACTTACTGTAAGTGACAGCAACATAGGAGAAAAGTAATTTATGGCTCATTTTACTCTGGGAGAAACGCACTACTTCATTGTATATGTTTTCATATATTTAAAATTTTAAGATTTTCGAGACAGATGTCCTTTAAAAAGGCATACAGGACATTATCAGCGCAAATCCTCTATCGGATCCTATCTCTTATGTAGGTAGAAAAGAACTAAGTCTTGTAAAAGTAATACCTTTTAATGGCTAACTGATAAAGTTAAATGATGCAAGCTTTCTGGGATATAGTCCCCTTCTTCAGGCATATTTCCAGATGTAAGCAGTAGTAAAACACTGATGCAGGTAAATAGTAAACACGTAGATGGCAGTTGTGCTGGTTACTGTTTAGCAGTTAGATGTCAGGTGATCAGCAGGCTGGAGCCAGTGAGTTAGTGCAAGCACACATGAAGTCTAGCAGGTTTCTGACTTTTACTACTATCCTATCTCTGAACTTTAGGCATACTGCTTAAATATTTATTTCCTTTTAACCACCTGAGCGGTTTGGATGAGCTCAGCTCGTCCATTACCGCCGCGGTGGATTGCTCAGCCCCTGGTGGGTCTTTTTTTTTATAATAAAAAAAAAAAAACACACAGCTAGCACTTTGCTAGCTGCGTGTTTCGTTCGATCGCCGCCACCCGCTCGAAAGAGGCCCCCCCCCCCAGACCCTCAGCGCAGCCTGGCCAATCACCGCCAGGCTGCGCTATGGGGTGGATCGGGACTCCACCTGACGTCATGACGTCGATGACGTCATTCCGATCGTCGCCATGGCGATTAGGGAAGCCCTAACAGAGAATCCTGTTCAGAGCGGGATTTCCTGTTGGGTATGATCGCTGGCAGCGAGGTGTGCCATGGATGCCACAGGGAGGGGGGAATCATGTAGCTAGCGCTAGGCTAGCTACATGATATAAAAAAAAAAAAAATAGGTTAAAAAAAACCACCCGCGGCCGAGCGCCGCAAATAATCAAAACGCAAGGGTGATTAAGCAATACCAGTTACCTGGCAGCCCTGCTGATCCTCTGCCTCTAAGGGCCCAGCCTAATGCAACCCTATGGGGAAGGTTCCTACTTCCCATGTTGCGATACGCTGCGCCGGAAGCCCCTAATCTAATGCTAAAGCAGAGCTACGTTACTGTGCGTGACCTGCTGTGTCGGCCCAAAAGTCATGTTAGTCTATGGAGATGCATTTTTTTTTTAAAAGGCAGCGTCGTGGCAGCGTATTTTTACAATACGCCTCCGTGCACTTCTGCATACCCCGAAGCAGGAAGTGACCGCAAGCACGCATCACTTCCTGCCTGGCTGGTGGCCAGACACGGAACTCTGCGTGCTAACGCGGTGTTCCCTGAAGGGCTGTTTCTGGCGGTGCGGTGGGCGTGACACACCGCATCTCTGCCGCAAGTTTGTAGTGTGAAACCGGCCTAATACTTTCAGCCATAGCCCCTGAACAAGCATGCACCAGATCAAGTGTTTCTGACATTATTGTGAGATCTGACTAGATTAGCTGCATGCTTGTTTCAGGTGTGTGATTCAGAGACTACTGCAGCCAAACAGGCCAGCAGAACTGCCAGGCAACTGGTATTGTTTAAAAGGATATAAAGGATATACAGTGGTGTGAAAAACTATTTGCCCCCTTCCTGATTTCTTATTCTTTTGCATGTTTGTCACACTTAAATGTTTTTGCTCATCAAAAACCGTTAACTATTAGTCAAAGATAACATCATTGAACACAAAATGCAGTTTTAAATGATGGTTTTTATTATTTGGTGAGAAAAAAAAACTCAAAACCTACATGGCCCTGTGTGAAAAAGTGATTGCCCCCCTTGTTAAAAAATAACTTAACTGTGGTTTATCACACCTGAGTTCAATCTCTGTAGTCACCCCCAGGCCTGATTACTGCCACACCTGTTTCAATCAAGAAAACACTTAAATAGGAGCTATCTGACATAGAGAAGTAGACCAAAAGCACCTCAAAAGCTAGACATGCCAAGATCCAAAGAAATTCAGGAACAAATGAGAACAAAGTACTGTAATTGAGATCTATCAGTCTGGTAAAGGTTATAAAGCCATTTCTAAAGCTTTGGGACTCCAGCAAACCACAGTGAGAGCCATTAACCACAAATGGCAAAAACATGGAACAATGAAAACCTTCCCAGGAGTGTCCGGCCGACCAAAATTACCCCAAGAGCGCAGAGAAAACTCATCCGAGAGGCCACAAAAGACCCCAGGACAACATCTAAAGAACTGCAGGCCTCACTTGCCTCAATTAAGGTCAGTGTTCACGACTCCACCATAAGAAAAAGACTGGGCAAAAACGACCTGCATGGCAGATATCCAAGGCGCAAACCACTTTTAAGCAAAAAGAACATTAAGGCTCATCTCAATTTTGCTAAAAAACATCTCAATCATTGCCAAGACTTTTTGGAAAATACCTTGTGGACCGACGAGACAAAAGTTGAACTTTTTGGAAGGTGCGTGTCCCAATACATCTGGCGTAGAAATAACACAGCATTTCAGCAAAAGAACATCATACCAACAGTAAAATATGGTGGTGGTAGTGTGATGGTCTTGGGTTGTTTTGCTGCTTCAGGACCTGGAAGGCTTGCTGTGATAGATGGAACCATGAGTTCTACTGTCTACCAAAAAATCCTGAAGGAGAATGTCCGGCCATCTGTTTGTCAACTCAAGCTGAAGCGATCTTGGGTGCTGCAGCAGGACAATGACCCAAAACACACCAGCAAATCCACCTCTGAATGGCTGAAGAAAAACAAAATAAAGACTTTGGAGTGGCCTAGTCAAAGTCCTGACCTGAATCCTATTGAGATGTTGTGGCATGACCTTAAAAAGGCGGTTCATGCTAGAAAACCCTTAAATAAAGCTGAATTACAACAATTCTGCAAAGATGAGTGGGCCAAAATTCCTCCAGAGCGCTGTAAAAGACTCGTTGCAAGTTATCGCAAACGCTTGATTGCAGTTATTGCTGCTAAGGGTGGCCCAACCAGTTATTAGGTTCAGGGGGCAATTTCTTTTTCACACAGGGCCATGTAGGTGTTGAGTTTTTTTTCTCACTAAATAATAAAAACCATAATTTAAAACTACATTTTGTGTTCAATTATGTTATCTTTGACTAATAGTTAACAGTTTTTGATGAGCAGAAACATTTAAGTGTGACAAGCATGCAAAAGAATAAGAAATCAGGAAGGGGGCAAATAGTTTTTCACACCACTGTAAATACTTTAGCCTCCATATCACTCTCACTTCAGTTGTCTTTTAACACACAGGTAAAATTCAATTTATGCTGAGTGCTTTATTAGGAACACTGCATCAATGCTAAGGCCTCCATTTGCCCTTAATGGACAGATGAAGTGAGAGTGACATGGAGGCTGCCATATTTATTTTCTTTTAAATAATACAAGTTGCCCGGCAGCCCTGCTGATCTTTTTTGTCAGTAGGGTCTAAATCACACACCTGAAACAAGCATGCAGCTAAACTTGTCAGATTTTTATCAGAAACATCTGATTTTCATGCTTGTTCAGGGGCAATGTCTAAAGGTATTAGAGACAGAGGATCAGCAGGACAGCCAGGCAATGTGCATTGTTTAAAAGTAAATGCATATGGCATCCTCCATATCCCACTCACTTCAGTTGTATTTTGAAGGAAACCCGGGGCGAGAGGGTTATGGAGGCTGACATGTTTATTTCTTTATATATAATGCACGTTGCCTGGCTTTCCTGCTGATACTTTTAGCCATATACAGATCAGAGGATTCTAACTGAAGTGTGACTGGATGCTGCTGCATGCCTGTTTCAGGTGTGATTCAGACACTACCGCAGCCAGATAGACCAACAGGACTGCCAGGCAATGTGCATTGTTAAAAAGGAAATAAATATGGCAGCCTCCGTATACCTCTCACTTCAGTTGCCCTTGAAGACGCCATCCTTATTAATTCTCCTTACTTAATTGTAAATGAATAGCTATGTTCCAGTACAGTGCGGTGGAATATGCATAATTGTTATTTAATATAAAATAATAAGTACTAGCATGAAAGTGCTTGAATTATAAACAATGGGAAGCCATACAGCCAATACCGAGGGGAACCAGCAACATTATAATTCTATATGAGCGACCTAAGAGTAATAATGGCAACAGCCGCAGAGAAAGAATCTATACCTCACAATAAAGGCTTCCCTTCCGTTTACTCTCATCTCATAAATGATGTACAATTCAATCATGAGTAGCACAAATCATACTTTCATTAATTACGTTAACCAGACAGATTTATTGGCCTCAATTCTGGTAGCTATGTGAGGTAAATATTTTTTGTAGGTAAAATACCTCATTAAGTATTTTCCTCTTTTTTTAGCAATTCTGAAAGATTTTTCTCCATTTCCAAACATGAAGTAAAACTTGAGGTAAATGCATAGAGTGAGGTAAAACATGAGGTAAAACTTGAGGTAAATGCATAATAGCTATCATTCATAAAGCATTTCCGCATGCGGAAATGCTTAATACCGCTGACTTTACCGAACACTCAGCAAAATCCCCATTCATAAAGGCTCTTTCCGCATGAAAAGCTGACATTCCCGTGCAGAGCGATACATTTCCGCCTTGTGCGGAGTTTTTCTAGATTAATCTAGAAAAAGTAACAAACACGTCCATTCATAAAGATTAGAGCAAGCGGTATGCGGAAGGAAAATACCGCTTGCTGGACAGTAGCGATAGGCGGGCGGATTACATGTAAATGAATGGGACGGACCTCCCAAGCAGCATCAGACAGAGGAGCGCACGGAGGGAATCGGGCAGCTTTTATGTTTCCGCATGTCTTCCGCCACGCTACCGCCAGCTTCCTCCAGAAAACCTCCGCACTTCTATCGCAACAGGCAACTTCTTTATGAATGACCACCCAGAAGTCTTAAGTACCGCTTGCGGAGAAGAACGGTGTTTTCCCGCACTACCGACAGCTCCTTTATGAATTATAGCCAAAGTGAGGTAAAACATGAGGTATTTCAGCGGTAAGCATGCAGTAAATAATACCGTAGTAGTCTTTATTTGTCTTCCAAGAGTTAGGATAGTCTTTAGAAGATGTTTTTTTTTTTAGGGGGGGGAAGGTGTATTTGATTATGTAGCAACTTATGAAAAGTACATTTATAGGCATTCCATATAAAAAAAAAAATTCCAGTAAATATTTAGAGTTTTATTTCTACTATTCTTTTCTATTACACACCCTGAATAGGAACGACACTAAAAACTGCAAAATGCACACAAATTGACGTTACCTCCAGGTACAGGCAGGTCTTACACTGATCGGTAAATTATGTGCTAACATGCCCCCTAATTTCTATGAGAATAGCTATTTTCAGTAAAATTAATGCAAATTACCTCATAATTTACCTCATGAGGTAAAACGTTACTAAAACCTACCAGAATTGCTAAATGTCATTACCTCATGAGGTAATTTGTTTGATAACCCCACCAGAATTGAGGCCAAGGTGTGCAGTGAGGAGCGGAGACATTCCACAGTGTTCCTTTCATACATCCGGTCAGGGGCAGAGAATATTTTTTATTTATATAGCGCCAACATCTTCTGTAGCATTGTACATAGTAACAAATAGTCATAGTCATGACATCCAGTACACAAGTACAAATACATATATAGTTATAGTTAATGTGTATATTGACATATCACTAAAATTGGCACATGTTCATATGGCAAATTACAGCAAAATAAGAAACACTAGGAGGAGGTCCCTGCCCTTGCGAGCTTACAGTGCTTCTTGCTGAATATAAAACACACACACACACACGTACACACACACACACACACACACACACACACACACACACACACACACTGTACACACACACACACACAAGCACACACACACAAGCACACACACACACACACACACACACACAGACACACAGACACACACACACACACACACACACACACACACACACACACACACACACACACACACACACACACACACACACTGTACACACACACACACACACACACACACAGACACACACACAGACACACACACACACACACACACACACACACACACACACACACACACTGTACACACACACACACACAAGCACACACACACAAGCACACACACACACACACACACACACACACTGTACACACACACACACACACTGTACACACACACACACACACACACACACACACACACACACACACACACACACACACTGTACACACACACACACACTTTTCCCCTTTTCTTCTGAGTTACCTCCTAGGACAGCAGTTCCCAGCCTTTTTGAAGTCGTGACACATCACGCCAAACGCTCAGATCTCCTTGACACACCACATACGCATCACATATGTATAATAGAAAAATACAAATAACCACAAAATGGATGGAAAGAGAGCATTATCCTGAATACACTTAAAAATGAAGGCTAGAACCTTTCAGGAATATTAATAAATACAATCAGTGGGACAGTTAGGCGCCCCCCCCCCTCCCCCTTTGGAATGATAGTAGAGCACCGACAATTTTCACCACACGTTATGGCCGCAGTGCACCCCCCCCCCCCCCAAAAAAAAAAGAAAAAGAAAAGAAAAAAGAAACTCCCTCAGACTCAGTATAGGTAGGTAGCCAGGTATAGGTGTCCCCAGTATAGGATCTCATGTGTAGGTGCACTCAATATAGGTTGCCAAGCATAGGTGCCCCCAGTATAGTAAGTCAGGTGTAGGTCTCCCTCCATAGGTAGCCAGGTGTTAGTGTCTCCTGTATACTTAGCCAGGTGTCGGTTCCCTCAGTATAGGTAGCCAGGTTAGTTAGTTAGCCATCTCTAGCTGCCCCCTTGGAAGCCGGCTCTCTATGCGACCACTCGGGTCGCTCAGGTCAAAGGCCGGCTATGCTAGCGCCTCAGTATTATGCGCCAGTTTCTGTATTATGTGCCATGTTTGTTTCTTATGCTGCACAGCAGATGATGGCTCTATATAAGTCATTAAGAATAATAATGACTGAGGAGATGGGAAATACGAGAATGGGAAGAGAGGGAGGAATAGAAGGAATAGAAGATAAGTCTTCCGGGATCGACCATAAAACCTAACTTTTATTAAGCACATAAATTGCACATAGACATTTATAATAACCAGTAAACTCCCACGCTAACAGACACTACGGTGGGGTAAACCAAGAAACTAGTGTCCCAGCATGCATCATGTGTGAAGACCACCACAGAAGCTAATGCAAGATAGCCCTGCAAGGCCATATATATATATAAGTGGTCTCTGGTGAGCTGCTTCAAATACTTCAATAGGCTAAATAATGCAGGTGACCCTCGAAAAATTAGAATATCCTGCAAAAGTCCATTTATGTCAGTCATTCAACTTAAAAGGTGAAACTAATATGTGGAACAGGAACCCTTTGCAGGTGTTTTGGATGAATTAGCTGATTAGAGTCGGACACTTTGAGCCGAGAAGAATATTGAACATTTTCACAATATTCTAATGATCTGAGATTGTGGTTTGGGGTTTTTTCATAAGCTGTAAGCCTAAAGGTGCGTACACACATGCGACTATAGTCGTTTGAAACGATCGTTATTTCAAATGACCATCGTTTAAAGAAAAAGCCGATCATTAAGTCAAATGATGGACGAGCTACATCGTTAAAAACGAAAGATCTGTCCTGGCGGATTTTTTTAAACGACGATCGTTAGCAAAAGTAGTACATCGTTAAGAAACGGTCGTTCGTAGCAGGCAAGACATGCGCACTTCGTTTTATAGTCGCAGCACATTAAATTTTCCCCTCGCGATGTAGCGTTCGTTCTATGATTGTACCCAGTGACGCGTTGTATACTACATGATTATACCATAATTTTTATTTTAACAGGACAAAGTGTATTTTTGTATGTTTTGTCAACACTATATTATCTAGATGCTCTACTACATACCGACAGTATGAAATAGAAATTTTAGTTATGTCATATACGTAACATTAGTTTTACAGTGTAACGTACGTTTTGAACCGTTCGTTACGTGCGAGCGGAACTTGCTATGATGTAACTTCCAGGAACAGTATGTGATGTTGTTCCGGATCGTTCGTTAACAAACGATCAGATCGTTACACACCTTTAAAAGCTAGGTCGTTCTTTCGTCAATTAAAAGATCGTTTGTTGTTCACAATGAACGATCGTTGTCATATGTGTGTACGTAGCTTAAATCATCAACATTATAACAAAGAAAGGCTTGGAATATCTGGCTTTGTATGTCATAAGTCTATATCATATAGTAGTTTCACATTTTGTGTTGAATTATTGACATAAATGGACTTTTGCACCATATTCTAATTTTTCCGGTTTCACCTGTATGTAGTAACTTGAAAGGAAACACGCTTCAATTCACAAAACATTTTGGTAAATCAGAAAACAGCTGATTTTACTGAACATTTTTTTGAAAAGCCTTTTGACCACTGTTCAGGTCTGCATTCTGCAGGTCTCTGGAAGAGAGACCTTTTGTCAGTATTGCAACTTGCTGCTGAGGAATTTGCATACGTTTGTCATGCAGATTGCCTAGCCACATCCCTTGTGGGCTTGCTCTATAAATACTGTGTGATACCACAGTAAGTTGCTGGTCATAAGGATTCTTCCTGTGAAACACTCTGGAGAGTGTCAGCCTTGCTCATTGTTTGAATAGTAGCTTAGAGTAATTGCTGGGACTGTACTCGGCAGGTTTCCTAGTGCAGTTAGGTTTGCATATCTGTTTTGTTTGTCTGTTGCGATTGTCCTGTCCCTGCGGTGGTCGACAGGAGGTCGTTCTGATCTTTGTTCTTGGAGTTTAGCTGGAGCAGCGGTTGCTACCAGCTATCTCCTCTATCTGTCTTGCCTGGATCGCACTCGCCTAGCGCTAGTGCTGTGGATCCGTCTGATCTCCATCTCTCTGTCTCCCTGGATCGCACTGGCCTCTTTTCGCTAGTGCTGTGGATCCTATCTCTCGCTTATCCCTGTTTTTGTGTGTCTGTCTTGTCAGCTACGAACGCTTGCTGGAGGCTCGGTGAGGTAACCGTTAAGCAAGCGCTCGCGTCCTCTGTTTCATGTTTGTCTGTCAGTGGTTAGTTAGGCGTGCTTGTCTCTATTGTGCTTATCACGTGGAGACCGCGCATGAACGCGTGCACTGTTGCGAATGAGTGCGGTGTTCGCGTTCAGTTAGCGTTTGTTATTTTCCTTATCTCCTCATTGTATGATTTGCTGTGCCTTTGCTACTCTCGTGCTCCGCCTTGCTGTAGCCTTGTGTCACGTCTGGCGATCGCACCTCTCGCGATCACGTTCCTGCTTCTTATCTGCTGTGGTGTGTGCACAGTCGCGGGTTGGCGACTAGTTTTATGCACACACACACACAATCTGTCTCTGTGCTCATTCTCAATCGCCTCTCTTGCGATTGCGTTTCTTCCCTTCGTACAATTCCTGTCTGGCGTGTGTGGTAGGGCAGAGGAGCTGTTCCTCTGCACTCCACAGCTCCACCTGCCGACAGGAATTTCCCTCTACAGGTGCATTGCACCTTCTGCTGGGTTCCCGCAAATTATACGTTTGTGGAGGATTTCCGCAGTGTCAGCGCACATCCTGTGCGCTGATCACGGAGAGAATTCCACAATCGTTACACCAATTCACTAAAGCTGTCACCGCATGGAAAACTGAAATGACGCACTAGTGTGCTAAATTACCTCAATAAATGATGTGGATTCACTGAGATTAGAGCATGTTGTAGCACAAGTGAGATGTTCAGCATCTCAGCAACTAACAGCCATTCAGAGCAGAGAAAAGGGGAAGACTAATTATGCTATTCAGGAAAATAAGGAAGTTCGTAATAATAACAACAACAATATTTCACTATTTTCACAATGTTATTAGGTAGTTATTCAAAATAGTTAATGGGATACTAATGGTTTTGAGCTGATACAAATTTTATGTTCATTTTATGCAGCCTGGACTTGCCCCTTACTTGTCAGAATAATAAACAATGCTGCCTGTATCACATCGTTCATCCATTTACCTTGCGCTGCAGTAATCCAGCTAATACTGAATGAAATACCGAATTAGGTAAAAATCTTGATTTGATCGTGAATTGTGATGCAGCAACTTTTCGGTAAAAATGACTAAACTATTACCGCATGTGTGAATTGAAACAAAAAAAGCTTAAAGAGAATCTGTACTGTAAAATTCTTACAATAAAAAGCATACCATTCTATTCATTATGTTCTCCTGGGCCCCTTTGTGCTGTTTCTGCCTCTCCCTGCTGCAATCCTGGCTTGTAATTGCCATTTGTATCCAGTGCTTATGAACGAAAGACATAGCAAGTGATACGCTGAGAGTAGCTCAGTGTGTGAGTCATACAGAGTATGCATGGGGCCTGGAGAGGGTGTGTATAGCTTCTATCCAATCACAAGCAGCACAGCACAATCCAGCCTGACTGCCTCATCCCAACAGACCCGACTGAGAAGAGAAGATTAGATCATATAACAGAGATAATACAGCCACTGTGCAAATAGGAAAGGCTTCAGTAAGACAGAGCACATTAGACCAGCTATAGGAACATATAGGATAGAAGAAATAAGGCTCAACATTTTGTTACAGAGTCTCTTTAAACACTGCATGTGGTATTTTGTTGACCCTTTATGATTTACTGAATGTGTCTTAGTGGATTGAAGTCATGCTAGATGTTTTTACTTACTGTAAATCAACCTCTTGTCTACTTTCCCTGGTTCTCCAGCCCACTACCTTCTAGATTGTAAGCCCACAAGGCCAGGCTCCTCCCCTAGTGTCTCCACTCCACTACCTTCTAGATCGTAAACTCACAAGGACAGGAACCTCCCCCTTGTGTTTCCTGTTTCTGTGCAATTTATCAATTATCAAATGAACAGCTATCAGTATTGATGTTATTCAAACTACACACCAATTGTATACATTGGTACTTGTGTCACCGGTTGTCCTGATTGTACAGTACTGCTCATGTATCTATGCTCCCCATTGTTGTATGTTTTGCACATTGTACAGCGCTGTATAAATAATAATAATTTAGTAGTCACAGCGGGCGCCTAGATGACCACCTGATTGTCGAAAATTCACACAAGCATTAATTAGATGCCTGCCAATCGCGATGCCCAATTGACCTGATGTAAAGTACTCCTGGGGTACATGCATGCCATGTGTTGGGAACGTTGCTTTTAGGACATTCTGTAAATGAAGGAGTAAATAAATGTACAGTGGCTTCTAACCTATCTGCCCATTGTATATGAGTTCATCATCTTCTGGTGTATTGGTGCGTCCTGTGATCCAGTTCCTGCAGGACCCTATTGTGTTGTGTTTTTTATGCCTGCTGCCCCTCCAGTCTGGTGATAATTGTCACTGTCTTTCTGTAGTTGGATGAAGGGGAACGATTTGCCAGACAAGTGACAGAGATGGGAGAGGAGGCTGGGGAATCCCTCGCGAAAGGATATCTGGCCCTGGGACTGGTGTACAGCTTGCAGTCCACTGATGGTAAGATGTTTTCCTGCCTGATTCTCCGGCAATGTAAAGAGAACCAATCGGTGATAAGTATATGCTCTGATTCTCTGCTCCTTCCTGTTGAGTATTCTCATTGGTCTGCTCAGTTGGCCAATAGGAATGCCCGGTGGGAGATGTAAAGATACTTTTGCTGGAGGTCCCATACAGTTCAGTATAGCAGCGATGTACGGAAAGAAATGAGGTCTGGTATAAGTCATGTGTAATTTAGCCACCAGAGGTTCTCATTAGTGCACACACACGATCTCAGGGATGATTCTCATTGGGCCAAATCAGTGAATCAATAGGGAGCTACCGCAGGAGATAAAGATGTTTTTGCCGGGGTTACGTTCTGTACAATATTGAAGTGGTAAGCACTGAGCAGATAGATTTCTGGGGAGATCCTCAATATTTTAAGTAGCCCAACTTTAGTGGATTACAGTGATTGGGACATGTATTTTGGCGGGACAAACTGATTGTATTCATTTTATTTGGAAATTACATTGTTTCTTGACAAAATATGTTTTTTATTTTCTGTGTTTTGTACATTGAACTGTTTACGGGATTGTGTAAGATGTACTATACTGTTCTCATTTTAAACTTCCTGTAGGGGGTGGGGTGTTGTTGGATATCTGGAATCTCGCTTATCAATGCGGTTTCCATATTCCACAATAAGTCCCGCCATCCCTCGGGACTATCTTCACATGTATAGGGTAGTCCCCAGAGAACATGGACAAGCGTGTTTTGCAAGGAGGCAAGGGGAGAGGGGGACATTTCTGGCCCCTGTGTTGCAGAGAAACCCCCATGCCTAGGGCCAGTATTGTTTAGATAGCAGAGCCCCACAATGGCCTGTTAAGCTGTTATGGGAATTCTAGCAAGCTTGGCGTACAAGAGGAAAACAGGATAGGAGTGGAACGCTGATTTCAAAAAGATTGATAAAAATGTAAAAAATACAATTTAAAACATAAACAGAAATGTATGTAGAAATAGTAAAGGAGTAGGAGATGTTTAATGTGTAAAAATGATCTGCAAAGCAGTAGAGTTTGCCCACATTGGCCTCAATTCACTAAGCTTTATCAAACACTTAATCAAACGTTTGATAATTTATCTCATGGGTAAAATCGAATTTTGAATTCACTTAGGTGTTATATATTTATCACTGGCGTAACAATAGGGGAAGCAGCCCCTGCCCCCGCGGGGGGCACAGGGCTCCCCTGGGGCCCGCTCATGGCCGTTTCGGGGGGGGGGGGGCAGGAGGGGTCGCAGCATGAGGGGAGAGCTTTGCACATCAGCGGAGAGGGGGAACAGCTCCCCCCTCCCTCACCTCCGGCTCCACCCTCTGCGCTCCCCCTTCTGCATCTAACTACGTTGCAGCAGTGGTGGCGGCGGCAGTAGCTATAATTACCTCGAGTCACCACAGAGGTCTACGATCTGCAAGGGATTCACATTACTTCCTGTTAAAACAGGAAGTAGTGTGAAGCTCTTGCAGATCGGAGAAGCCCTTGCAGATGGGAGACCTCCGGTGGTGAATGGAGGTAATTATAGCTGCTGCCGCCGCCTCTGCTGACACTTATATAGATAGATGCAGGAGGGGAGCACAGAGGGGAGAGCCCGAGGTGAGGGGGGGGGACTGTCCCCCCTCCCCGCCGATGTGCAATGCTCTCCCCTCATGCTACGACCCCTCCTGCCCCCCCCAAAATGGCCATTAGCGGGCCCCAGGGTGGGGTGAGGGAGCCCGCACAAATTCTTGCAAGGGGGCCCGAGGAGTTCTAGTTACGCCCCTGATATTTATCGAATGTTTTATCGCTAAAACGATCAATAAATAGATAACACCTTAGTGAATTCCAAATTAGATTTTACCCATGAGGTAAATTATTAAACGTTTGATAAAGTGTTTGATAAAGCTTAGTGAATTGAGACCAATGTGCCTAAAAAACAGACTCTTAACGCTCAGGACTAACATGTTAACACATTGGGCGTGTTACAGTCACGGGACCATCGCCAGCGTTATTTGCTAATGTACGTCAACCTTTAGTAAAATACTCTTCAAAGCAAACAGAGGACACAAATAAAGGCAGGCAAAATAGATCACTGGGGGGTACAGGTATTCTGACTCTGCTGGCTGGTCACTGGGAGGGGGACAGGTATTCTTACTTTGCTTGTTGAATGCTTATCGGAAGTGTGTGCCTCAGACTTAACAGAAGATTAGCCTGACCATCTGACAAAAACATGGCAGCTTCCATATTCCTGTCACTATAGTAGCTGCACTTCCATTCCAGTGTTAAGTGGTGTCGGCCTTCTTATAAGCACAGGAATGTATCAGCGCTGACCTCACTGTGTGGGTTTTGGCTACTGTCATCAAATGGAAAAGTCCACATTTTCCATATAAATGATGAACTTTTTCCCAGGCAAGTATTGTTACAGTGAGTTTGTGTGACATTAGCTCTGTGATAGTTGAAGTGTGGCTGTGCTGGGCTGTAATTGATCTACAGAGGCCCGGCAGGGGGAGGAGACAAGCACGGACGCATGATGCACTATTTCCTCTCCGAGCCCAGAGGAGACCAGAGATCATCAGCTTATGCCACAGTGTGTCCCTTATTTCAGATTGTATGTGTCCCAGTCCTCAGTTCTTCCACCTCCCTTCCCGTAATCCTTAAACAAGGTGAGAAATAGTCCTCATCTCCTCCTTGGTAGGGCCAAATTTCTAAAAAGACCACAAGGCCCAGGTCTTGGGCGCTGCTACACAAGGGGGCGATAGTGGCGTAGCTAAGGAGCTGTGGGCCCCGATGCAAGTTTTACATGGGGCCCCCCAAGCACTCTATACATAACAACTGATACGGCACACCAAAACCTGCCAATGGCAACTACAGTGTCAGAGGTGCAAGAAGGGGATGGGGAGCAGCTTGTTACTGATTACCCCCAAGCACTCTATACATAGCAATCCCTGCCAATGGCAACTACAGTGTCAGAGGTGCAAGAAGGGGATGGGGAGCAGTTTGTTACTGATTACTGCTATCCTTAGCACCTATAGAAGTGATTATTATGAGCACATGACCAATAGAGAGCTAATACTGTAGTTGAGGGAGGGCCCCTATGGCCCAAGGGCCCCGATGCGGTCGCTACCGCTGCACCCCCTATTGCTACGCCCCTGGGGGGCGGCTAGACATGGAAAAGGTGTTAAATATGGAAGAGAAGGCTGCAAATGGAAAAGGGAGGCTACAAATAGGCAGCATCATATAGAAGAGGAGAGCTGCTGCTCAAGGGAGCTATGTGTGAAGACAGGGACTGCTGTACATGGGTGTTACTCTTCGAAGAGGGGGCTGTACGTGGAATGGGAGGAGGGCTGCTGCACATGGATGTGGAGGAACAACAAAGTTGGCCTAGAGGCACAAATAATATAAATCCAGTCAAGCACCTTGGCATTGATGGGCAGCCTGCTCACTTTCCCTTCTCTCTCTGTGATAGTCCATGGATACTGTCATGGCCACGTGGATACTGTCATGGTTACGTGGATACTGCCATGTTCACATTTATACTGCCATGGTCATGTAGACACTGCCATGGTAACATGTATACTGCAGTGGTCACGTGGATACTGCCATGTTCACGTTTATACAGCCATGGTCCTGTAGACACTGCCATGGTAACGTAGATACTGCCATGGTCACGTGGATACTGCCATGGTCAGGTTTATACTGCCATGGTCACGTTTATACTGCCATGGTCACATTTATACTGCCATGGTCACATTTATACTGCCATGGTCATGTAGACACTGCCATGGTAACGTAGATACTGCCATGGTCACGTGGATACTGCCATGGTCACGTGGATACTGCAATGGTCACGTTTATACTGCCATGGTCACGTTTATACTGCCATGGTCACGTTTATACTGCCATGGTCATGTAGACACTGCCATGGTCATGTGAATACCGCCATGGTCACATGGATACTGCCATGTTCATGTTTATAGTACTGCCATGGTCATGTGTATACTGCCATGGTCATGTGGATACTGCCATGGTCACGTTTATACTGCCATGGTCACATTTATACTGCCATGGTCATGTTGATACTTCCATGGTCACGTGGATACTGCCATGGTCATGTGGATACTGCCATGGATCACATGGATACTGCCATGGTCACGTTTATACTGCCATGGTCACATTTATACTGCCATGGTCATGTTGATACTTCCATGGATCACATGGATACTGCCATGGTCTCGTGGATACTGCCATGATGAATCTAAGTAGGTGGAGGGAGGGGCTGATTTCCCTTGCCTGCTGAAACCACACCTCCTCCAGCGTTATTATCCTGGATTTATAGAATGACAGCATCTGCCATAGTCCTGTACAATAAGGGATACAAAAGAATGGGATCCAGATAATAGACAGCTGAACAGGTCATTGGATGCATTGTACATAGAGGTGGAAACCCGGTACCTACTTTACACAGCACACACAAAGCCTGAATCACGGGGAAAATCGTATAGAGGCGCGATCGCTGTGCTCTTATACTTTCTATGAGTGCGCAAATACAGCAAAAGCGCAGCAGGCCAGCAATTGTGATTCAAAAAAATTAATTGTACTAGTGAAATACCAGCACGGCGATTCACGTGTTTATCGCACTGCTGTTGCGATTCACAAATGGCTAGAGATCCGCGTTTCGGATCAGATCGCAGCTAGTGGAACCGACAATAGATTTCCCCCAAGAGTTAGTATCATCTCTTTAGCACCTAATGCCTGGTACACATGATGCAATTTCCCATCAGATCGACGGGTCTAATCAATAATTTTCAACAGGTCCGATCAAGATCTACTTTCTGATTGATTATGTGCATAAGTGATCAGAAAAACCATAGAACAATTGTTTAGACCTGTCGGAAATTATCGATTTAACCCGTTGATCTGAATGGAATTGGCATGCTGTGTACTGGGCATGATAGATGACCTGAGGGTCAACACATTGACATACAGTAGTTGGCTTACAGACAGGAATACAAGGAACGCCAATAACCATTTAAGTGGACCTGAACTCTTTCACAAGACAAAAGGAAAGCATAGAGACATGCACCTTGTATATATTTAGACAGTTTAGCCCAATTCCCCCCTCATCTGTAACTAATCACAGGTTGCAATTTTATCTCTCAGCTGAGTCAACTGACTGCCACAGCAGAGCAGCTGATTGGTAAACACAGGATGCTAACAATATGTCTGCTTCCATGAAAGTAGACACTTCAGATTTATTGTTTTTCTTTACAAGTTATTATGCTGCTGCTTATCTTTTAGAGCAGAGAGGAAGTTCTGAGTTCAGGTCATTGGTAACTAGTAATTATCTTTCAGTCCTTTGCTTCCGTCTGCTTTGAAAACGGCCTGAAACTCTTTCACCTCTAAGGAGAAATAATCTTCTCCTGTGAGTCTGGCCCGGACTTCATGTTATCATTCACTCTGTTTAAACTCCGGCTCTGGTTTATACATCACACTCCAGGAAGATAAATACTTAGCAGGGAACGAGCTTCTCCCATAACTTTTAATTCTTTGCTTAGGCAATGAAAATTTATTGTGTTTAGCTGATCTCACAGATGGTTCCTCTTTCCTGCAGCCACTCAGAAGAGCTCTCAGGATGACTGGAGCAAGAAGTCCCTCCAGGCCTTAAAGAAGTAAGATTAATACTGGTATTATTATTACTATTATCTGTTCTATAATCACACTGGCTTTGCGGAGCTGAAAGTACGCATGGAATGAATGACATATTATTGGATTATGCTATTAAAGATAGTTTAAAAAAGAAGGCGTTTCACTTACCTGGGGCTTCTGCCAGCCCCCTGCAGCCGCCCTGTCCCCGCGCTGCTCCTCAACGATCCTCTGGTGCCCCGGCACAGTTTTGGTATCGCCGACTTGCAAAACGATGGCCACTGCACCTGCGTGGCCCTGGCCATTCTCGTTAACGATCCTGGCGCTGGGAGCTTCCCCCGCAGGTGTAGTAAGAGAAAATTTACAGCAGTACCAGTTGCCTGGCAGTCCTGCTGATCTATTTGGCTGCAGTAGTGTCTGAATCACAAATGCAGCTAATCCAGTCACACTTTAGGGCCATTTCACACTGGCGCAGTGGCGTAGGTCATTTTACTGCACCTCACCACTATGCTAATAAAAGCCTATGGGTGCTTTCATACAACATGCGGTGCGCGTGAAGCCGCCCATCTACCGCGAGCGCATGCCGACGTTACTACATGACCTCTGCAATGACCTACAGTGACGTGTGGCAGACTGAAAATCTAAAAAGGATGGCAGCTGCGGTGTGGCAAGCATGCGCAGAAGCATATTTTTTTCAATATGCTTCCGTGCCCTCCTGCAATTCCCAAACAGGAAGTGACCGCAAGCAAGCATCACTTCCTGTTTGGATCTAAGCCCGGGCCGCACCGCTATTGCCAATCTATAGTCTGAAGTCGGCCTCAGTCATAAACACCTGATCTGCATCCAGGAAATTGTTTAAAATGAAATAAATATGGCTGCTTCCGAATCCCTTTCACTTAAAGAGAGTCTGAAGCCAAATTCATTTTCTATTTTGAATGTCCACGTAAGTTAAACATTAACAACACCAGAGCTGATTTGCTGCAACAGCATGGCAGAACAAATTCATTTGTCTTCAGACTCTTTTTAACCACTGCAGCCCACAGTGTTGTTCACTTTATGCATCCGAGCAACTTTCACCTCCCATTCATTCGCCAAAAACTTTATCACTACTTATCACAATGAAATGATCTATATCTTGTTTTTTCCACCACCATTTAGGCTTTCTTTGGGTGGTACATTTTGCTAAGAATTATTTTACTCTAAATCCATTTTAACAGGAAGTTTAAGAAAGAAATGGAAAAAATTCATTATTTCTTAATTTTTGGCCATTATAGTTTTAAATGAATACATGCTACCGTAATTAAAACCCATGTATTTTATTTGCCCATTTGTCCCGGTTAGTACACTGTTTAAATTCTGTCCCTATCACAATGTATGGCACCGATATTTTATTTGGAAATAAAGGTGCATTTTTTCAATTTGCGTCCATCACTATTTCCAAGTCTATAATTTAACCTCCCTAGCGGTACGCAGATGGAGTGGCTGCGTCCGCAGGAGTGATTTTTTTAACCTCCCTGGCGGTAAGCCCGTGCTGAACACGGGCTATGCCGCCAGAAGCCCGCTGGGCCGATTTGCATAATTTTTTTTTTGCTACATGCAGCTAGCACTTTGCTAGCTGCGTGTGCAATGCGATCTCCGCCGCTACCCGCCGATCCGCCGATATTCGTCGCGCCGCGGCCGCCCCCCCCCCCCCCAGACCCCGTGCGCTGCCTGGCCAATCAGGGCCAGGCAGCGCTGTGGGGTGAATCGGAGTCCCCTTTGACGTCTGACGTCGGTGACGTCATCCCGCCCGTCGCCATGGCGACCGGGGAAGCCCTCCAGGAGATCCCGTTCTTTGAACGGCATCTCTGATCGCCGGAGGCGATCGGAGGGGCTGGGGGTATGCCGCTGAGCAGCGGCGATCATCTAGAGCAGTGTTTCTCAACATTTTATTGGTATGTACCCCTTTTCAAACCCTGTACTTGCAAAGTACCCCCTAGCATAGTAAACATTATTCCAAGTACCCCTTGAGAAATATATATTTAATCATAGTACATGATAATTGGTTCTAAATAATTTCTAAGCATTTACAATTGCTTTTAATTAGCTAAAACACTAATTTGGTGTTGTTTAAATAGGATTTATCCTTTTCTAAAACTCTAAATTTGTTATTCTTGGTTAAGTTTTTCAAGCCTGAGTACCCCCTGGAATCATCAGAAGTACCCCCTGGGGTACGCGTACCACACGTTGAGAACCTAGGATCTAGAGAGACCTCGTCTTGCTACATGAAAAATAAAATTAAAAAAAAAAAAAAAAACGGACTTGCTGCCCCCTGGCGGATTTTTAGCAAACCATCAGGAGGGTTAAATAAAAAATGTTTTGTATTAGTTAGCTAGCACTAAGCTAGCTAACTATGTGCGGCAAGTCCCTCGGCACCTCTCTGACCGCCCCCCCCCCCCCTCCCCCGATCGCCGCCGGCAATATTTACTTGTCCACGATTCCTGCGAGAGCCGCACCTACCCGATTAGCTTCGCGACAATCGGACATGACGTCATGCGCAGTTCCGATCCTCCCCATAGCGAAGCCGGGTGCTGATTAGGAGGCTGCGCCATCGTGGGATCCCTTGGGGGTATGTATTGCGGCGGCGATCGGAGGGGACCAGAGGCCCTTGGGGGAGCATAGTTAGCTAGCCACGTGCTAGCTGAAGAATATAAAACAAATTTTATTTTTAAAAATCCTCCCAGGGCCATGCGATCCCCTGCAGTGGCTAGCCCGACACTGTGTCGGGCTTACCGCCAGGGAGGTTAAAATATTATATTAACATACTCTCTTGACATGCATATTTAAAAAGTTCAGACCCTTAGGTAACTATTTGTTTTTTTTTATTATTGTAAATGTTTTAATTAATTTTATGTGGGAGGTAAACGGCTATTTTAAATGTAATATAATGTATTTATTTATAAAAAAATGTATGTGGGTGTAGTTTTTCTATTTGGCCACAAGATGTCCACAGTCAAAAAGTCCTGGAAGTGAACAATCTCGCTGCCAGGAAGTAGAATGAGGACGGGAAAGTTTTTTTTACTCAGAAAGACTGCAGCCTCTGATAAGAGGCCGTCGGTTTTTCTGCGGGGGACTTAGATCGATGAATGGGAAGTATATTCCCATGCATTGATCGGGGGGCTAACGGCAGGTGGTGGGAGCGCGCGCGATCGCACGCCTCAGGAGGCAGTAACTGCACAGTCTATCTGGATGAACATATTCGTCCAGATAGGCTTAAGTGGTTAAGATGTCCTTTAAAATAAGTTCTTACTCCTTACTGCACCATCCAAAATTACAATGTTTTAATTCCCGGAATTGGGTT
The DNA here is from genome assembly GCF_040937935.1 of Hyperolius riggenbachi. Taxonomy (NCBI): domain Eukaryota; kingdom Metazoa; phylum Chordata; class Amphibia; order Anura; family Hyperoliidae; genus Hyperolius; species Hyperolius riggenbachi. The sequence continues at coordinate 492,075,825 of NC_090649.1, forward strand.
ATAAGTGGAAACCGCACTGGCTGCTCCATTTTCGCTCGATTTCTTTCTGTTGGTCGTGATAAATGTGCCTCAGTGATAGCAGGAAATGAGAACTGTCTGTAATAATGACTTAGAATGAGTAATAATGAGTTATTCTGATTCTGCAGGGCACATGAGCTGGACCCGGAGGACACTCAGATTATTCTTTACCTGTCACTGCAGCTGGGACTTGTGCGGCAGGTGAGCAAAGCAAGTGTCTGCAGGAGGCCTGTGTGCAGCCAGCAGATAATGATTACATTTTTACAAAAAATAAAAAAAATCAGTGTTACTAACGACCAGCAAGCGGAAAAGAGGTTGCATGGGCTCAGTGCGCAAAGATGTGCGCAGTATATGAAATTGTAATGTGTGCACTGGATCCACATTGCAAACACATACAGATAACTTAATTGGCTTCCCCCTAAATTGGCCCTAGATTATAATGGACATATGACTATGGTAGAGATTAGAGTGTGAGCTCCTCTGAGGCCAGTCAGTGACATGACTGTGTACTCTGTACAGTGCAGCAGAAGATGTCAGTGCTATATAAATACATAATAATAACATGGGAGGACATTAGACTATGACTATGGTAGGATTAGATTGTGAGCTCCTGTGAGGACAGTCAGTGACATGACTGTGTACTCTGTACAGTGCCGCAGAAGATGTCAGTGCTATATAAATACATATGAATAATATGGCAGGGCATTAGACTATGACTATGGTAGGGATTAGATTGGGAGCTCCTCTGAGGCCAGTCAGTGACATGACTATGTATTCTGTACAGTGCTGCAGGAGATGTCAGTGCTATATAAATACATAATAATAATATGGTAGGACATTATACTATGACTATGGTAGTGATTAGCGTGTGAGCTCCTCTGAGGACAGTCAGTGACATGACTATGTACTCTGTAATGTGATGCAGGAGATGTCCATGTTATATAAATACATAATAATAATATGGTAGGATTAGATTGTGAGCTCCTCTGAGGACAGTCAGTGACATGCCTATGTACTCTGTAAAGTGCTGCAGGAGATGTCAGTGCTATATAAATACATAATAATAATATGGTAGGACATTAGACTATGACTATGGTACGATTAGATGGCAAGCTACTCTGAGGACAGTCAGTGACATGACTATGTACTCTGTAAAGATTTCAGTGCTATATAAATACATAATAATAATACTATGACAGGACTTGGACTGCCCTGGACTTTCATTGTGCCACCAGCAGATAGCTCTGTGGACTTTAAAGGGAACCATAGATGAAATAAATAAAGATGTTATACATACCTGGGGCTTCCTCCAGCCCCATACGTTCTGATCGCTCCCACACCACCATCCTCCTCTGCCAGCAGCTGTTCCGTCAGTTGGAGCCAATCTAAGTGTAAGGGAAGTGCGTTCTTTGCGTATCCCTGCAGCAGCCGCTGGAAAGATACGTAGAGGGCGCACTTCTCTAGCGTAGCCCAGCTCCGATGATGTCAGTGACGGGACCCGGTTCTCATAGCTGCGGGCAGCAGAGGACGGCGGTGTGGGAGCGATCCGAGCGTATGGGGCTGGAGGAAGCCCCAGGTATGTATAACATCTTTTTCATTTTCCCGTTTTAGGTTCAGCTCTGGTTCCTGGCCCTGGAGTTCTGCTATCCACCAGCAGGTGGCTGTTTCCTGTCTGTGGAAAAGACCTGCAGTTCCTGATCTGGCCTGTGGGTGGTTCACAGGGTCACACTACCAGCTGCTTTCTGTTACTAATCCCACTGATTGCATGGCCTATATAAAGTCTGCTGTTTTGCTCCAGCCATTTGCCAGAACTTTGTAGTCCCTCGCAGACCTGAGCCTCTGGACATTCCGTATATCTGTTACCTCATCTGTATCTGTTCCTTGTTCTGACCCGTTCATACTGCATTTGACCTCGCTCTTGCTTAATCCCTGGTATCGTGTTTATCTGATTATCTGTCACTGACCCTACTCTCCTGTTGTTACTGATTCGGTCTAATTACTTTGGTACCCCGTATGCAAATACAGTAGCTTGTAAAAGTATTCGGCCCCCTTGAAGTTTTCCACATTTTGTCACATTACTGCCACAAACATGAATCAAATTTATAGGAATTCCACGTGAAAGACCAACACAAAGTGCTGTACATGTGAGAAGGGAAACTAAAATCATACATCATTCCAAACATTTTTTTACAAATAAATAACTGCAAAGTGGGGTGTGTGTAATAATTCAGCCCCCTTCGGTCTGAGTGCAGTCAGTTGCATAGACATTGCCTGATGAGTGCTAATGACTAATTAGAGTGCACCTGTGTATAATATAATGTCAGTACAAATACAGCTGCTCTGTGACGCCTCAGAGGTTGTCTAAGAGAATCTTGGGAGCAACAACACCATGAAGTCCAAAGAACACACCAGACAGGCCAGGGATACAGTTATTGAGAAATTTAAAGCAGGCTTAGGCTACAAAAAGATTTCCAAAGCCTTGAACATCCCACGGAGCACTGCTCAAGCGATTATTCAGAAATGGAAAGAGTATGGCACAACAGTAAACCTACCAAGACAAGGCCGTCCACCTAAACTCACAGGCCGAACAAGGAGAGCGCTGATCAGAAATGCAGTCAAGAGGCCCATGGTGACTCTGGCCGAGCTGCAGAGATCTACAGCTCAGGTGGGGGAATCTGTCCATAGGACAACTATTAGTCATGCACTGTACAAAGTTGGCCTTTATGGAAGAGTGGCAAGAAGAAAGCAATTGTGAACAGAAAAGCATAAGAAGTCCCGTTTGCAGTTTGCCACAAGCCATGTGGGGGACACAGTAACCATGTGGAAGAAGGTGCTCTGGTCAGATGAGACCAAAATGGAACTTTTTTGCCAAAATGCAAAACGCTATGTGTGGCGGAAAACTAACACTGCACATCACTCTGAATACACCATCCCCACTGTCAAATATGGTGGTGGCAGCATCATGCTCGGGGGGTGCATCTCTTCAGCAAGGACAGGGAAGCTGGTCAGAGTTGATGGGAAGATGGATGGAGCCAAATACAGGGCAAACTTGGAAGAAAACCTCTTGGAGACTGCAAAAGACTTGAGACTGGGGCGGAGGTTCACCTTCCAGCAGGACAACGACCCTAAACATAAAGCCAGGGCAACAATGGAATGGTTTAAAACAAAACATATCCATGTGTTAGAATGGCTCAGTCAAAGTCCAGATCTAAATCCAATCGAGAATCTGTGGCAAGATCTGAAAACTGCTGTTCACAAACGCTGTCCATCTAATCTGACTGAGCTGGAGCTGTTTTGCAAAGAAGAATGGTAAAGGATTTCAGTCTCTAGATGTGCAAAGCTGGTAGACATACCCTAAAAGACTGGCAGCTGTAATTGCTGCAAAAGGTGGTTCTACAAAGTATTGACTCAGGGGGCTGAATAATTACGCACACCCCACTTTGCAGTTATTGATTTGTAAAAAATGTTTGGAATCCTGTATGATTTTCGTTCCACTTCTCACGTGTACACCACTTTGTGTTGGTCTTTCATGTGGAATTCCAATAAAATTGATTCATGTTTGTGGCAGTAATGTGACAAAATGTGGAAAACTTCAAGGGGGCCAAATACTTTTGCAAACCACTGTATATACATATATATATTTGCTTGTTGTATATACCGGTATATCTCCCGTACATTGCTTTGTAAATAGTTCGTTAGATAGCCAGGAAATTGGTTGTATGTGTGCACATTGCTTGTTTTGGTTTGTGGGAGATTCATTGTATATATTGAGTTTTGACCCACTGTGGTCATCACCTGTTCCTCCGATCAGGTGTGTAACACTATGGAGACTTTAACGCTTATTGCGCTCGTTGTGTTGCACCGGAAGTATCCGATCCCGTGCAATTGCAGCAGTGTATTACCACAAGCACGGCGCTTAACGTACAGTGCTTGGGGTAATGTAAGTCTATCGGGGGTGCACATTGTGTAAACGACAGAGCGATGTGCATCGTACCACGCATGTCAGAACGACGGGAATCCCAGTGACGTACCTCCTGCCCAGCAGGGAGTACGTCACTAAGCGGGGGCAGCGCTAAGCATATAACGCTGTCCAGCAGGGAGTATGTCATTGAGTGGGGGTGGCGCTATGCATATATCCACTGCCCAGCAGGGAGTACGTCACTAAGCGGGGGCAGCGCTAAGCATATAACGCTGTCCAGCAGGGAGTATGTCACTGAGTGGGGGTGGCTAAACATGACACAGCTACCCAACAATTCAGGAGAAGAAAAAACATGTTTATTGCTTTTATTTTTTTTAGGCGCTGAAAAACAACACAATATGTTATCTTCCTGGCTAACAGATCTGATCATTATTACTTGGAGATTTCTACATATAGCAGATTGTATTTATTGCTGTTTTTCACAGTTGACTATCTATCTTTATCTGGGATTTTGTTGGTGCGTGTGTAGAGGTTATTGTCTGCATATCACATGCGGAATCCCGCTCAGCAGCTAGCTGCCTGTGTTGGCTGAGGAAAGGTATTTGTGTGCCTGGATTTCTGCAGAAACCTTTTACAGGGTACAGGAAAAGATTACATTGATGTATTTGTTGTATTTCTCTGTCACAGGTCCCAGTGGTATGGCTCCTATTGGACCTCACCTCTCCATACTACAGCACATTCTCTCCATAGGACAGAACACGCTGCTTCTCCATTCTTCCCTTCTTGTACTGTACATAGGACAGCACATTGGGTGGTACATGTGTGCATACTGCTCCTCCCCCTTCTCCTCTCCATAGGGCAGTACATGTGTGCATACTGCTCCTCCCCCTTCTCCTCTCCATAGGGCAGTACATGTGTGCATACTGCTCCTCCCCCTTCTCCTCTCCATAGGGCAGTACATGTGTGCATACTGCTCCTCCCCCTTCTCCTCTCCATAGGGCAGTACATGTGTGCATACTGCTCCTCCCCCTTCTCCTCTCCATAGCACAGCACATGTTGCACCTCCTCTCCATAGGGCAGTACAAGCTGCTCATACTCTCCGTAGGACAGTACTTACTCCTCCCCCCTCCTCTCCATAGGTCAGTTTAAGACACACCTCTTTACTCACTGGCAGGGGAGTAGCTCCTGCTACCACAGGTGGGCCCAGAACTATGAGGGCTCCAACTACTGCTTCACTCCCCCTGATACAGGAGTCCGTCCTCCAGATCAGATGTTTTGTGGATACTCTTGTTATGGGTGTGAAGATGATGATGGCTACACTTGTTGTATGCCCCTTGTGAGATGGGCTCCTGAGGCTGTGAGGGTCACCAGGGGGAGGCAAGGGAAAGGGTGTGCGTGTGCCACTGCACTACACTACTGCAGCCACGAGAGCAACTGGCATTGTTTAACAGGAAATAAATATGTCAGACTCTATATCCTTCTCACTTCAGGTGTCCTTTAAGCTCAATACAATAGATTGAACTATGCGGAGCATCAAGTGTGTATACAGCAGCCCCGCCTCCTCTCGGCAGCTCAGCTAGTGATCTGGCGGATCGCTTCAGCAGAGAGCCTTGTCCTCGTCTCGCTACTTACCACGCCCACCATGTGACATCACTCCTGTGGAAGATCACACGTAGGAGGTTTACCGCCTGGTGGAGTATAACTCCTGATCACTGGAGAGACATTGCAGGCCTGAGCTTGTACAGACGTATTGCTAACCTGCAAGCTAGCCACGTCTACTGTTCCTATGAGGGGATAGGAACAAAACACGGTGCTAGCCTGCAGGTTAGCAATGAGTCTGTGCAACCTTCTGGGATGTCGCTTGAGTGATCAGGTGCCGATTCCCGGCAGCCGACATGTCTCATATGTGTGTACAAAACTTTATGCTACAGTCCATCTTCAGAGAAACTCTCATTTAAATCCCTGAATTCTTAACCCTTACAGTGAGAAAATTATAAAAGGAACACTTGGGTTTCCCTCCAAAACAAATAGAATTCTGGGTCCAGTACTGTACAATGAGGAAATGGGACCCTAAGCAAGGAAGTAGCTTTGGCTCATCCTGATGGACCTTTTGGCAATCTGAAGTGAGAGACTGGACAATGAAAGTGGCAGTTGGGCCCCAAGACACCCACTAGGCCCCAGGCACCTTCCTCAGTTGCCTTGTGGATGATCCTGCTCTGGTACTGTATTGCCGCCGGCAGTCTCCTGGTGGCAGTCCTTCCCTTATCACTCATTTTAAGATGCAGCAATCTACTGCTAGGCCCCTTTTATGAAATCAGTGCTGTTTATTTGAACAGCCAAGTTCTGTTTATTTTCCTTTCTTTATGACATAGATACCAAACCATTGAATTCTGGGAGGAAATCTCTCCCCCCTCCCCCCCTCGCTCTGTTCCAGGTAGACAGGCATACGGCAGATAATCACTAAACTTGATTATGCAGACGGTTTCTTGTTTTTGGCAGGCGGCAGCGTTTCTACCAAATTAGTTGTAACCCGCGGGCCATTAACCCGCGATTTTCGCACCGCGCACTCTGCTCCGAATGCTGCGTCAGTGCTTTCCTGGAACATTGCTTTATGGCTTTGCCCTTCACCGCAGCCGGGCGTACGGTACGTAACATCAGATCTGTGACTGAGGAGTGGGCGTAGCCACGCAGAACTGAGCGCCCCAGCAGGACTGCCAGTCCATCTGATAGGAGATCGCTGCATAGATCAGCACACGTAACATCAGATCTGTGACTGAGGAGCGGGCATAGCCACGCAGAACTGAGAGCCCCAGCAGGACTGCCAGTCCATCTGATAGGACATCAGCACACATAACATCAGATCTGTGACTGAGGAGTGGGCGTAGCCACGCAGGACTGAGAGCCCCAGCAGGACTGCCAGTCCATCTGATAGGAGATCAGCACACATAACATCAGATCTGTGACTGAGGAGTGGGCGTAGCCACGCAGGACTGAGAGCCCCAGCAGGACTGCCAGTCCATCTGATAGGAGATCAGCACACATAACATCAGATCTGTGACTGAGGAGTGGGCGTAGCCACGCAGGACTGAGAGCCCCAGCAGGATTGCCAGTCCATCTGATACGAGATCAGCACACATAACATCAGATCTGTGACTGAGGAGCGGGCGTAGCCACGCAGGACTGAGAGCCCCAGCAGGATTGCCAGTCCATCTGATAGGACATCAGCACACATAACATCAGATCTGTGACTGGGGAGCAGGTGTAGCCACGCAGGACTGAGCGCCCCAGCAGGATTGCCAGTCCATCTGATAGGACATCAGCACACATAACATCAGATCTGTGACTGAGGAGTGGGCGTAGCCACGCAGGACTGAGAGCCCCAGCAGGATTGCCAGTCCATCTGATAGGACATCAGCACACATAACATCAGATCTGTGACTGGGGAGCAGGTGTAGCCACGCAGGACTGAGCGCCCCAGCAGGATTGCCAGTCCATCTGATAGGACATCAGCACACATAACATCAGATCTGTGACTGAGGAGTGGGCGTAGCCACGCAGGACTGAGAGCCCCAGCAGGACTGCCAGTCCATCTGATAGGAGATCAGCACACATAACATCAGATCTGTGACTGAGGAGTGGGCGTAGCCACGCAGGACTGAGAGCCCCAGCAGGATTGCCAATCCATCTGATACGAGATCAGCACACATAACATCAGATCTGTGACTGAGGAGCGGGCATAGCCACGCAGGACTGAGCGCCCCAGCAGGATTGCCAGTCCATCTGATAGGACATCAGCACACATAACATCAGATCTGTGACTGAGGAGCAGGTGTAGCCACGCAGGACTGAGAGCCCCAGCAGGATTGCCAGTCCATATGATACGAGATCAGCACACATAACATCAGATCTGTGACTGAGGAGCGGGCGTAGCCACGCAGGACTGAGAGCCCCAGCAGGATTGCCAGTCCATCTGATACGAGATTGCTGCAGAGCTTAGGCCTGGCAAGCGGAGCCCGGGTCCCGGAGTATCAGAACGCCATCTGGGAAGCCAAATTCCATATTCCTACTATTACACAGCGCCTTCATGAAATAAGCAGCGACATCTGTCACTAGATACTTGGCTGTTCACCGCTCTGTGCGAGGAAATACGAAATCTAGTGCTAGACAAATAAGGCTGATATAGGCTGCTAGTGTGACTCTCTGCTATTCCTATACACCAGATATGTAAATGTCTCTTAACCACTTCACTCCCAATGGACCAGAGCAAATTTAATCTGTCAGCCCTCCTCCCTTTCATTCGCCATTAACTTTATCACTACTTATCACACCAAAATGATCTATATCTTGTTTTCTTCGCTACAAATTAGGCTTTTTGGGGGGGATATTTGTTTTCCGTAATTACTTTACTTTCTATGCATTTTAAAGGGAAAGACGAGGAAAAAAATACACGATTTCTCCAATTCCATACCCTATAGCTTTAAAGAGAACACGAGGCGGGGTTCTGACAATGCAATCCGCACACAGAGGCTGGGTCTGCCTATACTGCCCAGCCTCTGTTGCTATCCAGATCCCCCCTAAGTTCCCCCTGCGCTCTGCAATCCCCCATAAATCACAGCTGCGCTGTGCGGGCTGTATTTACATCTGCAGCTGTCACTCTTGCCGCTCCCCCGCCTCCTGCATAGCTCCGGTCCTGCCCACGTCCCTTCCCTCCAATCAGCGGGGAGGGAAGGGACGAAGGCGGGGACCGGAGCTATGCAGGAGGCGGGGGAAGCGCCGAGACTGACAATACAGAGGTAAACACAGCCCGCTGTGACACACTGCGTGTCGGCAGCGCGGCTGTGATTTATGGGGGATAGCAGAGAGCAGGGGGGGGGGGCTTAGGGGGGATCTGTATAGCAACAGAGGCTGGGCAGTATAGGCAGACCCAGCCTCTGTATGCGGATTGCATTGTCAGAACCTACTTCGGGTTCTCTTTAAAATAAATAATGCTACTGTGTAACGATCGGTGTAACACAGAGAGAGGATCTGATTACCGGTGATCTGCAGTATCACAGGGAATACAGATATATACCAGATTATAGATGATCTGCAGTATCACCGATAATTTGATATATAAGCTAACCTCTGGTCACCTGAGTATAGTAAGAGTGTTTAGTAATATATAGAGGACTGGCCTCAGAGCTGTAAGGAGTCCAGCACAATTCCTTCTGGACTCTCTCGGGAGGAGGAGTCAGGCAGAGAGAAGGAACGACAGAACGAGAGTGACACTCAAGGGGGAGTGTCACTACCAGGACTGGGAACCGCCTCTAACAGTAAGGTCGGTTCTCGAGGTCAGACAAGCCAAGTTGTAAACACACGGACAGATAAAGTACAGATTCAGAAGGCAGAGGCGGAGTCTAGAGTACAGGCAGGGTGCGGCAACAGGGTATCCGATACATCGAGGTACAAAATCAAGTGGCAGATGCAGAGTCTAAGGACGAGCCGGAGTTCGGCAACAGAGTATCAGAATGGCAAGGTACAGGATCAGAGTACAGCAGAATAGTCAGGCAAGCAAAGGGTCATAACAGATAATCACAATCAAACTAGTACTTTAAACTATCAACAGAATCTAACTAAGTGTAGGATGACAGCTCCAGCTGGTCCCGGCACACTTTAGGATCTGACTCAGGTCTGAGTGCTACCACGTTGTGATCGCAACGCCAGACAACCAGCAACTGAACAGCCAGCAGTATATATACACAGCCACTCTCCAGCACCTCCCTAACTGAGAGGACTCAGAATTGTCAGCTGACCTACTTCTGGCTGCCATATAGGTTCTGCCTCTCTGCGCGCACGCGCGTCACTCTGAATCTTGGTGGACCACGAGTCCCAGCCACACCAGCACCGCTCTGCGGTGTATCCGCGACAGGGCCATGCGCGCTAACCGCCGCGTCAGACGCGGCGGTTTCACCGCGTTCCGCCATGCCCTTCACGGAAGCAGCCGCCTCACGCTGAGAAGAGGCGGCTGCTTCCCTGCGATTCCTCACATACTGTAAATAAAACCTGGACATTTTTTTAGCCCATATGTCCTGGTTATTACAATGTTTAACTTATGTACCAAGTCCAATATATGATGGCCATATATTGTTTTGAAATAAAGGTATATTTGTTCTGTTTTGGAGTTTTTAATAATTACAAGCCTTTATCTACAAAAAATAACAGTAATATATCCTTATGCCATATGTAATAAAAAAGTGGAGTCCCTAACGTAACTATTTATGTTTTTATTTTTTTTATTCTGTCTACCTTTTTTTTTTTTTTGCAATTGTTTCATTTTGGTCACTATGGGGTGGGGCAGGAAGTCTTATTTATTTTTATTTAATGTGAAGAGAGGTAAAATGTAGTGTGAAATGTGTATTCTTATGTTTACTTTTTTTTTTTTTTTTTTTTTAAAGCACTTCATGTCCTCACAAACACAAACACAAACAGTGTTGTTACAGGAAAGATTATTCGCTTCTTGCTGCAGCCATGATCTTTCCCTTATGGACATTTTGATTGGTTCAGGGAATACTTTTTCCCTTTCACGCATCGTGGCTCTCTGGGGTACCTGTGGCAGCGGCGGAGAGGTTTTTAAAACATCCCGTGGTCTGTTAAGAGGGACCAACAAGACGTTTTAAAACAGCGTGCGTTCGGGTAGTGGTTAAAGTGGTATAAAACTCCTGACATTCAATAAAAATGTGTTTTCCTACTTTTTATTAACTATACAGTTACCACATTTGCTTTTGTGCACAAGTAATATTGTCTGTCTACAAATTACAAATTCCCAAAGTACAGTTGATCTGCTCTTAAAGCTGCCATTGCATTTTATTGCAGCGCTCCTGTGTTCGTATTTATATATTAAAATCTATCTAGTGATCACTTATTAGCCCTTTCTGCTCCTCATCTCAGTACAGCTCAGTTTCAGCACTTTACTAATGTTTACTAAATGTATCTGACAAATGAATGTAAACAAAAGATAATGTTATCACCTCTTCGGATTCCGTCAGAAGCTGCCCACTGAAGCAAGGAGCTTTCTACTGAAGAACAAAGTGCTGCCTTTACTTGTTTGAATGCTTTTGTCCTACAAATTTTTTTTTTGTGGTAGTAGATTTTATGCTGTAAATAATCTTATAGCATAGAGGAAATGCTGAGTTCTATACCACTTTAAAGAGGCCCTGTAGTGACATATAGTAGAATTCAGTGAATTATTCAGGTCTCCCACTTTTATGGTGATTTTCCTGGTTTCAGCACCAGAAACACTTCCTGTATCTAGAGTGGGATGCGAAAGTTTGGGCAACCTTGTTAATCGTTATGATTTTCCTGTAATAATTGGTTGTTCCGATAAAAAATGTCAGTTAAATATATCATATAGGAGACACACACAGTGATATTTGAGAAGTGAAATGAAGTTTATGAAGAGTTTGGATTCTGCTTGAAGGTATTTTGGACCACTCCTCTTTACAAAACATCTTTAGTTCATTCAGTTTTGATGGCTTCCGAGCATGGACAGCTCTCTAACTCACACCACAGATTTTCAATTATATTCAGGTCTGGGGACTGAGATGAATGCCTTCGTGGATTTTGAGTTGTTGTCTTGTTGAAAGATCCGCCACAGCTTCACCTTTGTCACTGATTCCTGGACATTGGTCTCCAGAATCTGCTGATACTGAGTGATATCCATGCGTCCCTCAACTCTGACAAGATTCCCAGTCCCTGCACTGGCCACACAGCCCCACAGCATGATGGAACCACCTCCATATTTTACTGTAGGTAGCAGGTGATTTTCTTGGAATGCTGTGTTGTTTTTTCTCCATACATAACACCCCTTGTTATGCCCAAATAACTCAATTTTAATTTCGTCAGTCCACAGCACCTTATTCCAAAATAAAGCCTGCTTGTCCAAATGTACTTTAGCATACCTCAAGCAGCTCTGTTTGCACTGTGGCGGGAGAAAAGGCTTCCTCTGCATCATTCTCACATAAAGCATCTCCTTGTGTAAAGTGCGCCAAATGATTGAATGATGCACAGTGACTCCATCTGCAGCAAGATGATGTTGTAGGTCTTTGGTGCTGGTCTGTGGGTTGACTCTGACTGTTCTCACCATTCGTCGCTTTTCTCAGCCGGCTGGCACGGCAGAGCAACTAATTTTTAAGCACAGGATGTTAACAATATGTCTGCTTCCGTGAAAGCAGGAAGTAGACACATTGCAGATTTATTGCAGAATTTGTATCAGCTGTAACAAAGGAATGTTTTTCTTTAAATGTTATTATGCTGTTGCTTATCTTTTACAGCAGAGAGGAAGTTCTGCGTTGAGGTCCGCTTTAAAATATACCCTAGTAGATTGTTACATCAGTCCCCAGTAATGTTATCCGAATGGCGCTGCTGTTAGTGGCAGGATCTGATCGTTTGATCAGATGATGACAAATCGAGCTTGTACAGCCAGCTTCAGTCTTTTTTCCTTCCGTGACGTCAAACCCGGCTGTCAGGGCCTTGTACCGAGGATGGTTCCCATAGATATTCATACAAAGGATCGAGTATCCGCGACTGACGTCCCTATCAGCCATGCCATCTCAATAGCGCTAACGATGGATGAGGAGCAAACCTGCTACCGCTCCCTAATGTTAGCTAATGAACTGGCGGCACTGTTACCCCCCCCTCCCTTCCCGGGAATAGAGTCACCGGTTCCTGGAATACCTCTATGAACATTACATGACATCTGCAGGTCACTTGTCACATAATGATACGCCAGTGATCTGATTAACAGGGAATATAGGAAGATCGGCCCATAATGGCATTCCGGCGACATCATGTAAGTCTAGCGGAGAAGATAAGAGGATGGCGTCTGGTCGTGGAGACTCGCGGTGTATTCAGAGCGGATGATTCATGGACGGTGATGCCGGGCTGTCGCTGAACATACCGTGAATCACTGATTAGATGGAGAGGAGATGTACTGCGCAGCTTTTGTTTTTCTGGCGTAATTGGCAGGCGCCATGGCGAACGCAGGCGGGTCATGTCATGGTTGTGGCAGGCTCAGTTTTGTAAGAGACGACCCAGAGTTGTTCTTGGAAGGAGAAGGTGGGGGGGCTGTAGTCAGAAAATCTAGAATAGACAGGAGACCAGGAGCATCCTAAACCCCCCCCCCCATCCCCCACAGCTCTACATGGATTAGTTGTAGTCTCCCATGATGGCAGGGGCTACATTATAAGCTCCTCTGAGGACAATTAGTGACCTGATGGCGGGGATTACATTATAAGCTCCCCTGAGGACAGTTAGTGACATGATAAAAAAACACTGTATTGTTTGTCGAGCAAACAGAGTTAAATCTCCATGTATAACATTCAGGGAGATTATATTCAAACCATAAGCATAAAGAGAAAGACTCCCCTATGAATGAGATTTGGTGATCAGTACAAAACAATCCATAGAATCGTTTGTATCAAAATAATTAAATTTTATTTGCAATCAATTCACATAATAAAAACATTAAAAACGCATAAAAACCCCCATAGTTCCTATAATAAGGAATCTCTGGATCTGAGTACATGTATAACAGTTTAAATTGGGTACATTATTCTTGGGCAAAGAGTTGAGCCTTACTAAAAAGGAAGAGGCTAAGTGCAGCCATCAAACATAAAAATACAGTGAACCTATAGTATCAAAAACAGTGCAGTACCTGTGTATAAGGGGTGGGATAGTGGACTGCGCCCCACACCCAGAAACACCGGATATGCGCCGCAGTCCACAGCCCACCACCTGTGTTGACCACTACCTCAAAACATTTCTATCACATACATAAAAAAAGTGCATTGGTGCATAATTTATAAAGTGCAAAGTGCAAAGCTGGTCTGATGCCCAAGTGTGTTACCTTAAATAAATACAAGAATCCAGAGTGGGGGATGCCGCCCTACGCGCTCCCAGATTTCCGTCTGCTCGACTCAAGCAGACGGAAATCTGCAAGCGCGTAAAATCCTCTGTGGACAGTTAGTGACATAATGACAGGAATTACATTATAAGCGCCTCTGAGGACAGTTAGTGACATGATAGCAGGGATTAGATTATAAACCCCTCTGAGGACAGTTAGTGACATGATGGCAGGGATTAGACTGTAAATTCCTCTGAGGACAGTTAGTAAAGTGATGGCAGGTATTACATTGTAAGATTCTCTGAGGACAGTTATGTGACATGATGGCAGGGATTAGATTGTAAGATCCTTAGTGAGCGTCATATTCAGTCAGTGACAGGCAGCTCAGAGATCATTGTAAGTGCCATTCGCTGCCCCTTCATCCATTGCCAGATCTGGCTGTTGTTAGCTGCCCAGTGCTTTTTGCAAACTCTGTGTAGCAGGACAAATGTTCAGCAGACTAACTGCTACTGCCAACCTGCTGCCCACAGCCCGCCCCTTGCTCACCTGTGCTCTAGGCCATGGCCTATGTGGCCTTGCCTGAAATCCGGCCATGGGGATAGCAAAGCGGGGGGGGGGGGGGGGGGTGGACACTTTGGTGCCAGTCCGAATTGAATTATTTGGACCATAAGACAAACTGGGTTTTTGCCTCGACTTTTGGTTGACTTTATGGTCCGTAAAACATGGTACATTCTAACCCAAAGTGATAATGTAGTGAGAGAAATATAGAGGCCACCATATTTATTTTCTTTTAAGCAATGCTGGTAGTCTTAGAACCAGTATGCCGATCAGGTGCTCTGACTGAAGTATGACCGCAATTACTGCGGTGTGCGATTCCAACATTACTGAAGTCAGAAAGCTCAACCGGACAGCCAGGCAACTGGTATTGTTTAACAGGAATTAAATATGGCCGCCTTCATATCCTTCTCACTACAGGACCACATTTAAAAAAAATTGCAAACTTTTGAAGGCAGAGTAGAGTCGTGACAGGGGACAACCTTGCCATGTGCTTGGCCAGTGAACTCTACCACCCATTCCTGGACAATAGTTGTGGAGGGAGTCTCGTTGTGTTTTGACCTGTTGGTGAACATGATCATCTCAGGTCAGATGAAGAATGTCTAGAATGACATTACCAAGCAGCTGCGAAGTGGACGCCCATAATAACTCCACGTTCACAGTCTGGAGCACGTTCTACTGGAAGATCTGAACTTCAGCTGTCTGCAGGCTGCCTGGGAAACCCATCAGTCACCTTAGACAGCTAACCATTCTATAAACAGAATGTATGCTGTAAGGAGCAGTATGATGTGATCTTATCAGGGATCTGTAGAGCGCAGAATGGTGAAGACCGCTGATGAAAGAGTGGAGTAGATACCAGAAAAAAGTTTCTCATTGGTTGCTCTGAGCAGCTGCTCCAGTTTGCCCGATGTTTCCATGCACCGGTTGTGATAAAACCTTTAGGCCTTGTTCACATCTAAAATCGAAATCGCTGACGCTAGCGGTTTGCGATTTTGTGCGCGATTATTTTTAGCGCTTACCTGCACTTTGCGATTTTTTTGTAAAGCTTTTTTTTTAAGTGCTTTTGCAGAACGATTTCTTTTTTTTTTCACTTCTTGATGCAAGTCAGGAAGTGAACTTTTTGATCTGGAAAAGAATAAACACAATGGGCTCGATTCACCAAGCGGTGCAAAGTGTTAGCACCGTGGTGAAAAGGCCCTCTTCACGCCTAAAGTCACTTTAGGCATGATAAGAAGGGCTTCGCGCGAAGTTTCCGCGCGTAAAGTTTTGCGCGCGCTCCCGCGTGCGTGCGCGCGAAGCGCCCCGCACTTCGCGCGATGCGCCCATTAAACCCTATGGGACTTTGCGCGCGCGCCTGTGCGGGTGCGCGCGCAAAACTTTGCGCGCGATAACTTCGCGCGAAGTGCAGGCAAAAACGGTGCTAACTCAGTGGTGAAGAGGTCATCACGCCTAAAGTCCTTTAGGCGTGATAACTGGGTTAGCACCGCTTGGTGAATCGAGCCCAATGGGCTCGATTCACAAAGCGGTGCTAACCCAGTTAGAGACTTTAGGCATGATAACCATTGCACCACTCTGGTGAAAAGCCAGTTTAGGTGTGATAAGTTTAGGCATGATAAGTTTAGGTGTGATAAGTTTAGGCATGCTAAGTTTAGATAAGTTTAGATCGCTTGCAAAGTCCCGCATGCAAAGCAGCGCCATTAAACTTTATACGAAGTGCACCAGTCTTTGCTAGCGTAAAACTTTTGATCAGCTGTGCACTGCGGTGCTAACGCAGTTGGCGCTTAAACTTATCACACCTAAACTTATCACACCTAAACTTATCATGCCTAAACTTATCACACCTAAACTTATCACACCTAAACTTATCATGCCTAAACTGAGTTTAGGCATGATAAAGGGCTTTTCACCAGGGTGCTAACTGTTAGCACCGCTTTGTGAATCAGGCCCAATGGGCCTGATTCACAAAGCGGTGCTAACAGTTAGCACCCTGGTGAAAAGCCCTTTATCATGCCTAAACTCAGTTTAGGCGTGATAAGTTTAGGGGCCTGATTCACAAAGCGGTGCTAACAGTTAGCACGCTGGTGAAAAGCCCTTTATCATGCCTAAACTCAGTTTAGGCATGATAAGTTTAGGTGTGATAAGTTTAGGTGTGATAAGTTTAGGCATGATAAGTTTAGGTGTGATAAGTTTAGGCATGATAAGTTTAAGCGCCAACTATGTTAGCACCGCAGTGCACAGCTGATCAAAAGTTTTACGCTAGCAAAGTCTGGTGCACTTCATATAAAGTTTAATAGCGCTGCTTTGCGTGCGGGACTTTGCAAGCGATCTAAACTTATCTAAACTTATCATGCCTAAACTTATCACACCTAAACTTATCACACCTAAACTTATCATGCCTAAACTGGCTTTTCACCAGCATGGTGCAATGGTTATCATGCCTAAAGTCTTTTAGGCATGCTAACTGGGTTAGCACCGCTTTGTGAATCGAGCCCCAGGGGCTCGATTCACCAAGCGGTGCAAAGTGTTAGCACCGTGGTGAAAAGGCCCTCCTCACGCCTAAAGTCACTTTAGGCATGATAAGAAGGGCTTCGCGCGAAGTTTCCGCGCGTAAAGTTTTGCGCGCGCTCCCGCGTGCGTGCGCGCGAAGCGCCCCGCACTTCGCGCGATGCGCCCATTAAACCCTATGGGACTTTGCGCGCGCGCCTGTGCGGGTGCGCGCGCAAAACTTTGCGCGCGATAACTTCGCGCGAAGTGCAGGCAAAAACGGTGCTAACTCAGTGGTGAAGAGGTCATCACGCCTAAAGTCCTTTAGGCGTGATAACTGGGTTAGCACCGCTTGGTGAATCGAGCCCCAGGTGTGATAAGTTTAGGCATGATAAGTTTAGGTGTGATAAGTTTAGGTGTGATAAGTTTAGGCATGATAAGTTTAGGCATGATAAGTTTAGGTGTGATAAGTTTAGGCATGATGGGCTTGATTCACAAAGCGGTGCAAACACTTTGCACGCCTGTGAAAACCCCTTTATCACGCCTAAACTCAGTTTAGGCATGATAAGAAGAAACTCGCACGAATTTTCCGCGCGCAACCGCGCACGCACGCGCGCAGCGGCCCCCGCTTTGCGCGAAGCTCCCATTAAGCCCTATGGGACTTTGCGCGCGCACGTACGCGCGGAAACTTCGCGCGAGTTAGAGCACAAAGCGGTGATAACTTTGCTGGTGCAAAGGTTATCACGCCTAAAGTCTTTTAGGCGTGATAACTGAGTTATCACCGCTTTGTGAATCGAGCCCGATAAGTTGAAGCACCAAGGGCTCGATTCACAAAGCGGTGCTAACCCAGTTAGAGACTTTAGGCGTGATAACCATTGCACCATGCTGGTGAAAAGCCAGTTTAGGCGTGATAAGTTTAGGGCCTCGATTCACAAAGCGGTGATAACCCAGTTATCACGCCTAAAAGACTTTAGGCGTGATGACCTTTTCACCACTGAGTTATCACCGATTTTTCCTGCTCTTCGCGCGAAGTTACCGCGCGTAAGCGCGTTCGCGCGTACGCGCGTGAGAGCGCGCGCAAAGTCCCATAGGGCTTAATGGGAGCTTCGCGCGAAGCGTCGGGTGTTGCGAGCGCACTTACGCGCGTACGCGCATACGCGCGGCAACTTCGCGCGAGTTTCTTCTTATCATGCCTAAAGTGACTTTAGGCGTGATAAGGGCCTTTTCACCACGGTGCTAACACTTTGCACCGCTTGGTGAATCGAGCCCTAGGTGTGATAAGTTTAGGTGTGATAAGTTTGGGCATGCTAAGTTTAGATAAGTGTAGATAGCGTGCAAAGTCCTGCACGCAAAGCAGCGCCATTAAACTCTATGCGAAGTGCACCAGACTTTGCTAGCGCAAAACTTTTGATCAGCTGTGCACTGCGGTGCTAACGCAGTTGGTGCTTAAACTTATCATGCCTAAACTTATCACACCTAAACTTATCATGCCTAAACTTATCACACCTAAACTTATCATGCCTAAACTGAGTTTAGGCATGATAAAGGGCTTTTCACCAGCGTGCTAACTGTTAGCACCGCTTTGTGAATCAGGCCCCAACTGCGTTAGCACCGCAGTGCACAGCTGATCAAAAGTTTTGCGCTAGCAAAGTGTAATGCACTTCGCATAGAGTTTAATGGCGCTGCTTTGCGTGCGGGACTTTGCACGCTATCTACACTTATCTAAACTTATCACGCCTAAACTTATCACACCTAAACTTATCACACCTAAACTTATCACACCTAAACTTATCACGCCTAAACTGGCTTTTCACCAGCGTGGTGCAATCGTTATCACGCCTAAAGTCTTTTAGGCGTGCTAACTGGGTTAGCACCGCTTTGTGAATCGAGCCCCATGTATTTATTCTTAAAAGCGCTGGGGAAATCGCTATACAAAGCGCCTTTTCAAACACTTTGCAATTTCCCTATACCTGCCATTACAGGCAAATAGCCCCCAAATGGTACAGGCAGCGCTTTGGTGAGCGGATCGTAATCAAACCGCTCAGATGTGAACTCTCTCACAGGGAATCATTGCACAATCGCTTTTAGGGCGATTTTGAAAAAAATCTCAAACGCCCTTAGTGTGAACAAGCCCTTAAAGAGGAACTCCAGTGAAAATAATGTAGTAGAAAAAGTGCTTCATTTTTTACCATAATTATGTATAAATGATTTAGTCAGTGTTTGCTCATTGTAAAATATTTCCTCTCCCCGATTTACATTCTGACATTTATTACATGGTGACATTGTTACTGTGGGCAGGTTATGTAGCTGCTCCTAGCTGTTTTGGCTGTTAGAGACAGCTGTAAACAGCTAATTCCTGTCTGTGAACATTGTTACATTGTGGCAGTTTGCCCAGAGTACCGCGGTCCCAGAGCTTCTTGTGGGAGGGGTTTCAGCACAAAATCAGTCATACAGCACCCCCTGATGGTCTGTTTGTGAAAAGCATTATATTTCTCATGTAAAAGGGGGTATCAGCTACTGATTGGGATAAAGTTCAATTTTAGGTTGGAGTTTCTCTTTAAGGTGGTCATACATCCATCGAATTGGCAATCGACTGACCATCCGTTTTGATAATTATGATCAAATCGGATGAAAATCGGTGCCGCCAAGTGCACGCCTGGTCGACGATGCGACCAATTTCGGGCTGAGCATGTCGATCAGACATGCTGCAAGATGTCGGGGCGTCGTGGTAGATCGGGTGCGCGGCGGTAACAGCGAGTGATATTGGGATGAGCGGCGAACATGACAAACCCCCCGGCGCTGTCCCCCCCTTGTGTGACATCAACCACATGAAGCTTGTGTATGGACGGAGGGCGGAGCCAGCGGTGGACACAGACAGGTACTGTATAGTGCACCGGGGGGCACATTGGACATTAGGGAGAACGGCGGCAGGCCAGCGGATGCGGTGTCACAAGGCAGATACCAGATCGATTTCAGCATGAGATTGATTGAGAATTGGCTTGCGGTGTATGAGCAGCTGATAGATCTCTCTCTTATCAGATTGTATTAGAGAGAGATTTGTCTCTTGGTCGCTCTGCCCATCACCGCCTGATGTATGGCTAGGTTGCTGCTAATGGTACAATTTCTAGCGAAAAATCATTTGAGTGATCAGATCATTCTGATCGGATGTGATCGGAATAATTGTAAATAATGTCTGTTGACGGGCACAATCGATTACAAATGATTATAAAAACAGTTGTCCTTTTAGATTTACGTCGAACCAACGTTTGGATTTTCTTGTTGGTTGTGATAGGAAGCAAAGATTGGTTCGTTGGTGGTGTAGTGAGCGATGTATTACGATATTTCACTTCCGATCAGAAGCATCTGATCGCTTAAACAATTTTTCACTGGTAATTGGATCGTTATTGGCCACCTTTACAGTCTTTACAGCAATAAACAGGGCAGCACGGCGGCGTAGTGGTTAGCGCTCTCGCCTTGCTGGGTCCCCGGTTCGAATCCCAGCCAGGTCAACATCTGCAAGGAGTTTGTATGTTCTCTCCGTGTCTACGTGGGTTTCCTCCATGCATTTGGGTTTCCTCCCACCCCCAAAAAACATACAGATAATTGGCTTCCCCATAAATTAGCCCTAGACTATGATACAAACACTACACAATACGTACAAAGACATATGACTATGGTAGGGATTAGATTGTGAGCCCCTCTGGAGGACAGTTAGCGACAAGACAATATACTCTGTACAGCGCTGCATATATAATATGGCAGCACTATAAATAAATAAAGATAAACCATCAGACCTGATTAATGAGTGAGAATGGCCGAAAGGTAGAGGGTATTTGAGGTGTTGAAAGATTTAAAAATTGTAAGACAAAAAAGAAGACAAATAACATTTATATCGCGCTTTTCTCCTGGCGGACTCAAAGCGCCAGAGCTGCAGCCACTAGGACGCGCTCTATAGGAAGTAGCAGTGTTAGGGAGACTTGCCCAAGGTCTCTTTACTGGATAGGTGCTGGCTTACTGAACAAGCAGAGCCGAGATTCGAACCCTGGTCGCCTGTGTCAGAGGCAGAGCCCTTAACCGTTACACTATTCAGAAAGCAGTACAAGAGCTAACCTTCAGAATAAAGTACCAGCCTGATGGGGAAATTATTGCGGATCAGGAATTTTAGGTAATCGGGTGCCCCGGGGGGTCATTTGGGTGCCTGAAGTGGCCAGTAGATCGACTTCTCCATAGTATTTAATGCTTGTAGCTGATCATAGACGTTCGGCTACAACTATCAGACAACAAGCACACGGAATGCAAACTCAGCGGAGATACGTCCTAGCTGGGATCTGCACCAGTGGCGACAGCACTGCACTTGTCCTGTATACTAACCAAAGGTTGTAAATACGCACAGACGCATCTGTGAGCGGCGGCTTAGTGTGGGCGGTGTAGTTGTGGGAGGTGGTTAGTGTGGGCGGTGCAGCTGTGGGTGGTGGCTTAGTGTGGGCGGTGCAGTTGTGGGAAGTGGTTAGTCTGGGCGGTGCATCTGTGAGCGGCGGCTTAGTGTGGGCGGTGTAGTTGTGGGAGGTGGTTAGTGTGGGCGGTGCAGCTGTGGGTGGTGGCTTAGTGTGGGCGGTGCAGTTGTGGGAGGTGGTTAGTGTAGGCGGTGCAGCTGTGGGTGGTGGCTTAGTGTGGGCGGTGCAGTTGTGGGAGGTGGTTAGTGTAGGCGGTGCAGCTGTGGGTGGTGGCTTAGTGTGGGCGGTGCAGTTGTGGGAGGTGGTTAGTGTAGGCGGTGCAGTTGTGGGTGGTGGCTTAGTGTGGGCGGTGCAGTTATGGGAGGTGGTTAGTGTAGGCGGTGCAGCTGTGGGTGGTGGCTTAGTGTGGGCGGTGCAGTTGTGGGAGGTGGTTAGTGTAGGCGGAGCAGCTGTGAGCGGCGGCTTGGTGTGGGCGGTGCAGTTGTGGGAGGTGGTTAGTGTAGGCGTTGCAGCTGTGGGTGGTGGCTTAGTGTGGGCGGTGCAGTTGTGGGAGGTGGTTAGTGTAGGCGGTGCAGCTGTGAGCGGCGGCTTAGTGTGGGCGGTGCAGTTGTGGGAGGTGGTTAGTGTAGGCGGTGCAGCTGTGGGTGGTGGCTTAGTGTGGGCGGTGCAGTTGTGGGAGGTGGCTTAGTGTAGGCGTTGCAGCTGTGAGCGGCAGCTTAGTGTGGGCGGTGCAGTTGTGGGAGGTGGTTAGTGTAGGCGGTGCAGCTGTGGGTGGTGGCTTAGTGTGGGCGGTGCAGTTGTGGGAGGTGGTTAGTGTAGGCGGTGCAGCTGTGGGTGGTGGCTTAGTGTAGGCGGTGCATCTGTGAGTGGTGGCTTAGTGTGGGCGGTGCAGCTGTGGGTGGTGGCTTAGTGTGGGCGGTGCAGCTGTGAGTGGTGGCTTAGTGTGGGCGGTGCAGCTGTGGGTGGTGGCTTAGTGTGGGCGGTGCAGCTGTGGGTGGTGGCTTAGTGTGGGCGGTGCAGCTGTGAGTGGTGGCTTAGTGTGGGCGGTGCAGCTGTGGGTGGTGGCTTAGTGTGGGCGGTGCAGTTGTGGGAGGTGGTTAGTGTGGGCGGTGCAGCTGTGAGCGGCGGCTTAGTGTGGGCGGTGCAGTTGTGGGAGGTGGTTAGTGTAGGCGGTGCAGCTGTGGGTGGTGGCTTAGTGTGGGCAGTGCAGTTGTGGGAGGTGGTTAGTGTAGGCGGAGCAGCTGTGAGCGGCGGCTTGGTGTGGGCGGTGCAGTTGTGGGAGGTGGTTAGTGTAGGCTTTGCAGCTGTGGGTGGTGGCTTAGTGTGGGCGGTGCAGTTGTGGGAGGTGGTTAGTGTAGGCGGTGCAGCTGTGAGCGGCGGCTTAGTGTGGGCGGTGCAGTTGTGGGAGGTGGTTAGTGTAGGCGGTGCAGCTGTGGGTGGTGGCTTAGTGTGGGCGGTGCAGTTGTGGGAGGTGGCTTAGTGTAGGCGTTGCAGCTGTGAGCGGCGGCTTAGTGTGGGCGGTGCAGTTGTGGGAGGTGGTTAGTGTAGGCGGTGCAGCTGTGGGTGGTGGCTTAGTGTGGGTGGTGCAGTTGTGGGAGGTGGCTTTGTGTAGGCTTTGCAGCTGTGGGTGGTGGCTTAGTGGGGGTGGTGCAGTTGTGGGAGGTGGTTAGTGTAGGCGGTGCAGCTGTGGGTGGTGTCTTAGTGTGGGCAGTGCAGTTGTGGGAGGCAGCTTAGTGTGGGCGGTGCATCTGTGAATGGTGGCTTAGGGTGGGCGGTGCAGTTGTGGGAGGTGGTTAGTGTAGGCAGTGCAGCTGTGAGCGGCGGCTTAGTGTGGGCAGTGCAGTTGTGGGAGGCAGCTTAGTGTAGGCGGTGCAGCTGTGGGTGGTGGCTTAGTGTGGGCGGTGCAGTTGTGGGAGGTGGTTAGTGTAGGCGGTGCAGCTGTGGGTGGTGGCTTAGTGTGGGCGGTGCAGTTGTGGGAGGCAGCTTAGTGTAGGCGGTGCATCTGTGAGTGGTGGCTTAGTGTGGGCGGTGCAGTTGTGGGAGGTGGTTAGTGTAGGCGTTGCAGCTGTGAGCGGCGGCTTAGTGTGGGCGGTGCAGTTGTGGGAGGTGGTTAGTGTAGGCGGTGCAGCTGTGGGTGGTGGCTTAGTGTGGGCGGTGCAGTTGTGGGAGGTGGTTAGTGTAGGCGGTGCAGCTGTGGGTGGTGGCTTAGTGTGGGTGGTGCAGTTGTGGGAGGTGGCTTAGTGTAGGCTTTGCAGCTGTGGGTGGTGGCTTAGTGGGGGTGGTGCAGTTGTGGGAGGTGGTTAGTGTAGGCGGTGCAGCTGTGGGTGGTGTCTTAGTGTGGGCAGTGCAGTTGTGGGAGGCAGCTTAGTGTGGGCGGTGCATCTGTGAATGGTGGCTTAGGGTGGGCGGTGCAGTTGTGGGAGGTGGTTAGTGTAGGCAGTGCAGCTGTGAGCGGCGGCTTAGTGTGGGCAGTGCAGTTGTGGGAGGCAGCTTAGTGTAGGCGGTGCAGCTGTGGGTGGTGGCTTAGTGTGGGCGGTGCAGTTGTGGGAGGTGGTTAGTGTAGGCGGTGCAGCTGTGGGTGGTGGCTTAGTGTGGGCGGTGCAGTTGTGGGAGGCAGCTTAGTGTAGGCGGTGCATCTGTGAGTGGTGGCTTAGTGTGGGCGGTGCAGTTGTGGGAGGTGGTTAGTGTAGGCGTTGCAGCTGTGAGCGGCGGCTTAGTTTGGGCGGTGCAGTTGTGGGAGGTGGTTAGTGTAGGCGGTGCAGCTGTGGGTGGTGGCTTTGTGTGGGCGGTGCAGTTGTGGGAGGCAGCTTAGTGTAGGCGGTGCATCTGTGAGTGGTGGCTTAGTGTGGGCGGTGCAGTTGTGGGAGGTGGTTAGTGTAGGCGTTGCAGCTGTGAGCGGCGGCTTAGTGTGGGCGGTGCAGTTGTGGGAGGCAGCTTAGTGTAGGCGGTGCAGCTGTGGGTGGTGGCTTAGTGTGGGCGGTGCAGTTGTGGGAGGTGGTTAGTGTAGGCGGTGCAGCTGTGGGTGGTGGCTTAGTGTGGGCGGTGCAGTTGTGGGAGGCAGCTTAGTGTAGGCGGTGCATCTGTGAGTGGTGGCTTAGTGTGGGCGGTGCAGCTGTGGGTGGTGGCTTAGTGTGGGCGGTGCAGCTGTGGGTGGTGGCTTAGTGTGGGCGGTGCAGTTGTGGGAGGTGGTTAGTGTAGGCGGTGCATCTGTGAGTGGTGGCTTAGTGTGGGCGGTGCAGCTGTGGGTGGTGGCTTAGTGTGGGCGGTGCAGCTGTGAGTGGTGGCTTAGTGTGGGCGGTGCAGCTGTGAGTGGTGGCTTAGTGTGGGCGGTGCAGCTGTGGGTGGTGGCTTAGTGTGGGCGGTGCAGTTGTGGGAGGTGGTTAGTGTAGGCGGTGCATCTGTGAGTGGTGGCTTAGTGTGGGCGGTGCAGCTGTGGGTGGTGGCTTAGTGTGGGCGGTGCAGCTGTGGGTGGTGGCTTAGTGTGGGCGGTGCAGCTGTGAGTGGTGGCTTAGTGTGGGCGGTGCAGCTGTGGGTGGTGGCTTAGTGTGGGCGGTGCAGTTGTGGGAGGTGGTTAGTGTAGGCGGTGCATCTGTGAGTGGTGGCTTAGTGTGGGCGGTGCAGCTGTGAGCGGCGGCTTGGTGTGGGCGGTGCAGCTGTGAGTGGTGGCTTAGTGTGGGCGGTGCAGCTGTGGGTGGTGGCTTAGTGTGGGCGGTGCAGCTGTGAGT